>NC_143522.1:5595919-6261919 GCF_031878675.1 Megascapheus bottae
ACTCATAGATTGATATGTTGAATATGTGCATGATTTTAATAAGGTTGAGCATTATTAAGCAGGCAGTAGGTCACTTGAGGAAAAGGCTGTAGAAATAGCTTAATGGATATCTCTGGCCATAAAAGAAATGCTAATCAAAACTACATTGAGATACGACCTCATCCCAGTTAGAGTGGTCGTTATCAAGAAAACATTAACAGTTGCTGGCAGGGATGTAGCTAAAAGGGTGGGAATGTAAACTGGTTCAACCACTCTGTAAAGGTTCCTTAAAAGACTAAACAGAGAGCTCCTCTATGATCCACCAATCCCACTCCTGGACATGTACTCAAATGATCACAAACAAGGCCACACTAAAGCTACCAGAACAACTATGTTCTTTGCAGCATTATTTACTATAGCTAAGATATGGAACCAACTCAGATGCCCCTCAGTAGATGAATGGATCAAAAAAATGTCGTATATATACACAATGGAATTCTATACTTCCATCAGAAAGAATGCCATCACCCCATTTGTAAGGAAAAGGAAAGACTTGAAAAATAATCATATTAAGTGAAGTAAGCCAGACTCAAAGAAACATAGGTTCCATGTTTCCTTCATTTGTAATATATCTAGGATAGTCCTAACAGAGGATCACAATAGCTCAATAGCTATGTTCATATGACCATATAAAATGATGCTAATTGAAATGAACTCCAAGATATGTAAACAAGAGGTTTAGTGTGTGTGTGTGTGTGTGTGTGTGTGTGTGTGTGTGTGTGCTTACTGTACTGTGTGAAGTTATTTCTTTTTTCTTTTTTTTTACAACAGGGGATAAACCTATTTTTTTTTTGGTACTCTGTGTCTTTCATATATGTTTACCTGATGTGGTAAGGGAGGGGAATAGCAAAATGGTGAGACAAAGGACAAAGTGTGAACCAATGCAACAACAATAGTTATAAGACACTCTGTTGTGGGGAGGAAAGTGAGAAAATGAGGGCAGGGTAACACTGTTTGACAAGAAATGTACTCATTACCTTATGTAACTGCAACCCTCCTGTACATAACCTTTACAATTGAATTAAAAAAAGAAAAGAAATAGCTTGATGCCATCTTAATTACTTTTAACTCTCTACTCTCCTCTGCATGAGGGTGGCTTTGAGAAGTTGGGGGTGCTTGGTTAGATCAGTTCTTGGTTCTACTCAGCTAAATTTTCCATTGCTCTCAGTTTAAAATTCTTGGCGGTACTGTAGGTATATGTGTGGCTCAGTGGCAAAGCATCTCAGTAGCATGTACAGAATCCTGGGTTTGGTCCTTCAGTGGTACAGGAAATACATAGATCCCTAATACTTCACCTGACAATGGAGTACAGTCTTTGGGAAATTCAGATGGGTAGATTTCAGTCAGATTTCTGTCACATTAAGGGCATTGTCTCACAGTCTGGTCAGGAATTTAACCTTGACCTTGTTAATATCTTTAAATGTTCTCGTTCTCATTATTTTCTGTGTTTGAGTTTTCTTTGTTTGCTTGTTTGAAATCTTGGCAACTGTACTCAGGGCCTTTTGCTTACCAGGTAATCTCTCTACCATTTGATCCATGCTTCTTTCTTTTGCCTTTAGTTTGCTTTTTAGATAGTGTCTAACACATTTGCTTGGGCATCCTGGTATCCTGATCCTCCTATCTGTGCTTCCACTTCTATTTCCTGAGTAGCCTAGATCACAGATAATCACCCACACATCTGGCTTTTTTTGGTGATAGGATCTCACTAATTTTTGTGGGAGTTGACCTTGAACCTCAGTCCTATCTCTGCCTCCCAAGGGCCGTTCCTGGCCCTTCAATGGTTCCCTTTAAGCCTCTTACAGCTCTGAGTGGCTTGATAGAGGCTTTGCTCATCCAGCATACATGGAGCCATTAAGCATGTTAAAAAAAGACATAATTAAAAACATGGGTTCAAGATCAATTCTATTTGTGTTTAGATCCCAGCTTTGACCTATAACTGTGTAACAGATTACTTAACGTCTCCTAGTTTCAGTTTCTCCATTTGTCTCATAGGGATCACCATGAGAACTGAGGAAGCTATGATATATGGAGTATGAAGGACTCTATGCTCAGTAATGGGTAAGGATCACCACTGCTGTTTTGTTTTTTTTGATGCTGCAATGATAGGAAGGAGAGTCCTCACCACTGACTTAGAGAAGTTCTCTCCTACAGAAGGAAAAAACATAGAGGTACTCTACTTGTGTGGCCTGGGGAGAAGCTAAGGTCATACCCTCATAGGTAGGAGATAGCCAGTCACAGGGTGGGCTTTGTGTAGACATGGAAGGCAGTGGGGCTGTGAGCTAAGACAGCTTTGTAGGCTAGTGGTCAAGAGATTGTGTCTTGATTTCCATCATTAATGAACTCTGTGATCTTGGGAATGTAGACTAGAGAGATTATAAACAATAGGCTTTTGCTTTTTATAGTTCTGTAAGTAAGGAAAGCCAGGATCAAGGTGCCAGCAGCTTTATGTATCTAGTGAGGCTCTATTTCTTGGGTCATAGATGGCACTTTCTTGCTCTGTTCTCACACAATGAAAATGGTATAAAGGTAATCTGAAGTGAGCCCCTTTTTCATTATGAGTGCTCTGCTAATCACCTCCTTTTTAAGCAAGAGATTCAGAGGCCTGTCCCTAAGTAACATAGTCTTGGGGTTAGGATTTCAACATAAAAATTTGAAAGGACACAAACATTCAAAATTTAGCAGTTACTCATGCCCCAGGAGACTGCGTTTTTTGGTTTTATTTCTTCTTTCTGTGTAATATTGCTAATGGCAGTTCCTTTCTATTAGAGTAAGGAGTTAATTTTTATGAGGAGCTAATTAAATAATGCTTCTGAAGTACATTTCAAAAGTTCACTCAATGATAGCCAAGGTTACTCTTTGTTAATATAATTATAGTTATTACAAAACCACACTTGACCTTTTTGTCTACTGAAGAATTCCATTACATATACATATGCAAGACCTCCTTCTTCATACATTTAAGTACCTGTATTCATTTATTTATCACATAATAATAATATATAACCACATATATGTTATTTACAATGTATCATAACCTTTAAGTAGTGTATTCTAGGAGCCAACCATTGTTTTAAGTATTTAGTATACATGCATTTCATTTCATCCTCTCAAGAATGCCATGAAGCAGGTCTTGGTAGCTTTATTTTATTAAGGAGAAAGTTGAGATACAGAAAAGTTCACACAGGTTATAGAAGTAATAAGTGACAGAGCTTTTGGTTCCTGGGGTCTAGCTCAGAATCAGTGTTCTTAACTGGGCTATTGGGTATCTATGCTGTGTTCAAAAACTCTGAGAGGAATGAAGGGATGAAAGTATGAAGTAAACATGGACACTCCCCACAAGGAGACAGAAGCCAGGAGGAGTGATAAGATAGCAAGATTGCACCTCCCTAATACAGTGTCATCATGGCTACCAAAAGGGTCAGGTAGAGCCTCTTGGCATTCAGCTGTGGCATCAGAAGTCTTGTTTGTGTTATTTCTAAAGTTATTAAGGTATTGAGTACATTATTGATAAAATTTTGCCACAGGCATCAGTCTAGTTGATGTCCTTGCCTAGTATAAGGCCAGTTGACAGAAGGTACCAGGATGGGACTAAATTTACCTCAGTACTGGTTGAAAAGCTAACTCCAAGTACAGGACCTATAAACATAGGCTGAGCAGGAGGCTGGCCACCTAGGGTTTGCCAATTTGTTGTCTCTGTGCTGGATGATACACTAAAATCATTGCTCAGTACAATCCCCAAATCCCTAACATTATCCTCCTTTGCCCTTTCTAGCTACAAATGTTTATACTTTAATACAAACATTTAGAATGTAGGCGCTAAAAAGGTCACAGTAGTGGTATTCTGAATACCAACTCAAAAGAAAAACCAACTGCCTAATTTTCAGATTTGCATGCTGATTATTATCTGCATGTGGAATTATATAAATGGATCATCAAACTACATTAAAAAGCGAGGTAATAAGTCTTCAAAACACATTGATTCACAGTTATACTACCTGAGATGATACTGAATGCCTGACTCTGCATGTAATGGTGTGACTTTGACTTTTGTAGCTTGAATTTAGCCATGCTAGTAGTATTTATACCACAAAAATCAGCCAACACTATAAAATAACACCTTTCCCCAGAGCCCATTGTTAAATGCTACCCAGAATACCCCAGGCCCTAGAGCTAATAAAATCTGAGAATCCCCTCCCCACTCCATCCACCCTTCCATGAAACATGGGGGTGGTTCCATGGAAGTCCTTAGATGGGGATGGAGGTGGTACAGAAGAAGAGAAGGGGGAGCAGCAGCAGGAGAAGATGGTTCTGGGCCAGACAAGGTGACAATAGGTAGGACCTTGCCCATTTTTCCAGGTCCAGAGCCAGGCCACCTTGATATGGGTTTTTATGCCTTTACTACAAAATCATACATAATTTTGTTTAGATAAAGTTCTTTAAAAAGAAAAGAATTAGCACATTGCCAGGCACTGGTGCCTATAAACCTAGTTATTAAGGAGGCTGAGATCTGAGAATCATAGTTCAAAGCCAGCCTGGGTAGGAAAATCCATGAAACCCTTTGAGCTGTGACTCAAAGTGGCAGAGTGCTAGCTTTGAACAAAAGAGTCCAGGGACAGATACATTGAGCTCCATAGAGACAGTGCAGGGGCAAGTGAGAGCCAGACAGGCACCGATCGACTCTGTGCCTCTCGGAGGAAAATCTAAACATGGGCAAAGGAGATCCTAAGAAGCCGAGAGGCAAAATGTCATCATATACATTCTTTGTGCAAACTTGCTGGGAGGAGCACAAGAAGAAGCACCCGGATCCTTCAGTCAACTTTGCAGAGTTTTCTGAGAAGTGCTCAGAGAGGAGGAAAACTATGTCTGCTGAAGAGAAAGGGAAATTTGAAGACATGACCAAGGCGGACAAGGCTGGTTATAAAAGAGAAATGAAAACCTACATCCCTCCTAAAGGGGAAACAAAAAAGAAGTTCAAGGATCCCAATGCACCTAAGAGGCTTCCTTCGGCCTTCTTCTTGTTCTGTTCTGAATATCGCCCTAAAATCAAAGGGGAGCATCCTGGCCTGTCTATTGGTGATGTTGCAAAAACAAAACAAAACAAAACAAAACACTGGGAGAGCTGTGGAACAACACAGCTGAAGATGACAAGCAGCCTGAGGAGAAGAAGGCTGCTGAGCTGAAGGAAAAATACGAAAAGGATATTGCTGACTTCTGAGCTAAAAGAAAGCCTGATGCAGCAAAAAAAGGGGTTGTGAAGGCTGAAAAGAGCAAGAAAAAGAAGGAAGAGGAGGAAGATGAGGAAGATGAAGAGGATGAGGAGAAAGAGGAAGATGAAGAGGATGAGGATGAATAAGTTGGTTCTAGAGCAGTTTTTTTTCCTTGTCTATAAAGCATTTAACCCCCCTGTACACAACTCATTCCTTTTAAAGAAAAAAAATTGAAATGTAAGGCTGTGTAAGATTTGTTTTTAAACTGTGCAGTGTCTTTTTTTTGTATAGTTAACACACTACCGAATGTGTCTTTAGATAGCCCTGTCCTGGTGGTCTTTTCAATAGCCACTAACCTTGCCTGGTACAGTATGCAGGTTGTAAATTGGCATGAAAATTTAAAGCTGGTTCTTGTTGGTGCACAGCACAAATTAGTTATATATATGGGGACGGTAGTTTTTTCATCTTCAGTTGTCTGACGAAGCTTATATAAAATAATTGTTGTTCTGTTAACTGAATACCAGTCTGTAATTGCAAAAAAAAAAGTTGCAGCTGTTTTGTTGACATTCTGAATGCTTCTAAGTAAATACAGTTTTTTTTTAATTAGAAAAAAAAAGAGCCCAGGGACAGTGGCTAGGCCCTGGGTTAAAATCTATGACCAACAAAAGAAGAAAAAAATGAGCATGCTTTAGTTATACAGGGGGATTTTGTTGTGACATTGTATTATGACATTTCCAGTCAATTTCCAAGGTATTCTGATCAGTCTTCCTCTAAGTGTAATTCCCTTAACTCCTTCCCACCCCCTTCTTAAAACACTGAACAGGTTTCATTGTTCCATTTTCATACATGTAAATGACAAAGTTCTTTTTTACAGTTAAAAAAATGGAAAATGACTTATCTGATCAAATCCTCTTATCTTACTTTTCAGGAAATGAAACTTTTACAATTCAGAGTAAAGTACCTTTCTCTGGGCCTCTTATAGCCATGTCCTATGCCTCCCCTAAGAGTGTGGGGTACAGGTTACTACAGATGGAGCCAGGAGCTTCTGCAGGCTGGAGCAGGAGGAAACATTGCCCCTCAGACCTATGGTCCTTGCCAGTTTTTGCCGGTTACAGAGGAGACTTCCTGCCAAGTTTGGCAATGTGTTCTCTCATAGTAGAAACACATGCCAACTTTAGGACTGCTGGCTGAATTTTCCATTCTCATGTTCCCTGGCTGATTAGAGGTCAAACTGAAAATTTAGCCTTCACAAACAGGTTTTAAAACCTGTTCCCAAATTTTGGTTAAGGAAGCAGCTTAAAGACTTAGAAAACCAAAGAAAGCAAAATACAATGGCCTCCTCCTCCTCCTCCTCCTCCTCCTCCTCCTTCTTCTTCCTCTTCCTCTTCCTCTTCCTCCTTCTTCCTCCTCCTCCTCCTCCTCCTCCTCTTCCATCTCTTCCTCCTCCTCCCCCTCCTTTTTTTTAAAAGCAGAGCCAAATATGGATATCAGGGTTGGCTGGCCAAAGGGCAAGAGGATGTGTTATGATAGTATGGGGGGGCAGTGATGAGATGTATACAGAGAGAGTGGGATGGTGGAGGAATGTGAAGAGGAGAAGATATGGGCCTGAAAAATCTGAAACATTTAAAAGAATCATTTTTAGAGGTAAGAAAATGTAGCTCCAGGTGTCAAGTAGCATATAATTTCTAGTGACAAGGTATAGCCAAAGGCTTTTTTCCAGCAAAACTTGATCTCTTACAATATCATCAGTTTTGCTTCATTATGTAATCCCAATTATACGTAGCTCAGTAGGTGTGCATTGCACAGATACATTTTTGTGCTCACACTATGATGAAGAATTTTGTAGTAAGTGTTGGGTTAGTTAAAGTTTCAACAACAAAAGGCCTTAGAGCAGTAGCCTTCTGTAACAGAAAGGTTTCTGCTCACAGCAGTAGAGGCCAGAAGCCTAAGCTCTGAGTTGTAGCAGGTCTGCTTTCCTCACACAATCTCCACACACATCTGGTGTTTTCTTTTTCTGTGTCACATTTCCTCTTTTTTTTTTTAACTGTTGGTTAGGGGGCTTGAATAACTTGGTGCTTGGGTATGGTTCCTGAACTCTTTTGCTCAAGGCTAGTGCTCTACCACTTTGAGCCACAGAGCCACTTCTGGTTTTCTGGTGGTTGCCTGAAGATAAGAGTCTCACAGACTTTCCTGCCTGGGCTGGCTGCGAATGCAGTCTTTAGATCTTACCCTCCTGACTAGCTAGGATTATAGACATGAGTTTCCAGTATTCCCCCCGCCCCCAGCTCTTTTGTCAGTTGTAAGGCTTGAACGCAGGGCCTGGGCTCTGTCTCTGAGCTCTTTTGATCAACACTTGCACTCTACCACTTTGAGCCACAGCACCACTTTTGGTTTTCTGGTAGTTAGTTGGAGATAAGAGTCTCATGAGGACTTCTCTGTCCCAGCTGGCTTTGAGATCTTCAGATCTCAATCTCTTGAGTAGGCAGAACTGCGGGGGTAATCGACCAGAGCCCCGCTGGCTCTCATTTTTAACTTTGTCCTCTCTTCAAAGATTTTGTTTTCACATTCAGCTACATTCCAAGGAGCCAGAGATTAAGACATCAACACATAAATTCTGTGGGGTCACGGCGTGGCTCACGTGCAGCAAGTATTCTTGTTATACTGCATGAAAATGACCCCAGTATCCTACTTGGGTAAGAAGGTTCCTTTCTCATTGCTGCTAAGAGGCTTCCTTATCCATGCATGTTGATTGCTAGGATATGGGGGCTCAGAGTGTTATCAGGGCAAGCAAGTGCCTTTCAAAGTAAACTCACATTGCCTTACAAAAGTTTGAAATTTCCATCTCTCCTTGAAATTTTATTTTGGTTATACTTTTACAGAAATTGATTTTCATAGGTGGGAAGTCCCTAAACTATTTTCAATATTAGCAGATGTTGCTAATGACAGGGAAACAGGTGCAAGGGCTGAACACATCTGGACATGAGTAGGAAGGACAACACCCCTCCCAGAGTGGGGGACGCACTGTTAAAGGTCAGGTTCCTATCCTGTGCATATGTGAAGCAATTCCTGCTGGGATCTGTCGTTCTTCCATTCCTTCATTCTTTCCTAGTCCGCTGGAATTTGGCAGCCATTTAAAGCAGGCCGAGCAACTGCCAATACACAGACAAGCAACACGGTCGCGTTCCTGCCGTTGTGAGTTTACTGGACTAAGGATTAAAGAAAATGACTCATAGAAACACAGTCTCTGCTTTACAAACAAAAAAGAGTCATACAGTTATGACCAGTAAATCTTCTTAGACCTAAAGTATTGGTTTCATTCATCTTCAGGACTATGTAAAAAATTGCTGTATAAAACTTCATATGAACTGAAGTAAAACTCTTGTCTCTCCAAATACACATTCAAATAAGTCAGAAATATGAACTTTAGGTATTTCTTTAACAACCCGAGTAGTAAACATTAAATAAGAAGTCTTGTCACTGGGCCTGGTGATACACACACACCCATCATCCCAGCTACTCAGGAAGTAGAGACAGGGATGAATGTAAGGCCAGCTCAGGTAAAGGTAATGAGACCTTGTTTCAAATAGAAATACAAAACCCAAAGGAGCTGGGCACCAGTGGCTCAGGCCTATAATCCTATCTACTCAGGAGGCTGAGATCTGAGCAGCATGGCTTGAAGCTGGGGCAAAAACAATTGTGAAATACTTTTTTTTTTGACAGTCCTTGGCCTTGAACTCAGAGCCTGAGCACTTGGACTTTCTCAAGACCAGAGCTCTATCACTTGAGCCACAGCACCATTACCAGCATTTTTCTATGTATGTGATACAGAGGAATTGAAGCCGGGTCTTCATGCATGCTAGGCAAGCACTCTACCACTAGGCCAAACTCCTGGCCCAACTGTGAAATTCTTTTTTTTTTTTTTTTTTTTTTTTTTTTGCCAGTCCTGGGCTTGAGCTCAGGGCCTGAGCACTGTCCTTGGACTTTCTCAAGGATAGAGCTCTACCACTTGAGCCTCAGCACCACTTCCGACTTTTTTCTATGTATGTGGTACCGAGGAATCGAACCCAGGTCTTCATGCATGCTAGGCAAGCACTTTAACCACTAGGCCAAACTCCCGGCCCAACTGTGAAATTCTTATCTCCAATTAACCATCAAAAATCTGGAACTTGAACTGTGGTGCAAGTGATAGAACACCAGCCTTGAGTGAAAAAGCTAAGCCACAGAGCTCATCTCCTGAATTCAAGTCCCACCTTAAGTGAAAAAGCTAAGCCACAGAGCTCACCTCCTGAGTTCAAGTCCCAGTACTTGAGTACACCAAAAACAACAACAGAAAACTGAAAAATGCAAAAACAAACCCCAAACCCAAATGAGCTGATGAGCATAGGTCAAGTGGTCCATCACATGTCCAACACCCTAGTGCCTTAACAAAAAAGAAACATTGTATATGCCCTTCTTATTCTCTGCTCAAGTAGTAGAGCACCTGCTTGGCAAGCACAGGCCTTGAATTCAACCTCAGTACCACCAACCCCCCAATACCAAAAACAAATCCAAGCTATAAACAGCTAAACAAAACAAACCATGTCTTCTACAACCTCAAACATTTATTGTATAAAGGGGGCTCTCTCTTTCGTTAATTTGATTTGAATCTTCAAAAGGAAAGGCAGTTTAATCAAAACTACTACAATACTCAAAAATATTGCCATCTCCTCAGACTGCAAGACTGGGATCTGATTATCCTAGAAAACAGGCCCAAGTGACAAGACGGCCATAGCAGTCTCATTTCTTCAAGGATGACTAAGTCTGTGTTCTTTGAATAATAAATTGGAAATACATAGCTGGGGATGAGTTCATCTGAAATTCCTACAACCCTTCCAAGGTGTAGACTTCAAAGGCCAAGTGCTGTGATGATGTCACTGCTCTCTGGTCTGTCTCTATAAACAGTAACTCAGGGGGGACCCCACGCTGGCCTCTGTCAAACTCAAATGTCAAATCAACACAGTTCCACAGATACTTATTGTATTGCTGAAGAGAGGAATGCTTCCAGGAAGCTGAGATTTGAAGAGGGAAGAACCCAGAAGTCCTCAGAGGCAGCTTAAAAGAAGACTGGGCTTTGCATGTTCATTTCTTGCTAAGATCTACGAATACAGCTCTGCAAACAAGAGAGTGGAGTGCTCATTATTTAATGCCTGTGATGTGATGATAAGTATGATTCTAACAGAGACTTGTGTTCCCTAGGTGATGGTAGTTTTAAACAGGTGTTCAATGTTGCTCAATAAAAATGAAAAGTGAAAAGGAATGGGGGTGGGGTGGGGAGGAAATTAGAAAGGCAGAGAGGATTCTGGGAAAGGCTAATTGAGATACATTGTGATGTTTTAGATATCAGCCATCACTTAAATACTTGTGTTAGTCTCTCTCTCTCTCTGTATAATTTTTTTTGTCACCGTAACAAACTAATTTCCACAGACAATTGAGAGGAAGAAGGATTTATCCTGCCTCTCATAGCTTCCAGTTTCCATTCATAGTCTTTGGCCCTATCAGTTCTGGTCCCATGGTCATGCAGAGGAGAGGAGAGGGAGGGAGAGAGGGAGAGAGAGGGGGGGCGGGAATCAGGGAGGCATTTACTATGTGGACAAGTTGTCACAGTAGTGTACTCGCTCAGCAGAATTTAAAAGCCATGGCTGCTTCTTCCTACTGCCTACACCCTTTGGACATGTCTTTAGAGATGCAGTCTGTCTCCTCAAGTTTTCTTCCTGGATTCTGGTAAACTGTTCTAGTTACACTCTAGAAAGGAAATTTGGAAAGCTTTAAGGTCTCATGACCTGGGTCTATCTCTTTTTACTCTTGCAACCAATCATGGGTAAACAAAGTGCTTCTCAATGCAGGTAAAACACTCCTGTCCAGTAGGAGAAGAGACATAGATAGTGTCATCTGCGGGGGATCATGAAAAATGATGAGAACATACATGAAACTTACAAACTCAAAGTAACTCAGGGCCCCGTACTTGCTAAGAAAGTGTTCTTTTTCATATAGGGTCTCCCTTTTTGCCCAAGGTACTGCTGAGTCTCCTACCTACGGCCTCTTGTTTAACTTGGATTACAGGCATGAGTTATTGTGCCTGGCTAGACACCATCCTTTGGCATAAGATCAGAATATTTTCTGGGGTCAGACATGTATTAACTGCAGTTCTGCTTTATGTACCTTGCCTCAAATACCTTCACAATTAATTTATTCTGCAAATTGAGTTTTACTCTGTTCCAGATATATTCTAGGTACCAAGTAATACTTTAGCCAGTAGCAAAACCTCTGCATGCATGGACTTTATAACATCATGGGATCATCTATGGGTTTTCTCTTCCTTCCTTCCTTCCTTCCTTCCTTCCTTCCTTCTTTCCTTCCTTCCTTCCTCCCTCCCTCCTTCCCTCCCTCCTTTCTTCCTGTACCGATACTGGAGCTTGAACTTAGGGCTTTGTGCTCTTCGTGGGTTTGGCTTTTTTACTCAGTGCTGGCCCACTACCACTTGAGCCACACTTCCAGTTCTGGCATTTTGCTAGTTGAGTGGAGAGTCTTTTGAATTTGTCTGTCTGGGTTGCCTTTGAACCTCTGTCTTCAGATCTCAGCCTCCATGGTAGCTAGGAGTATAATCAAGAGCCACTGGCACCTCATTTATGGGGTTTCCTTGTCTTATTTTCTCCTGTCTTCTCTTCCACCCACTACTCCTCCTGTAGAATGAGAATTTAAAGACACAAAGCAATCTGAGTCCAGAATTATTCTGAAATCTTTATTATCTTTCCTTCCTGATCATTTCTATATTTCTTTTCCACATCAAATTCAAAGACAATTTTTGTGTGTGTGGCTTGCCCTTATGTAGCCTTTCTAGAGCATACTTGTATAGGAACAAGATATCTCTTTTTTTGTTGTTTTGTTTTACATTCACACTTGATAGGTTTTTCAAAATAATGAAGTTGATTCATCAGAATTGTATGTACAATGGACAGTTGAGACTTGGGCTTAAATAGCACTAACCTCAAGGAGTGGTCACCTGGATTTGTAGCATAGAAGAACTCGAGAGTACCTCTATTAGCTGAGTATCTGGCATGTCAAGAGTGTTAGTACCTTTCACAGAGGCAGGACAGCATCTTCTAACCTGGTGAGTGATTAATGGTTAGGTAGACGTTAGTTTCAAGCACTTTTGACCACCCATTTTTTATAGACCAAATGCATAAGAGGCTTTGATGGCAGTTTATGATCCTACCCTCCCTCCTTTTTTTCTTTTGAATACTGGCGTTTGAACTGAAGGCCTTATGCATCCCAGGCAAATGCTGTACCACTTGAGCTGTGCCTTTTGCCTTTCATTTTTGGGTGGTTTTTGTTTTGTTTTGTTTTGTTTTTCACATAGAGTCTTAAACTAACTTTGCTTGGGCCAGCCTATGATCCTCCAAACTCCACTTTCTTAGTAGCTGGGATTTCAGGTATGTACCCCCACACCCAGCTTGTTTTGCTATAAGGCCCAGTACACTTTTCCTGGGTTAGCCTCTAAATGCCCTCACCTTAAGTAGCCAGGATAATAGGGATATGCCAGGATACCTGGTTGAACTCTTCCATTAAAGAATTCAAGTACTTATTATAAAGCTTTACAAAAATGGAGGAAGAAGGAGTTGTGCTTTAAGTTTTATTTCATTTTTACACAAGTCATAAAGGAAGAACTATGCCTCTGTGTTGCTCTGTGTGTGATATGTTATGTAAATGTTCTTTTGTCTACAGTCCTTATTTTCCTGCCTTGAACTTTATAACTTAAGAACCTCTTCTCCTTCCCCATGATCTGGCAGTGCCCCAGACCGATACACTTGGAACACGTTTTCAAATAACTTACATTGTCCAGGCTTCTCCCTCGAGAGTAGAGTGGGGTATTCCTCCACAATACAGCCTTCTAGAAAGACACTAGAAGGAGGTATCTCTTTTCACTTTATATAGATTACTCAGTGAACTGGACTATGGGAGAGCTAGAAGCCCTTCATTTTGTAAAGAGATAAGAAGAAACTGGTGGATTAGGCAGAGTGACTCACCTTTATCATCTCAACTACTCAGTGGTTAGAATTGTGGTTTGAGGCCTGCCTGGGCAAAAAGTTCATGAGACTCCTCTTTCCCGCCTCCCCAACTCATCCAAGTCTGGTGGTTTACACTTGTAAATTTTAGTATAGAGAAGCATAAGTAGGAGTTCTTGGCTTGATGCTGCCTCTTCCCAGGGGAAAACATAAGATTATGAAAAATAGCTAAGCAAAAGGACTGTAATTGTGGTTCAAGTGGTACAGTGCCTTCTTACAAGTGAGAAGCCTTTGTGTCAAATCCCAGTACCACTACAAAAAGGACAGGGAGAAAACATATGCTCACATACCTTCCCAACGCCATACGAGAAGGGACAAAGCATTAGAAACAAATGGGACAATCAGAGTAAGTCAATGATAATGTCAGCCCTCTCCCCCACAGTGCTCCTCAGATAACAAGATGACAGAGACCATTTAATCTATCCAACTTATGTTACATGTAAGGAAGCCAAGACACTTGTGTGAAATGATGTGAAGAATATGAGTAGCCATCTGGGAAAAACTGGAGTCAAGCATCTCTGACATTTAGTTATTTGCTCCCATCCCAGCACCAACTACTTACAAAGGGTGGCACACAGGTGGGGAGAGTTCCTGCCAGGGTATTTTCTCATTGTGTTGATAGTTACCCCATTGCAACAGAAGCAATGATGGGAAACTTCTGGCACCTTGGTGTGCATCAAGGCTAGAGCACCAGCTGAACTATCAGCATTCCACATCCTTACAGGAGAAACATTTCCTCCCAAGAATGCCCTTGCTAAAGCACGAAAATGGATTAGTTATATCAGATATTGAAACTTCTCAAAATAGTCTGTGTTACAAAATGGGAAGTTTGCATAATGTACTCTTGCTATATTGCGAAGGTTGATGGTTATCATAGAAAAGCACAGAAAAATACTTGGGCAGTTATTATAGTTGCCAATTGAATGAGCCACTTTCTATACTCAACTTTTTTTTTTGGCTTAGAAGATGAATAGCTAAGACTGCTTTTTCAGACTGGGTATTTGGCAGATATTTTCTCAAAAATGAACAAAGGCAGCCTGTCATTTCAAGGAGAACCAACAATACTGTTTGTTGCCAATGATAAAGTTTGAGCTTCAAAGTCTGAAAATTAAAACTTCCAAACTTATAAAATATGAATATAGGCTCTTTTTTTCTTCACAAACAACTGACTTCTGATTATAAGAATGAATATAATATGACTTTTTACCAACATGACATAAAATGTGTCAACATTTAGAATGTTTGTATATCTCAATAAAGATTTTATAATGACCAGTACATTGTATGACAAAACAGCACATGGATAAATGGCCCATTCTCAGTTTATGAAGGAGCTGTGCTATAGTTCAGTGATGGAGTTTGCCTAGCACACTGAGGCCTTGGGATAGATCCCAGCAACTAGTTCCAAAGGCATTCTAGAAACCAGTATATAGAATATAAGATGTTTGTGAATCTGACTTTGGGTTCCACATTGCAATTAACATTTAACACACTTGTTAAATTTTGTTATTTAAAAAGAATATCCCCAATGATTTAAAACAGACTATTGTACATGATTTCTTTTCCTAGCTATGTATCTTTGTAGAACCAGGTTTTATTCATATACTTTAACCAAACAGCACATTGAAATATGGTGGCTAGAGAAGTGAATAGGAAAGCCCAATTCTTCCATTAATATAGACATTTTTATTTAAATTGCAAAAATGCAGAATAATCTTTTCTGGCTAAATATTTTGTTTGTTTTAGAAGATGTATTTTTTCCAAATAGGAATATATATTATTTATTTTAGCATGTAATGGGTTCATTATTGTTGTTATACAATTAATAAATATCTTTACATTTCCACCAGAAGATAGAGCCTTTGTATATTTCAGGACTAAAAGGGATCCTGGGACTGAAACCACTGCCATATACCACTATGTTCTCCAGAAGGTACAGGGGAGGGAAGTACCTCTTTCCAAGTTACCCAAATAACGCACTGCTGTTATTGTTTTATTTTTATATCTAAATCTCCTCTTCCCCCACCTGTTAAGAAGAACACACACACACACACACACACACACACACACACACACACTAAAACTGATCAGGCACTGATGGCTTAAGCTTGTAATACTAGCTACTCAGAAAGGCTGGGCTCTGACAATGGAGGTTCACTTTTGCAGAAAAGTCTTCAAAACTATCTCGAATTAACTAGCAAAATGCTAGACTAGAGGTATGGCCCAAGTGGTAAAGTGCTAATCAAGAGTGGATAAAAACAAGTTAGAGTGCTAGTTCAAATGCCAGTGCCAGAACACACAGAGAAGAAGGGGGAGGAAGAGGGAAGAAGGAGGGAGAGGAAGGGAGAAAGGAGTGGGGGGGGGGAAGAATAATGAAGAATAATGAAGAGGGGGGAGGGAAGAGGACAAGAAGGAGGAGGAGGGAGAGAATAACGAAGAGGGGGAGGGAAGAAAAATGAGAAGGAGGAGGAGAAGAGGAAGAAAAGATAGTGGAAATCCAATAGTTTTCCACGGAAGTAAATGTGTCAACTTCTCCAGAAACTGCAGGACGACCTAAGGCCCTCCCTCCTCTGCAGCAGCCTGGTAGCAATTGCCAGTTTCTTTATGACTTCTTGGTTTGACACCCCATCACCCACCCCTACTCACCAAGTCCCAACACTCATCCTGGAAGCTCTTTTTTCTGGGGCCTCAAACTACAAAGGGTCTTATGAAAGCATGATAAGTGCACAGGGAGCCCTGTCCTCAGGCTCAGGGCTAAAAAGAAAGAGAATGTAAATCTGTCATAGGCCATGTGCTAGAGCTTCTGTAAGAGAGCATTTCCCTGTTAGTAAACAGGGCCACCAGGGCCATGTTTCTCTTCTTTAATGACTTGTGGGCACCTATTGATTCCTCCTAAATTAGAGCAGGGATGGCTTCTGGTTGTGTGAGCTGCATAGATGGAGAAATTGACTCACTAATACTCCATGCTCATGGGTGTAGGAAACTGTGACACATAAATATGAAGAAAACATACCTTTTGGGTGCTGAGGGTGCCCAGGAAACAATAGTGGTGGCTAGAGAGGCTTCTGGGCATGCTACAGACTTGAACTAGGTCCTGTCTTCTTCTTGCATTGCACACTTGCAGTAGTGCCGAGTGCTTGCCTCCACCAACCTTCAGCTTTCAAATGGAATGGTGGGCCAACTTCCCGCTCTGCCTTTCACCATAAGTGGGAGACTGCAGGAAGAAAGGGCTGCTTCTCTCTTAAGCTGTGGTACATAGAGAATGGGTTAGACATTTAGGGGTTTGTGATCTTAGGCAAGTCCCTTACCTTTTAGAATTTTAGCATCTCATCTGGAAAGTGAAAAAAAAAATAGCACCTAGTTGGTTGTCAGATTGGAAGACGAGAAGGCCTACCTGGTGCCCAGTAGGTTCTCATCTCAGCAAGTACTGAAACGGATTTAAAATAGAACATGGCAATAGTTACAAAGCTGTAACTGTTTTTCTCCCTTCCATTTCAGAAATCTGGCATCAGGAGCTTTCCACCACTCCTCTGAGCTTTAAGAAGCAAGGCTGGCTCTTTATACAGTGACTTAAAGGTAATTTTTTTTTTTGCCAGTCCTGGGGCTTGAACTCAGGGCCTGGGTACTGTCCTTGGATACTTTGCTCAAGGTTAATGCCCTGCCACTTGAGCCACAGCACCACTTCTGGCTTTTTCTGGGTATGTGGTACTGAGGAATTGAACCCAGGGCTTTGTGCATGCTAGATGAACATTCTACCACTAGGTTATGCTTCTGGCCCCTTAAAGGTATTTTTTTTTTTAAGAAGCAAGGCCATGGAACACATAGCTCTGTAATTTTGGCAATGTGTCTCTTATGTCTCCATCTTCCTGGGCCTTTCCTGACTTGGCTTCTAAATTTAAAATTGATTTCCCAGGAAACTTCTCTAAAATGCACAGAAAACACATAACATGATAGAATAACACTAAAAACCACTACCACTGCCATCATGACCACCTCTACCACTGCTAAATGACACCACACACACACCCAACTTGACCCATGCATGCGCATACCTAGCAGAAGCCTTTAGAGTTTCTGTAGAATTGAACAGGCCGTAGTCAACTGGTTCTATTGTGTTTCCATCCTGGTTCCACCCCATTTCTATTCTGTTTTGGCAGTTTTAACTGTGGCCTCTGGTGTTGCCATTTGCTAAGTAAAATGGGATCATAGGACAGTGTGTATAGCTGTTTTCTCCTGGCCTTACCCCTGTCTGCTGAGGTGAGAAGGAGGGTGTCTCTGAGACGTTCAGGTGTTGGACTCATAGTCCTCAGCTGGTACCACTATTTTGGGAACTTCTAGAAACTTTAGGAGATAAGTCCTACTCAGAGGAAGTAGGTCACTTAGGACATGTCCCAGGCCCCTTCTTGTTTCTCTTTCTCTCTGCTGCTTGTCTTCCAGGCTCCTCCATCATGCATTCCTGATGCCACAATGTACTGTCTAAGTATATAGAACCCCCAACCATGAGCTGAACCCTCTGAAATCATAAGTCAAAAGAAATCCCTCATTCCTCACTTAACTTGTTCTCTCAGGTGTTTGATCACAGCAATGAGATTAATACAGAATAGTGGCTTAAACCATGGGCCCTAAAAGATACTATGTATGATCTCTTAGAAAAATACTGTCAATAGCAAATCCCTGAAAGGTACTTTCTGTTCCCAATACTTTTCCCAAGACAAGGAAAGATGAGAGGGCCACTGACTGGGCTGGTGTTATCTAGAAGAGAACATTTCTCCTGCATACAGCTAAGTCAGCTAGTCCATGGAATGCTGGCCATACAGAAGAAAATAGGATAAATTAAAATGCCACAGCTTATCTATAATCTAACATGAACTCCTCTCCCTAAAGAAATTCAGTGTGATAAGAACTAGTGCTTTAGGTCTAGCTCGCTGTCATTGAACTTCAGGGGTAACTCTTTGGCAAAGGACATGAAGGATAAAGGTGCTACCAGTCCAGCTCATTTCTACTAGAACTTAGCAGTACTGCAGAAGGTAGCACTGCTTCATTCTTTCCCACAGACGCTTCCCTTTAAATCTTGTTCATTGCCTCCAGACATTCCTTTCTGTCTCTTGGCAACTTACCCTGATAGCCTAGCACAGCTGTGCTGGGGATGCTACACATGATTGTATCTGGGAACCTATAAATATGACCTATTGGAAAGAGGTGTTTGCATATATAATTATTTTGAGGATTTGGGGGAAAATTCCAGATTACCTGGATGAGGCCTAAACACAATGGTAAGTCTTTATGAGACAGAATAGGAAAAGACTCAGGCATAGAAAAATCAGTGTTAAACTGGGGGCAGAGACTAGGGCAATGCAGTTAATATTCTGGCTATCAAAAGTTGAGGAAAGCAAGGAAGGGTTGTCACCAGTGTCTTTAGAGGAAGTGTGGCCTTGCTGACACCCGCTTTTGGGACTTTTGGTTTCTACAACCTTGTCTAGTATTTTAGGTCACTGTTAGGGTTTAGATATAGTTCGTTCTTCAGACACTCACGTGTTGTGGTCCTCAGTGTACTCAGGTGATGTGGTCTTTAAGAGAGGTAGTGTGCCTGGCATGGTGGCTCATACCTATAATCCTAGCTACTCAGGAGGCTGAGATCTGAGGATCAAGGTTCAAAGCCAGCCCTGCCACAAAAGGACCTGAGACGCTTATCTCCAATTAACCTCTAGAAAACAGGAAGTGGGGTTTGGCTCAAGGGTCGGGTGGTAGCCTTGAGCTGAAGAGCTTAGGGACAGCACCCAGGCCCAGGGATAGGGTGGTAGCCTTGAGCTGAAGAGCTCAGAGACAGCGTCTACACAGAGTACAAGCCCCATGACCCACAAAAGGAAAAGAAGAAGAAGAAGAAGAAGAAGAAGAAGAAGAAGAAGAAGAAGAAGAGGAGGAGGAGGAGGAGGAGGAGGAGGAGGAGGAGGAGGAGGAGGAGGAGGAGGAGGAGGAGGAGGAGGAGAGGTATTGAGTTCATGGAGACTCTTGGAAGCACTAGATTGGTTACCATTCTGTCCCATTTCCATCCCATCCTATAGTATATTGTGAATAAATAAATCTGAATTCCACCATTTCTTCCTGACTGCCTTTTCTATCACGTGGTTTCACTTTCTAGCAGTGTCACTGCCATGTGATGCTGTCTACCATGAGGTCCTCACCATAAGTTGATGCTACTATAGTGCCATGTTCTTGGACTCCCAGTAAAATGAGCTAAATAAATGTCTTCTATTTATAAAGTACCTAGCCTCTAGTATTTTGGTATAGCTACGAATAAGAGACTAAAACAGTCATCACATTTGCGGTAATTTGTTACAGAAACTTTAGGAAACTACTACAGTGTCTTATGAGAATGAACCTGACTGGGGTTCATCTTCTACAGAAAATGCTTTGTGTGTGTGTGTGTGTGTGTGTGTGTGTGTGTGTGTGTGTGTGTGTGTAAGACTTGCCTAAGCAAAAGCCTTATCTGGTCTAATCCACAACTCTCAAGGACATCCAGTACTCAGAACTGTGGTCGAGTACCTGTGCTGGAGAAAGCATCCTAAGGTACTTTTGGTATCACCAGGAGACAAAGCACAAGAGAAATGAGCTGAATTTTAGAACTAAACAAACTACCTGCACACTCTGTGCTTCAAGTTATTCATCTATAAAAATAAAGCTAATCATGCTTACCTTGTAGGCAAGAGCAGATCTGACAACTGAAACATATTTAAAGAGACAGTGAGAATACAAGTTTTTTTTGTTTTTTTTTTTTTTTTTGCCAGTCCTGGGCTTGGGCTCAGGGCCTGAGCACTGTCCTTGGGTTTTCTCAAGGCCAGCACTCTACCACTTAAGCCATAGCACCACTACTGGCTTTTTTTCTATGTATGTGGTACCGAGGAATCGAACCCGGGTCTTCATGCATGCTAGGCAAGCACTCTACCACTAGGCCAAACTCCCAGCCCCGAGAATACAAGTTTTAAATCCAAAATTAGTGAAATGGTCTTAGAGGAATTCTAAGTGAGGAGCTTCACGATTTAAGCTAAGACCTTTTCTGTCCATTAAGTGCTGATGAAACCATGGAGTCACAGGGGAGTAGAGATCTTATTTTATAAGATGCAGCTGTCTGAGGTGAAGAATCCAACATTCAAATGTCTTCTGAAAAGTGTATAGACATACATTCACCACAGAAAGATGTCTTGAGGGATGCATTCCATGGAAGATCGTTGTCCTTGGCAGGACACCCAATCCCCGCTCCGTGTGTGTGTGCCCCCCTCCATGTGTGTGTGTGTGTGTGTGTGTTTGTGCGTGCGCACGTGCGCGCGCAGGACCTTAACTCAGGTACTGGGAACTGTCCCTTAGCTTTTTCTCTCAAGGTTGGCACATGATTCATTTCTGGTGAGCTACTCTGTGGTGCTTTGTTAGAGCAGCCAACATAAACTAATGCACGCAGATGCCCTTCTTCACTTTTCTATCAAGTCACTTGGAGTACAGATAAAAGGTCTGTTTATTTTTTTGTCTGTCATTAGTCATTTTAGACCAGGAGGAAGAAAGGCACATTGAAAGATGGGAGGTCAGAGAGCTAGAAGGATCCTGAAATCCTAAACTCCTCATAGGTTTGCCACAGAGCTTATTTTCCTGGGGGAAAAAGGAAGGTTTTGTCATTGTTACTGTCTTTGAAGACAGGTAGTTGAGGGCTGGGAACATGGCTCGAGAAGTAGAACTCTTACCTGGCACAAATTCAGGCTGTAGGTTTCATCCCTATCACCAAAGGATAAAGTCTTTAGATAAGGAAAGGATAAAGGAAAGCTCTCCCTCTCCTCTGGCTAATGGTTTACCTTGGGTATCCTTAGCCGGGAGCTCCCCTTGGACCTATTTCAATGACTTGGTAACCTTTCCTTCTGAGATTTGCACCCTCAACTTTGTCATGAGCTGCATTCTCCTCCAGTTACCATGGTCTAGCCCAGGGGAGGTGAACTGTGAGGTGTGGGCTCGGAGCCACCTGCAGCCACCTGTCTGGCCCATTACTTGGCCCATTCCACTACTGTTCTTCTCATGGTTTCCAGGAGCTTTAGCAGCTGGCATCATTAGGGTAGCACTCCAGACCATCACAGGACTCACAGGCCCCTGGGCATCTCCTCTGAGAAGGACTTTCAGGCCATCTGTGTTTCCCTAGACTTGGCTCTGAGAAATCTGGCCAGGCCCACCACTGTGGTGACTATACTGTTCCTCAGTGTACATACAAGGAAAGGCCCTTGCACTGAAATCAAATGGAGGTTGAGAATCGTCTTCTGAGAGAGATGACCTGCCTGGGGCGAGGGACAGTGCAGGCAGTGTTCCATTAGGCCCCAGCACTAGGTCTGAGCCCTCTAGGCTTGGTTCAGGGGCTGCAGAGGGAGCCTGCCATAGCTAGGATTTTTCCAACAGACCTGACAAGGTGATAAATCCCTTGGATCCCTGGGAAATCAGGGCTACCTCTAAGTAAGTAAGATGGCCTGCTTATTTTTACTTGGACACTGTTCCAACCACAACTTGTTTCTGAAGGTGGGTAGTGTCTGCCTGTTGGAAGGAGGCCTGAGCTCTACCACTTCCTCTTCCTCTCCGAGTATTCCATCACAAGCTATGACTCTGCTCTTACCCAGTTCTCTGTGCCTTAAAGAACAAACACAAGGTGAAATCTAGTGAGCTACTTTATCTAGGAGGCAGTCCTACAGGCTGGTGATTTCCAAGTAATTAGAGAGCTGTGGGTAGATTTCTGTGTATAGCTTTTCCACTCTCTTTCATGGAAGAGAACACCATACAGTTTTTTAAAACAAAACAAAAGAAAACAGGTTTTAGGAGTCAGAAGGACCCATATTCAAGTCTTTGACCCTCTATACATCTGTTACCGGAAACAGTAGTCAAGAGTCATCATAGCTTGGCCTCATTTCTCCCATATGGAAAATGGAACTAGGGCTAAGTGTGGATATAAAGTCTCAATAAGTAACTGCGTGTAGTTTTTGAAAGTCATACCTCTTATAAATACCTAACCATAGGTATTTATAACACCAAGAGAAACTTCCTAAGCGCTAGCTCTTAGACACAAAGACCTTTTTCATCTCCAGGTGCTGTGGTCAAGAAACTGCAGTAGACTCATAAAAGAACTGACTGGCCTTTATTACCTGATATATTGTATATATTTGTATGTATTTGTTTACTTGAAATAGGAAAGGGAAGAGGGGGAAAACAGATGATTGGGAGGGGAGGGGGCAGGGAAATAGGGACAAAAACATGACAGGTGGTATCAATGTGTGAAAAATAATGCACCTACTACCTGACAAATGTCACTATAACCCCTCTATACATTATCCCAACAATAAAATTTTTTTTAAAAAATGTTTTGAAAAAAAGAACTAACTGGCAAGGCAGTGGTAGCAGTGGTAGCAGTGGAGACCATTTAAAATGTCAGAGCACAATTGTCACTGAAATCATTGATTCTAGGTACAATACAAGTGCTTAGAAGTGTTGGGGCTCACCAAATGGTGTTCCAAGCAACCAGTTGACCTGCTTGCCCTCCTTTCCCCATCTTCATTGACAAGTGATCCCTTGGGTAAGCTGCCATTTGGATATGATTTGAGTATGTCCCCCTAGGGTTTATACCTTGATGTTTAATCCCCGTTGTGATGTATGAAAAAGATGGAAAGCCACCTCTGTAATTTCAGATGGAAGACAGTGAAATGAGAAAGTTTGGGAGTTTGAAGCCAGCCTGAAGATGTGTGAAACATTGTCTCAAAAGAACAGTAGGGCCAGACAGTGGTAGCTCATGTCTGTAATCCTAGCTACTCAGGAGGCTGAGATCTGAGGATTGTAATTTGAAGCCTGTCCAGGCAGGAAGCTTGTATGATACTTATCTCCAAGTAGCCACCAAAAAGCTGAAAGAAGAGCTGTGACTCAAGTGGCAGAGCACTAGCCTTGAGCACTAAAGCTCAGGGACAGTGTACAGGCCCTGAGTTCAAGTCCTCAGACTGGAACACACACACACACACACACACACACACACACACACACACACTGTTGTGCTTAGAGAGCCCTTTAGGATGTATTAGGATTAGATAATTTCATCAGGGTAGGGCCCTCGCCATCTTTGCTGCTCCATGGACAGAGCCCACTAGAAAGTCAGACCGATTTTGGGTTGCATTCTATCAGTCATTTCTGAACAGGTAGAATTTGTATTTATATGAACAAACACATTACCTTGTATAGAGGGATAGATAATTGTTTAATTACCTTTAAGTAGTTGTATAAAGGAGTTTATTCATCTTGATAGATGTCACTCCTTTCACCATTTTTCCCATCCCTCCCAAACCCAACACCTTCCCTCAACTTTCTTACTTTTATAGGATATGCATTGCTTGTGTTCCCCCCTCCTCTCTTCATTCATCTACCCCCTCTCTTTCACCCCTCACGTTACCTTTGAAGACAGCTTAAATTAGGTTTCCGTTTCTGTGAATGGCAACCAAAGGGGTTGTGACTAATGGATCTATTTACTTTTTATTTTAAAAAAAGACCTTGCAATTTTTACATTGTGGCATAAAAACAGGATTCTTGACATGTTTGACAACATACTTTTGACAGTTCTATTTCTGATGAGGACATGCTGGGAAGCTGTGGGAACCCTTTCTCACTGCTGGTTCTCCCCCTTTCTACATTCAAGTCCATTCTGAGCTACACAAATGTATGCTTATGATCTGATGAAGATGATCATCAGAGCTGCACTTCAACAGATTAGAGCAGGATTAGAGTTAGGAGAAACAGAGCTGAAGAGACCACTCAGGACCCCAGGATAATAGCACAAATGCGATGCAACAAGCATCTTCAAAGGTGGAGGCCACAGAAACGCAGAGACCCTGCAGAGTGGGGGAGGACCATGGTTTGGCAAAAGAATAGATGGTAAAGGAAAGAAGGGAAGTGCTTTCAAGCCAGGCATGGGTGGCTCATGCCTGCAATCCTAGCTACTCAGGAGACTGAAATCTGAAGTTTGTATGTAGTTCAAAGATGGCTCAGACCATCAAAACTGAGAAACTCTTATCTTCAATTAACCAACAAAATGCAGGAAGTAGAGGTGTGGTTCAATTGGTAGAGACCAGCCTTGAGTGAAAAAAAGTGAGAGACAACACCCAGACCCTGAGTTTAAGCCCCAGTACTGCTGGGTCCTCAGCGTCTCAGACAGAACTGGCCCTGTGTAGGCAGTGAGTAACTGAAGTCTTGAGCAGTGGGGCCAATGATGAGACACTGGCAGGCACAGATGAGATGGGGGGTTGGTGGTTTAGTATGAGCATCTTGGGGTTTCCCCCACAATTGTGGCCATGTCTCCTTCATTCTCTTGCCCCAAGAACAGTTTGGTTCTGACCTTCAGAGCCCAGAAAGTCTGAGTCACCTCCAAATCCTTACTCCCCAACCTTATACTTCCCAGCAGTACTTGATAGTTTTCTGTTAAGCCAGGTAACTGGTTTGGTTCCAGGACTTGGGCCTCAGTCCAGGCCAACTGGAGAAAGTAGAGGGAATCCTTCAGTTCTGGAGTCTTCCTGAATAAAAGAGTTCTCAGTCAGGGCCAATTTCCTGCTGGTTCCAAGGTGGAGCTTGATCTTGTAAACAACTCTGCTGCCACTGTAGCTAAGGACACAGGAAGCTGCCTCTCCCCTTGTAAACACCAAGAGCCAGGATTAGTAACACTCTCAGAAGTTGCCAGCTCTTACCAGTGGGTGCCGAGTTGTGTTCAGAACTAGAATTCAGGTGAGGGAGATTGTGACCGAGTATGCAGGAAACCAAAAAGAAATTCCCTCAAAGAGCATCTTCAACCTTGTAACTTGATGATGGAGTCCTGAGCCAGGTGTTTGGAACTTTAATGATTACAAAGAACAAGTTAGACAATAAATGAGAAAAATGCCCTGTAAATTTTAACTATATAAACAGAAGATCATATCATTAGATCTTGTTTAAATAAAGAAACTCAATATTTGATCTGTAGAAGAGTTGCTGTTTTCAGAGAACTTTATGGGTTTATGTGTGTGTGTGAAAGCAAGACATATGTCATGCTAATGATAAAAAGTTAACTATATTTACTAAGTGATGTATAAAGAAGTAGAAATAGATGTTGTGCCAACTGCTTGACTCTTATACCCATTCCCAGCTCCTGAACCCACAGCTCATATGACTTCCCAACGAATATTTGAAAAATGCCCTCATTCATCCAGGGTAGGTAGGCGGGGAAATGTTTCTTGTTTCCTTCCTTTACCTACAGACCTCCTGAGAAGAAGGAGTCAAAAATATGGCAAGCCTGGGCTTTAATATATTGCCTAGATATTTAATTCAGTAGTTTTGATTAGGCCATCTACTTAAGGCCTCACTTAGCATTAGGCCCTATGAGGAACTAAGAGAATATCCTAATATAGGAGCTGTAATTCTAGTTACTCAGGAGACAGAGATTTGAAGATGGCCCCAAGTTCAAGTCCTAGTACAATCATAAAAACAAACAAAAATAAATTGCCCTTAATCTTACTGGAGTGTTTACAAACAAATAATCACTTTGGAGCCTGGCATCAGTGGCTCACATCTGTAATCCTAGCTATTCAGAAGGCTGAGATCTGAGGATCATAGTTCAAAGCCAACCCAGACATGAAAGTCTGTGAGACTCTTATCTCCAACTAACCACCAGAAAACTGGAAGTGGTGCTGTGGCTGAAGTGGTAGAGCAATAGCCTTGAGCTAAAGAGCTCAAGGACAATGCCCAGGGCCAGAGTTCAGGCCTCAGAACCAATAAGACAAAAACAACAACAACAACAAAAACCCAGTTTGGTCCCCATAATGGGGTCTTATATTACTAAGTACAATAAGATTCGGAAAAAGGGGAATATTAGTATTTTAAGTAGATTTATACTTCATGAAGGCTGAAGATATAATGAGACAAATTAATAAGAAGGAAATTTGATGTTTTTGGGTATGATAGAATTAATAAGTATGGCATTTGAGAAACAACAGTGAGATTCCACTTGACAGGGCAGGAGAAATGCTTTATCTTTCCTTTAAAACTAAGGACTGTGGCTCAAGTTGTAGAACATTAGCCTTGAGCCAGAGTAGCTGAGGGACCATGCCAAAACCCTGAGTTCAAGCCCCAGGACCAGCTTCTTATGCCTCTTCGAGTTCCAGGCTGATGGAGAATCCACCATCTTGGATTGTTATCATCTCATTACTTGGCTTTCAAAGTGGCTGTAGGATGGACAGAAAACTATAGATACGAATGAGAATGAAGAATCTATGTGGCTTTTTATCATTTCCACCAAGCCCCAACTTGTTAAAATTCAGCCATAGTGAAAGACACCATGGGATATATTTTCTTTCCTTCTTCCCTGAAACAGGAGACATGCAATAGGATTTGATAAATACATAAGATGATTCTTCGGATCATGGGTCATGTTCCAAAGAATGTTACTGTATTAATAACACTTTTATTTTTGCTAATGCTTGCAATAATCCTGTGAAATAACTTCTACTATCATCTCTATAGAGGAGGAAAGTGAGGCAAAAAGAAATGGAATCACTTATTTAAGGTCACACAGCTAATGAGGGGCGCAATAGGGACTCAATTAAATTTCTGCTCTTAAGCACTATGTCAAAGACATAGATAAAATAGAAGTCAGATCATGATTTCATGTACCCTGTACCTCCTTCATAAAGCTTAAAATGCCCCTAACAGTGATGGTGTTTGACTCTTTCGAGTTCACCTTGTCAATATGCATTCCCATGGTGTCAGTTGTATAAATATATTCACAATCCTATGGACCTGTCTATCTTGGGATCCCATCTACTCAAAGGAAAGTGGATGAGATCTTGATTATGTATAAACTCTACGGTAGATGCTGTTTCTAAAGGCAACACGTATTGCATAGGTATCAGCAATCCTCAGAAATGTTGTGTCCTCTATTTCTGTCCTTGGTTCTCTTGTTCTTAACTATTGTCCAGCACAAGTTCTTTTCATTCTTCAGGAACAGAAATTAAGTGAAATTGCATTTTTCTCCTAAATCAAAGTAAAGGAGTAGATTATGTACGGACAAGTGGTGGGGGAGACATTGGCAGCTGGCCCCACGCATGGCTGAGTAATGGATGTTCTAGGAATCCAAGATATCTCAAGCATCAGAATTATGCAAGTTTCTTTATGTAACCCATGTATCGAAGGTTAGCTAGCCTAGAAACCACAGAAGGACTGTAACTTCTATAACATCCAGTCTTGAAACCCAATATGAGCAGAGATTTTGTTTATTTTGTTCACTGCTATATACAGAGTTCCTAGAGAAATGGTTGGGATACAGTAGACATGGCAGATATGTTTATTATGTAATTTGCTGATTAAATCCTCATCCTCTTTGGAGATACCACCATGTAGTGGTAGAATGAAAAAGACCTGGGCTGGAACTTTACAAGCTATGGGATGGGAAGACTTGTAATTCCTTCCCCTTCCTGACTACTTCCCCATTGCTAAAAAGCTAGAATGAAGCTGTCATTACTAACCTCTTGGGTTGTTATGATAATTGAATATCATAATTGATATCAGCCACTCAGTACACAATACTTGTCTCCTGCCTGAGGCCAGGATTGTGAACACTGAGTCAACAGCCCTTGAGGGCTACTTCCTGAAGCTTTCAACATCCACCATAGCCCACTGACGTCAGCCCAGAACTGTCCATTGGCCACCTCACTAAACCTCCTACGAAGAGATTACCTGCTGAAGCAGGAAGTAGTCCTGCATCACTCACTGTACATGTCCACCATGCCCTACAAATTGAAGGGCGTCCTGATCCTTCTAGCTGTCCCCGGGTACTGCTTGCATGCGCTCAATGCCCTGTAGAATGCTTCCCTGGCTGTGCCTACTTCAGCTCTCCACTGTGCAAGCCACCTGTCTTATTCCATGTGATTCAGAGTTAATCACACTAGCAGGGTGCTGGATCGGGAACAGAGGCATACCCCAGCTGTTATTCAAAGCCGCTCCTCCTTATAGAAGTCAAGGACATTTTTTTTTTATCAGCAGTGATTTGTGCCTGCCAGCTTCCTTTTCTCTTAAGAGCCCTCACTCCCTTGTGTGGCTTCTCACTCCCTTGTATGAATGGTCCCTGGCAGACCCCTCCACCAGCCCTCTGCAGAACGCACCAGACCTGCCTGACCCCCAGCCAAAGATGGCTTGACTCTACCTCAGACCCTTGACACTTTCAAAAGGGAAAAATTAGGCTATAAAAATTTAAAGGATCAATTGTTGTGAATCTTCCAGAGAAGATCAACAGAAAGAATATGAAGATGACAAAAAGAAGGTCTTCTCTGATAAACACTGGGAACAAACACTGATTGAGATAATTTAGTAAAAAGCAAATGTGGAAAGTTCTGGCCTTTTAGAACAGATGGAAGAAAGTAGCACAGAAACTAGTAATGAAGGTGTTATCTGCAGAGCTTGCATCTGATATGCAAATATGAATAAAGCTTGGGAACTCAGAAGACTTGGGGGAGGCCCTTTTGAGGCCAGGTGATAAAATGACAAAGTGTCATCACAATGTTGGAGCTGTGCTAGGAGTTTTATACACCCTATCTCTAATCTTCCAACAACTGCATGTTTCTGAGAAAACAAAACAAAACAAAACAACCTGCCAGCCCATGCCTAATGCTCCCTCATTCACTGGACACAGCCTGGGAGAAAAAGACACTACCCTCTCAAAGGGCAACCATGCAAAATATAATGAGGTATTTGTTGTTGCAATGTTGGGACTGGAATCAAGGGCCTCACATATGCATCTAAGTGTTCTACCATTGAGCTGCTCTTCCAGCCCTTCAGTGAGTAATTTTAAACCATTAGTGGAGTCTGTTAACCAGTTTAGAAGAGTGTTTATAGTGGGTACTGAAGAGACATTAACCACTTGCATTATTTTTACCAATATTCTCTTCTGGGAGGATTTTTTTCCCTCTATAGGTGGAGATAGAGAAGGAAGAGAAAGGGAAGAAAGGAATTTAAAGGGGAGACGAACTTGGGGGAGGGGAAAGAAACAATGAAAGAGATTATACTCGTTTTTATATATGTTTGGCTGGTGGAAAACCCTCTGTGCTCCATACGAAAGATTGGGTGAGTCTTTGTTAAAATGAAGGGTACAAGTAAGAGGTAGAGAGGATTCTATATTCTAGAATGTGGACAGTCCTGGGAAAGCAGAACTCATCACTTGAGTTATACCCCACATCTCTCAAACTGTTTTCAAAATTTCCAGAGAGACACATCAAATGCTTAATATCCAGTATCTATAGGGAACTCAAGAAACTAATCCCCCTCAAACCCAACAAACGAATCATTAAATGGGCAAAGGAACTAAAGACAGACTTACCAAAAGAAGAGGTTAAAATGGCAGAAAATGCTCATCAACCATAATCACAAAGGAAATGCAAATAAAAACAACCCTAAGATACCACCTTACCCCAATTAGAATGACCAATATTCTGAACTCAGACAACAACAAATTCTGGCGGGGTTGTGGAGAAAGAGGAACCCTACTGTACTGCTGGTGGGATTGTAAACTAGTTCAGCACTCTGGAAGGCATGTTTGGAGGTTTCTTAAAGAACTGAAAATAGACCTTCCCTATGATCCTGCCATACCACTCCTGGGCATCTATCCTGAGCATCATAACCCAGGATATAATAAGGACACCTGCTCAGCCATCTTCATCTCTGCACTATTCACAATAGCCAAGTGATAGAAACAACCCAAATTCCCTACTGCAGTTGAATGGATACAACTATATATATATATATATATATATATATATATATATATATATATATATATATATCCTTAACATGTGGCTATTAGATCCAAACAGTACAACAGCGATGACTCAATATCTGGGTACCCAAGGTTATGGACATGGTCTTGGAGATATAAACATAACTATATAGACATAAAAATCTATGATTGGCTATATATTCTATAGACATAATACTTTATTACATATATTAATATGTATCTATGGCATACAAACCCTCACCTTAATTTTAATTATGTTCTAAAATCTATGTGCCAGTGATTGTATGTAGAGATTCCCTTCTTGAATACTCATTTGTTAAACATGACATTTGAAATATGATGTAAAAATCAATGTTAATAAATTCTTTAATTAAAAAAAATTTCCAGAGAGGCTGTTGGGCTGTCTGTAGATGCAATGAGAAGAGGACTATATCTTATCTGAAAGTTAAATGCCAAGATGACTTTTATGGACCTCTGTTGTCCAGGTAATCATACTGTATACATGATTTGAATCAAGGCTGTCATATTGTATCACACTTAAAAATTTTTTGAATATAATTACAACCTATTGCTCCTTTAATTTTTTGTACACAATATAGATGAGCCCTAATTTAGGTCTATAAAATTGGGTACTCTGTTTCCAGACTTTTTAGGAATGGGGGAAAGAGGGTGGCAATCATAATCACCACTATAATCACTAGGGTAAATAACTGTGTAGCATATTCTTACTAAGCAACAGTCATCCATCCCAAGATGAAAGTGGGTTATTTTAGACTGACCAGGATAGGCAGATGTTGCTTCTCCAAAGATGGCCAGACCATATATGAAAACCAAACTCTGACCACAACTTCCATAAACCATTAGAATTTGGTCAGTAACTGCCAACTTCCCTAAATTTTGTCCCTTCTTCCAACTTGAGAAAGCCAAATGTGCTTCCCAAACCAAACATGTGGAATACCACACAGCCTCAAATCTGAGCATGTGTGGAGCTTTTCCTTTCAAGAATCTCCATAAAGGGTTCCCAGTTCCTGGTCCCTCCCCTTAGGAGCTGGCTCCTATACTACAAGTTCTTTATAAATCCCTCCTTCTGTCCTCTTTTGGATGGGCTAGAACCCAAGGGAACGTCAAGGGCAACACTGCCTCACAACTTTTTCTTTTTTAATTTTAATTTAATTGTTGGTATGATGTCACTGCTTTTTCTAACACGAGCCCTTGAGAAATACCTGGCTAATTCTAGAAGGATGTCTACGATATGTCTACATACCAATCATACAAGGCCCAGAGTTTGTTTGGACTGCTTGGTGCAACAACAGAAGCCATGGAAAAGGAATCCACTGCTGAATTCAAATTGTTCCAGTCCAACATGTTGCTGTGTCTTGAGCCCATGGTTCCATGCCAATTACTACCACAAACACTGAAGTCACTTTTTAAAACATGGCCAAATTCCATCAGGGCCAGCCAGGCCTTAAAACACTCAGGCACAATAATCCAAGCAAAGAAGTGAGTGTCAGTGTATAGGAGTCTGCTCTGGAGTTCTGCAGTCGTGTGGGTGACAACCTGAAGGTCAAACTATTGTGGACTGACCTGACCTGTCATTTTCTCAGAGACAGCTGGGTAAAGAGAGGGCCAGAGGTCCTAAGGTGAATCAGACCTAGTATGGTCTTCATTCAGACTGAGACTGTAGTGGTTTTCTGCAAATCTTCTCAGGCGGTCACAGTTTGGTGCTGTGGGTGACTGTCTACTCAGATCACTGTAGGCAGCTGTGGTGGTTCACGTACCTTTAAAGCCTGTCATTCTGGATTCAAACTGTTATCCAGGCTGTTTCCTGATAATAGCACTCATAGTCCCTGATAGATTCAAAATATCTTTTAGCTGGGTGCCGGTGGCTCACGCCTGTGGTCTTAGCTATTCAGGAGGTTGAGATCCAAGGCTCACAGTTCAAAGCCATCATGGGCAGGAAAGTCTGTGAGACTTTTATCTCCAATTAAACACCAGAAAATTGGAAGTGGTGCTGTGCTTTAAATTGGTAGAGTGCTAGCCTTGAGCAAGAAACGCTCAGAAAGCTCAGGGACAGTGCCCAGGCCCTGAGATAAAGCCCCATTTATGACCAAAAAAAAAAAAAAGATACACCTTGCTCTTACAAGGGTTCCTTCACCAGGGTTGTGTCACCAGGCTATTAGTGTACATGAATGCATTCTGGAACTCAAAGGAAAAGTCTGTTAAGTTTTTCTCTGGCTTGACAGTCTGAGAAACAATACTGTCTAACATTTAAACAAGCTCTGAAAATCTCTTCAGTGCTATTTACAAAACTTCCTTGGTTTAATTTCTGCAAACCTTCTAAATTGGTACTATTGTTATGATTCTCTTCTTCTTGAGGTTCACAGAGATGAACTATACTATGAAGGTGCATGGGGATTTTTCTGACAGAATCTGCCGTCGTACTTTGGAAACTGGAGTGGGTATAGTTTGTGGGGATGACACAGCTGGCCTCCACTAGAGCTGGTGTTTTCATTAAGAGTCCGAGACAGTAGGAGTGTGATGGTAAGGGCTTCCAAGGCTCACACAGAGGCTCCTGGCTGGAAATAGCCTCTGAGTAATGAATCTTGAAGGCCCAGAAAGGGAGTGCCTATGTGAAGCAACTCCCCTGGTATGTTCATGGAACAAAAAGCAGGAAATCCAAGGAGTTATCTGGTTACTAGGGCAGCCCCTAACATGCTCTTGAACTGAAAAGAGCTGGTCATTTCCTGCATGTAAAGGTTTAAGAAAAAACCAAGAGAAGACTGCCACTTCCAGTCACTAATGTAGCCAGCTGCAAAGAGGGAAACAAATGAGCTTCTATAGATGGAATCCTTTGTTTGAATACAGCTTTCTCTTCACTTAGAACCCCGGACAGCTAATACCTTAATGCCTTCCAGAAGGCAGTAAGGGCCTGTGGAAGAAGGACCGTGTCGGATTTAGGGAGAGTGTGTATTAGTACTCTCTCCTGAACTAATCAAGGATGAGTCAAGGAATTGAGTCAGATACTACTAAGGATAGTAGGCTGGTTGATCTAAAAGATGGAAGGACGTTTTCTGCAGTGAGTCCCTAGTCCTTGTTATTTTCCATGCTGCATTTAGGTAACAAATCCACCAACCCAAGTAGGAATGAACCAAGTGACACAGCCTGTAGCAGAGTCTGAAGGGTGTTGTCCCCGGGTTGGGGGAGAGGGCCTACTTTCCGGCCTTTTCTTCATCTATCATTGCCACCCCCAACAAGGTAAGCTGAATGCCTGGTGATGGCAGAGGACTGGTCCTCGCCCAGCTCCTCTGTCTGTTCCCCAGCAGCTGCCTCTGTACCTCTTCCCGCCTCCCAGCTCCTCACACATTCCCCAGCTTCCTGCACAAGGATGCAGACTAGGCTAACATACGCACTCTACCTTCTCACTTTCTGGCTAAGGTGTCCCAGACAGCTCCCCACGTAGTACTAAACCTCTTTCTGGCTTGGCAATAGAAAGGACAAAGAGATCTGAAAGCAGGGGGACAACCATCCTTCTGGCTTTCCAGTTCTCTGGTCCTATTTTCTGCTAACTACCCAGCTCAGTAGGGCCCCTGAGTGGTAGTGTCATGCTGTGTGAGCCTTGCAAACCAGCCTTGGGTTCTGCAGCAGTGAGGGGTGAATGGTGCCAGAAGAGAGGGATCTCTCAGCACCAGCAAGCATGATGGGGCTGGGTCCTGTGCTTGAGGAACTGCTTGGAGAGGGAATCACGGGAAGCTTGGACAAGATCTTGAGTTTTGCTCCAAATACCTTTGAAATCTTTCTAAACAGAACAGAAGACACAGAAAAAAAATTGATAATAAACCCAGATTTAAGAGTCTAAAAGGGAGTCTTACTCGAGCTTTGCTTTAGGGCAGCTGGTTATATAGCTGGGGTAGGAGGTGAACAAATGTAATGGCTCATTTAATTATGCAAATAGAGGGATACAGTAGCTGGAAGGAAAGTGGTAGAGTGAGTGGAATCTGATACAGTCTATTCTGTTTCCTTAGGAAATATTGGATTTACTGAGAAAGGATACCTACTTGGCCCCCTTCTGAACTGCCTGTGTGTTTGAAGAGAACATAGAAAGACCTACTTTTACTTTGGGGACCCTGGGCACAAACAACAGAGTTGGGGAAATACTGTGCCTGATGGTCTCTTCTGGTATTCTTGGATGAGACTCCTTGAATACAGGTTAATTTGACTTTCTCTTTATTTAGGCCCCAGGATAGGCAGTCAACACCTTAATGCTTCCCAGATAGCAATGAGTAGGAGGCTGTGGAAGAAGGAACGTGGTAGGATTCTTGTTCCAGTGATAAGCTCTTTTAGCAATAAGGTCCTGTGGTGCCGTGCACATGCCAGATCAGCACCTAGTGCTGAGAAATGGCCTCAGCCAGTAGGCCCTTTGGAATGGCTTCTTTAGTGTCACACATTTAGTAGGCTAGGCTCAGGTGTTCTTTACCATCAGGTCAATGAAGAAAACGTAGAGACTCTGAACTTTCAGAAAAAGTATTTGTACTAAGCTCTAAATGACATTGAGCATTCCTTGATATGGGCAATCAATTACAGCAGTTGTAGCAGAACTTGTGAATTTGTTGTCACTTAGAAATCAAGAATATTTCTTACTGTTTTTACTGTTCATGTTATTACTGTTGTTATAACAGTATGTTAATAATTGTTATTATTATCATCATTATTATTTGTGCCAGTATTAGGGCTTAAACTCAGGGTCTGGTGCTCTTGTTTAGCTTTTTTGCTCAAGGCTGACACTATTACCTGAGGTACACCTCTATTTTTGCTAGTTAATTGAAAATAAGAGTCATATAGGCCTTTCTGCTCTGGCTGGCTCCAATCCAGGATCCTCACATTTCAGCCTCTTGAGTGGTCAGGATAATAAGTATGAGCCCCCAGTGCCCAGCTTCTGTTGATGATATTTTGAAATACAGTTTACCTTCACCACTACTTCTAAGTTATAGTACTGTTCAACCTTCTACTAGAACCTGTCAGGATTAAATCAGGTTCTGATCCAGTTGAGAGGAGGGGATAAACTTACTTGTAGGTGGCTTGCAAGGACCAGACTAAATCTGTAACTCAGACTACCCTGAAGGGTATGAGCTGCTGGACTGTTTGGGCACCAATGAGAATTCCTATACAACATTCCAAGCCAATGCTTTCATCTTGAACACATGATTTTACCAGTAAAAATGAATATCCAACACTTGCTAATTAACCAGCTTTCTGGTATTAATATGAAATAAAGATAGTTGTTGTTCTAGTGGTATCAGTCACTGGTTTGGATCTTTGTGGCCTAAAATTTGGCTTAGAATCTTTGCGATTCTATTCATCTCTGAAAAGTGCAGATCGTTTAGAGACTCCAAATGTTAACTAAGAGCCTATAAGGTATATGGATGTACCATAATAAAAAGAATGAGTTTTTATTGCTATTGTTGTTTGTCTTTTGAGACAGGGTCTTGCTTCCTTTGAAAAGAAGCACATGATTTTGTACTAAGTCAGCAGGTACGTGCTGAATGGCTGGTCACCTGCTCTTATCTCTGGACTGCAAGTGTCCTGTCCCCGAAGAGGCTAGTGCTAGCTAAATATAGCCGAGATACTGAATCCAAGAGCAAGGGATGCTCCACCTTTGGTATCATTTTCAAGTGTAAAGAAGTTCAGTGTCCTTTAGCAACTAGAGATACAAGATTCAGTTTTCTCCCTTTAGAAACTGAACTCCCTTTTGGCCAGAAAGGAAGAAGTTATTTTAACCTTTCTCATTATTAATGCAAGAAGAGATGATGTGTTTAATCCAAATTCCCCATTTAGGCAATGAAGAAACAAAGGCCAAGAGAGACAATGTTTAATGACTACAGAGTGAGCAGATGCCTTCAACATAAAGCTGTAGTCCCTGTTGAGATGGGACAGTGGGAGATGGAAACATTGGAGACATTGTTACTTCAGAGTAAGTATGTAATCTAAAACTACTTACAATATACAAAGGAAAATATTCCTTTTACAGTAATAGCAAAAATTATTTAAAAAAATCTTTAGGTATATTTCTTTTTTAACACTATCCACAAAAATTCAGTGGTTTAAAGATCTGAAATTTAGAGTCAGACATGGTGGTATATGGCTAGAGTCTTGGCTACTTAGAAGGCTGAAGCAGGAGGATCACTTGAGCTAGTGAGTTTTAGCAGCCTGAACAATGCAGAGAGACCCTCCCTGTTGCTAAGTAAATGAAGAATAAGAAAGAAGGTCTAAAAAACTTTAAAAATCAATAAAGGCCTGGGCACTGGCTCTTAGCTTTTTCTAGTACTTGAGCCACAGCTTCACATCTGGCTTTTTGCTAGATAATTGGAGATGAAACTCTCGTGGATATTTCTGGCCACGTTGGCTTCCAACTGAGATCCTTAGATCTCATGCCTCCCCAATAGCTAGATGACAGACATGAGCCACTGGTGCCCCGCTGGAAATGCAAATACCAGAGAATTAGAAACACACAGGAAGAACTAGTCATGAGTGATACCTGACCTTGTTTGATTTGTTTCTAGAACCCAGAGAACCCTTTAGAAACATGGCTTTTGGATCTAGCAGATTTACTGAAACGTCACAAAACGCTTGAATCCAGGGCAAGCAAGCTTGGCAAGAGCAGCTTTTCCTCATGTGGCTGGGCTTCTGAGGGTGTCTAGTGTGTTCCTCTCTAGGCCTGATCTTCTGAGTCATTTCTACCTTTGCTCTATATAGTCAGCCACTGTGGATAAGATTTTATAATGTCAACGAATTACATCTAGATCTCATTTTTTTCTACATTGGGTGTGTTTTACATGGGTTCTCTTCTTATCAATCCATAACTACCTCAAATGCTACCATGTTGATCTTAATTCATCAAAGGAATAAAAATTAAAATGTGATTGTACAACTCTAAAGCGTATCCAGGCTTTATTTAATGATCACAAACATTTTGCCTATGATAGCTGTTTGGGCAAAAAGAAGCAGGGGAGGAGGGGAGTGGCAATGTGGCTCAAGGAGTAGGGCCATAGCCTTGAGCTGAAGTGCCGAGGGCTAACACCCAGACCCAGAGTTCAAGTTCCACGACCGACAATAAAAAGAGAAGGGGGTGGTTTAAAGTATACTCCACTAAATTGTTGATAAGGATATTAGTGATAAATCCATTTGGGGTGCTAATTTGGCATATGCCCTAAATATATGACTTCTTTTTGACTTAGCATTAATAATTCAGTAATACATGCAGGCATTTAAGCCACCTATATAAAAGTGTTTGTTAGTCTTCTTTCTATTAAAAATCATGGGTCTTGGAGATATTGCTTTGGAATAAATCATGTGCTTATTAGAATGTATGAGGGGCTGGTTTCTGTTGCTAGCACCAAAACATGAAACAAAACAAAACCAATAAAAACCCTCCACAAACAACCTAAATGGTCATTAATAGAAAATGGTAAAACCAGCTAGAGTCTATCCACTGCTGTCCTACTTTCTGGTCTTAGAAGCAGACCTTGTAGCCAAGTTTAAGTTCAAAAGCCATATTTGGAAAGTACTTGTAGGTGAGCAGGGAAATGATACCTGGAGGAGCAGATAGCCATGAAATGAGTTGTGATTAAACCATAAAGTAGAGAGGCTAAGTGCTTACACTTTCAGGGAAGCTGAAGACAGCACAAAGTACGTCTCAGCATCATCTTAGTCAAAAACCAGATTGCTCAGGTAATTATACTCCTATACCTTGAGTCATTGGCTAAAAGCTGACTTCCAAAGGCACATTAATATCCAGATGCTTCCATGACCATCCATAGGGAAACTGGTTTCAGTGGCAGGAGGCAGGTATCCAACATGGTAGAGGTGGTGGCACTGGCAGTCTGGCTGCTATCTGTGGAAATGATAAGGTCCACAAGGGGATATGAGCAAGACATGACAATGTCTGCTACACATGCTAACAAATACAGAGAAGCAGCAATGACTCGAGATGAAACAAGGAACAAAAGAATGTTTACTGATGCCTGGACTTTTGTATTCAATCTATACATACAATTGTCTACAGTGGTTATTTCTGAACAGAGCATGATGGAGAAGAAGGTGGATTCTCATATTTTGTTTTATATAGTTTTAGGTTGTGTTGTGTTGTGTTTTCCTTTTTACACCAAATTGAAAGCTAAGCACTAGTTGCTTTGGCCTGTAATCTTAGCTAGTAAGGAGGCTGAGATCTAAGGTTGGTAGTTTGAAGTCAGCCCAAGAAGACAAATACAAAAGACTTTACTTTCCAATTAGCCAGCAAAAACATGGAAGTAGAGGTGTGGCTCAAGTGATAGGGTGCCAGCCTTGAATGAAAAAACCTAAGCAAGGGCACAGGCCCTGTGTTTAAACGTCAGTACCAACACACACACACACACACACACACACACACACACACACACACACTTAAAAACACATGGTGAGGGAGGGATGTAGCTGAGTGAGCATGTGTTTAGCATGTTGAAGACCCTCAGTTTGACACTTCTGCCCTAGCAACACATACCTACATATATAAAGACACTTAAAATCATAGCATGCACAAAAATTTCATGTGTCCTGTGACATAGGTTTTTTTTTAATCCATCAGATTACCTCAAATTTCTGTGTACACCTGGCAGGACATCTTGGAGATTTGCAACCTTCATTTTCACAAGCAAAGCCCTCTTCTCTGAAAATGTGATCAGTTCTCAGTTCACCAGGGACTACAGCTATAACCCTGCTCAGCTCTGACTAACTGCCTAGACCTGTCTCCACCCCCCACCCCCCGGCCTTGAACTTTGCCCTGGGCACTGTCTCTGAGCTTCTTTTGCTCTACCACTTGAGCCACAGTGCCACTTCTGGATTTTTTTTGAGTACTTCATTGGAGATATGAGTCTCACAGAGTTTCCTGCCCAAGCTGGCTTTGAACCATGATCCTCAGATCTCAGCCTCCTGAGTATCCAGAATTACAGGTGTGAGGCATTGGTGCCTGACCCTAGAATTCTTAACAAAAGCAAAAGAAGAGAATAAAAGATTTTGGTCCCCTTTTCTTCTCACCCCGCTCCCACTCAATTTGATGGGATTCATCCCCCATTTCTAAGTACCTTTCTCCCCACCTCAACAAACTATATCCCCAGCCTGAACTCAGGAGTTCTACCCACTTGAGCTATGCCTCCAGCCCCTTTCCTGTTGGTTATTTTCTGTGCGAGGAGCTGGCCTGGCCTGCAGTCCTCAACTTGTGCTTCTCCACAGCACTGGGAAGATGGGCATGCACCAGTGTCCACACATTGCTTGAGGAAAAGTCTTCCAAATCTCCTTTTGCATGGGTTGGACTTAAATGGAGATTTCCTCATCTCTGCCTCTTGAGCCTTTACACATGGTTATGTGTGTGTGTGTGTGTGTGTGTGTGTGTGTGTGTGTGTGTGTGTGTTTAACTTGTATTGTTCATCAACCTGTTAAATGTTTGATTAGCTCACTTTCTCTTCAAACTACCCAGGTAGCATAGCAGGGCTATGGGCCCTGAGAGATGAAGGTATTTCATTCCATCCCAGGTCTGCCACATATTATTAGCTGGATGATCTTGGGCAAGTCATTCATTCAACAGATATTTTTTTGGAAGGCTTTATCCTTGAGAATCACAAAGATGAAAGACACAGTTTCAGCCCCTGGTGAACGTACAGAAAATTGCACAGGAAAAGCTAAGTATTGCATCATAATGTGAGCTGTCCCTTGAGAAGACGTCTCAGGAAGTCTTCTAACTTCTCTAAGGGTTCTGAAGTAGGCAGCTTTTATTTACTTGTGAAGACAATGTAATGGAGCGCACCTTGCTTCACAACAAAGCCCTCCTTCCCCTCTTCTCCCCCTCCCATTTCCTCCTTTCCCCTCCCCTCCCCCTTTTCCCTCGTTTTCTCTTTTTTGTTGCAGTACTGAAGCTTGAACTCAAATTCTTGCTTAGCTTTTTCTGCCCAGGACTGGTGATGTCACGTCCCACTTTTGCTCGCCTACTACTTAATTCTAGATAAGAATCTCTTGTGTTTCTTTGCCATTTCAAACCATGATCCTCAGATCTCACTCCCCTGAGTAGCTAGTATTACAGGCACGAGCCCCCTTGCCCCCCATACCCAGGCATGTCTCTGTTTTTGAGTGTAAAAGCCCAATACAGGTTCCCACCATCCCTTTACTCAGGACTTGGGAAAGGTGCTGCTTGCCTCTCCCTGCTTCTACCTCAGATCCCATGCATCCACATTCTGCACTTCACATATTTCTGATGTCTTTTGTGTGTTTGCTTTCAGTGCTGGGGATGAAATCTAGGGCTTCACTCATGCTAACATGTTGCCAGCTACACCCTCAGCCTTCCACCATCAGCCTTCCAGTTGTATTTTCTATGCAAATGTGCTAAATTGAAAGAAAGGAGATTTTCTGGATTAGCAGAAGCTGGGAGCTCCTAAAGAAAGAAGTCTAAACTTACCTGGGCTAAGACAAAGCAGAGAGCCCAAGCAGAGTGAGAAGCTGCAAGAAAGCTGCAAGTAAGTGGGTCTAGCACTAACTGCAATCCCAGGATTCTACCTGTGCTCAGGTAGTAAAAAGAAAATGTCAGGACAGTTCTAGAATTTTGGGACTGTTTGACTCTTTTTAAGCCCACAGAACTATCTCTTTCGATCAGACAGATTAGTTTAGAGAAAGCTCTGTCTTTTAGGAAGACAAAATCAAGACAAAATGAAGAACAGAACACAGACTTCTTGAATAATTAGGGAAACTACACTATGCTGCAAAAAAGGCATATGCCTCCCTTTGAAGGCACGTGTACTACTTCATTTCTCATTCATTAATGTCTCCCGTCATTCATTCACTTAGTGTTGGCATGGAGGGGAATACAAACTTATACAAGACTCCACTCCTGCCTTCAATTTCAGTCTAGTAAACATTTATTGAGCATCTCTCTGCCTCACTCAGGATTCCATCCTAGGATTCAAAAACAAGGAGAGTACAGTGTCTTTCTTACCTGAGGAGCTTATAGTCTAGGCGATTTGCTAATAAAATATCTCCATGCTCAGAATAGTCCAAACATTGAGCAGATATTAGTTTTGCTTGTGATTTTGTCAGTTCCTTGGCCTTGTTGCGAGAATAAATCCTATGGATTTATTCTAGAGACTTGGCAGTTCAGCTTTGAGCTCCCAGTATTTGTGAGTGAGAGAAAAATAATGGCCTGTTTTCCTATCTCTCCCCTACAGGTTTAACAATGCACCTGGCTGGATCAGGAACATTCACTTTGTTCTCCAAATGAGGTGTTATACGCAGAGTCATTTTTCTGGCTTTCTAAAAAGCTCAATTCCACCCTCTAATTTCCCACCTTTCTCTTCCACCTGTCTTGTTTAATAATTAGGCTGTTTAATAACTGCTTTTGATGGGGAAGCTGGAAAAGAGAGGAAGGGGGGTGTCATTGAGAGTCCCAGGGGACTATAGCTCTGTCACAGCCTCCTCTGTCACAGTCATCTTGTTCTATGTTGTTCCCTTGGCACATTGCTGAGTGAAAAGGCCAGATGTCTTTCCTGCACCCAGATTTGACTGGCCTTGGTTTATTCTGTCCCCAAGGGCCTTGCAAAGAGTCAGATGTGGTTCCTGTCTTTTTACCTCCCTAACATTCTTGCTCCTAATTTACTTTTCACTTCACCTACCGTAAGGCTACCAACAGTATTTGACCACAGCTTTTTTCTTCAACTACCCATTGGGTTTGCAAGTTAGAAAACATACTAGACTATGCGGAAGAAAAAAAAGAAATCCAGCTGGGATGGGTGGCTCATGCCCACAACCCTAGCTATTCAGGGGGCTGAGATCTGAGGATCACATTAGAAGCGAGCCCAGGCAGGAAAGTCTGTGAGGCTCTTCTCGACAATAAACTACTCAGAAAAAAACAGAAGTGGAGCTGCAGCTCAAGTGGCAGAGCACTAGACTTGAGCACAGGCTCAGGGAAAGAGCCCAGGCTCTAAGCAGGTTCATGCCTAGGACTGGCAAAAAAAAGAAAAAAAAGAAATCCAGGCCAGCCATGACGATGCAATTAGGAGGTCTCAGTTCTCAGTGGAGGAGTACGGACTCAGGAAAGGTATGGATTCAGGAAAAGTGGTGAGACTCTACCTATAGAGGGAGGGGTGGACACAGAGACATACCCCTGCACAAGGAGGGAGGGAGAGAGAAAGAGAGGGAAAGAGAGGGAGAGGAAAAAATAGGGAGAAGGAAGAGGTATATATTTACTTGTATACAGATAAAGCCTTTGGGGTGATAGGGCACTTGCTTAGCATTTATAAGGCCTGGGATCCTTCCTTGGCAGAACAAATAAGTTCTACATACATACATACATACGTACATACATACACACACATACATACATACATGCATGCATGCATACATATAGCTACGAATGTATGTGGCTATGTATAGACTTTCCTTGTACATATTCACTTAATAAAAATTGTTCTGCCATTTATTCCTTTTTTCTTCCCCTTTCCTTCTTCCCCTTTTCCTTCACTTTCCTTTTTTTTTTTTTGGCCAGGGCCTCAAGCTTGCTCAGTTTGCTGGCTCACAGCTGATGCTCTACCACTAGAAACAAACTTCTCCAGTCCTGCTTTTTGGTGGTTATTTTAAATCCCATCTCATGGATTTTTCTACTTGGGCTGGTCTCGAGTCACCACCCTCCAGACTCTGCTTCCTGAGTAGCCACTGGTGCCCAGCTCCAAGTGCATATCTTAACAAGGCTTCTGTATAGTGGGTCTAGTGATAACATGTATCTAAGAGCACTTTACAAGCTATTAGGTGTTTTGCTAATGTTATCTGTCAAAATATCTTATATGCCTGGGTGCGAGTAACTCATGCCTGTAATCCCAGCTACTCAGGAAGCTGAGATCTGAGGATCGCACTTCAAAGCCATCCCGGCTTTAAAGCCCATGAGACACTAATCTCCAATTAACCAGTAGAAAATCAGAAATGGTGCTGTGGCTCAAGGAGTAAAGTGATAGCCTTGAGCTGAAGAGCTCAGGAATAGTGCCCAGGCCCAGAGTTTAAGCTCCACAACCGCCAAAATCTATACCTTATGTGGTACGAGGATGAGGAGTAGGTGAAGTAGGTTGGCTATTTCATTGCTGTTCTCATTAAAAGATGAGATCTGTTTCTCTAGAGCTTGGCCTCTGAAGCTATCACCTCTTCTTTCTCCTCTCTCTACTCCTCCTTCTCCTCCTCTTTTTTCTTTTTCCTCCTTCCTCCAGTCCCCTCTTCCCCTTTCCTTTTAGCAGTGCTGGAGATGGGTCCTAGGGTCGTAGCACATGTTAATCAAGTGCTATATTGTTGAGCTACATGCTTATTCTTGGATGTTTCTCATGTGGTCTTGGGCAATACCTAAGAGGTTATGTCTGTGCTTTGGACAGGGGGAAGTTGAGCACTGAGGCTGATAACTCAGTTGTACCTCTGCTGTCAAGTGCCCACTATAGAAGGATCCTTTCTATAACTCTAATGGCCCTGAATTTCTGCTAGTTCCCCCTTGATACTTATATTAGTCTCTGTCCCCTAAATTACCATGATGATTAATATGAGGAGGTTTCTTAAGAAACCACAGACCCTAACCACAGTGGTAGCCAGATTCATCCCACTATCTCCTGGGAGTCTTGATTCTGAGTGCAGCTCTCACTACCTTGGAAGAAGATTAGACTTAGTAACAAGTGTAGCATCTTTTTAGCTCCTTAAAATATTCCTCAATTAACATTTACTTCTCTCTGCTTCCAGCTGACAGCTTGAGAAAAAGCAAATGAAGCTTGGCTAGTTGGTTGTTGTATTTTTTTTAACGTAATAACAAGCCTGACTTAGAACTAGTCAACTATTCTTTCAATATTGTGTCTATAGATAAATAAGCATGTATATATATATATATATATATAAAATCTACCATTGTTTACTTTTCTCCAAATGGAAGTGCATTAATTTCCCAATATATTTTACCGAGTGTCTTGCCTGATGCCAGCACCAGGAGGATATATTAATCCTTACTCTTGAAATGTTTAAGTTTGAAAGTAATGGGAAACAGAAGAAATAGAAGGACTGAGATGACTCATTTGTCTTAGATGTTCACCCTAAACTACTTCAGAAATGCCAGCAGTAAATTAAATCCAGAATTCTAGAAGAATGACCTAAATCATACTTTACCACAGAGGCTCTTTAGTTTCTTAGCAAAAAAAATTGCACTTTATGTCTAGAATAAAGGCATTTGATGATGGCTGGAGTCAAGTGGCATGAGCCTGACTGGAGATAAAGAATCAATATTATCTCTTTGTGTGCAGAAACCTTTTCAGAAGAAGACAAAGGGAAGCCACAGTCAAGTATGAGATATAGACAAGATATGATATGTTACTCCTGAAAAAGAGCTGGCTTGGAAAAAGAGCACAGAAGCCTTTTCTTACTCATTGTGAAAACAGGTTTTTAAACCCCAGGCCCAAAGTCCAGGTTAAGTCCAATCATACATCCCTATATAATGAATAAAGAAGATTGAAGGGCTGAGAAAGGAGATTGATCACATGGCAGCCATGGACAGACAACACTTTAGTACTTCAATTATTTTCTTTTTTGTGGGTCATGGGGCTTGAACTGTGGCCTGGGCACTGTCCTTGAACTCTTCAAGGTTAGCCCTTGCCCCTGGGACTGGGCATTGTCCCTGAGCTCTTCAGCTCAAAGCTACCATCCTAACCTTGAGCCAAGCCCACTTCCCATTTTCTAGAGGTTAATTGGAGATAAGAGTCTCAGGTCCTTTTGTGCCCCAGCCGGCTTTGAACCTTGATCCTCAGATCTCAGCCTCTTGAGTAGCTAGGATTACAGGCGTGAGCCACCATGCCTGGCACTTCAACTATTTTCCAGGATATAGACTTCAGGATATATTGGCTACAGGTTAAATAGAAAGAATTGGTGTGGGAACAGGGGATTAAGAAAGATAAGCATGATTAAAATAGTCTCAAGTCAAAAGTATGGTCTGGTTGATCATTAGCTCAGTCTTTATCCTTAGAAGAGTTGCCAGTGAATTTGTTACCACTTTATCACTAGAGCAAACCAAGAACAAGGTGTTCTCCTGAGTTTTAGCTGTTCTTCCACAAAGTAAAGTCAATTTTTTCCCCCTGGAACCTAAGGAACTGCCCCAGAGAATAGCCCAGATCACAATATGCAGATTCAAAGTCGGGAGAGTTTTAGTTAATACATAGGGCCAGCAAATGTGTCTTTTAGTTTCCTCTTACAAGCGGATCATACAGCAAACCCGCACCCCTATTTAGTCAGTGGCGATACTCCTGCCTTAGTTTCCCAGGTACAAAATAAGTGTCTCTCCAGAGATCTAGTAACTGATTTTTCTCCAAGATGATCTGCAGGTGATCTGTGAATCCCAGGCACACTGGATGGATCCCAGAGTAGTGATGGAGAAAAAAGACAAGTAAAAGGTAAGAGTCAGGGCAAAGAGTAGAGGAACCCTTTTTGTATAAAAATTTATATTTAAAGCTAATTCAGGAAAGCAACACACACACACACACACACACACATTTTTCCTCCCCAGTCTTGGGGCTTGAACACAGGGTCTGGGCACTGTCCCTGAACTTCTTTTGCTCAAGGCTACCACTTGAACCACAGCACCACTTCTGGATTTTTCTCTGTATGTGGTACTGATGAACCAAACTCAGGGCCTCGTGCATGCCAGGCAAGCACTCTACCACCAGGCCGCATTCCCAGCCTGAAAGCGACTAATCTTACAGTGCAATAGATGTTACTGATAATGTTGGTTACTGCATGTACACCATCAAGAAGCATCATTTAAAGGCTGGAGGTATGATTCAGCAATAGTGTGCTTGCCAAGCAAGAGTGAAGCCCAGAGTTCGAATCCCAGTGCTCCACCTCTCAGGAACAGTGGCTTTTGACTTGATACACTTTTTGTCCAGACTGTAAATTTGATTTTGGAATTAACAGGTGCTAAAATCATGGGAAACTTAATAATAGAAATTATTTACTTTGTGTACATAATTGGACTTGAATGAATCAAAACTATTAGGAAAGAGGAAAAAGGAGGGGAAGGACAGAGAGAAGAGGAAAGGAAAGAAAGAGGGGAGGGGAGGGGAAAAAAGGACAGGGGAAGGGAGGGAAGACAGTTTAACCTAACCTTCACTAGTTACTTATATGAATCCTCAGTGTTAGCTTCATGGTGATAAAGATGGAAGGTAATAATAATGATTTTAGAATCAGAACTTGGCCTTCAGCTTTTCACATGCAGGCTCTCCATCTGTCACTCCACTTGACAGAGGGTAGGCTGTAATAGAGTTGACCAACACAAAATGAAACAAACAACAACAAAAAACCCAATTCACTACCCATATCACAAGGCAAGGCTCATTAGAAGGGTGCTTGCCTAGCACACGGTGAGGCTCTGGGCTCGATCCCAGTACCACAAACAAAGGGTGTAGCTAGTTAAATGTGTTTATTCAATAGTTTAGATAAACATGAATTCTCCTTTTAGTATAAGTATGTCTCATATAAGATTTTGATTTTGATTTGCCAAATCTGGCAACCACCCAGAAGAAACCTCCATTGATAACTCTCCAGAAATTTAGTAATAAATTACAATGCCAATATGTGGATTAGAGGACTGGACATACTAGTATCAGAGTCCTTGTGGTTACTGTCTATACCACTCATGTTTTAGATGTTTAGAAAACCCATTTGGGCATTACTTGGTGAATATGAAATGCCAGGGAAATAGGTTTAGCAGTTCAGAGCACACAAGCCTCACAGAATGAAGAGCTCAGTATTTGTCTGCAGGAACACCACTCAGACCTGGAAAACCAGCCCCTTCCGATAGACACAGAGCCTTTCTCCCTGACGGCGCTGCAACAACGCTGGTTTCCCTTCCTATTTTTAATGTTTGTTTTTTATTTCAAAAATTTTAACATGTCACCCAAACAAAGCTTCTCATGTAGACATGATGCCATTCCTAAAGTATCCACCGATAATGTCGATTTTATATTGATTTGCTACTTTTACAGATACACCTTGGACATCTTGTTAAAGCTTAGGAAAAATGAAAGTTTTAATAATTTAACTTTAATTTTTCAAGATAGTTTCAGTTACGTATAAATATAACTTTGATTTTTTTCTAAAGCAGGACATAAATATTATATAATATATATTTAAATCTCAAACACCCATTCTGTATAATGCAGAGCAAATAGTACCAAGGATATGAATTCATGCTGACTTTCTTCTTAGCAGTCTTTAGATGGAATTTGTGTGGTAGGAGAGAAAGAAATGGGGCCTACATGCTTTGCAGTGGCAACTCCTGAGGCAAGTAGCAACTTGTTTTGTCTTTGACCACAGGATCCTGTCTCACTGGCATCCAAGCATCCAGCCTGGTCCTGTGCCCCTCTCCAAAGTAGCTGCCTGGCCTGTGCTGCTGATGAGGTAAGTTAAAATGTGGTTCTTTGACATGAAATAATGTCCAAGTCTCTTAAAACTCCTTTTGTTTCTCTCCAAGCACAGAAAAGGACATTGTTTGAAGTGTACTTATTTATCTGACTGAAGGGAACTCCTTCAAAAGAAATGCAATTGCTTTGGGCCTCCTCCTTGAAATCTTACTAACCAGGGATTCCTAAAATCATAAAACAGGAAGAAAAACAGGAATGTTGCCACACCTACCCAGACAGATTTTTGTCACACACTATTTTTGGTTCTCAGACCCACTTAATTCCTCTTAAAATCATTTACTGACCTACAGAATTGCCAATATTTTTTTCCTTCCCAGTCCCCGATGGAAAGGGGTATATAAGCATCTGACTGAAGCATATTAATCATTGTTCTCTTTTTTTCTCCTTGAATATATCCACTAACCATTTATGTCAGATGGTTTAGGGAGGGGAGAAAAAGTACCTTTTCCCTAGTTCTGCAATCACTCTCATTCTTCCATGGTGTGGTTCCTTTGAACAGTCAGCTCTCTTGCCAAGCCATCTTTTTCTACTGTGTGTCTCTGAGCCTGCAGGGAACAAGACTGTCACCCATCTCCTTTCCTCCGTCACCTATCTCTTCTCCGTTGACCCCAGGTCACTGTGGCAGGACCATATCTGTGGGGTCCAGCTGTCCTTCTGAGATGAGAAATAGACACTGCATTCTTTAGGTAGTTCCTCACACGTATCTGGGGTTCCTCTCCCAGCTAGAGTTCCTGTGTGCTGAGGGAATTCACCCTGGGAATATGACAGGGGGCTGAGACCTTTCTTAGAGACCACACATCCCTCTGATCCAGCTAGTTCTACTACAATATGGGAGGCTAGTAATCTTGCATGCACCCAAGGGGAGGAGTCCTTATGGGCCAGTTTTATTTGTTCCCAACTGGTTAAGCTGAAAGAGTTTCTGAATGTCCCCAAAACCCTTTGCTCCCAATATTGATCTAGCATTCATTCAGTAATCTCTTGTTGAATCTTGGAAGCTAAACATTCACCTTTTCCTTGGCCTTCCAGCTGTGACAAACCCATTTACCCTGTGCAGGCCAGGCTATGCCTAGTCTGCAGAGAAGGAGGCTACAGTGAAGAATGTGGTGTTTATTGCTGAAGGACTTAGTTAATGTCTCCAAGTGCCCTTCCATATTCGCGATGTTCTTGCCTTTGTGCTGAATGTCTTGGCCCCTGTAGCCCTCCGAATAATCTTTAGTATAGATGATTTGCAGGTGAAGAATAGTATAGATCATTTGCAGATGACAAAATGAAAGGTTGGGAGGAGGGATACCTTGTTCAAAGATTCCATTGTAAGTGGAAGGAAAAAAACTGAATCTAGGACAATCTAATTCCAAAGCTTTCATTTTAAATCCCCACAATAGTGTTCTATCTCGGCTAACATCTGATTCCTTGTGGAATATGTTAAAAATAATCTGTATAAAGACCCACCCCAGGAAATCCAAATACAATTGTTCTGGGCTAGATCCTGCTCACTTGAATTTTGAATAGTTGATAAGTAATTCAGATATACCCCAAAGTTTGAAAGGTCAGCTTTTCCACTTATTCTGTAATTTTGGACACATTACTCTTAGGACCTTAGTTTCCTTATATGTTAAATGAGGGATGGTAACAGTCCAGGTATGGAGGTGGCTATGTGAGAATTCAATGAATTTAAAATAAAAACACTTGCAAGAGTATTTATCAGGTAATCATCACTTTGTAATTGTTAAATAGGCCGAGGATTTAGCTCAGTGCTAAGCATGCACAAGGCACTGGGTTCTGTTCCCAGCACCACAAACAACAGCAGCAATAATAAATCCTGGTTACTTTTGCTGCCTCTCAGGAGCAACTTACCAAAGGTCTTTTCCAACCACTATTTTATGAACACATCATCAAAAAAGAACAGTTGTCTGAATTTGAGTAGATTCTTTTTAGTTTGTCTCAAACAATATTTTGCTTTTCTTTAAATGTAGGTTTTTGTGATCTTTGGTGGTCTGAAACTACACTGAGGATATGTGACTAAGGTAAATTAAAATGATGACAACAGGTAAAAGAAAAAGACATGAATAGTTCTTGTCTTCCCTATCCCTGTCCATGCCTGACCCTCTCCCCTTCCCTCTGCTTGTCTTCTTTCTCTCTTGTGGTGCTTCAGATCAACCCCCAAACCTCTATATGCAAGTGTTCTACTACTGGGCTATGCTCCCAACCCTGGAGATCTTTAAGCAATGCCTCAATCTTACACCAGATGAATTAATATTCGAATCTTTCTTAGTGGGGCCTAGATTCCATAGGTAGGAAGGGAAGTGAGGGAAAGTAAAAGGAGAGGAAAGGTAGAAAAACAGCAAAAAACCAGTATCAGCACGTCTGCACCACACACACACACACACACACACACACACACACACACACACACACACACACACACACACGGCTGGTCATTCTAGCCAGCCATGAACTATGCAGGGAAAATGCAAGTTCTTGAACTTAACTATGTGTTTGTAAAGGGGCAGATGTCTGATTCCGATGGGTCTTGCTGTCTTTGCGTGGAGACTATGACAGTATTGATCTAAAACACCTCTTCTCCCCCAACCTAACCGAGCAGGATGCCTTATAGAGGCCGATAATACTGTGTAAACAAGTTTCAAACCAACCCATCTGCTTTTCATTTCCTGTGGAATGCTAAAACCAGTCTTTTTAAAGTTACTTAAAATAAATCCTGTCCTGTGGCCTGCCCGTGTGGGGTGCGTGCTCTGTCCTCAGACCACCCCTGCCAGAGCCTCCTGTACACCTGGGGCTCTTTTGGCAGACATGGTTATTCTTGGCATTTGCCCTTTGTGGCTTTACACACATTCAATATCTTTTTTTTCTTCTTTTGCTTAAAGCACTATCTTCAGTGTCTCCTCATTTGTCTCTTTCTCTGCTGGCAAGTGTAAGGTCATTGTCATCTGAAAGTAGCTTTGCTCCTAGCGTGTGTGGGAACAGCGTGGTGAGAGGAGTGAGAGGAGGGCCAATAGGAGCTGTCTTCCTGGGAGCTTACTGCCTCTCCAGGGACCCCCACACTGTGCTTCTGAGTTTATTCTGGGAGGGGTGGATCTTGGAGTCTTTCAGGTTTCCTTCCGAAATTTGAACAGCAACTGCACATAACCTTAGCCACCCCTGTGTAGAATCTGTGAAGGAGTGACCTTTGCCACCAATTAATGTGAATGAGCCAGGCCTTAGTTGCAAAGGACCACAGGGCAGTAAACAAAGTTGGGAAGGTCGGTTCTAGGGAAGACTGGGGGCAGGGCACAGTAAAGGTGCCCCGAGATCTCCTTTTATGTCTGGGGGTTGCAGCCCTCCTCAACAGTTAAACTCAACTCAAACAGTTAAACTGGTCCAAACCCCACGTTCTCCTCAACTATCCTGCCCTGTACTTGAGTTTCTCAGGGTCTTGCCAAACACAGGTTAGGTAAGCTGACTGCAGCTGTTGTTGCCCCAGTGTCTCTTCTCTCTAAATGTCAACAACAAAAGCTTCTGTGCTGTCTTTATTCTGTGTGGTAAGACTCACCGTGGCCTTTAAGAAGCTTATGTTCCCTTGTAGAGACAGGATGTGTGCACACGCAGAGATAACCTCGTGAGACCTCACCAGATGAACCAGGCAGACAACAAAAGTCAAAGGAAAAGGCAGTCCTATTAACAAATATATACTGAGCACCCATGACAAGCTGCAATTTTATTTGTTATAAGTACTGAGGCTTCATGACTCTTAGGTCCTAATGAAATAAGTCAGAGTTGAAAGAATCAAATACATAATACATCAACTTGTAACAAGTGCTTTGAAGGAAAGGGAAGTAAATTAAGTTGGCTAGAGTGACAAGGTTGAAGGCTTCTTTATGGATTTATTTGATCGTTCAGTTACTAGAGGAAGGCCAGGAAGGACTCTTGGGAAAGATAGCCTTTATGTCAAGATCTTAAGAAGAAGCGAGTCATATGAGTATCTGCTTTCCCCAGCACCATTGACTAGCAGGAACACAATGGAGTAAGTGAGCTTGGTGTGTCCTAAGTAGGCCAGTGTGACTAGAAGGTGGTGAGTAAGAGGTGAGGACAGAAACGAGGTCAGAGGGACCCGCAGGCCTTGGTGAGGACTTTGCAATTATATTTGAACAATGTAGTCACCCAACGTGGAAGATCTTGGAAGAATCACTTTGTGAGGATAGACACTAGAGGATATAAGGAGAAGTCTGGGGGGGCAAAGGGAAGAGGCTGCTGCAATGATTCAGGGTCAAATGAAGCTGGCTTGGTCCTGAGTGATAGGACTGAGGGTGGTGGGAAGAAATTGGACTCCAAAGATAGAACAGATAAGATAAATGGAGGAGCTGGGCTCTGGTGGCTCACACCTGTAATCCTAGCTACTCATGAGGCTGAGATTCGAGGATCACAGTTCAGAGTCAACTTAGGCATGAAAGTCTGTGAGGCCCTCATCTCCAGTTAACCACCAGAAAACTGGAATCGATGCTGTGGCTCAAGTGGTAGAATGCTAGCTTTGAGCTGAAGAGCTCAGGGTCAGAGCCCAGGGCCAGAGTTCAAGCCCATGATTGACCAAAAAAAAAAAAAAAAAAAAAAAAAAAGATTCATGGTGAAGATTTAGCTTAAAGAAGGAAACCAGAGCTGGTAGTTCATTCCTGTAATCCTATTCTAGGGGACCTAGAACAGGGGATTTACCCAGCCCAAAGGATCTTGATTAATTTGGCTAACCATAGAAATTCTGTGCTCTGGACAGTTATTGTTTTAGAAATGGGTCATGTATTAAGTTTGAACAATGGACTAAAAATAGGAACTTTAAAGATGGGACTTCTGGGGAAATCTCTAAGTCTTTAAAAGGAAACAAAATTCTCTGGACTTAAGATGTTGTGCTACAAGAACATATTTTTTTCCCTTTGAGACAGAACCTCATTCTGTATCCCAGAAATGATGATCCTCCTGCTGCAGCCCCCTGTGTTCTAGGATTACAGGTATATACCACAATGCCCAGCCAAGGGCCTAGCCTGAGTTTCTATCTCCATCTTGCAAACATAAAGAGGAGACTGCTAGATGATCAAAGGTAGCCAAGGGGAAAGGTAGAAGAAGCATGATTCATGGAAATAGAAGTGTGGCTTAAGTGGTACAGCGCAAGCCATGAACAAAAGAGCCAAGCAAGTTCAAGTCCCAGTACTGGGACAAAAAAAAAAAAAAAAAAGAAAAAGCATGGTTCCTTAATGATAACCATGGAACATTAAATTCACCAACCTCAGAACTGCATTACTTCTGGATTACTTATGCAAAATTTAAAAAGAGAAAAAATTCCCTTAAATTGGACACCCTGGCATACACCTGGCATACAGCTACTTGGTAGATGGATGAAGGAAGATTGTTTGAGGATTGTTTGAAAGAGGATTGCCAGCTTGGGCAATATAGTCACCCTGAGATAACAGTAATAGTAACAGGAATAGGGATAATTCCTTGCCATTTTATGCTTTTGAATTAGATGTTTATACTGGAAGCATTGCCATCCAAAAACCTGAGAATTCGTTGTAAGGGTAGACACTCAGTTGTGATCACCACAACCTGTCATGTACTAGGTCCTTCGTTGAAATACCTTTCTCCACTTACCTTTCCCATCTGGGTAGACAATACTCTTTGAGTATTGGCTTGAAGTGGCTCCAAGGATGCCATCGTTTTTCCTGAAGGTTGATGGGATTCCAGCCCTTCATTGGCAGCCTATGTGGTGTTCACACACTGCCTTGTGGTTCTGGCTACACTTCTGTGTGACCACCACACCAGCTCCTTGACAGCAAAGAATTGGCTCTCATTTGTTGTGTGTCTAGCTCCTAGGACAATGAACAACACAGGACAAACATCTAACCCATGCTGTTAAATGAGGTGTTTTTGCTTTTATTTTGTTTTATAATTTCAAGTCTAAATTGAAACCAGAATTCAACTAGTTTAGTGGATGTGACTGATTTATTTCCTGGATTTTGGAATAAGAATGGACTTTTCCACATAAAACAAACTGGAGACTTTCCAAAACAAATTGCTTAATTGGTTCTTAAAAGTTCAGAAGCTCAGCAAGTATTTGCTGAACATATACTATGTGTTTGGCACTATACCAGTTGGCACTTTGTAGGTAAGAGGTATGAGAGCTGTCTGGAGTTTATGCGTTAAGCCAGCATTTTTCAATTGTGGGTAATAAAACCAATTCTATGGGTCAAACCCATCAATAGAAAGGAAGAAATAAGATGCAATGGAGTAGAACCAAATTTATCAGAGTACTTCACTCTTAGTAAAGCTCTTGGTCCAGTTACACATACATATTTCTATGACGGACAAACTGGGTCAAAATATAAAATGTGATTTCTTTTACACTATGGGACACAATAAAAAAAAAGTTTAAGGCATTGCTCTAAAGTGCCAGTATATTTTCTTCACTTTTTTTCTACTCATACCTGGGCTCTCTAAAGAAGGTGAGACAAGAATTCAAGCCACCTCAGTCAGCCCCAAAGCTTTGGATTTGTTATTCTGGCATAGACTTTAGAGTCAGAGGGCAGAAGTCCAATCCTCACTGCTTAGACTTACAAACTCAACAACCTTGGGCCAGCCCCAGAACAATTCTGATCCTCTGTGTGTCTCTTGTGGATTGGAGGTAACAATGCTTTCTTCCATACGGCAATTTAAACAGGTGGAGTGAAAGACAGGAAAGCGCGTAGATGGTTGTAAACTCCTTCTAGTTCTGCAGATGGGGAAAAGCAAACTTTGCCTGTAGGGTAAAAATCTAGGACATTATGTTCAATGAAAGAAGTCTGGCATAGAAAAGACAAATACTATCTCATCTCATTTATGTATAAAATGAGAAAGAAGTTGAGAGTAGAACAGTGATTACCAGGGACTGGGAGGAGGAAGAAAGACTGGTTACAGTTAGGTAAGAGCAATAGGTTCTGGTGTTCTATTGCACAGTGGGTAATTATAGATAATGATAATATTCTGTATATTTAAAAAATCTAGAAGACTTTTTTTTCAGGTCATGGGGCTTGAGCTCTGGGCCTGGGCACTGTCTCTGAGCTCTTTAGCTCAAAGCCACCGCACTACCCTTGATCCACAGCTCTGCCACTTCCAATTTTCTAGTGGTCAATTGGACATAAGAGTCTCTTGGACTTTAGTGCCCTGGCTAGCTTTGAATCAAGATTCTCAGATCTCAGCCTCCTGAGTAGCTAAGATTACAGGCATGAGCTACTGAGCTGGGCTAGAAGAAAGACTTTAGTATATATTTTTTTACTATAAGGAAATGCTTAATGAAATAAGATATTCTTACTTTGATTTGAATATTACATAACATTTGCATAAGCCCATATAAGTACCCCATAAATATGAATAATTTTTTTTTGCCAGTCCTGGGCTTGAGCTCAGGGCCTGAGCACTGTCCTTGGACTTTCTGAAGGCTTAATCTCTACCACTTGAGCCCCAGCACCACGTCCGGCTTTTTTCTGTGTATATGGTACCGAGGAATCAAACCCAGGTCTTTGTGCATGCTAGGCAAGCACTCTACCACTGGGCCAAACTCCCAGCCCAATATGGATAATTTTTTTTTTGCCAGTCCCGGGCTTGAGCACAGGGCCTGAGCACTGTCCTTGGACTTTCTCAAGGCTAGAGCTCTACCACTTGAGCCACAGTACCACTTCTGGCTTTTTTTCTATGTATATGGTACCAAGGAATCGAACCTGGGTCTTCGTGCATGCTAGGCAAGCAGTCGACCATTAGGCCAAACTCCTGGCCAATATGGACAATTTTTATGTGTCCATAAAAAAAAGGGATGTGGTGATGCATGCCTGTAATCTCAGCTATTTGAGAAATGGTGGTAGAAGGATAGTGATTTTGAGGTTAACTTGGCAAAAGTTAGGGAGAGCTCCAACTCAAAAACCAAAGTATTGCTGGGCGGGGTGGCTTATGCCTACAATTCTAGCTACTCTGGAGGCTGAGAACTTAGGATCAAGGTTCAAAGCCATCCCAGGCACTAGACAACATGAGACTCTTATCTCTGATTCATCACTAGAAAACAGGAAGTGGGGCTGTGGCTCAAGGGTTAAGGTGGTAGCCTTGAGCTGAAGAGCTCAGGGACAGCACCTTGCCTTGGCCCAGAGATCAAGTCCCACAACCTGAAATAACAACAACAACAAAGTATTAGGGCTGGGAGTTTGGCCTCATAGTAGAGTGCTTGCCTAGCATGCACAAAGACCTGGGTTCGATTCCTCAGTACCACATACATAGCAAAAGCTGAAAGTGGTGCTGAGGCTCAAGTGGTAGAGCTCTAACCTTGAGAAAGCCCAAGGACAGTGCTCAGGCCCTAAGTCCAAGCCAGGACTGGCAAAAAAAAAAAAAATAGAGGAGTAGGCTGGGTGTGGTGGCTAACGCCTAGCTACTCAGGAGGCTGAGATCTGAGGATCAAGGTTCAAAGCCAGCCTGGGCACAAAATGACCTGAGACTCTTATCTCCAATTAACCTCTAGAAAAGGGGAAGTGGGGCTTGGCTCAAGGGTAAGGTGGTAGCCTTGAGCTGAAGAGCTCAGGGCCAGCGCCCAGGCCCAGGGGTAGGGTGGTAGCCTTGAGCTGAAGAGCTCAGGGACAGTGCCCAGGCCACGTTCAAGCCCCATGACCTCCCCCCCCAAATAGAGGAGTATCTCAAGTGGTAGTAGAGAGCTTGCCTAGCACACACAGGCTCTGGGTTCAAATCCCCAGTACTCCAAATAACAATAACAACAAAAGCCTCAACAAATAACAAACAAAACGCAGATCAAATGTACCTTGAGGAGAAAGGATATCTAGGAGAAGTCAAAATAGTACTGTAACACCCAGGGATGGCATGTATTTAAATTTAAGAGGGAAAAAGCCAGAGTTCCCCCATTCTTCTGCAGAGAAGTTCATTTATTTCTTCATAGATGTTGTGGCAAAGAGTCTGGAAGCCATTGAATCCGAGGTAGGGAGACATTCTTGACTGTCATCTCTGTCCATCAACTTTGTAGTGACATGGGAGCCACCAGCCAGGAGATCATGCGGTTCAGAAGCTGTGGTTGAGAAGTGGGGTGGGTATCAAAGGAGAGGAAGCTCATCAGAGTAGCTTATCTATCATGAGGCTCTCACCTCATACTTTAGAGATTCTCTCTTGTGTGGCTATTTCTGAGCAACTGTCACAGTGAAGAAGTACACACACATCTTGCTAGCCATTTAACCCACTTAGAAGCAGCCTGGAACCTCAAAATCAAGTCAGGCTTCAAAGCCTGGGTTCTCTCTCCAGTTGTCAGCTGAATTAACAGGAAGCCATCAATCAAACTTCCTCAAATAAAGTTATTTTTACTCATCGGTTGATACTCTTGAATTGCTGAGATGGGAAGAAAGACTGTAGGAGATGCTCCTCCCTGACTTTGTTTTTTTTTTTTTTTTGGTCAGTTGTGGGGCTTGAACTATGAGCCTGGATGTTGTCCCTGAGCTCTTCAGTTCAAGGCTACCGCCTTACCCCTTGAGCCACAGGGCCACTTCCAGTTTTCTGGTGATTAATTGGAGATAAGAGTCTCATGGGCTTTATCGTGCCCAGGCTGGCTTTGAACCGTGATCCTCAGATCTCAGCCTCCTAAATAGCTAGGATTACAGATGTGAGCCACTGCCGGCTTCTACAGTGTACCTTTTGGGACAAAAGAAGATGAGAAGCTGGCCTGGGTCTAGGTTAGACTAACGTAACAGCTAAAGTAGTGGAGGTTGGGATTTGTCCTTAACAACCCTGTAATAGTACAGACCAAGAGGAAAAGAGATAAGTCCAAGGCTTTCATGTGAAGACTTGGGGCCTGAGAACATTGTAGGTCTTTGGCTGGCTAGTTTTTGTAATGATTCCATCTGTAAGTAGTCCCATTCCCGCCTGGTGCCAGTGGCTCACACTTATAATGCTAGCTACTCAGAAGGCTGAGACCTGAGGACTGAAGTTTGATGTCAGCCCAGGCAGAGAAGTCCATGAGACTCTAATCGTGAATGAATCACCAAAAAGCCAGAAGTGGAACTGTGGCTTAAGGGGCCGAGCATTATCCTTGAGTAACAATAACAACAGAAAAACCTCAGAAACAGTGCCCAGGTCCTGAGTTGGGCCCTGAGTTTTGTGCCCAAGACTGGCACACACACATACAAATACATTAATAAAGAGTCCCAGCCAGGATGTTTCTCTTCCCTAACACATTTTAGCCCTGTGTTGGCCTGAAAGTGGCTGAGGTTCACCAGGCTTCTCATAGAATGGAGGTAGTGAAACAGGCAGCAGCATTCATTCCCATTGCCAGTATGGGGAGTGAGTTGTGGGGAGAAGAAAATCTCCACCAGGAGGGAACAGCTGAGACACCACAACATGCAGTCCCGGTGTGGTCAGTTGTCAACATCTGTCTTGGCTTTCACCTTTTAGTCACCAAGTCAAGTGGCTTTTCTCCCAATGGAGCAGCCTCATGTTTATGACATGTCATGTTTATGACAACTGCTTATTGCAAGAAAGCGCCTTATATTTCTGGATGAAACCAGCAGTCAAGTGGGGTTAGAAACAGGGTCAGGCCAGGCTGGAGTTGGCAACAGAGCAACTGAGTGCTCAGATATCTTGGGAGAAGCTTAGAGGACAAAAATAAGGTAGCCTGAGAACTGGGAACCCAGAGATAGTGTAAGTTCATACAGACAAGGGTCAGAAAGTGAAAGTCAAGTCCAAGGTGAGTGGTCACGGTGAAGTCATTGAGAAGGGTAGGTCATGTATCATGGTAAGGGAGACTTGATTCCTGAGGTCACTTTTTGTCTCTGTTCTAGACTTCTCTATAGTTCCCATATGCTAAAAATTATTGCAGCCTGATGCATAAAGGAATGGGCCACAGATACATGGCTTAGTACATAGCAAGAGTTGGTAACAACTTAGGACATGAACATGTTCTGTGCATCACTAACCTTCTGTTCATTTATTTATTTAGGAGGGTGCTGAACATCAAACCAGAATCTCACACATGCTGGGCAAGAGCAGCTTAGAGAGAGGCCTAGCCTTGAATATTTTTAAAGGTATCAGATTGGGGAAAGAAATTAGATCAAGAGAAAAGATAAGTGGGTGTGCAGATGTGGGAAGGGATAAACTAAGGTAAGATGAAGTTCCATGTGTTCTTTTCCATATTCTCCAGGTTGAAGCTCATTGTGGGAAAGATATAGGACTGGATCCAGACAAAGGTTCCTTCTCAGCACAGCTCATTTGTCACGACAGTGTAACCTGTCATGTTCTTGTGCCACATATGGGAGGATCAAGAGTGTCTTGGAGAAGATGTGGTTGAACTTGAGATCTTGACAAGTAGGTAATGTTTAAAATAGTATGGAGAAATGTATATTCTTGGAAAAATCACATGCTCAATTTGGTAGACTTTAAAACCCGGCATTAAAGACAAGACTCCAAAATCCAGACAGCAAGCTATTCCTAATGGAGGGAGAAGGAAGCTGATTCAGCAGGATAGTTGCCTTGTGAAGAATTTCAAGAGTCCATTTGGAAGACAGATAGTTGTGCACGCCTGTAACCCCAGCACTCAAAAGGCTGAGGTAGGAGGATCTCAAGTTCAAGGTAAATATGGGTTACATGGTAAGAACCTGCTCAAAACAACAACAACAACCCCTTCATTTAAGCAGGGCCCCTTAAACAACACAACATGTATCAAAACCACCTTAGTAGTAAAATTCCTTCAAAATGCAGAATTTATAAGACTATTTACTTTTATTTATTCCCAAGTTTATCTCTTAAAAACAGCTACAGTAGAGATATTTCTTTCAACAAACAAAACTTGCTTATTTAAATTTTTCAAAAGCTACTTTAGCAATACTAATAGTAAAGAACAATAAACTCCTCCTTGCAGAAACTTAGGAGAGGGAAATGTGGAATAAATTCTAATTCCTTTGAAGCTGTAATAAAGAACAAAATGTTCTGTTCTAAAGGTCACATCAGGTAACCTGCCTTCCTTCCTTCCCCTTCTTTTCCTTTTTCCTGCCCCTCCTTCCCCCTCCCCCACTTCCCCAAATAGCCTTTATATACATTCATTTGAGAAAAGGATAATAAAGTCACTACTTACAAGATATGGGCTGGGCTTGACCAAAGTCAAAGCCGGTAAGTACAGTAGTAACCATATCTAAGTGGGAAAGGGCAAGGGGGTGGGACCAGTGAAAGGAACCTTGGACTCGGGCTGAGAGGCCACTTGGCAGGAAAGAACAGAATAGAGGGTGCTGATTCCTTTGATGAACCCTTTCTAGGGGCTGGAGGACAGAAGGAGCCCGCTAATGCAGGCGTGCAGTCCCTATGACTGAACAGAACAGACAAGGTAATGAATGGACCATGACAGTAAATGAAGAAAATCCATTTACAGTTAAGAGATTTTCTTGTCTATCTTATTGGTTAGATAGCGCTGCCATGTGTTTATGGGAAACAGAACATCATTTAGTGTTCTGGTCTTGGATGGAAAGGGGAGGGACAGAATCCTTTACCCCTCCTTCCAGACCTATAAAAAAATCATGTCTCATTTCAGAATGTGGAACTTTTAAGCCAGCACTCTAAATGATACATTTTCAGTTTACAACCACTGAGCTACAAAATGAAAGGTTGAACAGTAGCAGTGATCTTGTAAAAGTGGTAAAGTCATATCCATTGTAAAAACTCTATCGCGTGTATATGCATGTGGCTAAGACAGGCAGGGAAAATGGATGGATGAAGTGATTGCTTAGTGAGTCTGGACTTTTTGGAATCTTGTCTTTAATGACTGCTTTTAAAGTCTGTGATAGCTGGACATGTAATTTTTTTTTCTGGTTTGTATTCAAGGCTTTTCTTAGACTATGCATTCCCCCATATTCCCTATTTTAAAAAAGAAGTTGTCAAAATCTCATGCTCATTTGGGTGCTGGTGGCTCACAAATAAAAACTCCGAGCTACTCTGGAGGATGAGAGCTGAGATTCAAAGTGAGCCTTGGCACTATCTTTTTATTATTTTTGTTGTTGTTGTTGTCATGATAATATTCCTAAGAGAGCTTGCTGAATGTTAAAGCCCTTCAGGAGAACTTGCAATGTGTGTGAATCATTGAGGCCAGTACTGGTAACAGACTTTACTTTTGAGAGGTCCAGGGACCTCAACTACAGTGCCTGTTCTCTCGGTACTGTGAGAACTGTGAGTCTTCCAGACTTACTTAGTTTTAAAAACAACAAGAGGGAACTGATATCCCCAAAAGGCTACACTTGCTTTTTTCTATAAAGCCTTGTCTGGCTTTCATGGAACCCTACAAGCCTTGTTTGTTTTCTTGCTTGTTGGGACAGGGTCTCTGTGTAAACTAGATTAGTCTCAAATGCTTGATCTGCCTGCCATGGCCTTCTGAGCAGTGGGATTATAGGCTTGCACCATCACTCAGCTCCCACAAGTCTCACAAGTGGGCCCAGGGTAAGCAACCTCGACAAAGTTCACTTTGTTTCTGCTCCTGGGGTGAATGGTTGAGCTTTGAGGCTCGGGTTGAAGAGGCCACTCCTTTTCATTTCCTTGTCAGCATTATCCAGAAAGTGAGAGTTAGCTGCCCAAGGTCCCCCTAAACTATCGCAGAACTCTGTTAGAGACACCAAGGTCACATTAGAAGTTTCCAAGGCAGCACAGCACATTGCTCTGGCTGTGTCCCCACAGAGGCACTAGTTTTCTTTCTTGGACTAGTCTGCTAGTGACCTATAAAACTCTAAGCAGGGCAGGGCAGGGCAGGCGGCAGGGCCAGTATGGCTTCCTGGAGGAGGCCAGTGAGTTGCCTGCCAAGAGGAAGTTTTGGCTAATGTGCTACAGAGACAGGGAAAGAGGACTTCTTGAACCCTAGGAATCAGGAAGTGCTTATTATTTCATAGGACGGGACCTCCAGTGTTTTCTGGTCTGCCACAGAGAAGGACTATTTCTCTGAATTGGAACGCTTGAGCTGGAGCTGGAAAAAAACAGATCCAGACAATCATGTGATAGAATTACACCTGCTGAGATAAAGAACAGTGTGGCTCCCCAAGCAAACATTCTTGCAGACTCTGCATTGCAAACCCTGGCTCAAAAGGTGCTGGGGTAATTTGTCTTTTGCCAACAAAAGGTAAATAAATGCAGGAAGGCAGAGCCTGGCAGCCCCTCCAGCTGCCTGGTGATCTGAGGGTCATTCTTATGACTCCTCCCATCAGATCCCATGGATCTGAATAACAGGGATAAACTCACTGTGTTTCACAAAGGAACAAGGGATTTCTCATGTCTTTATTTTTCCAAATCAAGTAAAGTCTTGCTCTGGAATCCACCTGGGGTCTGGCTGGTAGGATCTTGATAATGTTGAAATTCTTTCTTACCCTCTGTTGTGCTGTAACAGGACCCAGGAGCCTCCCTGGAAACAGGGAAGGGCAAGGGCTCAAGTTAATCAACAAAAATAATTATTAGCTGGGCACACCTATGCCCAGTGGCTCACACCTGTGGTCCTAACTATTCAAGAGGCTGAGATCTGAGGATCACAGTTCCAAACCGGACTGGGTAGGAACGTGTAAGTCTATTATCTGTAATTAACCATCAAAAAGGCAAAAAGGCTCAGGTGGTAGAGTACCAGCCTTTCAGTGAAATAGCAGAGACAGCATCCAGTCCCCAAGTTAAAGCCCTAGGATTAGAACATTTAAAAAAAATTGAACTCATTTTGAATGTTGCCTTTCTGTTATATGATGTAGCTGTTGAACTTAAGTGTTCAAGTGCCCCTTATAGTACTGACTTAGCCTGAGCATGTGTTATGTGGGTCATGGAGATTGTCCATGAACATTAGTCCCATGTTGAGTTTGGGGTGACAGTTGAGGAAATTTTGAGGAAACATTAGGCTGTTACCCTATAACGCACGTTGGCATTTCCCATTGTTGTGAATAGTTAGTACTTTCTACTTTTTCTATAGATAGCCGTGTAAACAGCTTAGAGCATCTTCTCCTCCTGGCTTTCTTAAGACCAAAGGCTTGCTAGACATCTGACTGCCAGGCCCCAGCTGCTCCCCACAAGCCCTGTACAGAAGAGGCACAAGTCTCCACTATTCCAGACTATCCTTACATGTCTTCTGAAAATATGTAGACTCTACCCTTCCCTCTAATCCAGGATGCTCAGCTTCTGTTCTGTTCCTATTCCTACCTCATCCTATGGGTACCTCCATTTTCATTTTTTCTTGGGTTTGACCCTTGAATTGTAGAGAGGCCGATAACTAACCATTTTGATCCCCACTCCTCTCTCAAGGAGGGGAAAAAAAGTGAGCAACCAAGATGACTGAACAGAAAGCCTTGGATAAGTGGTCTAGGTAACATAATCATTTGGTTTCCTTTTTCTTATAACAAAAAGGAAACTAAATCTCCCTTGGTTTTTGTTAGGTTAGCAGAGAATCGCTTCTTTGGGTAAGACACATGCTGCTCCAAGAAATCCTAGTATTAGGATGTCCCCTTGGGAGAGGTACGGGATGGCTAGCACCCCCTGTGAAGAGGCCCACAGATGTGGCAGGAGGGAGCACGCGGTGAGGGTTGGAGGAAGATAGGGCTCCTCCTCACTTTATAGTCAGCTTTGGCAGCTGGCTCCTCCCAGGTGAGGCTGACCAGGAAGCCTGCTTTCCTTCCGTGGAAGGTAAACTCGTGGTTTCCTACAGCTGGTTAGGGCTGAGCCACCACATCCTAGGCAGGGAGCAGGGTGGAGTAATTAGTGTTAGGGTCCGTGATCAAAGGAACGAGCCTGACACAAAAGCGGAAGTTAAACAGAGTTTTATTCCGCCTAGCATGGAGAATCACACTGACTGGTCAGGGCGGTCTCTAAGATGGGAGTGAGAGAGCGGCCCCGCCTAATCTTACAGGCTACTTTTATAGACTGCCAGCCATGTGGCTGGGCGTGGCCATACACAGGTGGCCAATGGAATAGTTGATTGATGGCTGACACCTTTGCTGTTTGAAGGGGCCTATCATCTCGGTGGGCTTCTGGTGCACTGCTCTGACAACAAAGGGAAGGGAGGGAGTTTCCTGGCAGGCCAAGGGGGGTAAGGTGGGGAGGAATTGGGGAAGTCCCTTTCAATTAGATCTGATTTCATACCCCGGGGGAGTTACTGCTGTATGGTACAGGGGAAAGCAAAATTCAAAGGTGAAAGTGAGAGAGCCAGTGCATTGGAACCCAGGCTCATATAACCTTTCTAGCACCTGGAGTGTACAGATAACTGTGTACACTGCTCGATGTGTTAAGTCTATTGATTATAATATCAAGGTGGGAGAAGTTGGAAGAAGTAAGCTTTAAAGGCTGCTAAACACAAAGAAAAGCTAGTGGTGCCCTTTTAAATCCACCTAAAGAATTTCTGATTTGTTAGGCTCACACCCTGAAAGCAGCTGGCTTAATAAAGGCCTTTACTCCAAGATTCTAAATGAACATGTGTGACTGACATTTAGCTACTCACTAAGAATAAGAGGAAGCAAAACAAAGAAAGTAGTACAAGCTCTGAACTGGATAATCAAGAGTTAGGGAACCACTGAGTTATATTGGTAAATATGTGGTCAAAGCCTCAACTTATGCTTGAGTTTTCTCTCAAATGGAAGGTTGGCTTATAGCTCCCAAATGCTGTAGTTGTCAGGCTACATTTTATTAATTTTTTATAGAGGTAAGTAACAAGGAAATGAATGGGAAATGGGAAAGCATTAAAGTTGAGATCTAGGGTTCTTTTTTGCAAATCAATTGGGTAATTTTGGACAGATCTATTTATTTTTAATGGTTTTAGCATATTACTACTATTTATGATGATATTAGGGTTTGAACTCAGGGTGTTGGTGTTGCTAGGCAGGTATTGGGCCATACCTTCAGCCTCTAGATCCTTAATTTTATAAGCTTAGATAAATATTATGGAGCAGTGATAAAGATTATAAGAAATAAAGTTTGAGAGAGCTCTGGAGGGGGAGAGTGCAGTTACAATATTCAATGTATATCCTGTGTAAACTGGAAAATTAAGGGGAGGAGTTAAATCTAGAAAGATGTGGCAAAATTATGTAAAGATACCTTGTACTTATAAACTGATTTGTTGAATGGTAACTCCCTACAGCTACTTAAAGATAATAAAAATAATAAAGAAAAGAAATGAAATATGAGGGGGAAAAAAGGCTTTGAAATTTGAAGGTTGCAATCAGATTACATGAGAGTCAACCACACGGAGGATTTTAAATGGCAAAGAGCTCTACAGATAGAAGACCTTGTGGTGACACAGGACTAAATTAATACAGTCTGAAATACGGACACTAATCTTATTGACTTATACAAACTCAATACTTTACCCTAAACATAGATACTAAATCCTGTTTTTCTCTTATTAGGATTCCATTCTTCATTGGCCCTTAGTCTTTCCTTAAATTGCTAATAGCTTTGAATGTTGTGGTAGACCTTCCCTTACTCCCACTGCACCCCCACGTAGTAACCTTGCAGAAGCTTTTGCAATACTTTTTTTTCATGTCACTCACTCCAGAACCTGTTACAGCAGATCTTGTTTCAACATCCCCCTAGCCTGCCAGTGGAGCTTTAGTCTTGCCAGTTGTGATGACTTTAAAGCTCTTTGTCAATTTTTTTTTTTCCCAGTCAGAAAGGGACTTACCAACTAGTTGGGTTGCTTTAACCACTGAAGAGCAGGTTCCCGGATGACATTTCCATGTTGTACAAGCTAAAATGTAATTATGATTGCTTTAACAAGTGTTCTTTGCCAGAGCTTCAGATAGTCCTTGTCAACATGTGTTTACTCTGCTCTTTATAGATATCCAACCCACTCTTCTAAGGAACCCAAGACTGTTTGAGGAGAATATAGGAATGGATGGACTCTGAATTAAGCCAGTGGATCAATGCATTTTGTTGTTTTAACAGTATGCCATGGTAAATAATTAGTATACATAGGAATCACCTAGAATTCAGCATAAAGTACAGGTTTTGGGCCTTGTCCCCAGATATCCTCTGATTAAGGATTTCTTGGGTGAGTAATAGGGTTCAGGTTACACTGCCTTGACATTATTAAACTTCTGACAGGGATCTTGCTCTGTTGTCCTGGCTGGCCTTGAACTTGGTCCTCTTGTTGCAGCCTCTCTAGGGAGTGGGCCTATGGGTGTGGCCACTCATCCTGGTTCATTATTAAACATTTTAGTCTTAAGGAGTTTGAGGAATGACACGTGCAAGAGGGATGGAAGCAGGTTAGAAGACCTTCATGTGAGTGGGGACTCTTGTTTCTGGAGAAGTCCTGTGGAAGCACAGGAGAGGAACCTGAACAGACCAGCCTGGTTCCCTATTGCCTTCACTTTGGTCCTGTCACTTCTCTCCAGCACTCTCTTCTTTCTGTCTGTCTTTCTGTCTTTCTTTGTTTCTTTGTTTCTTTCTTTCTTTCTTTTTGTTGAAGATGGAGACTTGAACTCTGTATCTGATGCTTTCTTTCACTTACTGGCTGGTGTTCTACTAACTGAGTCACGCTTCCAGCTCCTAGCCAGCAAGTACTTTCTTAAATTTTTTTTGCCAGTCCTAGAGTTTGAACTCAGGGCCTGAGCACTGTCCTTGGGCTTTTTCCTCAAGGCTACCACTCTGTCACTTGAGCCACAGCTCCATTTCCAGCTCTTCTATGTATGTGGTACCGAGGAATCAAACACAGGCCTTCATGCGTGCTAGGCATGCACTCTACCACTAGGCCAAACTCCTGGTCCCAGCAAGCACTCTTTACTCCATCAGATTGAACTGCTTCTTTAGGTCTTTTATCTGTGTCTTGTAAAAATTTCCATTAAATAATTGCACAGCTTTTCTCTTGATAATCTCTCTTTTCCTTTGTTACCAAGTCCCAATCAACAGCTCAGCAGGGAAGAAGGGAAGATATTTCCTCTCCCTCCACAGTGGACCATTTGAAACTTGCCCTCAGGTAATTCAGAAACCTGGTGGTAAGATTACTTGTGCATTGTAGAATTTTTGGCTTTGGACAAACCACCGATGTTTGCTGCTGCCTCTACATTTATAAATGTGGATGAGAAGAACAGTAATTGTTCCTCATAGATTTGAAATGGGAGTAAAATGACAGATCCAAAACATTTTGAAGAGTAAAAATGCAAGGAAATCTATTCCTTCTTAGCATGATCTTGGGCCTAGTGTAGCAGATCCCAGCTGACAACCTCGTGCTCAAATCCCTCTAGATACTTCCAGGAATTTATTTGGAGGGAAAAAGACCTTGCTGACCTGCCTTTGGTCTGTTTAATCCAGACAGGTTCATCTAGGTTTATGTCTTTCCCAACTGAGCGAGTACCCCAGCACCTGCCCCCCCCCCCACATTTCTGTCTGAAATCTTGCCAAAACAAGGTCTAGGATGGCCCTCCTAAGAGGGCTCCATCTTCCTTGAAATCTGGGCACATCTGTACAATGAATCCGCTTTGTTCTCCACCATGTCACACCATTCCCAGGCCACACTCCATGGCACATGTGTTTTTTACATGAGCCAGAGCTTGCATGTGTGAGTGTTTGCTGTCCACACCCACCCTTGGTGAGTTGGCTGTGTTCCCAGGCACATTGTGTACCTTTTGAAGTTTAGAATGATCAACTACACAGTAATCTTTTCTCTCTTCCTCTTTTCTAATCCCTTTGGCAAGAACCTATTCTGAGCAATCTACCCTTTTTGGGCACACTGCCTTGAAACAAAATAATGTCATTTCCACTTAAAGCATACTGCCTTTGTCTGTTCCTGGTGTTTTGAAACAAGGTCTTACTAGGTATCCCGGGCTAGCTTTGAATTTTTGACTCTTGCTTCTTGAGTGTTTGAATTACAGACAGGAACCTCTACACTCAGATTGTTCTTATCTTTTAGATAGGTTGGGCAGCCTGCCCTGCAAAGCCTTTAATTGCATTAAATATTCTACAACGCCAGTGAGTGGGGGGAGTGGGGTATGTGTAGACACCTTGTACCTTCAAAGCAGCAAAGAAAGCTATGATTCTTGTCCTAAGGTCACATAAATTCTTGCTGTCTTTCTCATTTACTCATTCATTCAACAACTGTGATAACTTTCTCTCACTCTCTCTCTTTCACACACACACACACACACACACACACACACACACACACACACACACACACAGCAGTGTCAGAGATCCAGCCTCTAGTCTTGCACATGCTAGCTAAGTGGTATGCCCTACCTAACAAATAATTATTGAGCACTTTGTTTGTGGTGATATAGCATTCACAAAGCAGATAGTTTCTACCCATACTTTATGACTTGATGTGGAAGATAATAAAGAAGTTTAAGGTTATGGTAAATATTATGAAGAAATTTAGACACTGTACTGTTATGCAGAATGAATGAGGAGCACAGATATGGCCATTATAGCCCAGATATTCAGGAACGGCGATACTTGAGCTGAGACCAGAACCAAACTTGGCAAGATTGAATGTCAGAAGGCTGTTGCATTGGCTTGCCCCTGATGGCTTCTGTATTTTGTAGAGGAAAGGAATTCCTTACTCACATGTTATGAAATTATTACAGGTTAACTCCAGGACATAAACACAATGATCCATCAGAATAAGTATTCAGAAAGTATGAAATGAAGGTGAAGAGACCTCTCTTCCATCCCCTATAGACATTTCATGACGAATGAGTACGTGACTCACTGAACATCAAGCTGTAAATTCCCTGATAACAGAGCTCAGATTACAGGAACAGCCTGACCAGGTGGAGTTACCAGAACTCCTCCCCCACCTCACCCCCTTTGCCTGCCAGGGTAAGGAAAGCTCCTTCCCCTCCTTTGTTGTCAGAGCAGTATGCTGGAAGCTTGTAGAGATGATAGGTTGGCTCAAACAGCAAAGATGTCAGTGGTCGCCTCCGCAGTCAAGTACGTTGAGATTCTATTGGCCACCTGTGTATGACCAAGCCCAACCACGTGGCTGGTGACCTATAAAAGTAGCCTGTGAGATTAAGTGTGGTCACTCTCCCACTCACATCTTACAGATGGCTCTGCTCAGTCAGTATGATTCTCAATGCTAGGCTCAGAATAAAATTCTGTTTAACCTCCACTTTTGTGTCAGACTCATTCCTTTGATCATGGATCCTAACTTTGGGGGTCTTGCACCCTAATAGAGGATAGAAAAGTGGCATCTCATTAAGCAATGGTTCTTCATCTTTTTTCTTTTTTTTTTTCTTCCGGTTATGGGCTTGAATGCAGGGTCTGGGCACTGTCCCTGAGCTTCTTTGTTCTCAAGGCTAGTGTTCTATCACTTGAGCCATACATAGTGCCACTTCCAGTTTTTGAGTGGTTAGTTGGAAATGAGAGTCTCAGGGGGACTTTTCTGCCTGGGCTAGCTTTGAACCACCACCCTTAGATCTCAGTCTCCTGAGTAGCTAGGATTATAGGCGTGAGCCCCTGGCACCCATCTGGTTTTTGAGCTTTAAGAAAGAACCTAGTGGGTGAGAAGGCCAGAGGAGCCCTCCAGGAATGCATGACTTCCTACCGAGTGCAGTCTAACTGCCCAGGATAGAATGGGACTGGGGGAGGGGGAGGAGGGATCTAGAACAGTCTTCCCAACACCAAGGTGCTCATCTTGGTTTTTTGTTTTGTTTTCAGATGTTTGTGGGACTTGAACTCTGGGCCTGAGTGCTGTCCTGAGCTCTTCAGCTCAAAGTTATGGCTCTACCATTTGAGCCACAGCACCACTTCTGGTTTTCTGGTGGTTAATTGGAGATAAGAGTCTCAAGGACTGGGCCGGGAGTTTGGCTTAGTGGTAGAGTGCTTGCCTAGCATGCACAAAGACCTGGTTCGATTCCTCCGTACCACATACATAGAAAAATGCTGGAAGTGGTTCTGAGGCTCAAGTGGTAGAGCTCTAGCCTTGAGAAAGAGCAAGGACAGTGCTCAGGCCCTGAGCTCAAGCCCAGGACTGACAAAAAAAAAAAAAGTGTCTCAAGGACTTTCTTGTACCCAGGCAGGCTTTGAACATTGATCCTCAGATCTTAGGTGTGAATCACCTTTGTTTTGCTACCCTGTTGAAGGAGTGGAAAGAATGGAAGAAAAGGAAGGAAATGGCAGTCCTAAAGAGAGCTCTGTGATCCAATTCAATCGAGTATCTAGGTTATAAAGGCCTGCAGGAGGTGCAGCTTCTTGCAAACCATAATCAAAACAGGTAATTCAGAAACCAAGAAGAACTTAAACATACATTTCAATTTTTAGGTATGTAAATCTCTAAAAGCTTCCTCACATAGGGGACATTTCTTAAATTCCCTTTCTTTCATCTTTATTCAACAACCAGTTTCTCCACCAATTCCCCAAATTGTCTTACATTGCATGCTTGTTCTTTTTCTTCACATCTCCTCCCTTAACTCTCACCTCTCAAATCCAATTTCTCTTCCCCTTTCAATATTTTAGAATCCAGGCTCAGTGATTTATCTGGAAATTATTTTCAGAACAATGCTATTTAGTGAAAACAGTGAGCAGAATATGTAATTTTAAATTTTCTTACAGACACATTAAAAAGATGTAGGAAATTGATTTTAATATAATAGGCTTAACCTAATAGTCCACCAATACTATTAGTATGAGTATTGATCAAATCACACTTGGAAGCAGGAAATGTTTAAAAGGACTGTATTAGAAACTTCATTTCAGGAGACAAAAGTCCAGATAGCTCTGGATCTGTGTTCTGAAAGAAGAAAGGGAAGAGAAAATTTGTTTACTTATTTATATTGTTACTGTAAAGGTGATGTATAGAGGGGCACAGTTACAAGTCAGGTAATAAGTATGTTTCTTTCGGAACAGTGTTACCTCTTAACTTGTTTTGTCCCAGTTTTCCCCTCCAGATCCTCCTTTCCCCCACAAGTTATATAGTTCATTTTCAACATAATGTCTAGTAACACTTACATTGTTACCCATTGTCCCACCATTTCTGTGTTCCCTCTTCCCCTCTCTAAAACAGATAAACTTACTTATAAGGCAAAAGGAACAGAAACAGCAACAAAGGACAACCTCACCCCCCCCCCCAGAAACCAAAAATCAAAATAATAAAAAAACTTGTTTCTGCTTCTTGGAGTTCATTTTAATAAACATCGTTTATATGATCATAGGCATATAACTTGAGTTTTTGTAATTTGAAAAAGGGAATTTATACAAGGCAGAAAAGAACTCTGTACCCAACCATAGGCACTGGGTGACAGGGACTAGGTGACCCATAGAAGGTAAAGGAAAAGGATGTATATGTATATATATATATATACATATATATCCATAACCTTTTGATATCCATCTTAAGTCTCTTGGCACAAGGTAATTACCTCTTTTATAAGTTGCAGTCACATGTATGAATCAGTTCACCTGCCTGGAGGCAGGTGTTGTGTGTGAACCCTGCTTCCTAATAGCCTCCTGTCTGCTTTTTTTGGAGGGGGGGCAGTCATGGGACTTGAACTCTGGGCCTGGGTACTAGCCCTGAGCTGTTTAGCTCAAGGCTACTGCTCTGCCACTTGAGTCACAATACCACTTCCAGTTTTCTGGTGGTCAATAGGAGATAAGAGTCTCTCCGACTTTTTGTGCCTGAGCTGGCTTTGAACTATGATCCTCAGATCTCAGCCTCCTGAGTAGCTAGGATTACAGGTGTGCCTGGCAACATCCTGTCTTTTGCTTTGATTTTTTTTTGAAACAGGGTCTGCTTTGTAGCCCAGGATGGCTTCAAACAAACTCAGCACCGAGTGCTGGGTTTACAGAAATGAATCATTAACAGTTGATTATTTTATTTTGGAAAGCTCTTTTAATTTTGTTTTTCCTCTGTTGATTTTTCCTTTTGTTTTCATATATTATAAAATTATTGATATGCTCTAGTTAAAAAATATGATGTCCCTTCCATCTGGCATGTAGTTTACATGTGTAGTATCTTACAATGAACTAACCATACTTCACCTGCCTAATGGTCACATGTGGCTAGCACTACCCTATTTGAGGCTTCTTACCTTCAGGTAAGTAGGGCAGCATAGGTGAATAGACCAGAGATATGGGGAGATAACCTGCTTCATGAACTTTTCACAAATTGGTGCACTGGTAAAACGATAGGAATAGGACAGAGGGGTGAGTTTTCTTAGAGACAAATGTATTCCATTTTTTAATAAAAAATTGTGTCTGCTAAAGTAAAATTCTCACATCAATGATCATTTATGAAGTAATAAAGAATTGATGGGCATCTTATTCTTCTCAATGTCATTCTTTTCATGTGACTAAATAAAAAGATTTTAACTGCGGTGTTCTTTCCACTAAAAGAAAGTTTTACTGGGTCATGAAATCCAAACAGCAGTTGACTTCTGCTTTATGGCACACATAATCTCCATTTAATTCTCCTATTTAATTAACAAAGCATATGATACATGTGTTTTGTTTGTTTTGAAACTGTAGGGAAAGGAAAAAATATTTTCTTCAATTCTCCTAGTTTCTCCAAGTGGAGCCCTAGAAACTAAGCTAGCAAAAGATGGAATCATAAGAGAAAGGCAAGCAGAGGTTATCGACATGTGCAGCATGCACAGTTGAGGTCAGAACTCAGTGATGAGTAATTCAAGGGGAATGGTTGGAACTCGGGCTTATGCAGCATGTGAACAGAGAATCCTATATAGAAAAGAGACAAGACAGAGCAGGAGCTTTAAGCTTTCAGGAGGAGCAGACTGTGGAGAGGGAGGTTAATATATGGAAGAAACTAATAGAATGTAAGAGTTGTTTATAATATTTATTATGTCGATTTTTCTTTGTGCCATCTCTGGGCCTGTGAGTCTGATGATGAAGAGTCTAAGACCTCTTTCAGACAAAATGAGTGAACAGAGAGGTTTGTGTTCTATTTCTTAGTTGTCTTAGTTCAAAAATATCCTTAGGACAAAGTGGCATGTTTGTGAGTGGAAAGCCTATTCTGATCTCCTACAAGACACTTACAACTTTCGGAGAAGTGGTTAAGTACAGAACTTTATTTAAGAGTGAAGTTGTTGGATGCTCTATCACATCCATACTTTTAGTGCATATTTCCTGCACTGAAGACATAATCTACAAAATCCACAAAACAGCTAAGAAAAAAATAAAAAACAACCTGGCAAATTAACACTGAGGCATGATTCTCATCCAATACTTAGTTTCAACAGTATCTCAATACTGACTTTAGCTTTCTTCAGTCTAAGAAGAGTTGCTCAGTCTCTTTGGTTTGAGTATTCTTGACACTTAAAAATTACAGGCCAGTTATATCATGACTAATATGCATTTAGTAAGACTTACTTAGAAACTTCAAATTTTCATCAATCTTTTTCTTTTTCTTTTTGGCAGAGTTGAGGACAGAACTCAGGGCCTTGTACTCACCAGGCAAGTGTTCTTCCACTGAGCGGAATCCTCCAATCTTTCCCCCTAGGTTTTAAGACAGGGTCTCACTGAAGCCAGGGTGCTTTCAAACTCATGACCTTCCTGCCTCAGCCTCTCCACTACTGAGACTGCAGCCATATACCACCATGTCTGGCTTCATGAAACTTTGAATATACGTATTATGACCATCAGCGTGTCCTTAGTTTAGCCAGTGGAACTCTTAAGTTGCCATCTATGGCCTTTGACATGCTGTCATCATTCCTTTTTAAAATATATATTAAATAAATTCAAAATTATTAACTTTTGAGCCAAAAGAGATTAAAATAAAAATCTGTTGGATATTAAACCTAATTCATGTTAAAGAGGGAATAGTTACAAAACATTTATTATTTCCTTACTCAGTAGAAATAGTCAGTGGTTTAGAAATCTTTATGCATATTTGTATTTAGAATTACATAGCCCTCTTATTTTATAGTTGGGAATACTTCCATGTACATATGCATATTAAAATATCTATCGTGTAAGTTTATATAAATGTACATAGTATGCTGCCATCATTCTTAAAGAACCTTCTTGCTTTCTGACACAATAGAGTTTCTAGGTTCATTTTATACTTTTTCTTTGCTACTTCAATAATCAGCCTTTTTTTTTTTTTTTTTTTTTTGCCAGCCCTGGGCTTGAGCTCAGGGCCTGAGTGCTGTCTTTGGACTTTCTCAAGGCCAGAGCTCTACCACTTGAGCCTCAGCACCACTTCAGGCTTTTTTCTATGTATGGGGTACCAAGGAATTGAACCTGGGTCTTTGTGCATGCTAGGCAAGCACTCTACCACTAGGCCAAACTCCCAGTCCTGATCAGCCATTTTTTCAAGGAATCCTAGTGGATAATTGAAAAAGCTACCATCTGAATGCTAAATATGCTCTTTCTTTTTCTTTTTGCCAGTCTTGGGACTTGAACTCAGGGTCTGGGCACTGTCCTTGTGCTTTCTCAAGGCTAACACTCTACCATTTGAGCCATGGCACCACTTCTGCCTTTTTCTATTTATGTGGTACCAAGGAATCGAACCCAGGGCTTCATGAATGCTAGGCAAGCACTCTACCACTAGGCCATGCTCCTGGCCCCCTAAATGTGCTCTTAACTGTGCTCTTAACTGTTGAGTCATTTGCTACATAGAGATCTTTATCCACCTTGCACTTCAACACTGCCAAACAGGACTTATTTTATAGTAAAATTTATTTCTATAATCCTGTTTTTAATTTTTCTGATTTTTAGAACTTTTTGCATTTTTTAAATTGAAAGTCATTCTTGTTTCATAGTACAGCATTCCTCTTCTCTGATGTTAATGATTCTAATTACTTCAAGTCTTCTCATCTGCTTTCTTCATTGTTTCTGTTTCTTCTGAATTATTTAATCCTTTATTTAGTTGGTCCTTTGTCTTTCCTGTTGGAAGATTTTCTCCATACTTAACCTTCTGTTCCTATAGAAGAATCAGGCGTTGGCTAGAATTTAAGGTGAGGATAGAGATACTCGAAAATATTAACAGCCAGTTAAATTACATTTTAGATGATCAATAAGCACTTTTTATTATAAATATCTTTCAGATATCCCATGGAACATACTTGCACTAAGAAATTACCCTTATTTATCTCAAATTGAAATTTAACTGGATATCATACTTTTGATTTACTAAGCCCCGTCATTCTAGGTAGGATCTCTGTCATGTGATCTTTTTCTTAAGGGTAATTGTATGCACCCCTAATATTTCTTGGGTTTATCTATTTTCTCAAAGAAAACAGTTGCCCCTAGAGGCTATAAACCTAGCTGCTAATTAATTTTGGAGGGGAGCAATATATTGATATACTTCAATACCATTGTCCACCCTTAAATCTGTTCTTTTCTGGAGGATTTTGGGGTAGTGCTTGACAAAGAGGATAAGAAACTGGAAAATGGTTTTTGTATAAACTTACAATCAGTCCTCCTGTTTTAGACTAGCCCAGCAATTCTACCTTTGGGACCTTTGGAAGAACCAATTGCTACTTTATCAGTTGAATGTTTGTTTGTTTTAGGACTCTGAAACTACTTGATTTATTTTTTTTCCTGTAGGTTTATTTTTCATCTTCTTCTGTGTATTATTTCTCATTTGCTATCTTTGTGGTATTCCTTTTATTTTGTGAGTTTGTGTCATATGAAAAATCCCTTCCTAAATTTATTTTGCGTGATTAAAGATGAATGTTCAATCTGAAATTTTTAACTGGATAACATTTTGCTTTGTTTTGTTTTGTTTAATCCATTTCTTTCCTTGGTTAATATACCTAGAGGAAAATTGACTTTTATGTGTGTGTTGCATATTTCAATATCCTAGAAATGTGGTATTTGGATAAATCCAGGATTTTTCTCTGCCCCCAAAGAAAAATCAAAGGTGACAATGAAATGAATTTTTTGGCCTTCCAGTCTTGCTGTTTTGGCATTGTCCATTCCCCGTAGAAGGTTGGATGGAGCATAGCACTTACAGATCTTCATTCTTAATCATGAGAGTTTTAAACTTAACTGCTTCCCATATGTTTGTGACTTAGAGCAATGAATTTAGATAAGAGCAGGGTTAATTCTTTTTCTTTTCATTGCCTTATATCAAATACTGTTTGCTCATAATAATTGGTTTACAAAAGCTCTTGTGTTACTAATAAATAAATATCCAGTCATTTGTTAAGTGGAGGTGAACAGTCTCGAGTCCTGAACACTCTGCTCTGTGCCCAGTTCCTCAGATACCCACTCAGAGATGACCCCAGGGAATTTCAGCGGTAATCTGACCACTTAAAAATGTTTTCTTCCAATTCACATTGTGGTAAGAGACCTAATTGCAAATCCTGTGGCAAATATTGTAGGCAGCAAAATTAAGGTTCATAAACATATGCAGCCAAGGGATGGATATGAATAGCAGAAATGGGGCAGGAGTACTAGCTGTTCTCACTAGGTTTGGCCCCATTTTACAGATAACAAAATACTTGTTGCAGGTGAGTGGTATCACTGGTATTCAAACTCATTTGTCAGATATTCCTTCTCAGAGAGAAAAATTCAGACTTTCAAATCAGGAGTGTAAAAAGTATAGTTGTGAGGTAGTGCAGACCTGTAATCCCAGATACTGGGGAAGCTGATGTGGAAGCATCATTTTAAGCTAGATGCTTGAAACCTCACTGGGTGTCATGGTAAGATGTTCATCTCAAAACAAGCCCTGGCAGTAATGACAGGGTCCTACAAAGGTTGTTTGGGAAAGCAGGGCTTTTTTTTTTTTTTTTTGTCAGAAAGACATTTTTCAGTTTTATTTTCCAAACAGAGTTTCAAAGAGTCCTTATTTCTTTAGTGGCAATCACACTGCTGTGGGATAGGGAAGACAGTTGTTTTGGCAGAGTGTTAGGAAAAACTACTACACTGTGAACTTGACGTGAGCATGAGGCGATTCAAATTGAGAGGATGTGGTAGAGTGGGACAGGCTGGAACTGGTGTTCTTTGTGGCTGGTTTTTTTGTGTAGGTGATGGTGTGGCTAGAACTCAAGGCTTGTGCATAGTAGGCAATAACTCTGCCATGGAGCTGTCTATTTCACAGTAAACAAACTCCTCTTTACAACCTCTCCCTCCCCCACCTCCACACGCCCCACCTTCACGTCCCTTGATGGGATTCAGACTTGAGCCCTTCCGTGATTTCTAGATAGGGATGTATTAGAATGAGAAACTTGTTCCTGTGAAGGCTTTCATAGGAACAAAAAAAGATGGATTATGCGTCCCTTGTGGGTAGCCTGCAAAGAGCCTGGCAATACTAGATTTTTATGTTCATTTTAATTGTTTTGATATCTTAACCTAGCAATAAATTGTCAGTTAATCAATTTTTTGCAATAATAAAGGGTGCATAAAATGATTGTGCTGCTTCCTGTTCTGGGGTCCTTCCCAGCACAGAGGGTTATTGAGATACATTTCCTGCAGGTAAGCTGGCAGTGTGATCAGAGCACAGAGGACATCCTGGTAGTTACTCTGCATGCTGCAGCACAAAATAAAATAAAATAAAATAAAAGGTTTTAGCTCCACACTTCTTGTGGTTCCCAGGAGTATATCTTGAAGAAAGAGCAGTTTTGGTGGTTCCAGAGAGTTTGGACACCAGATTCTTGAATTGTTTTTTTGTGTTTGTTTTTTTTTTAAAAGAAAGCCCATATTACTACTTTCAGAGATAAGCAATTAACAAGTGTGATAAAATGCTCATTTGGTTTTAATCCAAGCTGCATAGGCTTTTGCTTTTTTGTTGTTGATTCTCACTATGTTTCCCAGGATGTTCTTGAACTTGTGGCCTTCCTGATAGCCTCCTGATGCATGGGGTTTTACATCAGGTTTATATAATAATAGTCTTGATTTTTTTTTCTCACCAGTTATTGTGAGGTCAGATTGACTGGAAAGCTACCATACAGGGACATTGAAAATGCAGGATCAGTCTCAGTTTCTACCTTGTGACTCCAGCATAAGCTTCATTTCTAATCCCTTGGCTTATGTAAAGAGGAGAACCCTCTTTACAAGATTAACGTGTAGAACAGCAATTGCAAAATGTTGATTTTGTGAAAATGCAGCTGTCTCTCTGAATATTTTAGAAAAATCTCAAGAGATTTGAGTCTACTGTAGTCTTCCCCTCCTACCACATACATGATATGAGGAGAAATAAAACAATCATGGGGTGATGCAACTTCAAAATGGCTGGAAGTCCTTGGTGTCATAAAATTATAAAGCTACAGAGTGAGAGAGCAGTGACTTGACTTTCTGATGACTACTATAACCATCTTATCTCTCCACATTGGTGCCCTTGCCAAAGGAGGGAGCAGGAAAAGGTGGAGAGATGGCAGGGGAAAGGAGAGTTACTTCAGTTGTGACAGTTGGGCTAGACCACCAATTTAGCTAATTATTAGTATCAGCTGTTACTTATTATTTAATTCAGTAGTGCTGCTCTATAATTCTACCACTCTTAAGTTGGCAAAGCATGTTGTAATGGTTCTAGCTGAATGAAATGTCCTATATAAAATGAGGTTTATAGCTCTTGTTTAGCTCTTACAGTTTAGCAGTCACCTCAAAGAGCTGATATGATATGAAGTAAGAAGATGAACAGGGTTACAGATGTAGCTCAGTGGCTTTGTGGTAGTTAGGGTTGCCTAGCATGTGCAAGTTCCTGGATTTAATTCCCAGCAGTCTTTTTCCCTTTTCCTTTCCCTTTCCTTCCTCTTTCCTTTTTATAAGCTGTTAAGGAAGAGGCTGAGAGATAGCTGATGTTTGTTTCAAGCTACCCTCTCAGAATCCCCATCACCAGGAAAAGAGAACTGGTGGATAAAAGCTAAGTAGCATGAAGTCTGCACTAAAGTTAAAAGGTATGGGTTCTATTACTGATTTTGTCACCGTTTTGGCCTTTCAGAAAAGAGATAAAGTGAAAATGCTTACTCAGTACCTGCCATGGCATAAGAGAAAAGAATATAAGAGAGAAATGGAGGCTCTGCTAAAGAAATGCATTAAGTAAATGTCAGGTAGCATCACCCATGAATGTCTTCTAGTCATAACAATTCCTCTTGAAAGCTATTTATTTAGGAAACAGAAGACAGAAGACCCTGGGGCTTTAGATTGGTACCCTCTCAGAACATCTATGTTAAATATGTCTAGGACTAAGCTAAAATAAGTCTAGGAAATTAGGGATTCATCTATGTGTAAGTAATATCCTTTTGGCATCAAAATATTCTTCTATTTTATTTTAAAAATATGAAAAATATTCTAATACTCAAACACATTATAAGGAATTTTTCTTGTATTTCTTGTCAAAATACAAGAAAATAGTGTAATACAAGGTTAAAATACTAAATACCTAGTGAGTGCCAATTACCTATGTGGTCAGCACTGCTTAGAGCTGAGACAATTGCTGAATGATGTCAGCCAGAATCCAATCTCCAAATTACTTATAAGCTTCATGTTATTCTGGCTCTAGAAGAGGAAGCTGGATCGTCTCAGATTAAAGTATCTTAACCCATCTCTGCTGCCCTAGTTCAGTTCACAGAGTTGGATCAAGGTGCTAGCCATTGATGCTTGAGGAAGGCTTTCTTGCTGCATCCATGAATAAGAGAATTGGTGAACGATGAGGAGTCTTCATGTAGGAGAAGGTAAGAAGACAAAAAAGTTGGTTCATTCTAACCCTTTAACAGGCACTAATCCATTCAGGAGGGACACTGCCTCACTTTCCCAAAGACCCCACCTCTAAAATACTGCCTCAATAGGAATTAAGTTTCAATGTGAATTTTGGAGGAAACATTTTCAAGCTATAGCTGTGGGCCAGATGTAAAGAATAAATGGGCTAGTGATAGAATAGTATAGTCATTTAGTAACCTATTGCAAATGGTCCATTGATATCTTCAGAAACAATTTATATTAGTTCAATATTAAAGCTGTGGAGATTTAAGCAGGGATGTTATCTTGTTTTATGCATTTTTTTTTGTGCTGATACTGGGGCTTAGACTCAGGGCTCATGCTTATACTTGGATTTATTTATTTTTTGCCGATTGTTGGTGTTCCACTAGCAGATCTCTGGTCTGGCTTCTTTGCTAGTTAATTGGAGATTAATCTGGCTTTGAACTATAATGCTTAGATTTCAGCCTCCTGAGTAGCTAGAATTACAGGTGTGAGATACCAACTGCTCTGTTGGTTTTTACCCTGCCTTTACTAGCCCTCTACAATCTCATTCCTACCTTCATTCCTACTGGCTTTTAGCCAGCCTGCAGGACCAACACTCAGGGTGATTATCACTCATGTTCATTTCTTGCCTTTCCTTGAACTCATTTCCCAGCCTTGTTCCCTTGATGTCAGTGAAGAAACCCTGTGACAGATACTTCTGAATTCACCGATCCCAATTTAGGAACATGCTTTCCACAGAAAAGGACATTCAGTGTCACAATGCCAAAAGTTTTTCATTGAAAAGTTTGCATTCGCCATCTGGAAATTTGGAAGCCATCTTGCTTACTGGCCCCCATGCCTGTCTCACATGGCACAGATAGTAATAGGAGGATCTGATCAATATAGGATGGCTCAGTCCTCAGCTGATATCCTCTCAGCTCACACAGTTGCCCAGCATTGTAGAAAGAGGTGGACCATGCTAGATTGACTTGCAATTTGAAGTTACTTTATTTTGTTTTTACAGTTAAAACAGGAATTTAAAATATTCAAGCTAAGTCTACTTCCTAAATATTTATTGATTGCCATTAACTTGGACCATTAAACACTATCATTTTGAAGCACCATCTCCTTTTGCCCTCACTAATGGAGCATTCTCCATAATAGGCTTTTTCTCTTTCTTAAATGATCTTCCACAGCTCTTCCCTTTAAACGAAACCAAGGAAATATTATCATAAGTGAAATCTCTTCCTATTCAGCTTGAAATGAGCATTTAACTTAAAACAAATTGCAAGCCAGGCTTTAAAGGGCCGTTAATTAGTAATGGTACCAGAAGAACAAGGTGACTACCTGGCTGAAATGGGACAAAATAGACCTAGTTTTTCATTCTTATCTCATTTGCTAGCGTTTGTCCTTGCAAAGCACCTGTGATCACTGAATGTGATGACTGGGAGGTGGTGCCTAACACATGAGTGCATTACATGGTCTATAAATGTTCTTTGTTCATTTTCCCACACCTGTTACCTTCCTTCCTTGCTCTCAGAATCCTTTATGCGAATAATGGATTGAACTCCTCAACTTTAACCTCTCTACTATCCTTTCCCTAGACTGACTGCTTATCTGATCATCTTGATGCCACTCATGCTAGCTTTCTTAGGTTCCTTACTCTTCTCAGAATTCCTTCACTACCACGTATCTCCATTAAAAAAAATCTTTTGTCATGTTTTTACTTTAGATGTGGTTCCAGGATCTTGCACATGCTAGACAAATGCTCTACTACCTGAACTATATTCCTATTCCTTTTTAGTTTTCAGTTTGTTTTCGAGACAGGATCTTTCTGCTTCTCTCCCCACCCCCCAAACTGTTGGAGTGTGAACTCTAGGTCCTCTTGCATCTATCATAGCTGGATTATAGACATGTGCCACCATGCTAGTCTTCATTTTTAAAGTCACATAAAGCTTTTTTCTTCACAAGTTATTCTTTCCTCACAGCTATTGTACCAAACTTCTTGAAAGGGTGGTCTACACTCTTTTATCCATTTCCTTGTCTGAAGTGTACTCTTTGCTTGTTGCAACCTGTTCTGGAGCTTGTAACACTACTTTTCCACAGACCAGTAATACTGTCCTATTTTAACTAAATCCAGTGGCTGTCTCACATGCTTATTCTCTCTGCAGCATATAATGTGTTTTTCCACAGCCTTGATAAATCTCTCCCTATTGCCTTTATCTTTACTTGCCACTTTTATCATCTCCCTTTCCTATTCCTTAACTGCTGATATTCTGAAATGTCCATTTGTAGCTGTTTCTGGTTTGTTCTGGCTTAGTGGTTCTCAATCCAATGCATCTAAGAATCACCTAGGGAGCTCTTTAAAAAAATACAAACTCAGATTAAATCTTATTAAATCAGATTAGATACAGAACAATTAAATTGGATTTCTGTCTGCACCCAGAAATCGGATTTAATTGATCTGGTGCTGGACTCTACCATCTATTTTTGTAATTGTTCTTCAGGTGATTCTCAAGTGCCACTAGAATTAAGATGCACAACTGCAGACTATTTACTTTTATCTTTTTACCTCATTTCTAATACATAGACCCACATTTCCAGTTCTGTGCTGGGATTCTGAACGCTGCACAGTACTTTGCTTTCTATGTGATCCATACCAAACTATTATGTTCCCAATTCTGAGAAATTCTTTTATTTTCTTGTTAATATTGATTTATTTTTCCATATATTTTTATTGTAATTAATAGAAGGGTTACATTATATTCATCGGATAGAGGGTGCATTACTTCACATACATTGATACCCTTTCTCATGTCCTGGTCCCTGATTTATTTTTTATTGTGTTTTATTGTAGGGATAATATATAGAGGGGTTACAGTTAAATTCATCAGGTAATAGGTACATTACTTCTCAAACCTTAATATCCCTTCTCATGTTTTTGTCCCCCTTTCCCTCCCTGCACCCCCTCCCAATCATCTTGTTTTCCCCTTCCCTTCCCTATTTCAAATAAACAAATATATAATACATATATGTAATACATATATATAATATATAATATATAATACAACTATATATATATACATACACCAGGTAACAAAGTCAGATACAGTAACCACATGACATTAACGTAAGAGAAAAGAAATAACTGCACCTAGTACATTAAGAACAACAATCACAAAGATAAACCTCTTTTTTTCTTTTTTCTATGTTTATTAGGGTCCATTTTCCTATGCTCCCATGTCAGAGATCTTTGTGTCATCTTTTAAAATCCCCTGTGTTTTGCCCCTCACGTCACTTATTCTTTATGCCCTAAATCTAAATACATTTTTTTCTGCAATGAATCAACTCTCCACTTTAAGATGTGATTTTTTTTTTAAAGACATCTTTCCTGGTCTTCCTTTCTCCTCTTTCTTTCTTCACTCCATTTTCCATGTTTTAGATCTGATGGTACCCACTCTGTAATGCCCTGGATTTCTCTTAGTGAATAGTCCAAAATCTTTAGTGAGACCATCTCTTACAATTGACTTTAATTCTCAAAAACTATCCTTTTCTCTCCTAGGTTCCCATCCTTATTCTGTGTTCACAACTGCAGCTGTCCAATCACATGGTTCTCCAATCTTGTGCTCCTTCTTCTTTCCTTATCTTATTCTTTATAGGACTGAATTTAACTCAGATGATTCAAGGAAAGGGACTCTTTTCAGAGATATGATCCTGGTATGGATTATGTACCAGAGACTAGCAAAGTGGGAAGCATTTACTTTCATAGGTCCAAAGGACCAAGGGAATGACCATTTTCGTAGCTCAGTAAGAACTGGAGCTACGGAAAAAGGGAAGCCTCCATGAGAACTGTGTACAGAGAGGGTTATAGCCACCTTATTTGGCCAAAATTAGAAGCCAGATAACCACCATGAATGGCCAAAAGTGTCAGTCTATTGATAATGAAGGAGTATACCCCGAGGCACAGAATGAATGGTTGTGTGAGGGAGGGAGACTTTAAATGTAGAATAACAATATAATCCTTTCATGGATAATAAAGTCCCTTTTCTTTTAGGACACGATTCAAATGTTGTCTTTTATGTGAAGTCTTCTGTTTTTCTTACCTCACAATTCCATGCTTATTTCATATTATTGGCTATTGTTATGCCTTCTTTGTTATCGCTATCATTCTGACAATACAATTATTTATGTACGTGCGTCCATCTCTTGCATCATAATTTGGGCTTCTGGAGGAAAGAGAACACGCTCCTTTTGGTGCAGTATTTTGCACTCAATAGTGTGGCTGAGTTTAATTGCATTCCCATGTTATCACCTTCTCAACTTCTGTCAAGGAGATTCATGTAACATTCCTACTTTTCATAGTATTTCTTTGGTTGGTTTTGCTTCTACTGCTTGCTTGTCTTCCCCTTTTCTTCCTACCTACATTTTTAAGATCAGTCTTTTAAATATTGCCCACTAACAAATTATTGGGACTACTGCTATTATTGATCTTGGCAAACGGTCTAAAATTTGCTAGCTTTTTTTCATAATCTTAGGATGCTTCTAAAGGATTTTTTTCATTAATCCATGCATGCATTGAGCTTAAAAAAATAAAGTCACAGGACCCACTTTTTCATTCTTCATGGGAATTTAACCTTCTGAATAAAAGTTATATTTGACTTGATGTGTTTTGCATATAGAAACATCTATGTGCTGCTCTTTGGGCCAGCAATTTGGCCTAGTGGTAGAGTGCTTGCCTAGCATGCACAAAGTCCTGAGTTCAATTCCTTGGTACCACAAACATAGAAAAAGCAGGAAGTGATGCTGTGGCTCAAGTGGTAGAGTTCTATCCTTGAGGAAAGCCTGAGGATAGTGTTCAGGCCCTGAGTTTAAGCCCCAGGACTGGCAAAAAAAAAAAAAAGTCTATGTGCTGCTCCTATTCTATATAAATACCAAGAGCAAATGCAGTTAATGTATTTTACTGTGCAAACACTACACTATTCTATGTTGCCAGTTTAGGTACACAAACTGATGGAGATATTTTTTCCTGATTCTGGCCCTTGAACTCGGGGCCTGGGTTTTTGCACTCTACTAATTGGGTCACAGCTCTGCCTTGGCTTTTTAGTAGTTAATTAGAGATAAGGGTCTCATGTACTTTCCTGCCATGGCTGGCTTTGAACTATGATCCTCAGAACTCAGCCTCTTGAGTAACTAGGCTTGAACCATGGGCACACAGCTGATGCTGAAGATTTTTATATGAAATATATTTTTGTTTGTTTCTGAGACTGAGTCTTGTAGCTCAGACTGGCCTTGAATTTTCAATCCTTTTGTGTTAGCCTCCTAAGTGATGGGGTTACAGGTATGTACTACCACATCCAAGAAAGAACTATTCTTAAACCCAATGAAAAATTTCATTTTTACATTTAGTGGTGTTGAATATTATAGAAATATGGGAGAATTATAATTCTTATAGTACTTCTGTTTTTTCATCTCAAGTATAATTTTCATCTTAATTCATCTTGTCATTTTTAAAAATTATACCTTTTTTGTTCCTTAGTGTGCCCATGTTTTCTGCTACTTACTTACACATATATTGCATAGCTGTTATACAACAGCTGCTTTAATGACTTTGCCTATCAATTTTATCATCTGTGGCTCATCTGGATCTGCTGTTTCTTTCAATTAATTCCTCCACTCCTCCCATTGTGGGTTGTAGTTTCATGCTTCTTTGTATATCTGCTAAGTTTTTTTTTTATTTCAAATATTGTAAATATCACATTGTTGATATTTGCTGGGTTTTGGTTTGCTTATTTTTTTTATTCCTTTCAATATCTTTGAGATATGTTCTAGGATAGAATTTAAGTTTCTTGAAAATAGTTTAATCTTTTCAGTGCTTGCTTTTAAACTTCAATAGCCAGAACAATGTGTGTGTGTGTGTGTGTGTGTGTGTGTGTGTGTGTGTGTGTGTGTGCGTGTCTGTGTGTCTGTGTGTATGTGTATGTGAGTATGCATGCATGTCCTGGTCCTAAGGCTTGAACTCAGAAGCCTGAAAGATGTCCCTGAGCTTTATTGCTAAGATCTAGTATTCTATCATTGAGCGGTTAATTGGGCTGACTTGGAACCTCAGTGCTCAGATTTTAGCCTCGGGGATTATAGGCGTGAACCACTGACACCTGGCTAGGCGGAACAATTATTTATTTATTTGTTGTGGGGCTTGAACTCTGGGCCTGGACACTCTCCCTATGCTCTTCAGCTCAAGGCAAGTGCTCTGTTACTTTGAGCCACAGCACCACTTCCAGTGATTGTATTTGTTTCTTCTTTTTCCCTTCCTTTCTAGGCAGAACAATCTCTAAGATTAATTTGGTCAAATGAGGCAAGAGCTTTCTGAGTATGCATATACATCTAAAAAGAAGATCATTACATATGATTTGTATTATTTTAGCTATATACTTCGTAACAAAGATTTTAAATGAATCAAAAACATATGGTAATAGATGATACATACTTGGATAGTCTGAAAATACACCCAGAAAGGTCTGTAATTGGTAAAACTGCTACTTCAGAGGAGGAGGACTAGGAGACAGTATAAAAGGGATTTTCACTTTTCTGTGTTCCTTTCTTTCTATACATTTGAATCTTATTATGGACATGTTATCTAGGTTTTTCTTTTACTGTTGCTATCAGATACAAATTTTATTGTTCAATAAAGTGTAAACTTTTTTTTGTTTTGTTTTGCCAGTCCTGGGCTTGAGTTCAGGGCCTGAGCACTGTCCTTGGACTTTCTCAAGACTAGAGCTCTACCATTTGCGCACCAGTTCCAGCCTTTTTTTCCCCTATGTTTGTGGTACTGAGGAATCAAACCCAGGCCTTGGTGCATGCTACGCAAGAACTCTACCTCTAGGCCTAACTCCTGGCCCTGAACTTTTCTTAAAGAAGGAAGTAGCTTTCCACAAGGCCCTAAGTTCAAACCCCAATACCTACAGACTTCTAGACATAAAGTGTACTCCCATGAGTTTCTGACATACCTCTGTTAAAATCCAGACAAATACTCTCTGCAAGTCAGGGAGAGAAACTTGGAGAGATACTTCTATAAGGCCAAAATTATAAAATTCATAGCTCATTATTCAAATCAGAAAAAAAAACCACCGGGATGTGCTATTATATATGCCCAGGGCATTTTCTTCTGACACTTTATCTATTTTGAAAATTTCTCGTTGCTGTTTTTGAATTTCTGAAATGTCAATGTAGCAAGAAGGTGCATAAAAGATACTTCCAAGATTCAGCCAGCCAGTGAAAGACCATGATGAATAAGATTCTTGACTACAAGAGGCTTTTTTTTTGTCAAATGAGAAGTTTATTATGTAGATTACCATTACACTACATAAATAATGGGAGGAAAAACATTGGCGTTGGGCTTGGAGTGTTTTTGGTGGACTATGCATTGGCAGGATTTTTTCCTGCAATGTGAGTCATTGCTTATATTATTAATTCAACCAGAGATGCCGTTATTATAGTTGTCAACTTTAGCAAAGAATACCAGAGACACCTAGTTTTATGTTTGATTTTTCAGAAGTCAACAATTTTTTAGTTTTACATTTATTGGTGGTATTTGGGACATACTAAAAAACAATTCACTGTTTATCTGAAAGTCAAATTTAATAGGTTCTCTCTTTTTTTTTCTTTTTCTTTTTTTTTTTTGCCAGTCCATTGAACTCAGGGACTGGGCACTGTCCTTGACCTTTCTAAATAATATCTCACTACCACTTGAGCCACAGTACCACTTCTGGCTTTTTCTGTGTATGGTACCAAGGAATTGAACCCAGGGCTTCCGTCATGCTAGGCAAGCACTCTACCACTAGGCCAAACTTCCGGCCCCCTGGTTGTCTTCTGTTTTTTCTGACATCCCTAACATCTACACAGAGTAGAGAGGCGACACATAATTATCATCATCTTTTCCTCACCTTCTGGTTCCTTTCTGATGAGTTCCTATTGACTTCCTCCACACAAGCATGGCCCAGTGAGGGGTGGGAATACCACGAATTCACTCTGCTGCCATCAGAGTAGGAGCTCAGGCTGTGAAATAAACTGAGAACCTTACTATTTTTTTTGCCTTGCAAATGAACCAGATAAAGGCACTTTTATAATATATAAGCTGGAAATTTAGACTTTTAATAAGGATCTTAAAGGAAAAGTGTTGGCAGAAGCCTGAAGGGATTGAGGAAATTCTGAAGTATGGAAATCCCTGGAGTATGTGAAGGTGGAATTTCTGTAAACTAGAGGGGTGTGAGTAGGAGAATGTGGGTTTGAGAAGACAAAGGGAGTGGCTGTGCTGCCTAAACATATATTTGTTAAAAGATTTATAGAAAGTCTTGGAGGCCATGTTCTGGATTTTGTACTCTGGTTCATGAAGTCAATGGGGCCCTGCTGAAGGCTTCCGATCAGAAAATGGCAACATCAGTGCTATGCTGTAGGCTTATGGAATATTAATCAGACAGCTCTTTTGAGAAGGTTTTCCAAGAAGAGAAAGAATGGAAACAGGGTGATCAAATGAGAGAGCCTATAGTCAGAGCTACTGCTGTATTTGAATGAGAAAAGGCACCATCCCCATGTCCAGGGTACATCATTTGGTGAGCGAGCTGGCAGCTGAAGTTTAGTTCCCTATTATTCTCTTGGTCAGCCTGGTAGTTGGTTAATTAGCTAATGTAACAAAGATGAATTTCTTTCTTGTCCATGTTGCTGTCCAGTGCCTTTCGAATGACTCTCTAGTACATACATTGGAATCAGACCACCTGTGCATTGTAGTGGGAACACTCAGAATACATAACTTCCAGACAAGCCAACGGCATGACTTACGGCTTATGCCTAGGCTTATGTAGGCTTATGACTAGGCTTGGAAGTAAATTTCATGATTTCTGCCTATACTCCTTGCCCACTCCCTAGCCTCCACTTGATTTCCAACAAAGGCCAGGAATAATAAAATACAGTAACTTGGGTTGTTCTGTGGCAAAAAGTACTGGAAGAAGATTGTAGCAGTTAGAAAACACTGTAGAGATGACAAGGTAAACCTGTTACACTTAGTCAATTTTCATTGACTATGCTTTTTCTTGAATAAGGCACTTTAGGGATTAAATGAGCCTTTATGTCTACCAATTAGGGAAATTATGGGTCAAAAATATTAGGGAGACCTCTGATGACTAAATTGTTTGTGCTACTCTGTCAGAATATAACTGGGAACAAAAACATTTGTTGAGGGCTGGGAGTTTGGCCTAGTGGTCGAGTGCTTGCCTAGCATGCACAAAGACCTGGGTTCGATTCCTCAGTACCACATACACAGGAAAAAAGCTGGAAATGGTGCTGAGGCTCAAGTGATTGAGCTATAGTCTTGAGAAAATCCAAAGACAGTGCTCAGGCCCTGAGCTCATGTCCAGGACTGGCATTTGTTGATGATTTGAAGCAATATTATGTAAGTTCAGATAATCCAAACAAACTACTGGCCAGATCAGAATTTTTCCATATTAATGGACTCAGCCTTGACACATAGACAAGGATATTTTATGTAGAAGGTCATTAAGAATCAGAATATTTTAAATAAACATTTCAGGTTTATTCCTATAATTTTCATGTATCATAAATTTTCCTGGAAAAATCTAGATTGTAAATGTTAGATTTGGCAGTTGGATCATTCTCTCATTTGGTAGAAAAAAAAATATATGGCCACTACAGCCATTGTACCTTACAGGACTTGGCAAATACATTCATTGTCATTTATAGAGGAAAGCTAATCAAGCACTCTTTCCTGTTAGAGGCACATAAAATATTAAAAGTAAAAGGACTGCATAGATTATCATTTTTTTTTCCAGAGCCAGGGACTGAACCCAGGGCCTTGCGCTTGCCAGGCAAGGGCTGTTCCGCTGAGCCAAGCCCCCGACCCCTGCGTAGATTATTTTATTAGGCCCTTATTTCAAAAATGAAGAATACTCCTATAAAAGGTAAGACACAATTAATTGGATTTCTTCTATTATTTAAGAGGGTGGACCTAACTATATATACGTTTTCCTATGATATTTTAAAAACAACTGTCAACAGCTACTAGAATTTCTTTGGGACCCATTTGAAGGATTTCACATTTGAAGACTTCTTTCATTTAGTTAAATCTTTTCTGTTACAATAAAATCCGCTTAGGGACTGTGACTTTGGCCTAGTGGTAGAGTGCTTGCCTAGCATGCATAAAGACCTGGATTTGATTCCTCAGTACCACATATACAGAAAAATCAAAAAGCCAGAAGTGGTGCTGTGGCTCAAGTAGTAGAGCTCTAGCCTTGAGAACTCCCAAGGACAGTGTTCAGGCCTTGATTACAAGCCCCAGGACTGGTTAAAAAAAAATTGTTGGTGGCTGGGAGCAAGGCTTAATGGTAGAGTGCTTGCCTAGCATGCACAAAGACCGGAGTTCGGTTCCTCAGTAGCACATATACAGAAAAAGCCAAAAGTGGTGCTGTGGCCCAAGTGGTAGAGCACTAGCCTTGAGGAATATCCAAGGGCAGTGCTCAGGCCCTGAGTTCAAGATTGAGGACTGGGAAAAAAAATTAAAATTTGTTAGCATCTTTTCAATTCCTCCAAAATCCACTTTCTTCATTCATACATATATTCATTCAGTAGCTAGTCAGTAAGCATTTTTTGTTGTTGTTGGTAAGCATTTTCTATAGGCTAAGAACTATTCTAGATGCTGGTGATTTGATGGTGACTTTGTTTCACCATGATTCTCTGTTAGAATATTTTGCTTTTCGAGAAATGAAATGTACTAAAGGATCTGTCAAATCCAGGCTCTTTACCCCTGCTGAAAGGGGAGCCAGTGGTGTCTTGAAGTAATTTGGATAGAAGCCAAACCTGGCTCCAGGCTAGAAAACCTATGATGTGGCTCAGTGGGAAGAGATTGACAAGCTTGACCAGATTTCCTTCTCTGGAGAATCTGAGCCAAGAAACTATGACAATTTGCAAGTTAAGATCCTATCTGTGGCCATAAGGAAGTTGAAATGATAAGAAATCCTAAAGAAGAGAAAGCAATAAAAAAGATAGAAGAAACCAATGAATTGGTATGAAGAGATGGACTGTAAAACAGAAATAACTAGAGAACGTGAGAAAAGAGACCTGGAGGGGCCAGTGTCCAATCATGTCAGTATCCAATGGCATTTCCGCCTAAAGGTAATGGTGTTTCAGTTGTTACATTTTAAAAAGCTCCCTTTCTAAATAGTTCTTGTTTTTTTATTTTTAACCACTTTAAATAACTCAAGTAAATTGTATGGTCATCTTGCTTATATGACACATGAGAGTATCAGCCAAATGATAAAGTATATTTGTTTTTATTATTAATTCTGGTGCTTGAGAATTGAACCCAGGGCTTTTGTGCATGCTAAGCATGTGTTCTACGCCTGAGCTATAACCCCAACCGAGAAAGGTACTTTAAACTAAATGATCAGCCTCGAAATGAATACAAGTTATTTTCACTTGACCTCTACCTATGTGGGTTTACAAGTCTACTTGTAAATCATGCCAGCACAATTTATAAGGAGTTGTTTTTGGAACCTTTACTCCTCATTTTAAATACCAGTGCTACTGCAGAACTGAAATGACATTCAGCTCTCAGTTGACAAAATCTTGTGAATGATTTCTTTTGAGTTTTTAAAGTTCCGCTTTTATGTTATCTTGGGTTTGGATTTAGATCAGGTAACAACAGTGTCCACAAAGTTTTCTTTTAGCTGTGAGTTTTTGAAGAGCTATAAATGGCCAACATTTATTGAGTTGTTACTCTGTGTGAGTCTCTGTTCAGAAGAGCCTGAAATGTTCTAACTTATTTTGCAGTCAAAACAATTCTATGAAGTAGACAATACTATTCCCATTTTATAGATATAGAAATAAGAAACAGAGAGAGGTTTAAAGTATTTTTCAACATTTAAGTTTCTCAGATATTAAATGATTTAGCCAAGATTCAAATATAGTTAGAATCTACCTTGTGAACCATGACTTTTTAATGGCTTGTTCCCATGGAAACCATACAAGGTCCTTGCTAATCAGAGGTTACATTTCTTGTTCTTGCTGGCAGTTCCATTGCAATGGAAATTGACTCATCTAATTAATATACTACATGGTGATGATCAAGACAAGGTAGGCAGGGTCTCCTCCTTCAAGAAGGCCTCTGGCCTTCAAAGAAGACTCTTATCAATTTGTTTAGGGTTATTGTTGTCCCTCACAATCGAACTTGAAGATATTAGTTAGATTCATTCTTGCTGGAACAAGTATTTATAGCATATTGACAGTGGTGATTTAAAAATTTTAAATATATGTTACATTTCTTTCAAGATTTTATTTTGTAGAGCATTAGTGTCCAATGTAACTCAAGTCATTTAGCATTAGTGATCCAATGTAACTCAAAATGACTTACCAAATTACAATTGCATTGTATCAATTATATCAGGACTATGTTCAGTGTAATGTAACAGAAAAACCTAGATGACAGTAGCTTAAATAAAACTGCAGTTTTCTTTTCACTTAAAATGTTTTTGGAAGCCAAGCGCCGTAGCTCATGCCTTTAATCCTAGCTACTCAGAAGGTTGAGATCTGAGGATCGAGGTTCAAAGCCAGCCTGGGCATAAAAGGACTTGAGACTCTTTTTTTTTTTTTTTGCCAGTCCTGGGCTTGAGCTCAGGGACTGAGCACTGTCCTTGGACTTTCTCAAGGCTAGAGTTCTACCTCTTGAGCCTCAGCACCACTTCTGGCTTTTTATCTATGCATGTGGTACCGAGGAATCGAACCCGGGTCTTCATGCATGCTAGGCAAGCACTTTAACCACTAGGCCAAACTCCTGGCCTGACCTGAGACTCTTATATCCAATTAACCTCTAGAAAATGGGAAGTGGGTCTTGGCTCAGGGGTAGGTCATTAGCCATGAGCTGAAGAGCTCAAGGACAAGGCCCAGGCCCAGGGGTAGGGCAGCAGCTTTGAGCAGAAGAGCTCAGGGACAGTGCCCAGGCCATGACCTACACAAAAAAAATGTTTTTGGAGCCAGACTCAAAGGTACATAGGCCCAATAGTCTTACTCATTTGTCATAATCAGTAGAAACCTTGGGCTGTCCTAGCAGAGATTTACAATAGAACAAAATCTAGAGACATTAGGCCAAATAGTATGACACTAAATGTAAGGACCTCCAAGATAAGGAAACAAAAACCATATATTTATATGAGTGACTGTGGTCCTTAATGTACTATGTTATCTCTCATCTCTTTTGACGTCCCTTGGTTATCTCATATTGTTACAATATTTCACCTTGTTTTCTGATATATTTTATATGTGCTTAATTGGTTATTTGAAAATGGATAGGGAAGGAGGGAAATCAAGATAAGCGGAGGGCAGAGTGGAGAAATGGGGACCATGTCATGAGAAAGGGTATCAATGTTTGTGAAGTTATGCACCTTCTATCTGGTGAATATAATGTAACCCTTCTATTAATCAAAATAAAAAAATCAAGAAAAAATGATAAAATGGGATCCCATGAAGATGGGAGTTGCTAGTGAATAAAAGTTAGGTTATTTCTCTTTGAAAAAAAATGCTTTTGGAATGTTCGATGTGGTGTCTGTAATTCCAGCACACACACATATACCCCCACCTACTATTTGTTTTAATATGGATTGACATGGAGGTGGCTATACAGAGTTATCAGGGACAACTCTTTTCCAGTCACTAGTATATTGTATGTAGAGAATTACTATCTTCTTTCTAATCTAAGGTGGCTAAAAAGTCTCCAGACATCATAACACATCCCAGCTAACAGAAAAGCTTTCTGTTTTTCTGTTTCTGTCTTTCTCTTTCTCCTTTTTCCTAGCCTCTTTTCTTGGTGCTGGTTCTGGGAATTGAATCTTAGCCTTGGTACTGTCCTTAAGCTTCTTTTGCTCAAGGCTAGCATTCTACCACTTGAGCCATTGCTTTTGTGGATAGCTAATTAGAAATAAGAACATCACAGACTACCTTGCCTGGGCTTGCTTCAAAACTTGACCCTCAGATCTCAGCTTCCTGAGTAGCTGGGATTACAGGAGTAAGCTACCAATGCCAAGCTTCTCCCTTTCTTTAGATTTAAATAGCCAGAATTTAGCCATGTGGTCATATTCACTACAAAAAAGACTGAGAAATGTAAGATTCTGGATAAGTTTCAATAAGAACATTCAGAAATGGGGTTTATTATTATAGATGCATGAAAGAATATGAAGAGGTAATTTAAAGTTCTCAGAAGAATTTTATCAATTCCTTTTGATGAACCTGATCATATTTTTAAGTGGCATCATCAGGTTATTAATGAAGACAATAAGTGCAAAGTGTCTTTCATTTTTACTTTTTTACTTTATGGTAATATAGCATACTATTATCTTTGTAAAATCTAAATGAAGCATATGTCAAAAGGGCTCTGGCAAAATGGGGGATATATATTAGGAATATATGGAGAAATCCTAGGAAGAGATAAGTTTAAACAGAGAGAAAGTGAGCACTGGTGGCTCACATCTGTAATCCTAGCTACTCAGGAGGCTAAGATATCAGGATCATGGTTCAAAGCCAGCCTGGGCAGGAAAGTCCGTGACTTTATCTTCAATTAACCACCAGAAAACCAGAAGTGTAGCTGTGGCTCAAGTGGTAGAGCAGTAGCCTTGAGCTGAGGAGCTTGCCCAGGCCCAGAGTTCAAGCACCATGATTGACCTAAACAAAACAAAATAAAAACGAAAACAGATGGAAAGACAGCCACTGGTTGAAGAAACCTGGAATGAATTATCCAATATTAAAAAAAAAAAAAACAAATTACTTACTTTCTCTGCTTCCCTTTGTCCACTGACATTCCTCCCTCAAAGAATAGGATTCTTCATTTGGCAGAAAAAAGAAATAGATATGCAATGACATTTATTAGATTTTGCAAGTAAGTGAGAGATGAGGTGAACTTTCTTCTGAAGTCAACATATGGGGGCAATCCTTAGATTTTTTTGTGGCTAGTTGTCCACCTAGCCCAATAGTTTTGGCCAAAGGACAGTCATCAGTGACACAGTTCTTGTCACTATCATTAGAACTGTGGGAATGGAGTCAGCTTCTGTAGGAAAGATGTAGGAACCATTAAACAGATACCTGTTATAATGATGCACAATGGAAGAACACAGGTTGGAAGTCCAAATCAAATGAACAGTAAAGGAGAACAGGATCTATGTATATACATGAATTATTTATGAATAAATATCATCTAATAGGGTGGTATTGTATATAATGCTTAGTATGTGTTAGACATTGCACTAAGTGCTTTTTGAATATAGTGTGTTTTTCTCCCCACAACTCTGAACTAGGGACTATTATTCTCTTTTATAGATGGGAATGCTAGAGTTCAGAGAGGCTAAGTAATTTGTTCAAGGTCTGTCTTTCTCTCTGTCTTTCTCTCTCTCTCTCCTTTTCTGACACATACACACATATACATACACATATACATATGCTAGTGTGTGTATATATATATGTATAAACTATACTTGTTTTAATTCCAGAGTTTTCAATTATTAGGATAATAGCTATCTCAGCAATTAGGTCTTAGGTTGGAAATGATGATCTTTTTTGCTTTGTTTTTTTTTTTTTTTTTTTTTTTTTTTTTTTTTTTTTGTGGGTCATGGACATGAACTCAGCCTGGGCACTTGTCCCTGAGCTCTTCAGCTCAAGGCTACCACACTACCCTTGAGCCAAGCCCCACTTCCCGTTTTCTAGAGGTTAATTGGACATAAGAGTCTCAGGTCCTTTTGTGCCCGGGCTGGCTTTGAACCTGATCCTCAGATCTCAGCCTCCCGAGTAGCTAGGATTACAGGTGTGAGCCACCGCGCCTGGCTGATTTTTTTTTTTTTTTTTAACAGAATCTCTCTCTATAGCTCAGGTTGGCCTGGCGACTACTATATAGCCTATGCTGGTCTCAAACTCATGATCTTTCTGCCTAAGCCCCTAGAATGCTAGGATTGTAGGTGTACAATTACAATAATTTTATTTTATTTTTTATTTTTGTTTTCAGGAAAGAATGCACCAAACACAGTCGCATTTATTTTTTTTTAAAGCAATAACAAAGACCCAGTTTACCAACTTTTTTTTAAACCTAAACTTAACATTACATTATTTAAACAGTTGTCAAAACTTACTAACTTGCCAGCATTCATGCACAACTAGAAAACATCCTTAATTTATAATAAACCAGAAATGCATTATTACCATTAATGTATTAAGTCTTTCATTACTGAACACAAAAAAACTGGAATTGTTTCTGTAGAAGATTCACCCTGGCAATGTCAGCTTCACAGCAGGCTGAATTACGTGGCTCACATTTCAACACAACAGGAGCAGATCCATGCTGGTGTACAATCGTGTCCTAGCGCTACGCAAGAGTGACGGCCTCACCTTGGATGACGTTTAATAAAAAAGCAAAGTGCATACAGAGATTACAACAATTTTAAAGACAAAAAAAAAATCTGGTCCTATTGTGTGGTCCCAACAATAAACTCATAAGTCTATGGCAAATAGAGGCTCCGATGAGCTGTTTATAAATACTTTAGACTAGGTACAGTTATACTGAAAGTCGAGTTCGTTTGAAATCTTCAAAAAAATGTTCCTGTTAATCCTCCAATGGTGCTTGTTATTGTTTAGCATTTCTGTGAAATGCATGCGTTGAGTTACTTGCTATCCAAGCGCAGCAGCTGCTCCTTACCATTTATTGTCAAGGACTTTCATTGGCCATCTCCTTCAACTTCTACTCTCTCTTGACCATTCTCAACAATTCCCTTTGTAGTTATTTTCCTGCCATTTACTATTTTAGTGGAAGTTGATACAGACTTGAAGTTGCCCATCCACTACCGCCAAATGACGTGGAAGAGGAGGAGGAAGTGAGGCCTCCATGACCCAGTGAACCAAATGAAGGAAATCCTGCATCAAATGAAGGAAATCCACTGAAAGCAGAGAAAAACGAGCCTGCGCCTCGGGTTCTGCTTCCTCGAGGACCCCTTCAGTTCCCAAAAAAGTCATCAAATGGGTCTTCAAGTCGAATGAAAATGGATCCCTTCCACCCAAACATTCCCTGAAGACATCATCAGGGTTCCAGAATGCAAAGCCAGACTCCAAGGGACTGTAAAACGACTTCCACCGCCTCCTCCACCACTGAATCCTTCTTTGCCATACCTGTCATAGATGCCCCGTTTTTTAGCATCTGACAATACCTCGTACGCCTCAGCTACCTGCTTGAATTTTCTCTCTGCCTCTTCTTCATTCTCCGGGTTTTTATCTGGATGCCACTTTAATGCCAGTTTCCGGGATGCCTTTTCGATATCCTCGGCTGAGGCATGTCTCTGCACGCCTGGAACTTCATAGTAATCCACCATGTTTTCACAGATGGTTGGAACAAGTCCGAGGAAGCGGGCTGCCAGCGAGAAAAAGGGGGCAGGCAGCCGATCTCCTCGCAGCTCCGGCACCGCTGCGCTGGCGGCGGCCTAATTTTATTTATTTTTGTCAGTCATAAGGCCTAGGCATGGACCTTGAGGGTTTTTTTTTTTGCCCAAGGCGAGTGCTCTACACTTTGAGCCACAACTCTGCTTCTGGCTTTTTAGTGATTAATTGGAGATGAGAGTCTCATGAACTTTCTTGTCTGGGCTGGCTTCACATGCTCCTTAGATCTCAGCCTCCTGAGTAGCTAGGATAACAGGAGTAAGCTACCAGCACCTGACTGATGGTAATTTTTCCATGAAGGCAATTATTCATTGATTTTTCTCCCTCATTTCTGCCATAACAAAGCTACATGTATTTGATAAACCTGGTAATATCTTTGTGTTTTGATTACTGAATTATCTAAAAGTTATTTGGATTTAATCAAATAACTTCTCCCCCTTTAAATAGAAATAGTATTTTATTTCTGAAGTGATTAGTGTGAGCTATTATATTTTTAAAAAAATTATTGCATTCATGTTTTGAGCACATCCGGAACTAGATCTGGGTTAAGAACTGTGATGAAATTAAAGGTATATAAAATATAGTTTTGCCTATCGCATAAAGGAGCAAAATGATTAATTTGAAGAATTGAAAGAGTAGAGTGATGATTCATATCATTGAGGGTTTTTCTGTTTCTCTGCCATCCTAGGATATGTTCACTTCATTTTAAGGTTAGTTCCTATTGCAGTTGCTAAGTTGCTGCCTGTGGCACTCCAGCTTAAGGCCCACTTACTCATATCTCACAGGAAAGGGAGAACTCTCCTGAACATAGGCTGAAAATTCTTTCCTTTGGTCTTATGGGGCCACCTTTCTTCAGGACTATAATTATATTTATTAGAATAGTCTGATCATGAACCAGTGTAATATAATCTAGATTATGCAGTGAAAAATATACCTAAATCTTAATGGTTTTGCCCTCAAAGGTATATCACTTAAATTATATGAGTGAGTGATATGGGTTGTTCCCTACTGTCTTATTTCAGAATCTAAACTAATATAGAGGCTTTGCTATTTTTTTAAATTTTATTTTATCGTGAGGGTGATATATAGAGGGGTTACAGTTACATTTGTAAGGTAATGAGTACATTACTTCTTAAACATTGTTACCCCTTCAGGCTTTGCTATTTTGAAAAATATTGGTCTTCTTGGCACACATCTGTAGTTCTAATCTATTTGGGAGCCTGAGGCTGAAAGCAAGTTCATCCAGGCAATAAGGAGAGACCCTGCCTTAAAAAAGATAAAAAACAAACAAACAAACAAAAAAACCCCAAAAACAAAACCGTGTGGAGCTTGTAGCTCAATAGTAGAGTGCTTGCTTGCTCAGCATGTGTGAGGCCTTGGGTTCAGACTTCAATACAAAATCACCCAAACGCAAACAAATGGAAAAAAACCCTCACAAAAGCAAACAATCCTTCCACAACCAATTCTGGTCTTGTGGCTGGGTAAGAATAAACAGTGTAAGTACTTACACTGGCAATTAAATATTCTACCGGAAATGACACACCACTTCTACCCACAAAGTACCATAGACTAGTGGCTGTAACGAGTCACGCTGTCTAGCCCAAATGTAAAGCAGGGATGGTGTGGGAAAATGTATCCTTTTTAATGTCTGGAAAGAGAAGGGACTCAAGTCTCTACCATTCTGGTAATCCATTTACTAATTAGCTCAGGTGAACTGAATTGTCCTTTTTAAAAAATTTTTTTATTTTTATTTTTTGTGGGTCATGGATCTTGAACTCTGGGCCTGGGTGCTATCCCTGAGCTCTTCAGCTCAAGGCTACCACCCTACCCTTTGAGCTACAGCACCATTTCCCCCCTTCTAGTGATTAATTGGTAATAAAAAAAAATATCTCACGGTCTTTATTGCCTGGGCTGGCTTTGAACCTTGATCCTCAGATCTCAGCCTCCTGATGAGGTAGGATATCAGGCCTGAGCCACTGCACCTGGCTGGGTTGTCCTTTTATAGTTGTTGTTGGGTGGCTACCTACAAAACAAGCGAAAAACAAAACCACCAGCAACAATAAATAATCATGAAGGAACAGTAAGAGATGATGAGTAAGAAATCAATAGTGTGAAGTATATGCTGGTTTAACCCAAAGGAGAAGACAGAAATTTCAGCCACAGAGCTAAATCATAGGGAGAGAAAGTCTGGCCAGTTTCCTGAGCCTTTAAATCAAACTATCACTGCATTTGCTCTTCTGATGAGAAAAATTAGCTTTAACTTTCTAATGAGTGGCAGCATTTTCTCTTTAAGATCTTAGGTTAAGGGGCTGGGAGTTTGGCCTAGTGGTAGAGTGCTTGCCTAGCATGCACGAAGACCAGGGTTCAATTCCTTGGTACCACATACATAGAAAAAAGCTGGAAGTGGTGCTGGGGCTCAAGTGGTAGAGCTCCAGCCTTGAGAAAATCCAAGGACAGTGCTCAGGCCCTGAGCTCAAGTCCAGGACTGGCAAAAAAAAAAAAAAAAAAAAAGTGACCCCAAACTCTGAATTTAAATATATATAGACCATTTTTCTTCCTATTCCATTGTTGTAGTTAATGTCAATGGTACATCAAGTTGACTAAGCTAATAGTTTTTGAACTGGTAAACAACTACTACTTATCTAGTCTAACATCTTTATTTTACAAACAAGAAAATGGAGACCCTAATGAGTAAAAGTCTATTTCAACCTCTTATTCTTGCCTATTGTACAAAGGTATTGCCCTTCGTACTTTCTGCAAAATGAAATAAGTAAAATGTAGCAATAATTACAAAGCAACAAGAATAATTGGAAGTTATTAATAGCAGACAAGTTGGTACACATTGGTGGAAATTGGAAAAAAATCTCCAAACTGTTTTGCTATTTGCTATTGTTGAGCCTTCTGAAAGCTTTAGCTGTTCTTTGGACTCACAGATTTTGCTTTGCCACTACAATATTAGGATCCACCCCCAAAGTTTGGATTGAGAATTAAATGATGAAGGGAAAGAGTTTTGCACTGGGCCTTATGTTCAGCAATCTTATACCTTGGTTATTATTTTTATGATAGTCATAATAAAATGGTAGTAAATTTCAAACTAGTTTCTACATGAATGTTCACAACTTAGAGAATGTGACAGCATTCAAGTTCATTAACTTTGATCTAGCTAATCTCTCCCTGAAATGGCCATTCCTGTCCTCACTTTCATTTTGAACTTTTCCATTGTCTGTCTATGTGCTGACTCCTTCTTGCCTCACATCCAAGTCAACACAACTCTGATTGATGACTAAGAATTGACCCGTGCCGACCTATAAAGGAAAGTGATGTAATAACAAGGTCTTGTTAGTTTTTAGTACATGTGGTCATGAAAAATGTTCTGTATACTCTTTTATTCTGCAGAAACTGACTTTTTGGCTAAGCAAATATAGGCTCAAAGTAGAGAGGCAGAGGCAAGCAACAGGAGGGGAGAAAAGGAGTCAGGGCGCCTAGCCACAGAGTAAGAGGCTGAAAGATGTAAGAAATACAATGCCTTTTGATAAAGATGCTTTCTGATGGCTAGTGATGTTTAGAAAAGTTTGGAGGTAATTTCTCAGAAATTTAACCCGGCAAGAGTTCCAGTATGCCTTCTCTGGAGAGTGGAATGATTTTTAGGGGTACAGAACTTTCCACATGCATACCTGGAGAAATCATGTGGTACATGAAGCTACAGACATGATTCTAACAGCTGATTTGGCACATGAAGCCACAGACATGCTTCTAACAGCTGCCTGTATTGATAATTTTATATGGTGTGAAAATGGCCTTTGGCAGAAAACAAGAGTCCCCATCCCTTACAACAGAGGGGGCTGAACTAGGGCCTTGAACACTAGACAAGTGCTGTATAATTGAGATCCCCTCCCCCATAGCCCCAGGAGTATAATTTTTAAAAGCTGATACTCTTGTTTGCATGGGGGAAAAGCAGAGTAAGCACTTCTGTTATTAGCAAATTTTCAGGAAATTCATTATTGGCTTGGAATTTAATGTGCAAAGATTTATTCTCATAGCCCAGTTTAGCTGGTACTTCCAGTTCTGGGATAATAGTTAAATCTAGAAAGAGCTCTGGTAAGTGTTATGTCTCAGGCTGAAGAGCATATTAACTTAGAAGAGATCAGAATTTCTGAAGAATGACCTTCTGATTATATTATAGAGACATTATAGTATTTGGTATTTTAATATACATTATGTTGTATACAACAATACAACAAATCCCTTAACAGTCATTCTTAGGAGTGGGTTTTGTTTTCTGATGAGAGGGAAGTGGGGAAGATGAATGCATTAATTCCTATGTATTTTGTAGAGGAAAATCTGAAGGCCAATATTTTTTTTTAAATGGATATTTTGAGGAAATTGTAAGGCTTTGTAGTTGGAGGTTGAAGAATAATTGTTATTAAAGCAACCATAAATTGTTCTTTTCCTTAAAAGAACTACTTAAAGTTACACATATTTGTTAAAATCGTTTTAAAGAAAATGTCTCCCTTACCGCTGACTTGTAAAAATTTCCAGGCTGAGGCTGTGGTTCAATAGTAGAGTCCATCTCTGATATGCATTAGGGCCTTGGGTCACCACCAAATTAAGAAAGGTAGGTATGAATGATGAGATTTTTAGCGTTTAATTCTTCTAACGATAATATAACCCTAAAATTTGTTTTCAACAACCAAAGTGTGTGAGTCTTATACCAGAATTTTGTTCTGTTTAGAAGTTTAGTTCCTAAGTCTTCATGGAAAATAGTACACATGTATTTAATAAATGCTGATTTAATTATTTTGCTCAATGATGACACCCAAACTCTGGTCTAGAACATAATTCGGACTTTGCCTGTGTGTGTGTGTGTGTGTGTGTGTGTGTGTGTGTGTGTGTGACTTGGGCAAGTCACTATATCTCTCTCATTTTTCTCTTCTTACAGGGTGATAACAATCACACAGGGTATGATGGAGTATTTTCCAAGGACTATACGCATGGAATGAAATCTATTTTAAAAAGCTGACAATATACCAAATTCACAGGTCCAGCAAAGCATCTATCAGAACTTGAGCTAGTTGCCAACGAAGATTTCTTCGTCTCCTCCTCCTACTTCTCCCTCTCTCTTTTTTTTTTTTGGTATCAGCAGCGTCTTACTTGTGTGGCTTAGAGGCATCTCAATAAATACCGTGAATTTATGAACCTTATTAAGCAGATTGCATTCTTGGCAGACCATTGCCTCTTAAATCTCTTTTCAGAGATCCTTGAGGCCGTCCCATTTGCTCTGGGTTAAGTACGCGGGGGGGGGGTATTTTCTTAGAAATAACCTACACGGAGAAGAATAATTCATGTCTTCGGGCACCATTCCTCCTTTTCACCGAGGTGCGCCCCAGGCTCGGGATCTGGGTCCCAAGGCTACAAGGGAAGAGTTGGGTTACGGGAAGCTCATCTCCCAGCCCTGGGATTGGTCGGTTCGCACTCCACTCACGCAGCCCTCGGCTCTGATTGGCCCTGGCGGCACCCCCTCAGCCCGCGACTACTTAGTGTGCCGGGGCGGCGCGATCAGGTCCTCCAGCTCGGCTCGCGGTCTGGGGCTGGTCTGAGGTCGTTCTTCGGCCCACGGCTCTGCATCGCGGACGCCAGGAAGTCCCCGAGTCCGAGCGGGTAGGAAGCATCCTAGGGAAAAGCCTCTCTCTCCCTTCCTCTTTCCCCGTGTCGTCTTTCCCGTGCTCAATAAACTTCCGCCTCCCAGGGGCTGTTGCAGCGGCGGATCGGGAGAGGCCGGGCATCAAACTCCGGCCCTGGCCGGGGAGGGGGGGGTGCAGGGGGCGGGGGGTGTCTCTTGGAGCGTCGGCGGAGACAGCGCTCAGGAAGAGACCGGCCTGCCCGGAGCCACGCTGGCACCGATGCCATTGTGTGATCGCGCCGCGGGGCTGCAGCCGCACGGCCGGGTGAGGCTGGAGGGGCTGAGCAGCGGCGGCGGCGGCAGCAGCGACTACGCTTAAAAAGTAGCAGGAGTTTGCCTAGCGGCTCCCCGGTGCGGCTGCGCCCCGGGGCCGCGGACCCGAGCTGGCCTGGGCGCTTGTCCCCGGAGCACTGAAGAAAGCGGCGTCGCCCGGAGATGGCCCTGCCGGGCGTGGGGAGCCGCGCTGCACTCGCGCCCCCTCAGCCTCCGGCCTTCGGGCGGTAGAGGGCGGCCTACGCCTGCGTGCGAGCCCGGGCTGGCGCCCGCGTGGATAAACGCTGCCCGGCTGGAACTCTTGAGGTTCTTCCCTGTAGTCCGCGCGGCTCAGCCTGGCGTGGGATGCTGCGGCTCGGCGTCCACCCGGAGCGGGGGAAGGGGGCGGGGAGGAGCCTGGGCACATGCCGGGGTCGCCGGAGGAGGCCTCGGCTGGCGCATGCGCGCTCTCCACCACAAGCCTGGAACGCTGAGGGGCGCGCGCCCCTACCCGCGCGCGCTCGCGCGCCCACTCGCTCCCGCGGGCCGAGGCTTCCCCGCCTGCGCTCGGGGTCGGAGCCACTCCGGTGCATGCGCGCGCGCGCCTTGTCTCCGGCCGACTCGAGTGGCCGGGTTTCCTCGGCTCCGGGCCCCCGCCGCCCCCTCCCGGCGGCTCCCTGCCAACCTGTCCCCTCCCTCTGCTCGCGGAATGGGGCCGGCGCTGCTCCGGGTCGCGCGCCCCGGACCCGGCTCGCGCTCGGTCTCCGGCTGTCAGCGGCTGCCCGGCTCGCGGCGCCTCGCGATCTCCCTCAGTCAGTGGCGCCCCTAGCTCCGTTAAGCGGCGGCCGTGGTTCCTGTTTCCGTTCCTCCGTCTCCCCTCGGCCGGGAGTAGCATCCTCCGCCCGGTTCCCCTCCCGCTTCCCCGGCGCGGGGCAGCTGCGGCCGAGGGCTGTGGCCGCGGCGCTGGCGACGGGGAAACGGCGGCCACCGTCTCGCTCCCGCCTCGGGTAAGGGGGGCGTTGGGGAGCCGGGGCCCCGCGCGGGGAGCCCCGGGGGCTGGGGCCGGGCGAACGCGGGATCTGGGGAGGTTCCAAGGCTGTCGCTCCTCTCTTCCCCGGGCGAACCCGGGCCTGTTGCTGCAACTGCTGCCGCTGCTCCGGCGGCTCCGGGGAAAGTGGGGAGGGAGCCTCCGGGACGTTCCGGCGGGCGCGGGTGTCTCGGCGCGGCTCCCCCGGCGTGGGCTGCGGGGTGGCGGGCGGCCCTGGCCGGGGCGGCTGGGATGCGCGGGGCGCGGAGGGGCGCCAGCCCTGCCCCGCGGCGGAGGCGCGGAGCGAGGCGGGGGCCGGAGGGATGGGGCGGGGGTGGGAGGTGTCCTTCCTGCCGCTCGGCTCCCCGCACCTATCTTTCCTCTGGCTGCCGGCTGCGCCACCCCAGAGTCACGGACCGTGGGGAGGAGGGCGCCCGTGGGCTGTGGGGTTTGGATGAGGGCTCCATGGATTAGAAATCTGGGAGTGAACCTCAGGAAGATCGGCTCCCCGCGAGGGGCCAGTGCAGGGGCAGTTCATGGTGAGGGCGCCTCCCTTCCCTCTCCCCGCAGGGATGTGCGGGTGAGGAGGAGCTTTGGGGTGTCCAGAGTTAGCTGAGCAGGTGAAATGAGTTCCTATTTACTAGTTCCATAAGGCTGGTCCTGCCGGAGCGAGTGGGTCGAGTGCAGCACCTGTTCTTTTCTGGATGTGCGGATTGCGGTCTTCAGAGATGCTTCCTTTTTCTGAAGTTAAATGGCACCGTCATGGTTAGGGTTTATCTCTGGTGAGCTTTTTGCATTTTGCTCTTAAATTGAGGCCATGGGTTTAGAAAGAGGTGGTGATGCCTGCCTGCCCGCCCCTCTTCCTGTCTTCCTTCCTTCCTTCCTTTCCTTCCTTCCTTCCCTTCCCTTCCTTCCTTCCTTCCTTCCTTCCTTCCTTCCTTCCTTCCTTCCTTCCTTCCTTCCTTCCTTCCTTCCTTCTTCCCTTCCTTCCCTCCCCCTTCTCTCCCTCCCTCCCTCCTTTCTTCCTTATTTTTGAATTAACTTACACATTACTTAAGCCATTCTAAGAAGGTGGACTGCAAAGTTAGGCTTTTCAGCAAATACCGCCAAACCTCAAGGTTTCAGGGAACAAACGCAACCCAAGTTTTGTACCGTTAGAGTTAAACTTGTCATAAGTAACTGACTTAACTTTGGCTTTGCTCACTCTAAGCAGGTTACATTCTAGCTTTGTCTTGTTCTTTCTAGGGTGAAGTGCATGTTTATTTTCTTGGTTAAACCCCCGTTTCATATATACTCCTTATAAAGGAGATGTGAGATGTCATGTAGAATGTTAAGGAATTATATTCAGAAGTAGGAGAACATGTTGTTTTCCTTTTACTTAACATCTTAAAACCCTCTGCCAAATAAGGACTTGCACATTGCTATTCTTGTAAAATATAAAGTGTCCATAGAAACTCTTAATTGCCCGTACTTCTTGAACATTGTTACCCCTTGTAAATAAAAAACCCTCTTAATTAGAAACATTGTAGTGTTTCAAGAAATCCAACAATTTGAATTTGTGATTTAATAGGTTTTGGAATGTAAAAACATAGGGAATGAAATAGGCAGTTAAGGAACACACAGAGTGGTTTGGAGGCATGGCTTTTCCTTTTGCTACTCTATAAATTGAGAATTCTGTTTGAAGAGCTAAAAAGCTGGGATGAAACTTGCATAGATGGCAGAAACATGCAAGCATGAGCCTTTGATTGGATACTAAGTTGATATAAAGGATATCTTTCTACCTAGGATGGTGATTCAAAATTATTTATATGTGGCATGATAATAATTGCATTTTAAGGATGTTTTTAAATATAAGTAAAAAAATCACTTGAAATTGTTGTCCTGCAGCTGAGCAGGTGATCTGTAAATCAGTTAGAATCAAGAAAAGCAAGTCATTGTGATTACATTCTGAAATGTTTTGTTACAAATTTCATCCAGTCTCCCCCCCACAATTGTTATTAGTATGAGTTTCTTGTACAAGGTGTTTCAATTTGATGTGCTTGTGTATGCATTCACTAAACCTTGATCAGTCTCATCCCCTCCAACACTTTTTCTCATCCTCCTCCCCTGCAACCAGTTATTTTTAAGAAGTGTGAATGTCATTAAAAGTGGTGAATTTTGTTTGAAATTTGCTAGTGGGTTGGGAAACCTTGTGTTCCTTTTTTTTTTTTTTTAATTTTTTTTATTCAGTTATATTAGTAGGTTGGTCTGGAGGGGGAGCTAGTGCCAAAGCAAAGTGTATCTATCTTAAAAGCAGGTTGAACTTCTAAAACACATAAAACCAGATTTTTATGGCCAAGAAAAACATAAATCGTTGAGCAAAAGAGTAGACGAATTGATATGGGCACATATCTGTTTATACTTATGTGTGTTGTATATATTGTGTATTACAAATTAGTTTAAAATCATAATCTGAAATAGTAGAAGTGTTTGCTTATTGAATTTCTCATGCAAAATTTCTGAAAGAAATGTGTCCTAAAGCTTATCAATGTGATAATATTTAGTTAATTTTTCTTGAGCAGTGCACCAGAATGAAAGTGTTTTTGTATATTGTGTGTTAAGCTTTTCTTTATAAAATCTGTAAACGTAACAAAAACAAACATTTTAAGTAGATTCTTTTACTGGTGGGAATGTTACTTGTATAGGAAGGTAGGTATTTAGCAAAAGTACAGATACTATCAGTAAAGAAAGGGACCTTCTGGATATTTGGAGAGCAGTTAACCCCAGGTCACGTTTATTTTTTGTGGGGGTCCTTCCTGAGGCTTGAATTTAGGGCCCTGGATACTGTCTACCAGCTGAGTGTTTCTTTTGTCCAAGTCTACTGCGCTACCACTTGAACCATAGATCCATTTCTAGTTTTTTAGTGGTTAATTGGAGATGAATCTCATGCTCACGCATGAAATCCTGGATACTCAGGAGGCTGAGATCTGAGGATCACGGTTCATAGTCAGGGCAGGAACATCTGTAAGGCTCTAATCTCCAAATAATTATCTGAAAACTGGAAGTAGAGCTGTGACTCAAAGTGGTGGAGCACTAGCTTTGAGCAACAGAGTCCAGGGACAGTGTCCAGGCCCTGAGTTCAAGCCCTACTTCTGATTAAAGAAAAGGAAAAAAAAAGAATATTGTGGACTTTCTTGCCTGGGTTGGCTTTGAATTGCAACTCTTAGATCTCAGCCTCCTAAGAAGCTAAGATTATAACCCTGAACCACTGGCACTGGGCCGAAGGTCATTTCTTAACTACTATCTGATATAATGCAGTGAGCAAATGAGTCCAGCTGACTTGCTACTTGAACTTTGTTCTTTTGAATATGAAGCAGTTATTTGTGGTCTGTGGCACTTTATCTAAATATATAAATTGTAGTCAGGCATGTTTGTTGATTTACTTCTGACCATTTTTGTATTCTTTAAATTTAAGCCTAGAATAGATAATGATGTACATATTAAAATAAGTAAAAATTCGCTTCTCTGAGAGGTTTGCTGTTTTGTTATTCATAGCTCTCCATTATGTATAGAACCTCAGTGATGCTAAATTTAAAAAAAGATTTTTTTTTTTTTGCTAGTTCTGGGACTTGAACTCAGGGCCCAGGTACTGTCCTTGCATGTACTACCACTTGATCTACAGCACCACTTCTGGCTTTTTCTGTGTATGTGGTACTGAGAAATTGAACCCAGGGCTTCATTATACTAGGCAAGCTCTCTACCACTAGGCCATGCTCTCCCCGCCCCCCCCCCCATACTTTTTTTTTACTTTAAAATTTTTATTCTTTTACATACTCATTCTGGGACTTGAATTCAGGGTCTGGGTGCTGTTTTTGAGCTTTTGTGCTCAAGGCTAGTGTGTTCTACCATGTGAGCCATTGCTCTACTTCTGGCTTTTTGCTAGTTAATTGGAGATAAGAATCTTACTTTCCTATCTGGGCTGGCTTTGAAGTACAAGCCTCAGATCTCAGCTTCCTAAATAGCTAGAATTACAGATATTAGCACCTGGGTAGATTTTTTTTTTTTTTTTTGGTGCGTCATGGGGTTTGAACTCGGCTTAAGCGCTGTCGGTCCCTGAGCTCTTCAGCTCAAGGCTACTGCCCTACCCCTGGGCCTGGGTGCTGTCCCTGAGCTCTTCTGCTCAAGGCTGCCACCATACCCTTGAGCCAAGCCCCATTTCCCATTTTGTAGAGGTTAATTGGCGATAAGAGTCTCAGGTCCTTTTGTGCCTGGGCTGGCTTTGAACCTTGATCTTCAGATCCCAGCCTCCTGAGTAGCTTGGATTACAGGCATGCGCCACCACACCCAGCTTCTATTTAAACCATATATTATAATGAATTGCAGTTTGAGTTGTTTTAAAATTGTAGCTCATTATCATGTGACACACATCTGAAAACACAGATCTACACTTGATTTAAAGGGCCTTAAAAAAATACCTCCACAGAATATTAGTTTCAATATTCTTTTCTTTGGCCAGACCTGGGGCTTGAAGTCAGCACTTGGGCACTGTCCTTGGGCTTTCTCAAGGCTAGCACTCTATCACTAAGCTACAGCACCACTTCAGGCTTTTTCTGTATGTGTGGTACCGAGGAATCGAACCCAGGGCTTTGTGCATGGTAGGCCAAATTCCCAGCCTGGAGATTCAATATTCTTTTATTATTTTGTTTTTTAGCTTCAATATTCTTAACCTTCCTTTCTCTACATTCTACTCTCTTGCCTACATCTCTTCTACCCCAGGTATTCATCACCAACTTCTAGTTTTCTCTTGAAAATAATTAGGAATCCAAGCAATAAAGTTAACCTTACTTATACAAGTCTCTAAAATATCATGGACACACTATCTACATAAATTCTATATGATACTGCACATTTTTCTTTTAGTGGAAGATGGGGCAAATAGGGCCTTTAGAATCCTGCCATGCATGTTAATATGAGTGTGTTCAGTACACTGAAAGAATTATATCGGGACAATTTTAAGTTTCTTTCAAGAAGACTTCATTGAACAAAACTTAAGACAACCAAAACAAAAATTAACTCTGTGCCTTGAACTTTGTAGAGCCCTTCTTCAATCCCTTTTTGTTTCAATCCATTTTTTATTTTTTAGATATGATCTGATAGTTTTTGCCCCTTTGGTCCTCAGACTGTGATCTTCTTACCTCTGCTTCCTAATTATCAGGGATTACAGTTCTGCATCACTATGACTATCCTCCATATATTACTTTAAAAAGTTTCTTTGTAATAATTTTGGCCAGAACATGGCAATATGGAGAAATGTTCCTTAAATGAGTTATTAATTCCTGTTAATAACTAGGACCAGAATAAATTTGCCTAGGAAGTAATTTTTGCAAACCATCAAACTGGGAACATATTTATGCTTATAAATGACCTGACTTTCTAAGCACTTTTACAAGTTTTAGTATAAGTGATAGCATTACTGATAAAAGATGGAAAAACCTACTTTGTAGCTTCTTTAGTATGTTCATTTCTACAACTTTGGGGCAATCATTGAAGAGAGAGAGAGAGAGACTGAGAACTAAGGATTTTAGTGGTTGATGAGAGTGCCTTATATGGAAATATGGATAATTTCTTCACTTTTTCTTTATATTCTACTTTCTTCTGGCTGTTTATTATCTTTCACCAACAATGGTAAAAAATGTGGGAACTGATTTCATCTTTATAGTATATATTTTCCTTAGTGTTTATAAAGTATGTCTAGATAAAACATTAGTTATTATGTTACAATATGTTATAATGATTTTATTTCCTTTTGAGACAAGAAGCAATATACCAGAAGAATATGAGATGTATAAGTTTTAATATGGTTATTGAAAATGATTTATAATCTTAGCCCTGAACAACTCTCCCCACCATCCTCCCCAATACCAGGAGTTGAGCTCAGGGTCTCACACTTTGGCTAGCTTTCTTGTTTACAGCTGGCACTCTATCACTTGAGCCATTCTCATATTTTGCTGATTAATTGGAAATGGAGTCTCACAGGTTTTTTTTTTTTTTTTCACCTGAGCTGGCTTTGAACCTTGATCTTTCAAGTTTCAGTCTCCTGAATGGCTAGGAATATAGGCATGAGCCTTTTTTTTTTTTAAGTTCTTTTTCAGGAACTGTCTAGGCTATAGGAAGGTGGTAATAGAAATTCTTGAGGTCAGCAGGCCCTTCCTTTGGCTTTGCAAATTAAGACTCAGCAGCATGAGGAATGGAAGCTTCCGGACTAGTCCTGACTGCTTCCTCTGACATAATCATAGACATTTAGGCCTCTATTAACTACAACTTATCTATTTACTCATTTTTTTTTAACCATAATTGGTTTGAACTCAGGGCTTCACACTTGTGAAGCAGGTTTTTGTGAAGCAGGTTTTTTCCTTTCCAGGCCACGTTCTCAACTTTTTCTGCTTTAATTATTATTGAGATAGGGTCTCACTTTTATGTCTGGTCTGACTTTGATTGTGATTGTTTATTAATACTAAGTAGATGAGATGACTACTAAGTAGATGAGATGACAAGAGTTTAAGTATCATCCATGGCTTTTTATTTATTGAGATGGAGTCTTGTAAATTTTTTGCTTGAGCTCACTTGCTCAATCTCTCCCTGACTTTCTTCCTCCTTCCTTCTTTCCTTCCTTTTCCTTCCTTCATTTCTTCCTCCCTTCCTCCCTCCCTTCCTCCCTTTCTCTTTCCCTTTCCCTTTCCCTTCCCTTTCCTTTTCCCTTCCCTTTCCTTCCCTTTCCCTTCCCTTTCCCCTCTCCCTTGTCTTTCCCCTTCCCCTTCCTGCTTTTTTGGTGGTTAATTTGAGTTATGAGTGTCATGGACTTTCCTGCCAGAGATGGCTTCCAACCTCAGTTCTCAGATCTCAGCCTCCTGAATAGCTAGGATTACAGGTGTGAACCACCATTACAGTGGAAATAAAGTGATAGGAATTGTAGAAATATACATGTAAGAAAAATGAACACAATTCCTACTAAAATACACCTTTATCATTATTTCATTTTAGGTTCTAACTGTACTGCTCTAAACCTCTGCAAATAGTTACAGAATAAAGGAAGTTCTTTTATCTGTTCCCTGTCTAATAAAACTGCTTCAAAACAGATTTCTTTGGTGATTTCCTTTTCATTATATATTTGAGCCTTTATATTGTAAAGACTAATAGAATCCTTTTATTAGGAGAAATTAGTTCTAATTTCATACTATCACATTTCATTAATTCATTTTTGGCTTTTTTTAAAGTATATTTAGATATTTTCAACTTCTTTAGCATTGATAACATAATATCATTTACTCACTTACAAATTAAAAATAAGATCAGACATCTCTTATTCTACTCACAACTGATAACCTACAGGAGATATGGAATTGATATGTCTAATATTTGAATCTTAAAAATAAGCAAGACTATCTCCTTTTGTGCATGAGAGTTCTAGAATTTATTCATCTCCCACTGAAACTTTGTACCCTGTAACCAATATCTCTCTGTTTCTCTTCTGCTTCTACTTCCTGGAAATAACCATTGTATATTTTGTTTCTGTGAGTTTGCTTTTCAGAGTTCAACATGTAAGTGAGATTATACAATATTTGTCTTTCTGTGTCTTGTTTATTTCACCCAACATAATATTCTCCACATTCATCCAAATTACCCTTTTAGGACTTTTCCCAAGTAGGCCTGAGAATTAAGTTAATGCAAGCTAGATCAACAGAATAAAAAATCACAGATTTATTTAATACAGGATTTATCTGTCACTGAAACCCTCTAGGGAAGTACAGACACAAGACATAGTTCAACCTAGATAGTCTGTTGAACAAAAACAGTTAAGTTGTGACAAAGCAACTCAATTACATGCAGAGGCTTAAGTGATCAAGAGGTATTTGAGCTAGTCTGCAAACAGTACTCTTGAGCTCTACTTCCTATCTTGGGTAAGAATGTTGGTTTCCTTTTTGTACGGGAAGGGCATTTTTCACATAGGAATTTCATCTGCTTTTTAGAAACATGGAGGTCAGAATGATCCTTCCCTCCCTTCCTTCCTTCCTTCCTTCCTTCCTTCCTTCCTTCCTTCCTTCCTTCCTTCCTTCTTTCTCTTTCTCTCTTTCTTTCTTTCTTTCTTTCTTTCTTTCTTTCTTTCTTTCTTTCTTCTCTCTCTCTCTCTCTCTCTCTCTCTCTCTCTCTTTGTTTCTTTCTTTCTTTCTTTCTTTCTTTCTTTCTTTCTTTCTTTCTTTCTGCAGTACAACTAGCACAGTAATGCAGAGCCACACCTCCAACCACAGAATGATTTTCTTGCACCTTTTTTTTTTTCATGTGTCTTTAAATCAAAATTGTCTTATGCCAGAATACTTTTTTTTTTTTTTTGCCAGTTCTGGGCCTGAGCTCAGGGCCTGAGCACTGTCCTTGGATTTTCTCAAGGCTAGAGCTGTACCACATGAGCCTCAGCACCACTTCTGGCATTTTTTCAATGTATGTGGTGCCGAGGAATCGAACCCCGGTCTTCTTGTATGCCAGGCAAGCACTGTACAACTAGGCCAAACTCCTGGCCCAGAATACTTTTTTTTTTAAAACTCCTTCAACAGCATTTCTTTTTGTTTTTTTTTTTTTTAAGGCTGAGTAAAATTCCATTTTACACACATATATACATACTTACACACACAAACATATATATATATATATGTGTATATATATATATGTACTTCTGACTCTCAACATCCTTACATTCAACAGAGAACTAAGTACTCAGTGGTAAAATGGTTGGCTAGCATGCGAAGGCCTTAGTTTGATCTATAGTACCCTACAAACGAAGCTAAAACAACACCCCACCCCCAACAAATGTAACTGAACATGTATAGACTTTCTTGTTATTATCCCTTACTATGTTGTATTTATATAGCATTTACATTGAATTATGTATTATAAATGATCCAGACATCATTTAAAATATGTAGTAGTATCACATGTATGGATTATAGGAAAATACTATCCCTTTTTGTATATGGGACTTGGATATCTGTGATTTTAGTTATCTGTGAAGTGTGTGTGTGTGTGTGTGTGTGTCCTCGAATCAGTTTAACCAATCTACCACAGATATCGATGGGAGGACTGTGCTATAGATTTTACTCATTTATCCTTTTATTTGCACACTAAATGTTCTCTATCTTCTTGTCAGTAAATATTGGGATACAGGTAGCTCATGGACATGCTCACTTTCATTTCCTATGGATGTAAAACCAGAAGTGGGATTGCTGGAACATACGTGGTGGTTCTGTTTTGAAACTCCTTTGTAGGAGTTTTCCTTACTAGCTAGCTGTAGGAATTTTATCTCCTCATCAACCATGGTGCAGGGGTTTGCATGTCTTCATAGTCTTGCCAATACTTGTTACTGTCTTTTGGTTTTATGTGAGTGTGGTCACTTGGAAAATGACTCCCTTCCTTTTCCCTTTGTGCTTGCTAAGTGGATGGCATTTTACTATTAGAGCTATGCTTCTGTTTCTTTTTGCTATGGTTATTCCCCACCCCGCTCCCCATCCTCAGGCTTGATCTCAGTCCTTCTATTTTATGCTTCCTGCCATATCTGGGGTAACAGATGCATGCCACCATACCTAGCCTTTTCTGTGAAGATGAGATTTTACAAACATTATTATTATTATTTTCTTGCCCAGATTGGACTACAGCTGTTACCCTCCCAGTCTCAGCCTTTCAAGTAGCTGTGGTAACAAGCATAAGCCATCATATCCAGCTATTGCCTCAGATGGGGTCTTGCATAATTTTTGCACAGCCACCCTTGTACTGTAAACCTCTTGATCTCCTCTTGAATAACTAGTATTACATTGGTGCCTGACATTAAAAAAATATTTTTTAGAGACAGTGTCTCTCTGTGTAGTTCAGGATGTCCTCAGACTGAACAGTCTTTCATCCTCAGATGGGATTCTAGTCTTAGTCTACCTTTCCAGCTTGAGTGATGAGTTTTATGGTACCTAACATCAATTAAGTGAGAAGGGATAGCTCAGCATGGCAGTACACACACTGGCTGTACATGCTAGCAAAAGATCAGTAATAGTTTACACAACTGTGAAAATTAGAAGTTAAGAAAGTTAAGATATGCCAGGTGCTTCTGCCTGTACTCCTACTTACATGGCAGGACTGAGCATGGGAAGATTTTGGGACAGAAAGGTTCATGATACCCCTTTTCAACCTGTAGTTGGGCCTAGTGGGGTGGTATACAGTGGTCATCACAAGCTAGGTGGGAGGCTGAGATTAGGAGGATTGGTGCTTCTGTGCCACCTTGAGCTGAAAAGTCTGCAAGGTTCTGTCCCAATGCAGACAGGCTGGATATGGTGGTATGAGCCTGTCCTTTGAGTTACAACAGAAGTTGGAAATTGGTAGGTCATGGTATATGTTCTAGCAAGAGAATCAAGACCTGATTCAGAATAAACTACTGAAAAACAAGACTGGAGGTATGGCTTAAGTGGCAGAGCTCAAAGTCTCAAATTCAAAACCCAGTATTGCCAAAAAATCAAAATTAATTTATCTTGTGGGATCAGAAACAAACTCAGGGGATTTAAGTAGCTTGCCACGCTTATACATTTAGTGTCAGAGCCAACAGTCTTATTATACAAGTCTTCTGATTCCAAGTTCAAAGATTTTCCTATTTTATCCATCATTTAAATTACTAAATGCTAGGTCCATCCTGGAAAACAGCCCTCCTTGTTTTCTCTTTACCTGCAGGAAACCAGTAATTGCCTGGCTGTCAGTCACCTGACAGCCCTAGATAGCCTTGATCATGTCTCTCTGGGACAGTGAGAGGTTCCCTAGGCTCTGAGATCATTCCACATGCAATGTGGTCATGCCTCCTGCCTTCTCCTGTGTAATCTGGCTCAGCAGGAGCCCCCTTCTCTTATTCTATTTTTCTTTTCTTCCTTCCCTTCTGTCTCCATGTGTCTTCATCTTGTGGAGGCCTGCAGTTTTCTCTCCCCCAATAAACTCTTTTCTGCCTGAACCATGTGGCATGTTTCCTTTCCTTTCCAGCGAACCTAACACCTAACACTAAACAGGAATATGCTCAATGAAGTTAGGAAGCTGTAAAAGACTATGATCCCATTAATGTCAAATTTGTAGAAATAATGCAGTAGGAACAAAAAAAGCAGATCAGTGTGTATATATTTCTTTCTGAATCTAGAATTAAAGGTTTTGTCCACTATGGTTTTAATGTTAGCATACTCCTAAATCTCAAGACCTGTCTTCCACCTTGAGGGTAGTGAGCGGGGACCTTTGGAGGGTGATTAGGTGTTGAGGCAGAATTCTCTTAATGGGACTTAGTGCTCAAATAGAAGATGTTGGGGGAAACTTGTTCCTTCATGCCACGTGGGAGCACAGTGAGAAGGGAGCGCAGTGAGAAGGTACTATATATGAGGCAGAGCAGTCATTACTAGATCAGTCTGCTGAGCTTTGATTTTGGAATTCTTATTTCCCCAGAATTGGGATCAATACAGCCTGAACAGACTAAAAACCTGCTCTCACAGATGATTGAGCAGTAAACAAATTTGATACTGCCTGGAAGAATGTAGATGGCTGATTCTTGGGCTGAGGTGGATTTTCTTGAGTATATTCTTAGTTCATGTGTACAACTTTGAGAATCATAAATGTTAAATTAGAGATTGTTGAAGAAAATAAAGACACAGTAGAATAATTTTCTGAGGTAGTGTTTCAAATTATTTGAATTTTTGATGAAGTTGAAAAAAAGACTATGATATTTTAGGTTGTTTTTGTTGTTGTTTTGTTTTGAGAGAACTTTTAGATTTTGTACCAAACTGGCTCAAAATGGGCAGTTATTATTGTTATTGGCTTATATTGTTTTTCAAATAACAAAAGAAGATGTTTAGGTATTTTTAGGAATATTGCCCCAGGGGCAAAGCTGATTGGCAATATTCAGGTAACAAGCAAGGCAAAACATAATTCTGTAGGAATGTAGGTACATGTGTCCTTGCAACAAGAGTGAAAAACTGACTAACTAGGCTGGTGTCAGGTGTATGCCAAAGGGCTAATATGCATTTTCCATATAGCATGAAAAGCAAGGGCATTGAATAACAACCAGCTAAATTTAAAGCTCAGAGTGCTGTAATTTGACTCTTGGAAACCTTTTGGGCTTCTTTTATTACCTATAATTGTAGAAAATCTGGCTATAAAATGATTGAAACTTATTTTTACCCAACATTCTAGAATGTATAAGTGGTAACCCACAGAGCAAATGCTGTGGAGGAGGGGAATGGCAATGTAGCTATAAATATATTTTAATGATGGTGTCATTACAGCAGCATAAGAAAATTTGTTTCGTGCTTTACAGTTATACTTTCTGTACTTCTAATTTAGGTAAACCACTTTATAATAACCAGAAATATCCCCAAATCAATGTATTATTTAATGCATGAAGATTTGTCACTCCTGACAGTATTATAAAAATTGTGTTAAGACTTTAAAACACTTCCAGAAGTTGAATAGCAAAGCTTTCTATTCAGTGGAAGCATTCTAGGAATAAGCATAGCACTTTCTAAGGTAAATTTCTGTGGTAAGAATATTTCTTTCAATATATGCTATATCATTATACTTATATTAAAAATGACCCATGGAATTTGCAATGTATAGAAAGTAGCTAAATGCTAATTGTGTAACTGGAAAAATTTTAATGTGAAGATAAAGAGATAACTGGGTATGTATGTGATACACTCTTGTAATTTTAGCATTTGGGAGGTGGAAGCAGAAGGATTGAGAGTTTGGGACCAGCCTTGGCTACATATATATCTAAAAATTAAGGACTGAGGATATAGCCACTTGGTAGAACACTACAGTTCAAGCTCCAGTATGTTCTGTCTCTGTTTTCAAATTTTATCAGTGAACTTTTATTTATTCATTAAAAAAATTATTTATTTTGCCATTCCTGGAGATTGAGCTCAGGGCCTGGGCACTGTCCTTGGACACTTTTGTAGTCACAATGCTACTTTCAGCTTTTTCTTTATAGGTGGTACCAAGGAATTGAACCCAAGACTTCGTGCATGCTAGGTGAACCATTAGGCTATGCTCTGAATTTTTATTTTTATACGAAATAGGCTATTGTCAAGCAATATAGCCATTTGTAGGTTTAGAATTTTTATTTTTATCTTTTGGTTAGTCATGGGGTTTGAACTCAGGAACTCAGGGTGTGGATGCTGTCCCTGAGCTTTTTTACACAAGGCTAGTACTTTACCACTTTGAGCCACAATACAACTTCCAGTTTTCTGGTGGTTAATTGGAGAGAAGGATCTCATGGACTTTCCTGACCTGACTGGCTTTGGACTGTGATTCTCAGATCTCTACCTCCTGAGTAGCTAGGATTATAAGTGTGAGCCACCAGCACTCAGCATTATTATTATTATTTATAATATTGGACTTTCTTAAGGCTAGAGCTCTACCACTTGAGCCTCAGCACCACTTCCAGCTTTTTTTCTATGTATATGGTACCAAGGAATCGAATCTGGGTCTTCATGCATGCTAGGCAAGCATTCTACCACTAGGCCAAATTCCTAGCCCTGCGGCCTGACATTCTTATCTCCAGTCTGGTTACTACCGAAAAACAAGTGAAGCTCTGGCTGAAGTGGAGAGTGCTGTCCTTGTGCAAAGTTCCTTGGAAAATTTTTTCCTTTCAGTTATTGCTTTTAATCTTCATTAAGTAGGATCATTTAATATAAAGCTTAAAAATTATCTTTAAGAGGTTGTATAAAAGAGTTGCTATTTAATAGAGCAGTTCATGACTACACTGAATCTTGATCTGTTTGTACCATTGAAGTTAAACCCCATAAACTACAAGGTTTTTCCATTTCGGCAGTGGCTACAGGTATTGAGTTGAAGTCTTAAGTTATTTTTCAAGTCTTATTTTTAAGCCTTACTGGAAAAGCAGTTTTTACTTTTGGACAAATTCAGCTCTACTGAGATCTCTATTTGTTGCTGTATGTACAAGTATTTACGAGGTGTTTCTACTTTGGCTGGATGAAACTATTCCCAGATTGTGTCAACACTGAGTTCTGCAATATTTTTTAGTTCCTGATATGATGATGATGATGATGATGATGATGATTTTTCCTTATTCATGCCCCCATAGCTTTTTGTTTTGTTTTGTTTTTGTGCTGGTCCTGGGGCTTGAACTCAGGGCCTGGGTGCTATTCCTGAGCATTTTGCTACCACTTGAACGACAGCTCCACTTCTGGCTTTTTTTTTTTTTTTTGCCAGCCCTGGGCCTTGAGCTCAAGGCCTGAGCACTGTCCTTGTGCTTTCTCAAGGCTAGAACTCTACCACTTGAGCCATAGCCTTTTCTTTGTATGTGGTACTGAGGAATCAAAACCCGGGCCTTCGTGCATACTAGGCAAGCACTCTACCACTAGGCCAAACTCCCGGCCCCCACTTCTGGCTTTTTTGAGGAGTTTATTGATGATAAGAATCATGGATTTTTCTGCCTAGTCCGGCTTTGAATTGTGATCCTCAGATCCCAACCTCCTAAGTAGCTTGAGTGCCACTGGTGGTTGGCCCATGTTCCTATATCGAAAGTGTGTGCAGATTTATATGAAGTTAGAGACTCACTTGGATCCAGTGTTGAAGTCTGGAGCTTTTTCTGCAAAGCTCTTTCCTTTCTGATATTTTATCCTAGTATTTCCCACCACTTCTACTGTAATGAACTTGGATATTGTCTCCTCTAGTAAGCAAAACAGCTGTGTTCTGCTTTGACTCTTCCTGCCTGCAGTGTAACTAGAACATGTTTCTTGGCAGAAAGGCAAGGTGCTCATATAGCTTTATGGTGGCTTGTTTCTTCTTCAAGGAGCACAAATATACATTTTTGTATAGTGTCTGGAAACTGTTGCCTTATATATTTTGATGGCTTTGCAGTTTATCTCATCTGAAGGTTCATCTGATGCAGTTATTTCATAATGGCCAGAGGCATAATCCTACACTGTTGGATTATTTTGGAAGGATGTCAAAAATATTTAGATGAAGTTACAGGAAAGAATTATAGTGAATCTTAACTGATCTTAGATTTCACAGTTCTTTAAGAATTTCATATTTGTGGCTTCTGGGAGTTATTTGTCCTCTTCAAATAAATCCAGCAGATGAGATAATGTAAATAATAAAGCAAAGGTACTTATTTTGTGTTTACAGTGTTTATTCAATGTTCTTATTGGCTGTTTTGCCTTGGAACTTTCTGACTTATAGAACTTAACATGAAAATAAGTGGATTACTTTTGTGGTGGTTCAGTTTAGATTGGTAGCCATGTATCTATATTCGTTCCAATTGCCTAAAGATGGTTTTAGTAGGCTTTCTTGCCATTAGAATAAACTTCTCATGCTTAATAGTAATGTTATTGTTGTAATACAACAGTAAAGGCCAGATTCTTTTTTTCATCCAATCCTGGGCTTGAAGTCAGGGCCTGAGCACTGTACTTTCTCAAAGCTAGTGCTCTACCACTTGATCCACAGCCCCATTTCCAGCTTTTTCTGTGTATGTGGTACTGAGGAATCAAAACCAGGGCTACGTGCATGCTAGGCAAGCACTGTACCACTAGGCCATGCTCCTGGCCTCTAGGGCCAGATATATCTACAGAATGTGTGGTATTTTTATATTATTCTTGTGTGACTTTCATACATACATGCAGTGAACATTTGACATCTGACTTTTTCTTGAACCATTTCACTTGACAGTTAATCATATTGATTTTTTACTGTGTTAAGCATAGTACTAGATGACAGAGGGGGCAGCAACAAAAGAAGTAGATTGGGTGCCTAATTAAATGGCTAAGCAAGATAGTACATACATAAGGCAACAAAGTATTCTAATAAAGATTAATGAGTGTATATAGAATGATTGCTTCTGCTTTCAGATAGGCTGTAGAAAGGAGTTTGATTTTGAGGAAGTTGATGGGTGTGATTTGACAAGAAACAAATGTTTCTTCTAAAAAAATAAGGAATGATGCGTTGGAGGGTGATAGCTGAGAACCAGAATTGTTCTTTGGAAAGCAAGCAGATTAAATAGATTTGAGTAGAAGTTTGTTTAGAAGATAGTAAGAAATTGGTTTGTAGAGCTAATTAGGGTGTAGGGAATATAGATTGTGAGCCATAGACTTGCTAGGAGACATTTTTGATTGCCATATATGTTAAAGTTAGACAAAATTAGTAATTTTGTGTTCACAAACAAGCTTTATGGGTGCTTACTACTTCTGAGGTGAACTAGGGTTTTTTCAAACTGATATATTTTATTGAAATCCTTTTGCATAAATACCTAAAGATAATAAAAGCAGTGTAAATGCTAATATTTGCTGGGTAGAGAATAAAATTTACGTATAAAGCAGAATAGAAAGAAAAATAAAGAATAAAATATGTTATCCAAGAGAAATTATAACATTAGATCAGAATTGGACAATTGATGTCAGTTTTGGAGGGACAAAGTTTAAATGGTTCTAAAATATTATTCTACAGTTGTTAATTTGACCCAAAGAATTCTTAAATTCAAAGAGAGCCAAATATCTTACAGTTCCCGAGAAAGGATTGAAGTTATTGAAAATAAAAATAAGTAAGTCTTGATGTCTGATGAATTAGTTTTGAGATGAACTGTGAAGCAAATTAAGACACTGAAGTAGTGAATTTGGGTATAATTTGAAAAATGAAAACCTATTTTGTGTAGGCATTTGCAACGTACTTGTTGCAAGATGAAGAGTGTACAACATTAGTGAATTTACAAGTTATGACTGGCTGCATAAAGGAAAATAAAATATTTTAAAAAAGTATAACTATTATTCTATGCTGCTGTCAGAAAAAACGATATTGCTCCATTTGTAAGGAAATGGAAAGACTTAGAAAAAATCATATTAAGTGAAGTAAGCCAGACTCAAAGGAACATAGGCTCAATGGTTTCCCTCATTTGTCACAATCAGTAGAAACCTTGGGCTCTCGGGGCTGGGAGTTTGGCCTAGTGGTTAAAGTGCTTGCCTAGCATGCATGAAGACCCCGGTTCAATTCCTCAGTACCACATATAGAAAAAAGCCGGAAGTGGTGCTGAGGCTCAAGTGGTAGAGCCTGAGCTCAAGCCCAGGACTGGCAAAAAAAAAAAAAAAAAAAACCTTGGGCTCTCCTAGCAGAGATTCACAATAGAACAAAATCTAGATGCATAAGGCCATATAGTATGATGCTAAATGTAAGGACCTCCAGGATATAGAAACAAAAGCCATATAATGAGTGATTGTTGTCCTTAATGTACTATGTTATTTCTTATCTCTCTTGCTGTCCCTTGGTTATCTCATATTGTTACAATATTTTACCTTATTATGTGATACATTTTATATATGCTTAATTGGTTATTTGAAATAGGAGAGGGAAGGGGGGAAATCAAGTTGTGTGTGGGGGGAATGGGGACCATGACATGAGAAAGGGTATCAATATTTGGGAAGTAATGTACCTTTTATCTGATGAATATAATGTAACCCTTCTATTAATTACAATAAAAAATATATAACTATTGTGGGTGAGAAAGAGGGATAAGCTGATACTATGTAATGGGAAAGAAAGAAATAATGTTCTACGAGTTAAACTTTTTGTTCTATGTAATACTTGAGGTTTTTGTATTTTTTGTTATTCATAAGCTTTCTAAATCAGAATGCTCATTAGTGGGAATGTAAAAATGATTATGTATGTAATTACTCAGTATCAATAAAGAAAAAATATGTACTGGAAAAAAGTATATTGTTATTTTATTAGAGTTGAATTTCATATATTTGTCTTTTGTTCCAGGTTACTACTTTTTCTATGACCCTGGTGGTGTTTTCTTTCAACATAAAGTGCTTTGTAGCCTTTATTGATTAACTGAACAACTTCAGGTTAGTATATTTTATGGATAATGTTTCGTTGTATATATATTCATATTTTGAGAGCTGGATACGTTTGTGGTTAAAGCTGTATATGAATGTATCAATGAAATAAAAAGGCCAGAATAGGAATTGCATGTTTATGGCCTTTGGGAGTTGTTTGTCCTCTTCAAATAAAGCTAGCAAATGAGACAATGTAAACAATAAAAGTACTTATTTTGTATTTAAAGTGTAAATACTGTTCTACCACATTGTTCTACCACACATTTTTGAACAGTGAATTAGTTAGAAACCCTTTTTGACTGTATACTATGTACCATTTGTAATTTATAAAATACAAAAAATACTTTACCTTTAAATACTTTGTAATTTAAAGTATAGAACTAGAGAAAACAAGTTATTGTACTTTGAACTTTTGGCATCATTGTTTAGCATATTTGGTGATGAAAAGAAACCATTTCATTAAAAAAAATTCCTAACATTTTAATTAATTAATTAATTTCATTTTACTAGCCATGGCGTCACTTCTGGTTTTCTGGTGGTTAATTGGAGATAAGAGTCTCAGGGACTTTCCAGACCAGGCTGACTTTGAATCATGAACCTTAGATCTCAGTCTCTTGAGTAGCTAGGATTACAGGCATGAGCCATTAGCGCCTGGCAATTTCTAACATTTAGCTGTGCTTTTAAAGTATCCTTGTCCATATGCTGACATTCTGTAGCAATTAAAATTTTAATTAATTTTTAGTGTTAAAATTTTAATTAATTTTTAGTGTTCATCTGTTAGTTTTGACCAGTATATATTCATTATGACAATTAAGATAGTTTCAGTCTTTTGAATCTATTTGTGTTGTTCTGTTACAGTTAACTTTTTCTTTCATTGTAGTATGTAACAATCATTGATCTGTTTTTTTATCCCTCAAGTTTTCCTTTTTCAGTCTACTGTTTAAATGAAATTATTGAATGTGCTTTTAAGTCTTCTAAAATTAGCATAATACCTTTGAAATTTATCCATATTCCTGTGTCTATCAGTAGTTATATGAATCAGTAGTTTTTTTTTCTTCTGTTATAGTGTAGTGTACTATTCTACTGTATTCTGATGGCTTTACCACTGGATGTCATAGTTATTTTACTCATTAATTGAAAACATTAGTGGTGTTTTACATTTTGGGTATACATGATGTTCCAGTCATATATTTAAAAATTAAAAACATGATTCTGTATTTATTTATTAAAAGAAGTAACTGTTTATTGTTGCTGAAATAGATCATATGGATCAGTGAAATAGATCATTAACTATCATACTTTTTATTAAAGAATTTATTGACATTGATTTTTATATCATATTTCAAATGACACTGGCACTTAGTTTTTAGAACATAATCAAAATTAGGCTAAGGGTTTGTATATCATAGATACATATTAATTTATGAAATAAAACATTATTTCTATAGAGTCATAGGTTTTTATGTCTATGTAGTTATGTTTATATTTCCAATACCATGTCCATAGCATTGGGTATGCAAATATTGAGTCCCCTCTCTTGTACTGTTTGGATCTAATAGCCACATATTAAGGATTTGCATGTTCCTTTGTTCTTTTGGTCTTGACTTGTCTCACTCAACATGATTCGCTCTAGATTCATCCACTTCCCTGCAAATGCCATTATTTTATCCTGTCTGCTGGCTATGTAGAATTCCATTGTGTATATATATATATACATATACATATATATATATATATATATATATATATATAGCACATTTTCTGTATCCATTCGTCTGCAGTAGGGCATCTGGATTGTTTCCGTTGCCTGGCTATTGTGAATAGTGCAGAGGTAAACACAGCTGAGCAGGTGTCCTTATCATACCTTGGGTTATGATATTCAGGGTACATGCCCAGAAGTGGATGATGGGATCGTAGGGAAGGTCAATTTTCAGTTCTTTAAGAAACCTCCACACTGCTTTCCAGAGTGGCTGAACTAGTTTACAATCCCACCAGCAGTGCAGTAGGATTCCTTTTTCTCCACAACCCTGCCAGCAACTGTCATTGTCTGAGTTTAATCTTGGTCATTTTTGTTGGGGTAAGGTGGTATCTTAGGGTTGTTTTTATTTGCATTTCCTTTATTACCATTGATGATGAATATTTTCTCATCTGCTTTTCTGCCATTTTAATCTCTTCTTCTGATAACTCTCTCTTTAGTTCCCTTACCCATTTAGTGAATAGTTTTTTGGGTTTGGGGGGGATTAGTTTCTTGAGTTCCCTGTAGATACTGGATATTAAGCGTTTGTCAGATGTATTATTGGTAAATATCTTCCCAGTTGGTTGGCTGTCTTTCTACTTTAGTAGCTATGCTTTTATCTGTGCAGAAACCTTTTATTTTTAGGTAGTCCCATTTATTCAGTCTCTCTCCAATCTGTTGTGACCCTGGGATTCTGTTCAGGAATCTTTTGCCTGTGCCTATGAGTTCCAGTGTCTCTCCTACTCTATCATGCAGCAGCAGTTTCACGGTTTCTGGTCTGACATTGAGGTCTTTGATCCACTTTGAGTTAATTAATGCTTGTTCATGGCAAAAGGCTAGGGTCAATTTTTAGTTTTCTGCATATGGCTGCCCAGTTTTGCCAGCACCAATAATTGAATAGACTGTGTTTGTTCCACTGTATATCTTTGGCTCCTTTGTCAAATACAAGTTGACTATAGGTATGTGATTCTATTTCTGGGTCTTCTATTCTGTTCCCTTGATCTTCTGGTCTGTTTTTGTGCCAATACCATGCTGTTTTTGTTATTATGTCTCTATAGTAGAGCTTGAAGTCTGGTATTGTAATACCACCAGAATTACTCTTTTGGCCTAGAATTGTTTTGGCTATTCTAGGTCTTTTCTTGTTCCATATGAACCTTTGGAAACTATCATACTTTTGCATTATGATTGCATTTCTTTTTAAGTCCTTCCCTCCCTGCCCCTCTCTTTTCTCTCTCCCTTCCATTTCTTTCCTTCCCTGTCTTTCCTCTTTCCCCTGTTGTTCCATCCCCCCACCTCTCACCCCTCCGCCCTTGCAGGAGACTAAATTCTGGGCGATACTATGCAAGTGTTCTACCTCTGAGCTACATTCCCACTCCATTTTATTTTATTATTTTATTTTGGAGGCTTGCCTTGCTATGTAGCCAAAGCCGACCTACAACTTTGAAGTTCTCCTACCTCTGCCTCCCAAGTATTAGAATTACAGGTGTATACCACCGTGCCCAATACCAAAAATGTTATTACAAAGAAATCAGAAAAAAATGGTCAGAGATTCATAGCTAGGGAAAGAGACTATAATTTATGGCCATTTTGAGTCTGTGGAAAGCAAAGTGATATACAATTACTAGAAGTGGGCATATTTAAAATTGTGATCTTTTCTGATTTTCTTGAAGGCTAGAATTGTAGAAGGGAGGTTTATGTAATTAAGCCTTGCTTACATATCTCTCACAGTTACTAAAAGCCAATGAATTAAAAGACCTTTTATATGTTAGAAGTTCACTTTAAAAGCCCAAATGTTGGGCCGGGAGTTTGGCCTAGTGGTAGAGTGCTTGCCTAGCATGCACGAAGACCCGGGTTCGATTCCTTGGTACCACATACATAGAAAAAATCCATAAGTGGTGCTGAGGCTCAAGTGGTAGAGCACTAGCCTTGAGAAAGTCCAAGGACAGTGCTCAGGCCCCGAGCTCAAGCCCAAGACTGGCACACACACAAAAAAAGCCCACATGTTGCGTATAACATAGTGTAAATTTTCTCGAAGGAATGCTTGGGATGAAAGTGTCATGCTTGAAGAAATTAGGATCTTTGACGTTGCTTGTAAAGCTGTTTGAATATTTACAAGGAATGTGTTTATTAGTTGCTGTATGAATGAAAAAGGTAATATGCTCTGACTTAGAATTTGCTTTGGTGTAAGTACTTGCTGTTAAGATATTTACTGAAGCTGTAGTGATACAACTTCAGACTATTATCTTGTTTCTGAATATTTTGAATGAATTATATAAGTTTCATAGTTTCTTTATAGAAAAATAGTATTCTATATTGTCTTCTCAGAGATTTCTAAAGTAGGGAAAGTATCTTAACAGACCAAGTACATTTTAGAGATGTTTCTGGGACAGAATACAGGTGAACCTACCTAATCTGATAATGCAAAATGATCTAAAATTTGAAACAAATAACACCAAAAGTGAAAATATAATCCTTACATTTTCTGTTATGTAGTGAAACATTTAAAGTCAATTTGAATCATGAATTTATTTCTCAGATATTATGGTACAAATTAAAGTTGATAAAGAGATTGCTCAGAGCTGTTCCCAGTGCCTAACTTTGTGCTGGGCATTTATATCTGCTTTCTAATTTTTTTTCTTGAAAAAAATGAATCAAAATGTAGGTAGTAAGTTCTTGAGTGCTGACTTAATACATCTAGATGATGTCTCCTCCCAATTCCCCCCCCCCACCTCGAGCTTGTTATAGCTTTTTAGCTATAATTCTTCATATGTGATTTTAGGAGTCTTTTGGAATTATGTGATGTAAAGCCTTGTTTGTGACTGGATTTTCTTTTATGTTTTTATCTTGTCTACATATGGGCCCTTATCTTCATGAAAGATACTGAACAAGCCTCAACAGTTTTTTGAATTCTGCCATCTCAAAGTTGAGTTGCTCTATAATCCTGTGATAGTCTTTCTTCCTTTCCTTTCCTTTTCCTTCCTTCCTTCCTTCCTCCCTCCCTCCCTCCCCTCCTCCCCCTCCCTCCCTCCTTTCCTCCCTCCCTCCTCCTCTCTCTTTCTTCCTTTCTTCTTTTTTGTGGTGCGTAGGAATTGAACCTAGCACCATTTATATAGTAAGCAGGTATTCTATCACTGGACTACTACTAGACTCTCAACTCTTCTATTTATCTTTTCATTGACATTACCATAAATAAAATTCTTAGTAACTTTTTTCCTTACTAAAGAAATCTATAGTTTCTGTTTCCTTCCTTGATACTTTGTATAGTATTAGGATTCTGTAATAGTAGGATTTGAACTCAAGCATTTTGCTTTCAAGGCAGGTGCTCTGTCACTTTAGCTACACCCACAGCCCAGACATTTATAAAGTTTATGTTATTGAGTCATGAGATTTGGAATCAGTCAACAAAGTTTTTTCATGGGACTCAATAATTTCAAGACTTTTTTTTTTTGGTATCAGCAATGGTTAAAACTCAGAGTCATTGTTGATATGAAGAATTGCCATTTTTCTTGTTGTTGTTGTATTTTTTTTTTTCCAGTCTTGGACTTGAGCTCAGGGCTTGAGTACTGTCCTTGGACTTTCTCAAGGCTAGAACTCTACCACTTGAGCCTCAGCACCAATTCTGGCTTTTTTCTATATATGTGGTACCGAGGAATCGAACCTGGCCTTCGTGCATGCTAGGCAAGCACTCTACCACTAGGCCAAACTCCCGGCCCCTGTTGTTGTATTTTTATAGAATGAAAGAGATGGGCAAAATTGCTTCCTTACTAAAGAAAGGAACTTGTCAGGTACCTGTGGCACACACCTGGAATCCTAGCTACTCAGGAGGCTGAGATCTGAGAATTATGATTCAAAGCTAGCCTGGGCAAGAAAGTCCATGAGACTGTTTATCTCTAGTAAAACTGTGTGGTGCTGTGGCTCAAGTGGTAGAAAACTAAGGGACAGTGCTAGGCCCAGAGTTCAAGCCCCAGGACTGATTAAAAAAGAAAAGAAAAGAGGAGGAGGGGGGCTGGGAGTTTTGCCTAGTGGTAGAGTGCTTGCCTACCATGCACAAAAACCTGGGTTCGATTCCTCGGTCCCACATACATAGAAAAAAAGCCGGAAATGGTGCTGAGGCTCAAGTGGAAGAGCTCTAGCCTTGAGAAAGTCCAAGGACAGTGCTCAGGCCCTGAGCTCAAGCCCAAGACTGGCAAAAAAAAAAAAAAAAAATAAGAAGAGGAGGAGGAAGAGAACATACTTTAGACTTTATTCTAGGCTGTATTCTACAATCATATATCCCTGTCAACAATGTTAAAAGATAATGGGTGTAGTTACTGCATTAGAATGACTCCAGAAGCAATAGTAAATCAGTTGTAGTACGTTTAATCCAGAATATAACATAAAATTAATAGTTTAATATCTGCCATTTCAAACAATTTTCCACAGGGAGGAGGAAGATGAAATTTACTGCCCATTGATTAGACTTGTGAAATGATAAATAAATGGTTAACCCTATTATAAATGCTTGCTCTAATTAAAGCCAAAATAAATGTTTGTAAGAGATACTGTAAACAGTAGATGACATTCCTTTAAGAGGAATAAGTATGTAGGATTTATTAGAATACATTGTAAACATGTGGAGAAATGTCACTGAAATCCCTCCCCAGTGTAACTAATTTATGCTAATAAAATTACAATCTAATTAGAATAAAAAGACAAATAAATGCAAGTTAAAGCTAAAATGTTGCTCATACTGCTAACATAATTTGGCAAGTATAGGCTGTGAACTATATTTACCTAACAGGATTTTTGTGTGTTCGGCATTGTGTTTTGTAAGTAGGAGGCTAATGAATTATTAGCTGCTGTTTTATTGGTTTGGGAGTTTTAAAGAAGATGCTGTGACACAAGGTTGGTTAGCCACTCATGGTGGTTAAAGAATCAGAAATTGGATAGGGCATGGCTGAAATGGTACAACATTTGCCTAGCAAGCTCAAGGCCATGGGTTCAAACCCTACTAACACATAAACAAATGAACAAATAAATGCTAAACAAAAAAATCAGAAATGATCTATACTTACACTGTCTAAGATGGTAACCACTGGTTACACAGAGCTATGCAAATGAAATAAACAATTCAGTTCTTTGCTTTAACTAGCTATATTTCAAGTGCTCTCTAATCATACAGGATGTTGACTATCGTATTTCTATCTTTTTGAAGTGCTTGGGGTATTTAACACTCAATGGCAACTCTGAGAAAGCTGCTCTTCAATCACAACACTTTTTAGGCAAGTACTATACCACTTAAGCCATGTCCCTAGCCCTGTTTTGGTTTCTTAGTTTATTTTTCAAATGAAATAGTTGCTTTTGCCTGAATGGCCTCATGTCTTGATCCTCATGTCTGTCTTCCCAGTGACTGGTGTCACAGATATTTAGTATATACATGCCTGGATTTTGGGGGGACAGGGTAGAGTAGGGGATAAGTCTCATTTAACAATTTGCCCAGGCTGGCCCTGAAACACCATCTTAATTTCCTTCTAAGCAGATCACTTTCAAAATGTGTACATTGTGTTGGAGTCTTACAGCAAAAGAGGTCTTTTGTGGTGTGACTCTTGCATCACAGGCAGTTAGTTTATGCTTTGTCTAAGTAAGGCACTATAGAGGAAGGGTAGGTACAAATGTTGGCAAGATACCTTCAGCGTATGCAGGGCTCTGATATTGCTTATTGCCAGATTGAGGCTGTAGGGTTGCAGGGAGACTGCTACAAATGGTTGGTGTAATATTGCACCAGAAGTCCCTATGACCACAAGTTTCCATAGGATATTATGGAGGAGCCTCCTTTTACTTCAGTATCCTTTCAGTACTCTATGAGAAAGCTTATTATGGTATTCATCTAAAAGGAATATTAAAAGATATATTTATTATATAGCATACTTTGAAAGTTGCATTCAAAACTGAGTGACAATAAATTGATCATCGATGAAGATAGGTAGATGCTATAATTTGTTTACCCATATACCTATTGGGTTTATCACACCCTAGCTCTTGCTTGCTTGCTTTCTTCAATCTTTCTTTATTTCTTTCTTTCTTTCTTTCTTTCTTTCTTTCTTTCTTTCTTTCTTTCTTTCTTTCTTTCTTTCTTTCTTTCTTTCTTGGCAAGTTCTTTCATTTTGAACAAGTGAAATCCTCTTACCTTTCCCTTCTGCTTACCTAAGATTACACCATGTCCCACCATGCCTAGTTAGTACTATGAGATAAATTCTCACTAAGTTCCTTGTTTCTTGTCTTAAGGATGTAGCATGTATTCCTTCACAACTAAGATGAAAAGTGTAGATTTTTCAAGATACCCATTGTTAGGTCGAACAAGTTTCTTTCTAAGATTTTCTAAGTTTGTAGAAGAAATTTAATAGTGGATACTGAGTTTCGTCATATGTTTTGATTTTTTGCATGCTTTTTCCTTCTTCTGTTTGTTTCTTTTAAAAAATTGATATAATGAATTTAATAACTTGATTTTTAAGTATTTATCTATGGTCTTGAAATAAGCCCAATTGTTTATTATATATATTTTGACTAGACATTTCACTCATGTTCTTATCATTCTTTTGTATTAATTTTTCTGTTTTTACTTTTTAGATAGTTTCTGTGGCTTTTTTCCCTCAGGTTAATTAATCTTTTCTTCTGCCCTGTTGAATTTGATAATTTTATGTATTTTATGCATAGAACTGTTCTACCACTTGAGTTCTGTCCCTAGCCATTTTATGTTCCTATTTTGTTTTTGAGATAGTATCTTTCTAACTCTCTGAGTTGGCTTCCAAATCATGGAAACCTTGATCTTCTGAGTAACTGGAATTACAAGTACACCATAACCAAATCCAGCTTGTATTTTTTTCAACTTGAGATATAGTAGTTTTCATCTTGAGAATCAGTTTCATTTAAATATTTAAAAATTTATCTCTAATGTTTTCAATATAAAACACGTTTTAAATAATTTAATATTCTTATTACTAATTATAACAAGTTAGTAAATTGTTTTCTTCACTATGGTTCTTATTGTCTTATATTTTTTTCATGCCTGATAATCTTATTTATTTAATTTATTTATTTAAATTGTTATTGGCTGGCTTTGAATTCCTGGGCTCAAGTGATTTTTTCTATTTCAGCCTTCTGCAGGTTTGCTAATATTTGATTGTATTAGGAATATTCTTGGGCTTTCTCTGGGATGTAGTTATTAGGAGATCATTTGAGACTTGATTTTTTTTTTTTTTGGCCAGTTGTGGCCTTGAGCTCAGGGCCTGAGCCCTGTCCTTGGACTTCCTCAAAGGCTAGAACTCTACCACTTGAGCCTCAGCACCACTCCCAGCTTTTTTCTATGTATGTGGTACAAAGGAATCAAACCCGGGTCTTCGTGCATGCTAGGCAAGCACTCTACCACTAGGCCAAACTCCTGGCCCGAGACTTGATTTTTATAATTTGTTATATGGCATAGAGAGTGCTCAGTCTTTACTATTGAGGCAAGATCTTCCTAAGTACTTCATACAATGTCTCATGAAGTAATAGCATTTTGATTTTGGCTGGTGAAACAATCACTATCATGGGTCTGTGTAGTAGTGGTCTTACAGGAACATTCGAGATTTCCTTCTCCATATATTTGAGATGAATATTTGGGTTATTTGAGATGAATATTTGAGATTCATTCAGTATTTGCTGAGTATTTGAATTATCTTTCTGCAGATCTCTGTGTTTTTTTTTTCAAAGTGTAGCTTCTCTTGTTTCTTTCTTCTGCAATAGGTACTTTGGTCTTCATGGTCTCTGAACTATTTTGTTTCATCAGTTCAGATGAGTTTATTTGTTAACTCACTTAGCTCTACCTTGATTTCTTTTCTCTGTGCTATGGCCTCAAGTCTCTAGAAGTGGTTAGGTAGGGCAATCATAAGGTTTGCATCATTTTTTGTTTCTCTGGAATCACCTTTCTTTGTTTCTTGATGTCCAGTTTCTTGAGAATTGTTGTTTCTTACAATTTGTCCTTTTTTTCCCCTCAAGTGAGAAGTGAATCTGGTTCTTGTTACTAATTCTTGATTTCTGTGTACTTATTTAGCTAATGCAAGATTTTATTGTTGTGTACAGATTTGTAAATCTGTAAATTTTGTTTCTAAAAGATGAATTTTTCCCACAAAGCTATTCTATGTGCTTTTAGAAAGTATTTTTGAGTATTATTTCTAAATAGTTAAAAATAAATTATAACACACACTAATGTAGTTCAATTATTAAACTGTGATGTGGAGAATAGAATAAAAAGCTGAGAATTGTCTAGGGAATACATCTTGATGAAACCTGTCAGTTTTAGCTGTGAAATTTGTTCAGCCTGAGTACACAAGAGACATCTACAGAATATTTAAGTTTTATGGGCGAGTGTTATAGGAAAGGATGGAGGTGAAATGAATTATGTGAAGCAAATTTTAAAGCATGGGAGCTTATTGAAAATTTTTTTTCTTATAGACTGATAGTAGGAGCTAGGGCACTGTAGCTTATCACTCTAATTCAGGAGAAAGAGTTGATTTTTAAATAATTGTATTTACCACTGGGTAAATTTCTTTTGAGACAGGCCTTTTTATCTGGTCCCTTCCCCTCCCTTCCCCCTACTCCTTGACCTTAGGGCCTGGGTGCTGTCTCTGAGCTTTTGTGCTTAAGTCTAGCACTTTACTATTTGAACCACAGTACCACTTCTAGCTTTTTTGATGTTTATTTGGAGATAGGAGTTTCATGGAACTTCCTGCTCAGGCTGGCTTTGAACTGCCATCCTTAGATCTTGGCCCCCTGAGTATTGATTGCCCTATGAGTAGCTAGGGTGGTAAGTGTGAACCATGGTTGCCCAGCTACTGGCATCCATTTTTGCTTCCCAAGTTCTAGATTTTCAGGTGTGCAGCATCATAGCTAGCATAGTTAAGTTTTTGAAATGAAGTTTCTGATTTTTTTTTTTTTTTTTTGCCGGTCCTGGGCTTGAGCTCAGGGCCTGAGCACTGTCCTTAGACTTTCTCAAGGCCAGAGCTCTACCACTTGAGCCTCAGCACCACTTCCGGCTTTTTTCCATGAATGTGGTACTGAGGAATTGAACCTGGGTCTTTGTGCATGCTAGGCAAGCACTCTACCACTAGGCCAAACTCCCGGCTGAAGTTTCTGATTTCTCATCAGTTGAAGAACAATGTTTATCCCAAAGGTTGTAGTAAAGATTAAATAGAATCAACTACATGAAAGTACATTGCAGTATTAGCTAGGTACTTAAACAATCTTTATCTTGGTTTTATTTATTTATTTATTTTTTTGGTGTGAATTTGTATTAATCTTTACTTTTTAATGATTAAAAGAAGCTTTATTTTTTGATTACATATTTTCCCTACTGATTATTTTACCATAGAAGCAGTACTTATAGATACCTTGGATACTGTTAAGGAAGCAAAAATGAAGCATGTTTCTACTGGTTGACCTGAAATTTTTATAGCTTGAAAAGAACCAGAGCCTTGTGGGCATACCTCTGTGTTAGAAAATGTTAGACAAGAGAAGGATCTGAGGAAGAGTTCTAATTTGGAAAAGGATGGTGGAATTTTTTTTTTTTTAATGGGCTATCGTGGCAAGGATGTGAGAGTGCCAGTGGAAAATCCTTAAACCCCCTCCTACTGCTTAATGGAGATTGAACCTAGCACTTACCCTAGGAATGCTCTCTACCTCTTTGAGCCATGACCCATATCCTTTTTGGTTTTGTGTTTTGTTTCTGAGATAGGGCCTCACTGACTTTGTTTGACCTGGCCTTGAACTTGAGATCCTCTTGACTCTGCCTCTACCATATGTGGCTGAAGTCTCAGTTTTTTTTTTTTTGGTGTTCTCACAAGTAGATTTTTCTGTAATTGGCTTTTTAGTCCGCTCCCAGCTCTTCAGTCCCTGACTCTCAGCTTTCCAAATATAAAAGCATAGCTATTATCCCACAGTTTTAAAGTTCTTGATTTCAGCAGGCAGTGATGAAACTTAAGAGATCAAGAAATTAAGTTTTTGTTTTCTTCCCTAAGTTCTGTTTTTTCCTTGTGCCTTCTATACAGTGTTTTAGGTCCTGCTTTGTAGGTAGTCTTCAGTAAAGGAAATGGGGTGTGTGTGTGTGTATGTGTGTGTGTCTGTAAAACATCTCAGTAGATAGGCCTGGGAGGGAGATTTGAATAGGGTTTTGCAGCAGCTATTTTAGTTGATGACACATCTTCAATTTAAATTGCAGTTGACTTTTTTCACTTTGCCTCATCCCTCTGTAATAAGTGTAGTTGAAGTCAAATGAGATCATTTTTGATAGTTGGTTTGCAAACACTGATAGGTGCATCCATCCTTCCGAAACTTAGATGTACTTTTCGTGGAGTTCAATTTGTGATTGGAAGTGTCAGCTATTTATATATGCATACTTACCAATTTTCTGCAGCTGCTTCTTAACACTTCTTGGTGGTGATGGGGTGGTGTGATATAGAGTCTTGTTATATAGTACAGACTGGCCGCAAACTTGTGATCTTTTTACTTGAGCTTCCCAGCTGCTAGAATTAAAGGCATATGAAACCACTAGGTCCTACTTGACTACCAGTTATGCAATTCCCTGTAATACAATCTATAATTTGCAATTAAATTATACTTGTCCCTTTTGAAATACATAAGTCTTCTTACTAGTTGCTAGTTTGCCTTTTGCGTTGGGGCTTTTTGTTTCTCTTAGTTAATTTAAATGCCTGGTTTTGTTGTTTATCATCTGTGGAAGACACTAACTTATCCAGATATTAGCTAAGTATGAATATTTGGTTACCACATCTAGGATGACTGGGGTATTTCTGAACTTTTCCAAATGTAGAAGTGTTTCTGACTACTAGCTATGAACTTTTTTTTTTTTTTTTGAGTGGGGGCGGTCATTGAACTTGAACTCGGCCTGCGTGTTGTCCTTGAGCTCTTCATCTCAACGCTATCACTGTTCCCCTAGGCCTGGGCATTGTACCGGAGCTCTTCAGCTCAAGGCTACTTCCCTGCCCTTGAGCCAAGCCCCACTTTCCATTTTCTAGAGGTTAATTGGAGGTAAGAGTCTCAGGTACTTTTGTGTGCTCAGGCTGACTTTGAACCTTGATCCTCAGATCTCAGCCTCCTGAGTAGCTAGGATTATAGTCATGAGCCTGTAACTTCAAACCTTATTTTTTAAAATAAGGTTTGAAAGTAGGGCACTGTGCTTATTAAACAAGTAGACAGGCACCTTACTGCAGAGCCATGCCAGTAGTCTTCCTTACCTTGTATTTTTTTTTGCCAGTCTTAGGGCTTGAACTCAGGGCCTGGGTGCTGTCCCTGAACTTCTTTGTGCTCAATAGTGCTCTTGAGCCACAGCACTACTTCCAGACTTTTCTGAGCAGCTTATTGGAGATAAGAGTCTTACAGGGACTTTTCTGCCTGGGTTGGCTTTGAACTGCCAACCTCAAATGTTAGCTTCCTGAGTGGCTAGGATTATAGGTGTGAGCCAGCAGTGCCTAGCACCTTGTACGTTTGAAACTAATTTGACAAGGAAAAAAATATGGAAAATAATACATTTGTTATTCTACTTAGATATGTTGACTATCACTATGGAAAACACGTTTGATTTTACTGTAAAGTTCTCAGGCTAAATGTGTCATATACTAATATTTTTCTGTGTCATATTATTTTTTCACAAGTGATTTCAATAATGTTACTGTCTCTTCTTGATAGCCAATGGAAACTAGAATAAGGTTTATCTTAGATTAAACAATAAGCCCAACTTCTTTGTATATATTAGTTTACTACAGCTTCTCCATTTGTGACTTTTGGTAAAATGAACCAAATGGTCCCTATCCCAATATACTTCTGTATTTGAAGAAATTCTGTTTTTAGTTGCAAATTTTAAATTTTGGGGATGTAAAGGCTTCTTTTGTTGTTATTTCTTTCAAAAAATGATCTCTATTTCCTTTGATTGAACTTTCCATTTTCTATTGATAGAAATGAGAACATGAAGTTGAAAATTTTTATCTATTGAAGGCATTTTAAATGTTCTGTAGACACATTAAAAAAATTCTCTCTTTGAATAAATTACCAGGAATTAATTGTGGTGCTAATTGTTTCTTAAACATGTAACTTAAAATATTTCTTAAAATGTACATTATTTTCTCTTTAATTAGATATTGTACCTTTTCCAAGAAAATGCGCAATTAGTATTATTTGGAATGCTTTAGGAAAAGCTGTATGTGTTGTTTATTGGCATCATTCATATGTCATTTGGGTCATAGACTTGTTTCAAAGTTATATAAAATAGTACAATGAGAAAGAAGAAATATAAAAGGTAAGCTTCCATCTAAATACCAAAGGGCAAAAATTCAGTGTACTTTGTCTTCAAAACACATTATAATCCAAAGATGCTGACAGTTTATACTCAGTAGTTACGGGACTAAACCAAAAGAATATAAAATACATAGGGAAAAATTTCTTTTAGCTATGAAGAAATGATCCTATCAAATTCCTTCATTGATTGACTGCTTTTGTTATTACTATTTCTTTAAAAATATGAAATTAGTCAGTTCTAAGAAAAGCTTCAGAACAGCTGTAATTACAGCTGCAGATTTAGTCAAAATAGGGGTTCTAAAAGACTGTTTACTACTCTTTCGCACCTCTTTCCTTTGCCCCAAATAACCTAAATTTAGTTGTAAAAGTTGTAGTATGCTTCGGATTTTCGAAATTGGGGTGCTATATGTTTAACTGCACGTAGATGTGATGATTACATGCAACTAAAAGTTTCCAAAACTTTTAGTTCTACTGCTGTGCTCTACATTGTTAATTTTTTTTCTTTTTGTCAGTTGTGGGGCTTGAACTCTGGGCCTGAGAGTTGCCCCTGAGCTTTTCAGCTCAGGGCTACTGTCCTACCTCTTGAGCGACAGCACTCAAGTGGTTTTCTGGTGGTTAACTGGAGTTAAGAGTCTTGTGGACTTTAGTGCCTTGGCTGGCTTTGAACTATGATCCTCGGATCTCAACCTCCTGAGTAGCAGGCATGAGCCACCATGCCTGGCTTTAAATATAGGGGGGTGTGTGGGGGGGGAGGGAAATGGGTACCAAGACATGTGAAAGGGTATCAATGTACGTGAATTAATGCACCTTCTCTCTGGCAAATATCATGTAACCCTTTTACTAATTACAATAAAAAATGCAAATATATATATACATAGTTATATATATTTAATATATATATATTTAGCAGCCTGCATCTACATTGGATTTTGCAGATAAGAATATTTAGTGATTTTTATTAAGAATGAGGCATCTGCTAAAGTTACTTAGAGGGGTAATAGTTTTCAGTGTAAATTTAAGCCAGTATTGACACTATTACAAGCTGACTGTAAGCAATTTTAAAAGCCTGTGTCTGTGTTCAGAAGTATCTTGAAATTTTGTTTTAATAGTAAATTTTAGAAATGTCATTTAAAAATTTTATAAATCTAATTTTTGGAGCAAAATGTATTATAATAAATCAGAAGCTCAATATATATCCTAACCTTCCTCCTTCCTTTATAGCTTTCTTTTTTTCTTTTTTTAATTCATTGTGAACAGGGGAGTTACAATTACAAAGGGTAATGAGTACATTTAAAAATTTTTTTTATTAAAGAATTTATTAACGTTGATTTTTACATCATATTTTAAATGACAAGTTTAACAAACAAATGTTCAAGAAGGGAATCTATTTACAATCACTGGGACTTAGTATTTAGAACTTAATCAAAATTAGGCTAAGGGTTTTTATGTCATAGAAACATTAATTTATGAAATAAAACATTATGTCTATAGAGTCATAGGTTTTTATATCTATATAGTTATGTTTATATTTCCATTACCATGTCCATAGCATTGGGTATGCAGTTATTGAGTCCTCACTCTTGTACTGTTTGGATTTAATAGCCACATATTAAGGATACCATGCGCCTTTTGTTCCTTAGGTCTTGACTTGTCTTACTCTACATAGCCAACAGACAAGATAAAATAATGGCATTCACAGGGAACTGGATGGGTACATTTTTTTAAAAATTGATACCCCTCCCCCATTTTCTCCTGCTTACTACTCCCCACTCCTCCCCTCCCAGAAGTAAAATTCATTTCCAACATAGTGTATAGTGAGAATCATTGCTTCTAGATAGTAGGTAGTATTTTAAAGTTGAGTATTTAGTTCTATCTGGAATTGGCTATAAAGGTTATTGAGGACAATGAGCAAGAGCAGGGTTTATGTCAGTTTTTCTTTTCCAATTACCATCTCTTTTGCAGGAGCTAGTCATACTGAACATTATTCATAGGATGTAATCACATAACTTGGAATCTAACCACAGTTGTTCTATATTATCTACTCAGAATCTCATTCAGAATTGTAGTGGCATTGCTAAATCACACACAGGGAAATGTGAAGTCTACTGTAAAACTAACAATTTAACACTTTCAGCCAGATCGAATAAAATGTGATTAGGGCACAAAGCAGTATAGAACACAGCTCTTAGCTCTAAGTGCAAGTGAAAATATCTGCAAGTATGTTCATTAAAATAATAAAACACTTATTACAGGAGGAGTAAACTTGGAACTCTGTAGATTTGTTTTTATTTTTGTATAATACAGCTTTTCCAAGAAAATACACAATTAGTATTATTTAGTGAAGATTCTATGTATTATTTATTGGTTTCAATGATATATTCATTTCAGTCATAGACTTGCTTATTGCTGTGTAAAATAACATAATGAAGAAGAAGAAATGTAAAATGTGAACTTCCAAAAGTGACAAAGTAAGCATTTGTCCTTTTTTGTATGCATTTTTTGCTGCTGTTTGAGTTATTGAGTAAGAAGGGACAGATATTTAACCTAGGTTGCCATTTGGACTGTCCAATATTTAACAAATGAGAATGGAACCCCTCTAGTTCTGGGGATGGAGCCTGAGGTCAGTGAGCACTTACCACTGAGCTGCATAAGCTAGAGGTCTGGATTTTACATAGAGCCCAGTGTTTTTTACATGGATAACTGTGTAGGGGAAACTGATAGTACTTATACTTAAAGCATGATGTTTATTGATTCAGTGAGTCTGTGCTTCTGTCTACAGCTTTTCTACTTTTTTTTTTGCTTTTTATGGGATTTATATTTATAATTACATTCTGTTGATAAATACTTCTAAAATTAACCTGCTCTGCCCTGAAAAGTTTTAGCTAGGATTTATTTTAGTATAACAGGGTTCAAGTAGAAAGAGAAAAAGAGTCATTTCCTCTGGTACTGGTTTTGAAATCAGGGCATTGCACTTGCTAGGCAAGCCCCTTTGTTATAGTTTATCTTTCATAAATAGGGGCTCACATTTATGCCTGAGAGGGCTTGGCCCCTGATACTTCCTATTTACATTTCTTGCTTAGCTGAGGTAATAGATGGGATCTCATTAACATTTTGCCCAGACTGCCTTGGAATTGTGATCCTCTTGATCCCTGCCTCTTGAGTTGCTAAGATTTCAAGTGTGAACTACTTTTTTTCTTTAAAAGAAAAAAAAAAAGCTAAGGAAACTTACTACATTAAACAATATATTATACATCCTTCCTCACAGTAAAATAGAAACATGTTCCTTGTAAAAGTTTAGATAACGGAAATAGCTTTACATATTTAATGACCAGATTTGCAGCAGAGGGAAATGCTTTCATTTCTACTTTTTCCCGAAGCACTAGGGTTCATGGGCAGTTACAGTCTACTGAATCATCACTAGCAGTTTAGATTGGAGAGTATTAAAATTTTTATTTTATGAAGCAGCAAATGAGTGGGAGGTATGTGTTCTTTTTAGCTAATGCTCTTTGTTTGTTGCCCTTTACATATCCTGTTTTCTTGGCTACCAGCCTAATTTTAATGAATTTATTAAAAAAAGACTTAGAGAATGGTCTGTAGAACTTATAAAACTAAACAACAGCTATAAAACTTGCATTATTTGTTGAGAGAGGCCAGATTAAAATAGTAGAATAAAATAAACTTTTATTGTCATCATTAATTTCAGTTGTCTGAATCATTAGTAATATGCTGATATCAGTATGTAAATGAAGTTGTTCTTGCTGTTTGTGTTTTGTTGTCAAGATAGCTTTGGTTTTAAGTAGGGCAAGAGAAGCCAATGCTTGCTATGTTGATGATAGGTAATAGGAATAGGAAAGATACAAATGTACTTGGAAAAAAGAAAACACCCATTTAGGATTAATTTAGTGGGAAAACATGTTTCAAGAAATATTGTAGAATGTTTTAAAATTACTCATACATAAAAATACTAATTATTAAGAATGTCAGAATTTGTAATATTTGAGCAAAAATACCATGCCAAATAGAGATTTTTAAATTTCCTGTTTTATTATCTTACTATTTTGTGGGCCTGAAACATTGAAGTCTCCATGATTTGAATTACCTTCCCTATGTTTTCTTAGACATGGAGAACTCAGATTCTGAGTTTGCTATGTTTTTTGAGTTAAACAGCTTATACTGAGTAACTTCAAACTAGATACCTTTAGCTGTTCTTTTCATTTCTATCATTTTCTTTATGCAGCTGTTATTACATGGATTTCCTAATTTAAAGTTGGATGAAATATTAAAACACTCTAAGCAACTCATTATAGTCCTATTCCTGTCCTTCAATTCTTAGTTATATAGGAACTTGTGAGTATATGCCTAGGCCATGATTGACCCTAGAAAATTCTTGTAAAAAAGCTCCTTTTTTTTTTTTTTTTTTTTTGCTAGTCTCAGGGCTTGAACTCAGGGCCTGAGCACTGTCCTTGGACTTTTCTCAAGGTTAGCACTCTGCCACTTGAGCCACTTCACCACTTCCAGCTTTTTCTATGTATGTGGTACCGAGGAATCAAACCCGGATCTTTGTTCATGCTAAGCAAGCACTCTACCACTAGGCTAAACTCCCGGCCCTTTATTGTTCCTTTTTATTAAAGAAATCATTAACATTGATTTTTACATCATATTTCAAATGTGTTGACAGTAAATTTATTCAATGTTTAGTAAAAAGATTCTGTATCTATGCTTGTATCCTTCCTGCTTAAGAAGTTAGCCTAGATTTAATAGTAAATTCAGAGTTTGCTGTCACATGGCTTATCTTGAATATTTCTGTGCTTCTATGACTTTGGGAAAATTACTAAATTTCATTTTCCTCGACTACAATTTGGAAATAATAGTAACCATCATCAAATAGCATTGTTTTGAAGATTGGAGATAATGGCAACTATTATTATAAATGAACAATTTCTGTATTATATATATAAGATCTTATGTGTATAATAGATATGTAAAAGTTATGACATTAGTAATGGATGTTCAATAAATGGTAGCTGTTACTTTGTTAGTTCCAAGGATGTAGCTTAATCTGAAGTTGAAGCTAACATGAGGTATGTAAGTGGGTCTTCTGGTCAGACCTGATTGACTAAGTTGACAGTGATATTTGAAGATAAATTATTTATCAGAGTGTGTTTAAGAATAATCTTCAGAGTAATTACATAGAAAGCTTGTTAAAATGTCAAGCTTTGGGGCCGGGAGTTTGGCCTAGTAGTTAAAGTGCTTGCCTAGCATGCATGAAGACCTGGGTTTGATTCCTTGGTACCACATACATAGAAAAAAGCCAGAAGTGGTGCTGAGGCTCAAGTGGTAGAGCTCTAGCCGTGAGAAAGTCCAAGGACATTGCTCAGGCCCTGAGCTCAAGCCCAGGACTGGGGGGGAAAAAATTTCAAGCTTTGGGTTTGTCAGGAACTCAATCTCTGAATCAGAATTTTTGGCCATTGGGTCTAAATTCTACAGTTTTACAAGGTTAATCATAATTCTTATATTGTGAAGTTTGAGAGTTATCTTTTTAAATATTCTTTTTGATAATTGAAAAATAATTTAAGGATGAGGAATGTAATTCAGTGTGGCATACTTGCTTTGAACGCACAAAGACCTGGGTGGGTTTAATCTCCAACACTGAATTCTAGGAACCTAATAACCAAACAGAAGTTCTAGTGATTTTTAAATAGTTACTTTTTGTTGGTGGTCAGTGATCTATTTTGTTGAAGGAGATAGAACATTTTTTCCCATTTCCATTTTTACATATGACATGATAAATATTTTTTTCTATGTTAGTGGAATAGATTGGTGACACTTAACCATTCAGCTAGTATTTAGCAAATGTTGCTTATTTAACAAATACCAGTATTTATTAAATGCTTAATAAGTAGCCCTATTGGGGTATATTTTTATGTTTTTACTTATTAAAATAATTAAAATTTAATTTCTGGGCCAGGATGCTTGCCTAGAATACATGAAGACCCTTGTTCCAACATAAATAGAAAAAGCCGGAAGTAGTGCTGTGGCTCAAGTGGTAGAGCACTAGGCATTGAAAGAGAGCTGAAGGGTAGTGTTCAGGCCCTGAGTTCAAGCCCTGGGACTGGCAAAAAATCCAAAAAAAAAAAGTAATTTCTCAGTAGTAGGGGAAAGGAAGGCCGATTGAGAGCATGCTGTTAGTAAAGCTAGAAAGAGGAGAAGTATTACTTGTACTAACTAGTAGGAAGAAATCTTCAAATAATTCATATAACATGAATAATTAAAAGCTGATTGAAGTTTTCAAAGCATTTTGGTCTGGGCTGTTTTATTAATCAAATTAGTTAAGCAAATAATGAAAGTCATACAAGGAATATTCTGCTTCTGCTTTTTTTGACTATTTCTGTGTGCACTAAGAACATTCTTTTGGGTTTTAGTTTCGTTGACATTCTGGGAAGTCTTCATCTTAAGTTTTCTTTTTTTTTTCTCTTTTTGATAGGAAATCAGGTTACATCTTTATAGTGTAAAGATATGTGAACTTTCACTCTTAGATTCTTGAGGTAAATTCTTCCAGCTGTTTTAAATCATAATTTTAAACTGAGATCTTGGAAGACTATATAGGCCATTGAGTTTTTAATTGGCATCTTTAGTTTCCAAATCCTTTTGATTTCAGTATCTATTTTAATAATTCTGATGGGTTAAATAACTTTTTAATATCTGTAGTCTGTTTCATTCTCAAATTAAGTCATTAGGGCTTTGTCATTGTTAATAAAACGGTATTGTATAGTTCTCTTAGGAGATCCTTAGACTCAATGAAATGAAAATATCTTAGCAATCTCTGCTTTAAATACAGGATTACATTTTACATATTTCAAACAATCTCTTTGTCAGTACAGTGATATGTTATTTATTCCAAGAATTTAGGCCATTGTACCATACTATTTCGAATTCACATGAATTATTAAAACTTTATTGTAGACTTTTTACTGACAGTGTATCCTTTAAAATTTTTCCTCAAAGCCAGGCATGGTATGCCTGTCATCCTAACTACTCTGAAGGCTGAGATCTGTGGATCGCAGTTCAAAGCCAGCCTGGGCACTAAAAAATCAGTGAGACTGTTTTCTCCAATTAACCACGAGAAAACCAGAAGTGGTAGGGCATTAGCCTTGAGGTGAAGAGCTCAGGGACAATGCCTAGGCTCAGAGTTCAGCCCCACGACTGGAAGGGGAAAAATCCTCAACATTTTTAGTAGTAGCATTTGAGTCTTATCAGAAAGAGTTTTTCGATTTCCATATTGACAAGGAGAAAGAAAGGGAACATTTTTAGAAGTCAGGAGCAGTGAGGTACAGAAGAGGAGAAAAGTAAGGCCAAGTTTGTTATGCCACTTTCATGGTGAAAAATAATCTGAAAGTGGTGGTGCTGCTAACATCATGGAAGTAGGAATGGATGTAGGAGACACTGGGATAATCTATATTACTTCTCAAATATAGTTTAAAAAGTCATTATTATGAAATTTGTTTTTGCTTTTATGTGATAGTGTCATCTGTAATAAATAGTGGTATAGTTATATTTGTCATGCATTCCAAAATATGCACAATATTGGAGCTACAATAACCTTCTAAATTACTATCCTTATCATATTTCTATTTTCTTGGCCACAAACCTATGAAGGTGTTATATAATTGTAACACTTAAATTTTTTTATTGTTATTACAGAGATGATGTACAGACAAGTAACTCCAGTTATACATAAGTTAAGAACATATTTCTTGTTGGACAGTGTCACCCCTTCTCTTGCTCTCTGCTAGTTTCTCCCTACCGTCCCCACCCACAAGTTGTAGAATTCATTTTTAACATTGTGTCTAGTGAGTACCACTGCTGCATTTTTTTAACCCTTTTTCCCTCCTATATGTCTTTCTTTCACTCCCAAGACATATAAATGAAGAAATAAGACAAATGAAAAAAAAAAACCAAAGCAAATGAAAACACCAACAAAGATTGTTTCTATTTCCAGGAGCTCATTTTGGTAAATATTATTTTGTTTGATCTGAGGTACCTAGGCATTGAGACTTTGTGTTCCTCCCCTAAGAGTATCCTCCTTTGGTTGGTCTCACTGTCGATAAATGCCTGAAGTCCTGTATAATTTATCATTTAGAGCTAGCATGTTTAGAGAAAACATGCATCATTTGTCTCTGAGCTTGTTTTACCTCACCTAACCTGATTTGTTCTAGGTCCATCCATTTCCCTGAAAATGACATATTCTTTCAAATGGTCATGTAAAATTCCATTGTAGATAGGTATATATCACTTGTTTTTTTTTTATAACTTTTTGATTTTTTTTAACTGGGGAAGAACACAATATTTTTTTTTTAACTGTAACAGAAATTTTATTGCCAATAGTTATTTTTCTCTTCAGTGATTTCAGAATGTTTTAGAATGTTATTAGAAAACATTATATTGTTCTATGGTTAAGAATATAGTTTCTTAAATATATTATCTGAGGTTAAGCCTTAGGTTTGTCCACTTATTACAAGTGTGACTGGGGGCAAATTATTTAATACCTCATTTCGCCTGAGCTGTAAATGGAGATTATAAGTTAGCTATAAGTATGTATTGAGGACTAACTTTATTTGTAAAATTCAGAAGTTTGGGATACTGACTTACTGGGCGGGGAGTTTGGCCTAATGGTAGAGTGCTTGCCTAGCATGCACGGAGACCCAGGTTCAATTCCTCAGTATCGTATACATAGAAAAAAGCCGGAAGTGGTGCTGAGGCTCAAGTGGTAGAGGTCTATCTAGCCTTGAGAAAGTCCAAGGACAGTGCTCAGGCTCTGAGCTCAAGCCCAGGATTGGCAAAACAAAAACAAAAACAAAAAAAACCCCAAAAAACAAAACCCTGCCAGTAATCTGAATATATCTGGTTCTAAGTGATTCCCAGCGCTGTTCATTGTATTATAAACACTTGAATATTTTAATTAACTAATTAATTAATTTTTTGCCAGTCCTGGGCTTGAGCTCAGAGCCTGAGCACTGTTGTTGGGCTTTCTCAAGGCTAGAGCTCTACCACTTGAGCCTCAGCACCACTTGCAGCTTTTTCTTTTCTTTTTTCTTTCTTTTTTTTTTTTTTTGTGGGTCATGGGGCTTGAACTGGGCCTGGGAGCTGTCCCTGAGTTTTTCAGCTCAAGGCTATTCCAACCTACCCTTGAGCCAAGCCCCACTTCTGGTTTTCTGGAGGTTAATTGGAGATAAGAATATCAGATCCTTTTGTGACGGGCTGGCTTTGAATCTTGATCCTCAGATCTCAGCCTCCTGAGTAGCTAGGATTACAGGCATGAGCCACGGTGCCTGACTTTACTTCGAGCTTTTTCTATATATGTGGTACTGAGGAATTTAACCTAGGTCTTCATGCATGCTACGCAAGCACTCTACCACTAGGCCAAACTCCCTGCCCCTGATACTTGAATATTTTTTGATTAAAAAACAAAACAAAACAGGGGCTGGGAGTTTGGCCTAGTGGTAGAGTGCTTGCCTAGCATGCACGAATACCTGGGTTCGATTCCTTGGTACCACATACATAGAAAAAAGCTGGAAGTGGTGCTGAGGCTCAAGTGGTAGAGCTCTAGCCTTGAGAAAGTCCAAGGACAGTGCTCAGGCCCTGAGCCCAAGCCCAAGCCTGGCAAACAAAACAAAACAAAACAAAAAATTAGTAAGTCTGAATCACTTTAATGATTTCAAAGGAGTTGCTAAGCTAAAAGATGCCATTTTATGTCCTCACTTTTGTTTCTTTTGTTCTGATAAAATACAGCTGGTCAGGATTCTTAAATTGAAAGACAGATAATATGTTGGCCGGAAATTTTCTTTTCAATAAACTAGACTAAAAAGTTTGACTTCTTGAACCTCTCTTCAGGAATACTGTTTCCTCTTCCCTTTCATCATTTTTATAGTCTAATTAGGACTTTTCTTAATTTCTTAGCAGCTTAATATATATAGTAACCCAAGTTAGAACATTCTGTTAACAAAACTCAATAATGTCAGTGGCAGAAATCCAAAGTTCCTTCTACTTCTAAAATTTTGTTTTTTTATTTAAAGAGGAAAACTTATATTTGCTTTTTTTTTATTGGTTTTCATGTTTTTTAGTTTGTACTGTGATATTTGTTTTAGTATGTTGCTTTCTGAGGTTTTGTTTCCTCTTTCTTTTTTATCAAATATAATTCTCTATATTTCAAATCAGGTACCCATTTTAAGGGAGAAGCAGTAATATTTTTCCTTGGATTATCTGCTTTGGCAAAACAGACTCTTCAAGATTATATTGACCTAGCTGGTACGTGGTTCACACCAGTAATCCTAGCTACTCAGGAGGCTAAGATCTGAGGATCAAGGTTCAAAGTCAGGCAGGGCACTAAAGACCTTCAGGTTCTTGTCTTCAATTAATCACTAAAAAATGGGAAGTGGGGTTATGGCTCAAGGGGTAGGGCAGTATCCTTGAACTGTAGAGCTCAGAGACAAAGCCCAGGCCCAGAATTCAAGCCCTATAACCCCTTTGCCCCCTCCAAAAAATACATTGACCTTTATTCCACAAAGGCATGATAGACTATTTAAGATCAAGAATCCATACTAGATAGTGCAGCCAAGAAATTTTAATATAGAAAATGCATTTGCAGATGTGAGAAGGGTTAAAAACGCGAAAGGGGGGGGGAACTGAGGTAACACAGTAACTGCAGGAAGCAGCCACCATACCAGCTGCTGGTCTTTCTGAAGAGTGTTGTTTCTGGGGGTGTTAGAAATAGCTGGTGACTTCCACAAACTGCTATTGCTGGCATTGAGGGCCTAAACTAGAGTAGTGCTGACACAAAAACAAAACCCATATCTTTAGTGACCTTTATTGAAAGTATGAGGAAGTTTTCTGACAAAAGAGAAAAATCATTTTCAGAGTTCTATTTTTGATAGTGATGATATTAAAGATTAGATTTGGATTTGAGAGATGAAGTCCGTTTGCTCGCCCTTTATCTTCTGACTCCTCTTCTGACCATATGATGGCATGGAGCTTGGCTGCTGGGTCTCTTGCCTAACCATTGGGACCTTGAATTGTAAACATGCTGAGGTTTGGAAGGAATCAAGTTCCTGTTTAATCTTACAGCAGCTATATATCACTTGGGCATGGGACTAATTCTTAGAAATGTATTGTTAAATGGCGTTGTGTTGTGTGAACCTCATAAAAGTGTACTTAAATAAGCTGACTATGAGGTCACTAGACAATATAAACTTAAGGGACTGCCATTGTATATATGTTAGATCACTCACTATGTGGTTGATTCATGATTGTAAATTTTGTAGTTAATGGGACTTTGAGGGCATGAGAACAGGGCTTAAGGTAATCTCTGAAATAACTGTTACAGTTTTTCTTGGAATCTGAGATTTAATTATTGGATACAGATTCTTTGGCTTCTGAGTGGTTTCTGTTTTTTAAGAACCTTTCCTTAGAACTTCGAAAAATAAAAACAAAAACTCAGAAAATCAAAGTGAGAATGCAGGGCCCTAAATTCCCAGTACTGGCACAAACATAAAAAAAATAAAATTAAAAAACAATGGTAGGAATAATACTAATAACCAGAGGTTCAACCTTGGCCCTCAGTGGGAACCATTTATTGAACAGATTATACCTTCTCTGTGCCATTCTATCATTCTTTCTCACAGAGCTTTTCATATTGTCACAAGCATAGGAATCACTTTTGGGTTCTTGTGAAAATGCTTCGTTTTGATTCCACATGCTCCCAGAGAGAGAGAGAGTTTCTTCATTTCTTCTCTGATTTGAGAACCACTGGTTTGGCTTAGATCTTCTGTTGGGTCTGGGTTTTGGTGGTTGAGGGAGTGATCATAATATTGTCTTTTTTTTTTTTTTTTTTTTTTTTGGCCAGTTCTGGAGTTGAGCTCAGGGCCTGGGGACTGTACTTGGACACTTTTTACTCAAGGCTAGCACTCTGCCACTTGAGCCACAGTGCCATTTCCAGCTTTCTCTGTGTACCTGGTACCAAGGAATCGAACCTAGGGCTTCATGCATGCTAGTCAACATTCTATCAGTAGGCCATACTCCTGGCCTCAGTATTGTCATTTCTTGCAAGCTTGCCTTAACTGTGTAGAAATATACTGAACAATTTACCAGTGGAGCATATATCTCTGAATATGTTTCCCCCCACCCCCTCCCGTAGTACCATGCGTGCAGAGGCTTGTGTATTGTGTTGTTTTTCTGGAAGGTGTGCAGCTTTTAAGGGAACCTGAATAATGGGAGATAGGATAAAACAGCAAATTAATGCATTCGTTTGCTTGTTTTCTTTAAAGGCATTCTTGTCCTTATTATTGATTATTCTTGGTAATAGGACTATCCATGGATTTCAGAAAGCATATTCAGTTTGAATTTATACTGATTGCATTTCCTCACTTTTCACATGCTTCATATGAAAACTTGAGCAGAATAAATAGCAATCTTTCTTACTGGAACTTTGAATAAATCCAGTTTATGAAGGTACTAATTGCTCTTTATCTCTGAATTCTTACATTGCTAAAGTGTACCTGATCACATGAATAAAGTTAATCTTTACAAAGGAAAGGTTCCAGGTACTTTCCTTTTGGTTGTTGATGCTTATTTAGTGTTATCCTTAAATTTTTAATTCAGGCTGTGGCTAGAGATATCATTTATCTCAATCAGCTGGGCTGAGAGTTAACATGAAAGTTAAGGATTCAGGGAATTCTTACTGAAGGGTGAAAAAAAAGGCTCAATTTTAGAATCCTAAACAAAGCGTTATGATTGGCATGTGGAGACCCTTGCACGCACACAAACATCCATATTTGAATATTTATAGATGATAATCTGTCAAAATTACTGTTATTTTAATTTGTCAAGCTTGGCTGATTGCTGCAGTTGGATGTTAGTTGAATTCTAGATGAGGAACTGTAAATATGTTCTGGAATGGGACATGCTTTTTGTCCTTGAAACCTATTTGAATATTCTTGTTGGCTCCTCCCACTCCACTTTTAAATTGTAGGACCTTTAACAAACCTTCATGTTCTTTTTTGGGGGGGAAATTAATGTAGGATAATGACCAAAATTTAATTTTTACTAAGCCTATTAACATTTAGTGATCAGGAATTGACTATTTCTTTAGTCTTTGCTTTCAAAGGAGTTATCTGTGAAGAGTCAAACTTAGACATACGTGTCTTATTTGAATGACTTTATGCGAGATGTTTCAGATCAACCACAAGGAAAATTCTGTTTCTAGATAATTAACAATTCTTTTCTTTTATCTCATTTTGAGCAGCTGATAATTTTCATGACCCAGAATCAAGCAATAATACCTTTTTTTTTTTCTGGAAATACACATGGTTTCATCAGCTTCCTATGTTCTAGAGGAAGAAAGGTAAACCATTTTCAGTGAATATTGAAATAACCTTGTTAATAAATCAAAATTATTTCTGTAGGTGGTTTCTTCTTACCCAGAAATACTGTAGAATTTATTGATAGTGTGTTTCACTGTTCCTCAGTGGTATCTACTGAGACTACATTATTTCATCTCTAGAGATGTTATGGTGACTTTTTTCAAGTTCATTTTGAGACTTATCTCAATATCAAAGCGATAAATTTTGAAGTAGGAATGTGCTCTGTGTGTTAGGCCATACATACAGACCCAAATGTATAGATGTTATATAATCCACCTGGTATTACTAGATATTTTATTTTTTTTGTTTTTGCCAGTCCTGGACTTAAGCTCAGGGCCTGAGCACTGTCCTTGGATTTTTCTCAAGGCCAGACCTCTACCACTTGAGCCTCAGCACCACTTCTGGCTTTTTTTTTTGTATGTATGTGGTACCATACAAACCCGGTCTTCATGCATGCTAGGCAAGCACTTTAACCACTAGGCCAAACTCCCGGCCCACTGGATACTTTAAAAAGCATTTTTTACTTCCAAGGTTGTTATAATTATAAATTGACATAATTCAATGTTTTGCTTATTATTTAGTTAGAAATTATTGTTAGATTTACTTTTGGGATTTCAGATATGTGGTATTTTAGAAATCTATATTTTATGAATTGAGAGTGAAACTATTATAGGATTTTCTTTATTTCACAAGCATCCATCATTTATTCATTCATTCTTTTAATTTTTTTATTTTTTTGCCAGTCTTTGATATGTGCTATCAAGCAATTAAATCCATGTCTTCGTGCATGTAGGTCAAGCACTAGGCCATACTCCTGGCCCCATCATTCATTCTTATTTGATCACTTTTTTTTTTTTCAAGTCCTGGGCTTGAACTCAAGGCCTGAGCACTGTCCTTGGGCTTTCTCAAGGCTAACTCTCACCACTTAAGCCATAGTACCACTTCTGGCTTTTTCTGTGTAGTAGTACCAAAGAATAGAACCTGAATCTTCATGCAGGCTAGGCAAACACTCTACTACCAGTCCAAACTCTCAGTCCCTTATTTGATCACTTTTATTTGCAGATTGTTTTTTCTAGATGATTTATGTAATTTTTCAATTGTCAGTACTTTTTCCCATTGTTTTTGTGACTAGCTCTAAGTAATTTCCCACATATCTAACCTAATTCCTCATTATCTTCCTAAGAAAACTTACTCTAAGCCTGTCATTTGACTAAGTAGTAAACCTATTAAAATTCTTATGATATCAACCTAGTTCCTAATTTTGTAATGGTCCATCTGTTTGCTTTGTGAAGTGTTTAGAGATGTTTCTTGTACACAGTGCATTGCAAGTATAGACATAGTAGTAAATTTTACATGTGTGAGAAATGAAGGTACCATTGATAGATTCTCTTGGATTTGGCTATTCTGATATTCTTGGTAATTTTGGATACAGTACCTTTATAACAATACTTTCAGATCTCTTAAAGTAAATTAGATATCATTTTCTCCTTAACCACTGTGCTGCTTTTGGTTAAGTAGCTTACATCTCAGATAAATAATAATATGAATTGTAATATGAAATATAATAAGCTGGTTTTCACTGTGGTTTAGGAAAAATTAGCTGTTTCTTGCTATAAGATCAGCAAACATAGCTGGAATAAGATTTCCCAAGTAAATTAATTTTGATAAAGGTTAATTCTAAAGTGATAGCAAGAGTTGTGTGTTGGCATCTAAATATCAAACTTCATATAAAATATAATGTCCTATTTTTTCCTTGAGGAAAACATTAAAATGTAAATTTATGTTGGAAGTCGGATAATGCTATTTTAAGAGTAAAGATAGGCTTTAATCCTTCAAAAAATGAACAGTAGGATAAACAGTGAATTTGTAGTACTTATAGATTTTAAAGCCCTTGTGGAAATAATATTTAAAATATAATATTTAGAATAATAAGTATTATTAGTATTTTAGTATATTTAGAATAATAAGTGATGAATAAAATAAAATAATGGGTGCTCAGTGCAGTGGCTCATGCCTGTAATCCTAACTACTTAGGAGGCTGGGATCTAAGAATTGCAGTTTGAAGCCAACCCAGGAAAGTCAGTCAGACTCTTTATTTACAGTCAACCACTAGAAAACCAGAAGTGGAGTTGTGGTTCAAGTTGTAGAATACTAGGCTTGAGCATAAAAGCACAACTACAGTACCCAGGTCCATCCTGAGTTCAGGCTTCATTCAGTACTGGAAGAAGAAGAACAACAACAGAAGCAATGCGGGGGGAGGGGGCTTATGAGAGTTTCTGGTTTTGTTTGTAACATGACATAGTATTCTTTTTTTTTTTTTTTTTTTGCCAGTCCTGGGCTTGAACTCAGGGCCTGAACACTGTCCTTGGACTTTCTCAAGGCTAGCGCTCTGCCACTTGAGCCACAGCACCACTTCTGGCCTTTTCTGCATATGTGATACCAAGAAATTGAACCCGGGTTTAGGCCAAACTCCTGGCCCCCATGGCATAGTATTCTTATAAGTAGTTGCAAATCATTCCTTTCTTCTTTTTAGTGTCCCAATATTGTTCAGTAGCCTACCCTCAGGAATATATCCTGACTAGTTGAAGCTAGTCATGGTAATCCTGTTATATTTGTCAGTGATTGATTTTACAAGGAACAATTAATTGGCTGGTTAGATGTATAGACTTTATGGGAAGAATTTTTTCATTAGCCATGTAAGCATGGACAGAAAGGGGTTTCATTATAGAATTTTCATATGTATATACTTAGATTATATTTGCTCCCTTGACTTCTGTCTTATCTTCCCTCCTTCCACTTATCTTTCTTCTTTCACATCCCAACCAGTCCCTTTTTTTTTTTTTTTTTTTTTTTTTTTTTTTGCCAGTCCGGGCCTTGAGCTCAGGGCCTGAGCACTGTCCTTGGACTTTCTCAAGGCTAGAGCTCTACCACTTGAGCCTCAGCACCACTTCTGGCTTTTTTCTATGTATGTGGTACCGAGGAATCGAACCCGGGTCTTCGTGCATGCTAGGCAAGCACTCAACCACTAGGCCAAACTCCCGGCTCCAACCAACCAGTCCCTTTTTACCCTACACATTCTTTTTATACTTAAATTCCACATACCAGAATGAATAGGCGAAATTTACCTTTGTACAGCTGGCTTATTTTGCCTAAACGATGATTGGTTTCCAACCAGTTTCATCTACTTTCTTGCAAATGACACAATTGTCAGTTCTTCCTTATGACTGACTAACCTCCATTTTTTAAAAAATCTGTTTGTCAGATGATGGGCACCAAAGGCTGATTGTGATTGTATAACCTGGCTGAGGTGAATAGTGCAGTGTTATGGTGATATGTAGGTAGTTTTGTAGTAATCTGACTTTATTTTGTCTACATACCAAGAGGTTGCATAGCTCAAGTAATTGTCTGAAGAGCTTTCATATTGATATCCTAGGTGTCTGAAGTAATTTACATTTACATCAACATTATCTAAGGATCATGCTCCCTGCTCCTTCCTTTACCATTTGTTTGTTTTCTTAACTTTAGTTATTCTGATTGGGGTGAGGTGGAATCTCAATGTAGTTTTGGTTTATATTTCTCTGATAGCTAAAGATGTTGCGATTTTAAAGTGTATATATTGGTCATTTGTACTTCTTCATTTAAAAAGTTTTTCTTTAGTTCATTTGCTGGTTTGTTGATTCAATTATTTGCTCTCTTGATGCTTTTTATTTATTTATTTATTTATTTATTTATTTATTTATTTATTTATTTATTTTGCCAGTCCTGGGCTTGAGCTCAGGGCCTGAGCACTGTCCTTGGACTTTCTCAAGGCTAGAGCTCTACCACTTGAGCCTCAGCACCACTTCTGGCTTTTTTCTATGTATGTGGTACCGAGGAATCGAATCCGGGTCTTCATGCATGCTAGGCAAGCACTTTAACCACTAGGCCAAACTCCCGGCCCCTCTTGATGCTTTTTATAAGTTCTTTATATATTCTAGATGCCAATTCCTTGTCAAGTATAAAGTTGGCAAAGATTTTTTTTTTTTTTTTTTGCCAGTCCTGGGCTTCAGCTCAGGGCTTACGCACTGTCTGGATTTTCTCAAGGCTCTACCACTTGAGCCTCAGCACCACTTTCTTTGTGCATGCTAGACAAGCACTCTACCACTAGGCCAAACTCCTGGCCCCAAAGATTTCTTTTTGAAGGATTTTTTGATCCACTATGAGTTGATCTAGAGTCTTGTCTTTTACATGTGGATATCTAGGTTTTTAGGTTCTACTCATTCAAGAGGCTGTCTTTTTTCCATTGTATATTTTTGGTGTCTGTTAAGAATTAGATGACTGTAGCTGCATGTACTTGTATTCTTTTGCTTTTGTTTACGTGTTTGCTTTTGTACCAACACCGTGTTGTTTGTGTTACTATGGCTCTATGGTACAGTTTGAAGCCAGGTAATGTACTGTTGTTTTTGTTGAGGATTGCTTTGATGATCTGAAGATCTTTTGCATTTCCTTGTACATTTTAGAACTTATTTTCTGATCTTTTTTGATGATATTTGGGTTTGAACTCAGGTCCTCAGGGTCCCTTATTTCCTAGTCAGAGGCTACCATTTGAAGTCTTTTTGCTTTGGTTTTACTTTGAGATTAGGTCTCTTCCTGCCTTGCTGATAAGGACTTCTGTCTTCTTTTTGCCTCATTAGTAGCTGGGATTTCCTATGTGTATTACTATGCCTGATTCTGCCTTTTTTATTACTTTGAAGCATGGCAGTAAAATTTTGATGAGAATTGCACTGAATTTGTTTATTCCTTTTGGTAACATGGGCATTTTCACAGTATTAATTTTGCCCATTGGTAAACATGGGGGGTATCTTTATGTTTTTAGTATCTTCTACAAATTCTTTCTTTAGTGCATTTTTGTTTCATGTAGAGGTTTTCAACAGCTCAAGTCAGAGGCACTCTTTCTGTGTAGAAATTCGACAGCAATTGTGTTTCTAAAGATTTCTGGAACATGGAGATTGTATAAAATGATCAAATCAAAGCATTCTGTGCTGGCGGTATAGATACTGGTCTGTGTTCTAAGTCCCTGCTTCCATCTGTATTCCTATTAAAGCCTGAATCACAGTTCTCACTACTTAGAGCAATGTCCCTGAATCTGTGTTCAAATCACAGTTTCCTGAGCTTATAATAACTCATTTTTGGGCTTCTGCCAAAATTCATGGAATTTTGCTTTCCCTGGCCAAAAGGTTTGACTGTAAGCCTTACCTTAAAATGATTTTCCACATTACCATTGAGCAAGTACAGGTGGCCCTTTCTCTAGTATGTGCTTGTTGTGCAGATTGCTGTTGTCCATAGTGCAGAGTGCCAATATGTGTGCTGGAGCGCTTGCCCAGGCTTTCCTTCTCTTTCCTGCTTATAGCCCCAAGGGTGATTGTGGGGTTTCTTCTTCCTCCTCTTCCTTCTCCTTCTCCTCTTTTTTTTTTTGCCAGTTCTGGGCTTGAGCTCAGGGCCTGAGCACTGTTCTTGGGCTTTTTTTCTCAAGGCTAGCACTCTGCCACTTGAGCCACAGCACCACTTTCAGCCTTTTTCTATGTATGTGGTACCAAGGAATCGAACCTGGGTCTTCGTGCATGCTAGGCAGGCACTCTACCACTAGGCCAAACTCCCGGCCCCTCCTTCTCCTTCTTTTCCTTCTCTTCCTCTTCCTCTCCTCCATCTTCCTTCTTCCTTATTTTACCTATTGCCCAATGTTAGGGTCCATTGTTTCTTTTACAAACTTAAAGCTTAATATTTCTGTATTGCATGTGCTTTGTCTACTGCTCACTGTTCACTGTCACATTCCCAGGCCTTTCCAAGCCACCCCCTTCTTCCAACAGGGATATTCTGGATGTCTCTAATATATCATATTCCCTTCTCCTTCCAGAGAGACAGTTATTCGTTTGCAGATAATTATGTGTAACTGGAATTAAGGTAGTTCTCTTGATGCTGTGAAAAAAGCTAGTCTAGGAACAAAGGTTAACATGCTAAGGTGACTAAATAGAAAGATTAAAAGAGATTGAAAAAAAAAAACCTCTTGCATCAAGTAATTGTATTTACTAACCTTTTCTCAGTTGAGAAATTTTAACTCTTATTCTTTTACAAGTCATTTTGAATTGCATATATTTTCTCATATATATACCCAGCATTTCATATCAATACACCTTTTTAAATTAAATAATTTATTAACATTGATTTTTTTTCTGTTTTTTTATTGTAATTAATAAAAGGGTTACATGATATTTGCCAGATAGAAGGTGCATTAATTCACATACATTGATACCCTTTCACATGTCTTGGTCCCCATTTCCCTCCCCCCCACCCCCACCCCTCATCTTGTTTTTCCCCAATCCCTATCCAATTTCAAATAACCAAATACAAATAAATTCAGTATATCAGATAACAAAGTGAGATACTGTAACAATATGAGATACCCAAGGGACAGCAAAGAAGATGTGAGATAACATAGTACATTAAGGACAACAGTCATTCGTTATATGGCTTTTGTTTCAATATCCTGGAGGTCCTTTCAATTAGCTTCATACTATATGGCCTTATGTATCAAGGTTTTGCTGTATTGCAGATCTCTGCTAGTAGAGCCCAAGGTTTCTACTGATTATGACAAATGAGGGAAACCATTGAGCCTAAGTTCCTTTGAGTCTGGCTTACTTCACTTAATATGATTTTTTCTAAGTCTTTCCATTTCCTAACAAATGGGTCGATGTCGTTTTTTCTGACAGCAGCATAGAATTCCATTGTGTACAAATACCACAACTTGTTGATCCACTCATCAACTGAGGGACATCTAGGTTGGTTCCATATTTTTGCTATGGTGAATAATGCTGCAGTGAACATTGTTGTGCTAGTGGATTTAGTATGCCCTAGATTCTGGATGGTTTGGTAAATGCCAAGTAGTAGAATTGCTGGGTCGTAGGGGAGTTCTATGTTTAGCCTTTTGAGGCACTGCCACACTACTTTCCATAGTGGTTGAACGAGTTTGCACTCCCACCAATAGTGTAGTAGTGATCCCTCCTGGCCACATCCCCTCCAGCATCTGTTATTATTCGTTTTCCTGATCCTGGCCATTCTAACTGGAGTGAGGTGGAATCTTAGAGTTGTTTTGATTTGCATTTCTTTTATGACCAGAGATGTTGAGCATTTCTTCATGTGTCTATGGGCCATTTTTGTTTCTTCTTCAGAGAAGACTCTATTTAAGTCTTTGGCCCATTTTTTAATGGGATGGTTGTTACTTTGGAGGTTAGTTTTGGAGTGATTCAATTTTTTGAGTTGTTGATATATTTTAGATATGAGGCCTTTGTCCGTTTGGTTGGTGAAGATCTTCTCCCACTCTAGGCTTCCTAATTAATTTACTAGCTATGTCCTTTGCCATACAAAAGCTCCACAGTTTAATGCAGAAATGGATGAATTCCTAGCCAATATTAACATACCCACACTGAACCAAGAAGAACTAATCCAACTCAACAGGCCTATTTCAAGCTCTGAAATAGAAATGGCAATTAGAGAACCTCCACGTAAGAAAAGCCCAGGGCCAGATGGATTCACAGCTGAATTCTATAAGGTCTTCAAAGCAGAGCTTACACCAATACTCCTCAAGCTCTTCAACAAAATTGAAAATGAAGGTTCCTTACCAAACTCATTCTATGAAGCCAGTATAACCCTCATCCCCAAACCAGACAGGGATTCATCGAAGAAAGAGAACTATACACCTATTTCTTTGATGAACATCAATGTAAAACTTCTCAACAAAATACTGGCCAACCATCTACAACAACACATCAAAAAAATTATACACTGTGATCAAACTGGATTCATCATGGGGAGGCAAAGCTGGTTCAACATACGCAAATCAATTAATATAATTCAACACAGCAACAGGAGCAAGGACAAAAATCACATGATTGTCTCAATAGATGCGAAAAGGCATTTGACAAGATCCAACACCCCTTTATGTTAAAAGCTCTGGAGAAACTAGGAATCCATGGAACATTCCTCAATATAATAAAGGCTGTGTATGACAAACCCACTGCTAGTATTACACTTAATAGTGAATAGCTAAAGCCATTCCCTCTAAAATCAGAAACGAGACAAGGATGCCCACTCTCTCCACTCCTCTTTAACATAGTATTAGAATTCCTAGCCAGTGCAATAAGGCAAGAAGCAAGCATAAAGGGGATCCAAGTAGGGAAAGAGGAAGTAAAACTTTCCCTCTTTGCAGATGACATGATTCTGTATTTAAAGAATCCTATAGACTCTACTCCCAAGCTCCTTGAGCTGATTCAAAACTTTGGAAAAGTAGCAGGCTATAAAATTAACCCTCAAAAATCAGCTGCTTTCCTTTACGCCAACAGTGAGAGGAACGAGGCAATAATCAGGAAAGCAACTCCTTTCACAATAGCCTCAAAGAAAATAAAGTACCTAGGAATTAGCTTAACTAAGAATGTAAAGGACCTTTTTGATGAAAACTTTAAAACCCTAAAAAAGGAAATTAAAGCAGAACTAAGGAAATGGAAAAACCTCCCATGCTCCTGGATTGGAAGAATCAACATTGTGAAAATGACAGTCTTGCCAAGGGCTATCTGCAAATTCAAGGCAATACCCATCAATATCCCAATGGCATTCTTTATAGAAATAAAAGAGGCAATTCAAAATTTCATTTGGAATAATAAAAGACCCTGTATAGCAAAAACACTTCTTAGCAGAAAGAACAGCGCAGGAGGAATTTCAATTCCAAACTTTAGACTCTATTACAGAGCTATAATTCTCAAAACAGCTTGGTACTGGCACAAGAACAGGCCTGAAGACCAATGGAATAGAACTGAGGACCCAGATATTAAACCACAGACCTATGGCCACCTAATCTTTGACAAGGGAGCCAAAAAATAAAAAAAATAGAATGGAAGAAAGACAGCCTCTTCAACAAGTTGTGCTGGCAGAACTGGTTAAGCACCTGCAGAAAACTAAAGTTGGATCCTTCTTTGTCACCCTGCACTAGAATTAACTCCAAATGGATCAAAGACCTGGAGGTAAAAGCTGACACACTGAAAACTTTACAAGAAGGAATAGGAGATACACTAGGCCTCCTTGGCACAGGTAGAAACTTTCTTAATAAGGACTAAGAATCACAACAAATCAGAGAAAGGCTGGATAAGTGGGACTGCATTAACATTGATTTTTTACATTATTCAACACACCTTTGAAAAGTGGTGATAGGCAAGTAGAAATCTGAAATATAAGAATAAGGTAAAGAAATTGCATTTAAGGTAGAAGTTTAAAGCAAGAACAAAAGCCTTGCAATGAGTAAGAACTTAGCATATTCTAGAAACTGACAGCAGGAGTGAATATTTGTTTTTTATGAGCAAAGGAAAATTAATAGTAACTACTATTTATAAATTATAGTGCTTTAAATCATTTTTACACATATTGTCCTATGATCATCACAGTTATGTGAGCTTGCATGATTATCATTCCTATTTATAGTTGAGTAAACTGTTGATATGCTTTATAGCTTATGATTGATATAAAAATTTTGATCTCTCTACTGCATCATGGTACCAGTCCAGTAATATATGTGTGTAAGAGTGTATACACATGCATATACATAGAATCAGAGAAAATAGTAAATATATGCATTTTATTTGCATATATTAGTACTACTTTTTAGCATTATAATTTATTCAGAGCTGAAGGTACAGATGGCAAGGCCAGATTTTTAAGTTTATTTGAATATTATGTTAATTGTATCAGTAAACACAATGTGGTATGTTATTGTCTATGTAACTATTAAGGTAAATGAGATACTCCTGATAGAAATCTCATAAATGTGATTAAGTGTTTGTACTTTGTAACTAGGAAGATTAATTTATAAGATATCAGCTGCTTTCTGTGAACTAATAGAATATTTTGTACTCATGAATTCAGTTTGTATAGCACATTAAACTTATGTGTGCATGTACTATGAGCATGTTGATGAGAAATATGAAAGTAGATAGGTAACTAAGGAATGAAAATTAAATTTTATAATTTTGGAAGGGGTTTATGAAAATTTTCTTCTACTCTTTTCTCCCTTTACCTCCCACATTTTTAGTTTTCTCACCAAGTGCTTTAATGTAGGCAAGAAATAGTTTTCACCTAGATTTTTATTGTCTTTTTACATTAATAAATACTTAATTTTATAAACTATTATTATTATTATTATTTTGTTTTTGTTGGTCATGGGGCTTGAACTCTGGGTCTAGGCACTGTCCCTGAACTCTTCAGCTCAAGGCTACCACCCTACCCCTGGAACTCCAACCCCACTTCCCATTTTCTAGTGATTAATTGGAGATATGAGTCTCAAGTTGTTTGGTGCCCTGCTTTGCTTAAACCGCTATCCTCAAATCTCAGCCTCCTCAGTAGCTAGGGCTATAGGTGTGGCTCGCCTAGCTTAAATTATTCTTTTATGAGGAAGCTAAGAACAAAGAAAGAGTTGAATTAAATTTTATAATAATACTTACCTTTAAAATGAATTGAGATCAAAGGAGTAAGCATTTGAATGACATAGCCTTGTGTACATATCTCCTGATCCCGGCCTCTCAAGTAGCTAGGATTTCCAATATGCCTTTTGTTGTTAATTTGTTACGAGGACTTGAACTCGAGGTCTGGGCATTGGTTTTTGGATTTTTGTTCTAGACTGGTGCTCTGCCACTTAAGCCACAGTTCCATTTCAGACATTTTCATGGTTAATTGGAGAAGGCCTAGAGGATGCTACTCTGGGGGTAAGCTCCTATACCCTAACGCTTCTATTTCTTTTCAATACCACCCTGTGCCAGGAATCAAGCCTTTCACACATGGCCTTTGGGGATATTTAGCCAACAGACAAGTGTAGGCTGAGGGTAGTTGAAAACCATATATCTTATAGAAGACTTAAACTAGGATATATGATTTAATTATGAAAAATAAGAAAACAAACTATTGATTTAAATAGTTTATTTAAAAAGACAAAAGATCAGCTAGGCATTGGTGGTTATTGACTGTAATTTTAGCTCCTCTGGGGGCTGAGATCTGAGAATTACAGTTTCAAGCCAGCCCAGGCAGGACAGTCTGTGAGACTTCTGTCTCCAAATAACCACCGAAAAGCTGGAAATAGAGCTATGGCTCCAAGTGGAAGAGCACTATTCATCAAGCCAAAAAAAAAAAAAAGCTCCCAGGCCCTGAATTCAAGCCCTAGGACTGGGAAAAAAAAAAAGACAAGAAGACAAGGGGTCTTAGTAGACCCCTTAGTAGACCCCTGGAGGACATCTAACACATAAAAAGATGCTCTATTTTATTTGTTATTAAATGCTTATTTGAACCATACTCCAGTTATATTACTAAACTATTAGAATTTCCTTTGAAAAAGCTGACAATATAAAAAACTAGGCTAGATTTTGGAAGAGTGGAAATTGTCTTCAATGCTGAAGACAGTTTATAATAGTGCAGCCACTTTAGGATATACTTTATATTTTCTTATAAACATCTGATAAACATTGTAATCATCCCCCTTATAGATATTGGCCCAAATTAATTGAAAATACACTTATGAAACTTTTATTTTTCAGTGTGTTTTCATACAGTATGTGCACCAGTGCTAGAGCTTGAACTCAGGACTGTGCTCCTGCTTGGCTTTTTCACACAGGCTGTTGCTCTGTCACTTGAGCACAACTCCATCCCCGATTTTTTGTTTTATGCCAGTAAGGGGCTTGAACGCAGGGCCTGGACACTGTCCTTAGCCTTTTTACTTAAGATTGGTCCTCTGCCACTTGAGCCATAGTTCTACTTCCAGCTTTTTGGTGGTTAGAGATCACTGTCTTAGGGATTTTCCGTCTGGGGCTAGCTTTGAACCGTGATCTCAGATCTCAGCCTCTTGCAAACATGAGCCACTGGTACCTAGCAAGTTGAGTAGTTTTAAATATCTCTGTGTCTTTTTTTTGTGTGTGTGTGTGGGTTATGGGGCTTGAACTTGGCCTGGGCTCCCTGAGCTCTTCAGCTCAAGGCTACCACCCTACCCTTGAGCCAAGCCCCACTTCCCATTTTCTAGAGGTTAATTGGAGATAAGAGTCTTAGGTCCTTTTGTGCCTGGGCTGGCTTTGAACTCTGATCCTTAGATCTCAGCCTCCTGAGTAGCTAGGATTACAGGGGTAAGCCTGCCACCACACCAGGCTCTCAATGTCTTTTTATAACAGTGCTACTTTTACAAAACAAGCCTTCTAGAAAAGGAAAGTAAGACAAAACTAAGAATTTTTTTTCATGATTATAAAATAAATTATAAGGCATAAGAATATTGATTGTATGGCCTTTTAGATCTGTTAATTGGTCTCTATGTATATTTTAAAATACAGATTGACATTAGTAAATTTTCTGAATTACCTTTGAACTATTTTACTTGTATTAGTACTTTCATTTTCTTCACTCATATTTGCTATTACAATATATATTTACTTACATATAGCATACCAATATGTCATAATTCAATAAGTTTATCTGATTTGGGAAGATAAGGATAATCACAGAGACTGTGGGACAAGGGGTGAACCAATGTATCAGGGACACTCACTAGACACTGTGTTGGAAATTAACTACAACTTGGAGGGGAGGGGAGTTGGGTGGGAGAAGGAAAATGGGAGAAAATGAAGAAGGAGGGTAACACTATATGACAGGAAATGTACTCATTACCTTATGTAACTGTAACCCCTCTGCACATCACTTTGACAATAAAATAAAATTAAAAGAAAATTATGGTGAAAATGTCATAAATACTATGATATATAACTTACTTGGCATGTCATATATGGCATTCTTCATTCACTCACTGAGCCACTTACATATTCATAAGTTTTCATTAGTGCCTACTAACTGCTCAGTGAACAAAATGAAACAAATTGTATTTATACTTTAGAAGTCATAGTTCAAAGACTAATCAAAGTAAGCAGACATTTACTGTGATTAGTAGATAAGAAAAGAATTCCATACTTGTTCTTTAAACCATTTTAAGAAAAACACCATAGAAAATTACCCATTTTCTGTTCGGACTTAGTTTTGATCCTATTTTAAAATATACTGGCTAAATAACAGTAAAGTCTTGGGAAATCTCTCCCAAGCCAGAATTAAAATGACGCTGTCAATTAGGAAATTGACCATATTTGTTCCTGTAATACTTTCCTCAGATTTTGCAACTTACATTGTTTAATGTTGCTGTGTAATATGGTAAGGTAATGAATGTCTTGGATATTATTGATGATTATTAAGATCCAAAGTACTTGTATAATGCAACTTTATATTTCTGCAAACTTTTGTTACTATGCAAATTACATGTTTTTTGGCTTTAAGTACTAGTAATAAGTTTGTTATAGATACAAATAAGATATTTCAGAATAGTTATTACTCTGTGGTATTTCTGTTCTTTTTTAAAAAGACATCTTTTGTTTGTCATAGTTGTCAAAGATATTTTTGCTATGAAAGGAAGACATAAAAATTTGTTATCTTACATATACCTTAGTCTCCCAGAATAAACTCGCATGTATATATCTATATCTATATGTGTGTGTGTGTGTGTGTATGTATGTATAGTCTACAGTATGATAGAGTTTTTCAGTGCTATATATCTTGTCATAAATGAGTCTTAATGTTTGTGTTTGATGTGATATGCAGATTTAAAGCTTTTACTTTTAATTGTTTATTCAGTTAGATTATTTTCAAGGATGTTTGATTTATCTTCAGTACAGAGTGAATCACACACTGAATTACAGCTCTCTGAACTTAGACCTGTGTCCCTGAATCATAGTTTTCCAGAGCCCATAGTTGTTCTTGGGTTTCTGCTCAAATTCAGGGACTTCTGTTCCTTCTAACCAAAAAGGTGTGACTGGAAGTCTTTTTGGCCAGCCCTGGGGCTTAAACTCAGGGCCTGAGTACTGTCCTTGGGCTTTCTCAAGGCTACAGCTCTACCACTTGAGCCACAGCACCACTTCTGGCTTTTTCTTATGTATGTGGTACCGATGAATCGAACCCAGGACTTTGTGTGTGCTAACCAAGCACTCTACTACTAAGCCACACTCCTGGCCCCTGTAAGTCCTTTCTTTTTCTTTTTTTTTTTTTTTGCCAGTCCTGGGCTTGAGCTCAGGGTCTGAGCACTGTCCTTGGACTTTCTCAAGGCTAGAGCTCTACCACTTGAGCCTCAGCACCACTTCTGGCTTTTTCCTATGTATGTGGTACCAAAGAATCAAACCCGGGTCTTCGTGCATGCTAGGCAAGCACTTTAACCACTAAGCCAAACTCCCGGCCCTGTAAGTCCTTTCTTACAGTGGTTTATTGAGCAAGCTAAGAAAGGGCAGGGGATTGAGGGAGAGGAGAGGGTGAGCTTTTGACTGTTGGCCAGTCAAAACTAGTATGTTTCCTGTAACTGACTCCGTGTGTCTCAATGTGTGCTGTCTTGGATATCCTAAATAATTTATGTAAATACATTTCCTACTTTTTTCACAGAATGTAGAACCCATGGACCAAAGGACAGTTAAAGCTGCCTACTTAAATCTTCAGGAAGATCTTTGAAAGCTCCATATAAGACCACCAGAGAGACTAATTTGTGGAAGCACCATGTATTGAAGCAGGAGAAGTTTTACCTGTATACTGACTAGAAAAAAGTTAAAATGTTTTTAATTCTTTGAGCTCTGGGAAGCCAAGAGATTGAGTTGAAAATCTGAAAATGCGGCCATGGACTGGTTCCTGGCGTTGGATTATGCTCATTCTTTTTGCCTGGGGAACCTTGTTATTTTATATAGGTGGTCATTTGGTTCGAGATAATGATCACCCTGACCACTCTAGCCGAGAACTGTCCAAGATTCTGGCAAAGCTTGAACGCTTAAAACAACAGAATGAAGACTTGAGGCGGATGGCTGAATCTCTCCGGTAGGTTCTAAAATACTGAAGGATGGATGATAAAAATTTGTAGTTTGCTTTTTTCAAGGATAAGAAAGTTCTTTGAATGTTTGCTTCAGCATCACATATACTCACATTTGAACAATATGATAAGCATGGCCCCTGTACTGGGATGGCATGAAAATTCATGAGACCTTCCTCCCTTCCTTCCTTCCTTCCTTCCTTCCTTCCCTCTTTCCTTCCCTCCTTCCCTCCTTCCTTCCTTCCCTCTTTCCTTCCCTCCTTCCCTCCTTCCTTCCTTCCTTCCTTCCTTCCTTCCTTCCTTCCTTCCTTCCCTCTTTCCTTCCCTCCTTCCCTCCTTCCCTCTCTCCCCCCTCTTGCCTACTCCCCCCCTCCTCTTTCTCTTTCTGTCAGTTGTGGGACTTGAACTCTGGGCCTGGACTCTGTCCCTGAGCTCTTCAGTTCAAGTCTACCGCCCTACCCCTTGAGCCCCAGCACCACTTCCGGTTTTCTAGTGGTTAATTGGAGATAAGAGTCTCATGGACTTTAATGCTTGGGCTGGCTTTGAACCGCCATCCTGAGATCTCAGTTTCCTGAGTAGCTAGGATGACAGGAGTGAGCCACCATGCCCGGCTCCGTATTTCTTTTTAAAAGTTCTGGGGCTGTGAGTTTGGCCTAGTGGTAGCGTGCTTGCCTAGCATGCATGAAGACCGGGGTTTGATTCCTCAGTACCACGTACATAGAAAAAAGCTGGGAATGGTGCTGTGGCTCAAGTGATAGAGCTCTAGCCTTGAGAAAGCTCTAAGGACAGTGCTCACACCCTGAGTTCAAGCCAGGACTGACAAAAAAAAAAGTAAAAGTTCATTGTGCAATTTATTTTTCAGTTTAACTTAATAATTTCTAAAGATTGATGTGTTGGCAAAAATTTAAATATCTGATAATCTATATACTCTAGACAATGTTCTCAGTCACAAATCTTATTTTGCATATGAATCTCAGTATAGAAAACTCTACCTTATAACTTATGTACTTATGTTTCATTTATAATTATGTTTAGAATTGTATCTGTATTGACACACTAAATCCAAACATTGTATGGGTTAAAGTAGCACATGCTGAAAATTGTTTGTAAATTGCCTATAACAAATTCCCAAGTTTTGGAAAATTGAGTTAGTTTGACACTTTAACTACCTTCCTTCCTTTCTTTGGGGAAAGGGATTGGTTGTGGGACTTGTTCTCATGGTCTGGGCATTGTCTCGAAGCTTTTTTGCTCCAAGTAGTGCTCTACCACTTTGAGCCACAGTGTCATTTCCTGATGACACCTTCTTAAAGTAAAGAAAAATTTATTGTTAAAATACCTAGATCTGGAATGTAGAGAATTATTATCATTGTTACTTCTAGACTACAAAAGATGTGACATATATTTTGGTTTGAAAAAACAATCAAAATTTCCACGTTTCATGGAAAAAGTAAACATGATGTTAGATAGGTGATTTTTATGTGTTTCAAAGTTGTTTGTCTAAAACTTGTTATTCTTCTGCATGTGAGGATAATCTTTAATATAGTACTTAACTTTCTTAAAAAAAGAGCCTAGAAATGAAGATTTGAAAGTTGTTACGATGATGTTGATAATTGACAAGAGTGGTGTAGAAAAAAAAGCTGAAAAGTTCATGGGTTTATGAGAAACAAATTTACAAGTGGAAAGTAAACACATCCAGTTGTGTGAATAATCCTAAGAATATCTGGGTAAATAGTGGGTGAGAGCCATGTTATGAAGACTGAAGAAAGAAAATAGTTGAGCGCTGGTGGTTCACTCCTGTAATCCTAGCTACTAAGGATAAGATCAGAGGATTATGGTTCAAAGCCACCCTGGGCAGAAAAGTTCCTGTGGGACTCTTACCTCCAATTAAACACTTAAGAACTGATAGTGATGCATGGCTCAATAGTAGACCACCAGCTTTGAATTTAAGGCTCAGAATTCAAGTCCCATAACCAACAAAAGAAAATAGTTGGCAGGCTGTCTGCCTGTAGTTCTCTTATTCTTTTATTCCTCCACCCCATTGTATTATATTCTTCCTTCAGAATGCAGCTCTTTCCTTTTTTTCTCTAGTTCTGAAACTTTTTTTTTTTTTTTGGCCAGTCCTGGGCTTGAGCTCAGGGCCTGAGCACTGTCCTTGGTCTTTCTCAAGGCTAGAGCTCTACCACTTGAGCCTTAGCACCACTTCCGGCTTTTTTCTATGTACGTGGTATCAAGGAATCGAACCTGGGTCTTCGTGCATGCTAGGCAGGCACTCGACCACTAGGCCAAACTCCCGGCCCCCTGAAATGTTTTTTTTTTTTTTATGTAATATTTTCATTAGTATATTTTCCTTAGCTTGAATTCTTTTTTACATATAATTTTATTATTATAATAGTGTTGGTGGCTACCATTTCACAAGTGGCTGCCATTTCACAATTCAGGTAAGATGTACATTTCTCTTTTGGATAATATTAGCCACTTTCCTCCACCTTTTCTCTTCTGTTCCTGCTAATTGGTGATATGTTTAGTAATACTCTGGGCTATGAGTTTTGTAAAAGTGAGTGAAACATTACTCCTGTCATTTGTTGTAGTACGAGTAATGTGAGTCAGCAAGGTAAAAAATGGACATAAATCTTCAGGAAGTGTGTATTATTTTATTGGTGGAAAATCAGAAGAGATCATTGAAGAAGTGATCTTTCAACACAGCTTTATATTCACTCATTCTTTATGAGAAGCAAAGATTGGTAATCCTTAAATAGGATTAGTTATAGTAGCTATCATTTATTGGGATTTTCTTATGGGCTAGACACTTGCATGGATTATGAGGTACCTGTATCGTGAAACTGTTTTCAGATAAAGAATCATAGAGATGTTAAGTAGTTTAATTTGCCCAAAGTTACACTTTCCATGAATTATAAAGCTTTCTTTGAATTCCAGTAAAATGACTCCAAAGTCTGGGCTCTGATGAGCTATCCTGTCTCCTTAAGCAGGAGAGACATTAATGAAAAAAAAAATATCAATTCTAAGTCTCAGGAAATCACAAAGAATTAGCTGCTGCTCAAGTTAATTTTATCATTTGCTTTGTAGTAAAATCTTGTTCTGCATTATGAGAGTTTTCTTCTCAGAAAAAGATGTTGAGTTAAACTTAATTTAGGCTCTAAATGAAGACTTCATCTTCAATACTGATATTTCCATTTGTTTATTTCTTACTTCCAGCAATGTATTCATTGCATGGAAGCTTGTCTTACAGGTTGGATGGGTTGGTCTCTCTAGAAAATGATCATTGTGCTGGGTGCCAGTGGCTCACACCTATAATCCTAACTACTCTGGAGCCTGAGATATGAGGATTGCAGTTACTCTTTCTCTCCATTAACCATCAGAAAACCAGAAATGGTGCTGTGGTTCAAGTGGTAGAACACTACCCTTGAACAAGAAGAACACAGGGACAGTGCCCAGGCCCTAAGTTCAAGTCCCACAAGCGACCAAAAAAACCCAAACAAACCCAAATAGCCCTCATATTCTTGGTGCTTTTTATAAATTTAATTTAGTTTTTTTTCTGAACTTTAAAAGATTGTATACAAAGGAGTTAAGACTTACCACCTAAGTGTTCCGTGTTTCTTGTTCAGAGTCTCTCTTTCTTTGCTTTCCTCCATCCCATCTGTTCTCTCTCCCACTTGTATTTTTTTATTTATTGAAATTACATTCCCAGGTACTATAATTAAATATAGAGTCAGCGCCTCAGAGTGGAAGTACTTAACAACCTGTAATCATACTGTGATATCATGTGGCTACAATGTAGAAATAGAGCCTAAACTTGATTCATTATATGTGTGTGTGTGCATGCGTATCATTTCAGTGAAATAAATAAATGGTTACTTTCTTACTTTAGGGAAGAAAAACTTACTGGGCTCTCCCATCCACTTTTCTGTTTGGGCCATGTGTGTTTCTTTTAGTAGGATCTCATAGTCAGCACACAGATGAAAGCATGATGGGAGTGCTACTGGCATAGGGACATTGTTTCCTTATTGACATCCAACCAATATATTGTATTCAAGTGTCTGAATGTATTTTCTTAAAAGAAATTGTTTTTATAACTCAGAAAAGAAACGTTAGTTGAGGAAAGTATAATACTGGATAATTTCTTTGAATTAAGGAGAATAGACTGGAGTTGGAGAGCAACACAGAAGCCTGAAACTACTCAGGAAAAATTTCAGGTAGTTAACCTTTCAGCTAGAATTTGCCGTTTTTTTTTTTTTTTTTTTTAAACAGTTTTACAACAGTTTAGAAACCATTTCGTTGAGGGATGCAATTATACAAGCAAGCATAATCTGTGGTAAGGGAAGTGGTATGTGTGTATGGATATGTATGTGTTTGAGGAATAATTTTCATATAGTAAAGTTTATTCCTTTAGTAAACAAGTCTATGCATTTTGGCAAATGTTTACATTCATGTAATCACCACAATCAAGAATTCTCCCACTTCCCAGTAATATTGTTGTACTCCTTTTTTTTTGTTGTTTGGTAGTCCCGGGCCTTGAACTCAGGGTCTGGGTACTGTCCGTGGGCGTTCTCAAGGTTAGAGCTCTACCACTTGAACTATAGCACCAGTTCTGGCTTTTATTTCTGTATGCAGTACTGAGGAATTGAGCCCCAGTCTTTGTGCATGCTAGGCAAGCACTCTACCGCTAGGCTAAATTCCCAGCCCTGTTGTACATAAGTCAAGTTTTGCTCCTACCTACTAGCTGTGAAATTGTCTGATAGGTTTGCCATCCTATATATTTTCCTGTTTTAGAATATCATATAGAAAGTAGACGTATGACTTGAGTGGTAGAACCCTGAGTTCGAACCCTGTTGCTGCCACACACACACAAATTAATAAAAATAGAAGAAAATAAATGGAATATTACATAAATAGACTAATTCAATATGTATCCTCTTAAAGTCATGAAGTACATTCTTCATTTAGCTTAAGGAATTTTGGCTTGCCAATATTATTGTGCATGTCAGCAGTTAACTGCTGAGTAGAATTTTCATTCTATTTTTAATGTTAAGTAGTATTCCCTTGTATACATATATTATCATCTCTTTTTTAAAATTTTGTTTTAAAAATTCATTCACTGATTGAAAGAAATTGGATAGTTTCCATTATTTGACAGTTGTAAATAAAGCCACCGTTCATCTTTGTCCTGTAAGTTTTTGTGTAAACTTAAGTTTTCATTTCTCTTGGATAAATACTTAGGGGTTTGCATTGCTGGTTAATTTGATAAGTGCATGTTGAACTTCAAACAAGTTACTCAAGTTTTTCAGAGTACCTGTACCACTTTGAAGTTCTCATCAGCAAGGCTTGAAGTGTCCACTTCCTTTTGTCCTTGCTAGTGGTTGCTGTTGTCACTTATTTTTATGTCAACTTTTAGGAACCCAAAAATACTGTTCTTACAAATAACAGGTTATTTGTAAACAATAAAGGTAGTATTTTCCCCAAGGTTTCTATTTCCATTTGTATAGTAAATGATGCTGAATATTTTCCATGCATTTGTCATTTATATAGCTTTAGTAATGTTTTTTTTTTAAAATCTCTTGCTTATTTTTAAAAATTGTGTTGCTTTATTTTTTTTTTTTATTTATTTTTTTTTTTTGCCAGTCCTGGGCTTGAGCTCAGAGCCTGAGCACTGTCCTTGGACTTTCTCAAGGCTAGAGCTCTACGGCTTGAGCCTCAGCACCATTTCTGGCTTTTTTCTATGTATGTGGTACGGAGGAATTGAACCCGGGTCTTCGTGCATGGTAGGCAAGCACTTTAACCACTAGGCCAAACTCCTGGCCCCCTTTATTGAGTTTTTAAAAATGTTTTTAATAGCCGGGAGTTTGGTCTAGTGGTAGAGTGCTTGTCTAGCATGCACGAAGATCTGGGTTCGATTCCTCGGTACCATATACATAGAAAAAAAGCCAGAAGTGGTGCTGTGTGGCTCAACTGGTAAAGTTCTAACCTTGAGAAAGCCCAAGGACAATGCTCAGGCCCTGAGCTCAAGGCCTAGGACTAGCAAAAAAAAAAAATAATAATAATTAAATTAAAAAAAATGTTTTTAAGCCAGGCATGGTGGCTCACATCTGTAATACTAGGTACTCAGGGAGCTCAGATCTGAGGATCATGGTTCAAAGCCAGTCTGTGAGATCTTATCTCCAATTAACCACAGAAAACCAGAAATGGGGCTGTGGCTCAAGTGGTACCGTGGTAGCCTTGAACTAAAGAGCTCAGGGACAATGCCCAGGTCCAGATTTCAAGTCCCACAACCCACCAAAAAATAAAATATGGACAGGTTAATATAATACTTTGGAACGGAGCCCAGGCCCAGAGTTCAGGCCCCACAAGTGACAAAAAAATGTTTTTATGTCTGATATGAAACAAAATTATATGTATATAACACATTGAATGTATAACATACCCATGTATATTACTATTTATTCATTCATTCATTCATTCATTCATTCATTTATTTATTTATTTATTTATTTATTTATTGTGGATCATGGGACTTGAACTCAGCCTGGGCACTGTTCCTAGCTCTTCAGCTCAAGGGCCATACCCTTGAGCCAAGCCCCACTTCCCCTTTTCTAGAGGTTAATTGGAGATAAGAGTCTTAGGTCCTTTTGTGCCTGGGCTGGCTTTAAACCTTGATCTTTAGCTCTCACCCTCCTGAGTAGCTAGGATTACAGACGTGAGTCACCGCACCCAGCTATATTTTTTTAATACATTTTTATTGTAACCCGGCTATAATATTTTTTATGTATATACATAAATACATATTAGGCATGGCTCAGTGATAGTGTGCTTGCCTAGCAAGTGTGGGACTCTGAGTTCAAATCCCATATATAATATATATAATAGACATACTATGTTATATGTGTATGTATATACACATACCTATATATAACACAGATTGAAACACTATGTCTTAAAACCATAACCACTTATATGCTTTTTTATTATATTTTTATTATCTTTAAGTATTTACTCTTGATATTTCAACTGGGCTAGCTTCAGCCTTTCTTTCTAGTTATACATGCCCTCAGTCAAGTCACTATGATCATGCAGTCGTCCGCTGTAGCTGAGCAGTCCAAGATGATTTACTTACATGTGTGATGACAGTTGGAAACATCAGCTGGTTGCTTTCATAATGATCTCTCTAGCAAGATAGCCAGGTTTCTTCCACAGTAGTGTTCCAAGGCAATGAGAATAACATCTCTTATTCTTTGGAACAGCCAAAGGAGTAGAGCAAAAGTGGCACTGTTACCTCTTGAGGCTGAGCATCAACTATAGAGACAATAGGGAATGGTGATTTTTAGCAGAGGGAGGACATTTTTTATTTATTTATTCTTTTAGCAGAGGACGGATATAGAGAAAATGGTTAAGAGAGATTTATATTTTCCAAAGGATTTGGAAATGTTTGTCTGGAATTGTAGTTTCATACAATATTAGTCTGGGCCTGGCATGAAGTATACTTTCATTCATACTAATGATTGAATTTATTGGCTTTGGTAGTTTTGTTTAAATTACATGCTTAAATTTGTCATTATTCTTGTTTTCTAATTGCTAGCATCTTAGTCATACATGTAATGGTTTTTTGTTGTTGTTGTTGTTGTTCTTTCTTTTTTTTTGCCAGTCCTGGGCTTGAGCTCAGGACCTGAGCACTGTCCTTGGACTTTCTCAAGGCTAGAGCTCTACCACTTGAGCCTCAGCATCACTTCCGGCTTTTTTCTATGTATGTGGTACTTAGGAATGGAACCCGGGTCTTCATGCATGCTAGGCAAGCACTTTAACCCCTAGGCCAAATTCCCGGCCCGCTGTTGTTCTTTTTTGTGGGTCATAGGGCTTGAACTCTGGGCTGTCCCTGAGCTCTTCAGCTCAAGGCTACTGCCCACCCCTGGAGCCACAATGCCACTTCATGTTTTCTAATGATTAATTGGAGATAAGAGTTTCAGGGTCTTTAGTGCCAGAGCTGGCTTTGAACCATGATCCTCAGTTCTCAGGCTCCCGAGTAGCTAGTATTACAGGAGTAAACCACTGCCCCTGGCTGGGCTTTTTTTTTTTTTTTTTTTTGAACATTAAGAAATAACCACTTAGTCCTTTTATTCATGTTTATCTTATCTAGGTTCTTAGTAAAGCTAGATTTCTATCAGCTCATAGAATTTTTCAAAGAATTATTTTTATTGTGTGTCATTTTCCAGTTTTATTGATTTTTGTTCATTGATAATTTCTTGTCTTACAGTCTCTGATTTATCTTATTCTTCTAAGCTTTTTCATAAAGAAGTTTATATCATTGATTTTTTAAATGGCTTATTTGTTAGAATATGTTGAATATTTTGTATCTGAATATGTGGGACTAGAAAGTGTTTGAAATTTAAAACAATGTATTTTGTCAACTTTATCATTTGTTATGGTCTTCCAATTGTGTTCATACTTGGGTTGCATTTATTTATGCATTTCTGTGTCTTTATTTAGAGAAATGCTAAATAAAAGGTAAGTAAGCATTTATGTACATTTTTTTTATGTTCTATGTATCCAATCAGAACTAGTATCATTACCTACCTACCTTTTCATATGCACTAAAAAAAAAAAAAAACTAACCCTCTTAAACTAATTCAGCATATGAAAATCTATGTCTGAGAAATAGTGAACTTAAGGAATTTGGATTTTAAAATACAATAATACATTTTGCTTATAGTCTTTCCAAGTGGGTTTTGTAATGTGAGGTCCATCAGTGAGCAGACATAGTCAACAGTTTGTAATGGTATTCATAAGATTGTTACAATGGACAATAATAATTTCATGGTACTTTTCTCAGGATCGTATTTCATTGACTCATGATATATTTCATTGACGTGGTATTGGGTCACAGTAGGAAATGATGTGAAAAAAAAGATGATAGCCTCTCCTTTTACTCTTAGCATATTAATTGTCCTAACAACAGTATCAGCGAGAACAGCAAGACAATGAAAATGATGGCTCTCAATATGTGTTACTGCATATCCAGATGCATTCTAATCTCTTTATGTATATTAACTCATGATTATTCAACAGACCTGTGAATAAGTCCTAACATTATCTCTGGTACAAAGAAGCATAGTCCAGTGATTTACTGAAGCTTCTATAAGAGCTGTGATTTTTAGATCTGGAGTTCATCTCCAGGCACTCTGATTTTATAGTCCACATTCTTTTTAATGTTTTAAATTTAATTTTCATCTTAAGTAGTTGTACAAAGGGGTTTCAGCTCAACATGTCAGCATCTCGACTCCTTTCATCATTCTCCTCTATCCCAATTCCACCGTTCTCTCAAGTTACTTGGTTCCATTTTCACATATTTATATATTGATTAGTGTTCATAATCCACATTCTCAATCATATTGCTTTGATAGCCCTAGAAGTAACTGCTTTGTCACAAAAAAAATGTGCAACAGACTTTTCCCTAGTATTCTTTTCTTAACATTCTTGCTTGTTATTTATGCAGTAGACCATATATCATATGCCATAATGTTCTCTGAAAAGAAGTCCTCCTTCTGTCATATTCCTTTTCTCTCTGTTTACCACTTAACAGACTTAGCAAGGGAAACTATTAGAGTTAAAGAAATAATATTGCGTAATGATGGAGTAAATACTTTAAAAATGGCTTACCAGTCTTTAACATGTATACACTCAGCAGAGTGTCAAGTATGTGAGGCAAAAAATATGTGAGGCTAAAAGAAATAGATATACTTAGTATTTATAGCTAGAAGCTCAGTGCACCTCTTACAGTAATTGGTAGGTCAAGCAGGCAGAAAATCAGTAAGGATTTAGTTGACATCTCAACTACCAATCAACTTGCCACAGCTGACATTTGCAGATTACTGTATCCCTCAACAGCAGAGTACACATTTAGCATTGAAAGCCCTTCTTTTCTGATGAATGCTGTTATTTGGATAAAGGAATATCTTAAAATCTTTAGGTGGTTTTGTCATAATAAATAGATAAGTCTGTTTATTTGGAATTGCATTGCATGTAGGGAGACTGTGGACTATAGTGTCAGTTGCAAGTTTTTCTTGAAGAGAAGAATTCCTTTCCCTCTTCATTACAAGCTCACTGTATCTCAAGTTCATTGTACCTCAACAAAAATAGCTCAGTAGAAATCAACTATGTAAACTGTAAGATCCTGATTTCTTGCTTTACTCATAGGCATTAATCGTTTTGTGTGTGGGGGGGGGGTCATGGGGCTTGAACTCGCCCTAGGTCCTGCCTCAGGGCCTGTGTGTTGTCTCTGAGCTCTTTAGCTCAAGGCTGTTGCCCTACCCTTGAGCCAAGCCCCACTTCTCCTTTTCTAGGGGTTAATTGGAGGTTAGAGTCTCAGGTCCTTTTGTGCCTAGGCTGGCTTTGAACCTTGATCATCAGATCTCAGCTTCCTGAGTAGGTAGGATTATAGGCATGAGCCACCACATCTGACTGGCATTAATAATTTTTAGAGTAAATTAACTCACAGTATTTGGGGAACAGTATAAACTGCTGAAGATAACTATATAGTGTGTGTATGTGTGTGCAAGCATTTTGTTGTTATTTTTAGGTGTTGTTATTTGCTTCGAAAATGAGCTACATTTCTAGCTCTGATTTTGAGGAGCAGAAACAGTCCAGGCATCTTTTATCTTAAGGTTGTGAAACCAGACAGTATAGACTATTAACACTACAATCAAGAATGAAATTGTGGAACAGTTGCAAAGGTATTGTATAAATTGTGGAATAAGAAAGAGTAGCAAATTTGTGATTCATTCTTTCATTCTTTTAATTAGTTTTCTTTGAAGTACAAAATATTATTACTTTCCACTATTTACAGCTAGCTTGTTAAAAAATTATATTATTTGCTGTGCAACACATTACCAAACTTAAAGAGTATAAAACACAGAAATTTCCTTTTTTTTTTTTTTGTCAGTCTTGGGGCTTGAACTCAGGGCCTGAACACTGTGCTTGGGCTTTCTCAAGGCTAGAGCTCTGCCACTTGAGCCACAGCACCACTTCCAGCTTTTTTTTTCCCCCAGTCCTGGGGCTTGAACTCAGGGCCCAGGCACTGTTCATGGACACTTTTTGCCCAAGGCTAATGTTCTCCCACTTGAGCCACAGCACCACTTCTGACTTTTTCTATGTATGTGATACCAAGGGAATCAAACCAAGGGCTTCATGCATGCTAGGCAAGCACTCTACCACTAGGCCACACTCCTGGCCCCGCTTCCAGCTCTTTCTATGTATGTGGTACTGAGGAATTGAACCCGGGTCTTCATGCATGATAAGCAAGCACTTTACCACTAGGCCAAACTCCCAGCCTCAACACAGAAACTTTTTATCTCCCTGTTTCTGTGGATTAAGGTGAACATGCCTAGCTGCTGCAGAAGATGTTGGCTGCATTTTAGTTTCATTTCAAAGTTTAACTTGGGACAGATATAGTTCCCAGGTCACATAATTAATGTAGTTCACTTCTGTGGGGCTTGTTGGACTAAGGTCTCAGTTTTTTGCTGGTTGCTAGTGACTGTAACTACATTGCCCAGTATAATATCTGGCTTCGTCAAAGTCTTTTCATTGAAAGACTTCTTTGAAAGAAATCCAGTCATTTCATTATTTTAATTATATGTCTGACTTTTGACATCCATTATCATAGTTTTTTTAATGTGTGAAACGTAAATTTATTATTAATAGAATTCAGTCATTCCCTATCCTCTCCTCCTCCTCCCCCGCTTTTTTTTTTTGTCCATTATGGGGCTTGAACTCAGGGCCTGGGTGCTGTCTCTGAACTTTTCAAGGCTTGTGCTGTATCACTTTGAGCCACAGCTTCGCTTCTGGTTTCTAAGTAGTTTATTGGAGATAAGAATCTCAAGAACTTTCCAGCTTGGGCTGGCCTTGTACTGTGATCCTCCAGTCCTCCTGAGTAGCTGGGATTGCAGTCATTTTCCCTTTTAATTCTTCACATAGTTTACTTCTTGAATGATAACCATTGTTGCCAAGAAGATATTTATGACAACTGTCTTTTTGGACAGTACTCTTTTGCATATTTGTATATAAATTTTACTTAAGGAGAGATATTTACTAAGCATTATGACAACTTTTTATTTTCTTAGTCTTGACAAGATACAGCTTATTTTATAGTCCATTGCACCTGGTTGAGAACATTAGAGTCCTGTTGCTCTAGCTTAATATATGGTTTTGAATTTGCCTTTGAGATATAGAAAATACAATAGTGTACTTAAACATTCTGTCATATAAACATATAGCTTGAAAGGAGCATAAATGTTAGCATGGTCAGTTGTACCAGTTTTTTTTTCCTTTAATTTTCCAGTTAAAATAATACATAAGGCAATGCATTTTTAGTTACTGTTCCATATTTGTCTTATTTATGGTGAACATATGCTTTCTTTTATAGAAATTTTGTGCTTTTCTGAAACATGATAATAATAGAACCTGTGTTTATAATTTCAGAAACTGGGGAGACAAGAAATTGGGAGGATCATGATTAGATTCTAGTCCAGGCAAAAAGTTAATGAAACTGTTCTCTCAAAAGTTCATGTGGTGGTTCATGTCTGAAATCCTACCAACAAGGAGGTAAATGTAGGAGGGTCATGATTCAGTGCTTCCCCTTTCCACATAAATGTAAAAGAAACAAGTGAGTACTACCTCAAAAGTACTGGGTCCTGTGTTCAAACCCTAGTACCACCCAATGAAGGAAGTATGTTTATTTTTAGATTTCCTAATTTACATCTTGAAGTTCAGCCTTTAAGCAGAATAAGGAACAGTTCTCCACAAGTGCCATGCTTTATGTTTTCAGATTCATCCTTACCCATGATAAAAAGCACATGTACAATGTAAAAATGTATATTGCTATTATAACCAGTACGAAGAACTGAAGAACTTGTAAGCTCTGTTAAGTGCTTGATATACTGTAGGCAATGTGTTTCATGTAAGTTTTTGAATAGAAAAAGATACTTTAGTACACTGTAATAAATTTAATGTATATTAATAATTTGATTGTTAGGGATTAATCAAAGTGTAGAAATTGTTTACTCTTTCCAGCCCAATATTCTGATATCTAGGATCTCATGTTTGTGATGCAAAGTAGGCAGATAAGCAGTGAAACTGTTTTGTATTTACTTCTTGTAACCTTTTAGATTTAGATCTGAATTCAGCATCTAATAGTCTTTGCTTACTTCTTCTTCTTCTTTTGTTTTTTTTTTGCTAGTCATGGGGCTTGAACCTATGGATCTGTTTGTCTGTCTTTGGTTGTAGGGCTTTGAACTCTGGACCTGGGTGCTGTCCTTGAGCTCTTCAGCTCAGGGTTTCACTCTACCACTTTGAACCACAGAGTCGCTTCCAGTGTGGTGGTTAATTGGAGATAAAAGGCTCACTGACTTTTGTGCCTGGGCTAGTTTTGAACCACAGTCCTCAGATTTCAGCTTCCTGAGTAACTAGAATTTCAAATGTGAGCAACTGGTACTCAGCTAAACCCAAATGTATATTTTATCTTTGCTACTTAATTCTGAGCTAGTATGAACCCAGTTATTTTCCTTGAGCCCTGATTTCATTATTTATACATTATAGAAATTAAGCATCTTGATAAAGTTTTTATTTGTTTCAGGTTAAGGAAATATTCCTAATAATAGCATGGGATTATTTTGTAGGGATACATTCTTTTTTTAAAATTTTTTATTGTAATTAGTAAAAGGGTTACATGATATTTGCCAGATAGAAGGTGCATTAATTCACATACATTGATACCCTTTCATATGTCTTGGTACCCATTACCCTCCCTCCCAACCCCCCACCCGTCTTTGTTTTTCCCCCTTCCCTATCAAATTTCAAATAACCAAATGCAAATAAATTCAATATATCAGATAACAAAGTGAGATACTGTAACAATATGAGATACCCAAGGGACAGCAAAGGAGATGAGAGACAACATAGTACATTAAGGACAACAATCATTTGTTATATTGGAACTCCAGGTCAGGAAGCAAAGAATTTAAGAGGGGATGGAGGAAGGGCACAGTGATGCAGCTTGGACCTAGCATTCCGGAGGCCCTTGGGTTTGATGTTTGTCATTGGGGAAAGCAAATAAATGAAACAGTCATTTGAGGATTTAGAAACATGAACTGGAAAGCTCTTCTATACCTTTTCATTTATTTTTTTTTTAATGCCAATACTGGGGTTTGAACTCCAGGTCTGGTGTTCTTTTTTAACTTTTTCAATCAAGGCTGAGACTCTACCACCTGAGTCAAACCTCCATTTTTAGCTTTTTGTTGGTTATTTGGAGGTGAGAGTCTCCCAATTGTCTGCAGTCGCTGGCTTCAGAGGACAGTCCTCTGATCTCAACCTCTTGAGTAGTAACTAGGATTATAGATGTGAACCACTAGTGTCTGGCTTAGTTTTACTATTAGTCTCAATTTCTCTCCTTGGTTTTCTTGCAGTTACCCTCTCTTCTCCTTCACTTCCCCCTTCTCCTGTCTTTTTTTTTTTCTTGATCAGTTGTGGGGCTTGATCTCTGGGCCTGGGTGCTGTCCCTGAGCTCTTCTGCTCAAGGCTACCTACCACCCTACCTCTGGGCCTGGGTGTTGTCCCTGAGCTCATCAGCTGAGGCTACCACCCTACCCCTGGAGCTACAGCTCCACTTTCTGTTTTCTGTTGGTTAATTGGAGATAAGAGTCTCAAGGACTTTAGTGCCTGAGCTGGCTTTGAACTGAGATCCTCAGATCTCCGTCTCCTGAGTTGCTAGGATTACAGGTGTGAGCCACTGAGAAAGAAACTAGTCCAGCTTGTACCAGAAATGCATGTCATGTCCAGTCAAATATGAGGGAAGAAGAGAGTCACATGGTGTCAACATGGCTGCCAGGACAGTTCTGTATAGATGGCTAGCAAAAGTTGGATTAAAGTGACTAGTGGTTGTCAACTTTTTACTTATCTAATTCTGTTGTAATCTTTGCATTAAATCTGTGAGTTGCTAGTAGGCAGCCAACTGCGGGTACTATAGAAAGTACCATCTAGCACCACAAAGTGGATGCCTCATGAATATTGATTGCTTAACTTAAGCTCCTGGGTTAAAGGAACAGTCATCACTAATTTACATATTAAGCAACCTGCATTGTATAACTGACTTAGAAATACAGTTGGAGCCTATAAGTTTTCTTCTCTTCATTAAAAGGCACTTATTAAATTCCTAATAGCATATGAGGCCATGCCAAGAAAATTACTTTGACCTTTCCCTGATCTCTAGTAGCTTATTATTAAAAGGCATACATTAGACATTACAAACAGCCCTAGGAAATACCAATCAGTCATGAAAGGGCTTATAATACACTCATATTAAATGCAAGTTTAGGATGCATTTATATGGTTTGTAATATCAGAGAGTAGTAATATCAGACTATTGAGATAGATAGTGAGATGAAGTGCAGCTTTGAGATTTACACATTGCAATGCAATGTTTAGAAAACACCAGTATAGTGTGCTCTGAAACTTTTTATTACTAAGTATGTATGTATCTGATCCAATAGTTAAGGGATTATTTTAAGATGATAAAATCACTATTAAGAAACAGAAAGGAAGGGTTGTAGTTCAAGGGGTCGGGCAGTAGCATTGAGCTAAAGAGCTCAGAGACAATGCCCAGGCTGAGTTCAAGCCCCAGGAGGCGCACGCGTGCACACACACACACACACACACACACACACACACACACACACACAATACAAGGACTGAATTACCAGAAAGTCTTAAAAGGAAAGATACTAGATGAGGTGGTAGTGGAATGACTTGCTGCCCTTGTCTGCTTTATCTATCTGAAAGTGTCAACTTGTTAAACTTGTTGAACTATATAGGTCATTTTAGGCATTATCATTGATTTGTATTCATCAAAATAGTGTTGAGCACAATGTATATTTCATTTTTTCATTTTATAAACTGATAGATAGCCTGGCACTGGTGGCTCATGTCTGTAATCCTAGCTACCTAGGAGGCTGAGATCTGTGGATCACAGTTCGAAGACAGCCTGGGCAGGAAAGGCCAGGAGACTCTTATCTCCAATTATCCACCAGAAAATTGGAAGTGGCACTGTGCCTACCTTGAGCTGAAAAGCTCAGGGATATTGCTCATGCCCAGAGGTCAAGCCCCATGACCGACAAAAAGGAAAAAACAAAACAAAACAACCAAAAACTGATACATAAAATGGTAGTGATGTAGCCTAAGAAGGTCTTAGGTTAGAGCTCTAGTGATGACAGCACACAAATCATCAGTTACACTCAAATACACATGCAGCTTTAGAGAAAATTCCTTTAAGAGATTTCCCTGTCATCTAAAAAGATGCAGAGATATTTTTAAAATGCAAAAGAGACTACTGTATTATCCCATATGTTCAAAAAATAAACAGCAGTGGTAATTTGAAAGATGACAAATTGAAAGCAGCCTTTTATGGTTATATTAATTAAAATAGTATGTCCTGGTAAATAATCATGAAATGGGTTTTCAGATTGTTTACTGGTCTAAAAGTAAGAAGTATAGAACAAGGAGGAAATTATTACTTTATTAGCTCATATGTTGTATCTTCAGTGAATCTAAGGAAAATTTATATATTATATGTTTACTGGTTATATATTCAGTGAATCTATGGAAAACTTGTAAAAAGAAATGTGGTTTCATTCTGTAAAGAAGTAAAATCTAGGCATTGAGGATTTAGCTCAGTGGAAAATCACCTGCCTGGCAAGTATAAGACCTTGAGTTTGGTCCTCATCTGGGGGAGTGAGGGGTTGAGGGAAGAAGAGAAAGTCTTTCTTGGAAGGGCTATCATTTCAAACCATACTTATGGGTTGGAATAAAGAAAAAGGAATTAGCTGCATTTAGACATGTTTAAAATAGAAGATAAGGAACAGAAACCTTTAAAGATATTGGAAAAGGAAATACTGGTTAACTACCCTCAGTTCACATTTAATATTTTAGAGAATTGTGTTTTATTTTTAAATAGATTATCAAGCACATATCTTGGTATTTTTTGTTTTGTTTTCAATTAGAAGATATTTTGGGAGTCTTCTGGGTGTTATTTTACAATATTTTAGCCTGATTTGTTTTTTATGATGATAATAAAGTTTAAGGCATGAGTTAATTAATATAGCTGGGCCTGTAGTTTTAGCTACTCAGGAAGCTGAGATCTAAGGATTGTGGCTTAAAGCCAGCCCATGCAGGAAAGCTCATAAGACTTTTCTGCACTTAACCACTAAAAGGCCAGATGTGAAGCTGTGGCTCAAATGGTAGAGCATCAGCCTTGAGCAAAAGGGCTAAGCAAGAGCAAGAGTTCCTGAGTTAATGTCTGAGTACCTGTACACAATAAAATAAATAAAAATAAAGATGAGCTATTTCAAGTAGAATTTTATATGTATTTAGTAAAAGCTAGATTCTCTATAAAATAACTTTCCCATATTGAGGAAAAAGTTGTGTCTCTTACAAGAGAAGTTGGGACCAGAAATGGTATGACTTACTAAGTCATTTACTTTATAATTTATTTTATAACCCAGCTAATGTTAAGTCTTGTGAGTTTCTGTTTACCAATACTTTCTTTTTCATGCCATCCTTTTTTTTTTTTTTTTTTTTTTGGCAGTCTTGAGGTTTGAACTTAGCCTTTGAGCTTGCTATGTAGGTACCTTGCCTTATGCTGGTGAGATGGTGTCTCAGGTCTTGTCTCAGTGCCTGGGCTCTACCTTCTAGGCTTATTGTGTGAAGCCTTCCTGTTATAATTGACATGATAGATATCAGTCATCATATCTAACACTTGTTAAGATAAAGTCTCACAAACTTTCGTTTACTTATTTATTTTTATTTTTAGTTTTTTATTTTGCCAGTCATAGGGCTTGAACTCAGGGCCTTGGTCTTTTCTCAAGGCTAGAACTCTACCACTTGAGTCTCAGCACCACTTCCACCTTTTTTCTATGTATGTGGTACTGAGGAATCGAACACGGGTCTTTGTGCATGGTAGGCAAGCACTCTATCACTAGGCCAAACTCCTGGCCACAAACATTTTTTTAATTTTTATTTTTTGTTGGTTGTGGAGCTTGAACTTTAGGCTTGGGTGCTGTCTCTGAGCTTTTTTACTCAAGGCTAGTGCTCTATCACTTGCCACAGTACCACGTCCAACTTTTTCTGTATATATGGTAATGAGGAATTGAACCTTGGGCTTCATGCATGCTAGGCAAGCATCTGCCACTAAGCCAAATTCCCAGCTCCTTCACAAACTTTTATATGTGAACTGTCTTCAAATCTCCTTCCTTTTTTGCTACTACAGGGCCTTGCTTTCAGTGGCACAGAATGGTTCACCTTTATCTACTCAGTTTAAAGAAATATCTTCCCATTTCTTTCTTTTTCGAGGTGGGGATGAGGGGTCATGGGGCTTGAACTCTGGGCCTGGGCTCAGTCCCTGAGCTCTACAGCTCAAGGCTACCACCTTACCCTTGAGCCATAGCCCAACTTCCCATTTTCTAGGGATTAATTGGAGATAAGAGTCTCTGGGCTTTGTATTGCCCAGGCTGGTTTTGAACCGTGATTCTCAGATCTAAGCCTCCTGAGTAGCTAGGATTACAGCCATTTCTCTTACGTTTATAGTAATAGTTGCTTTAATAATTTTTGATACAGTAAGAGATTTCTGTTTGCTTTAAAAGGTAATTCAGAGCCATGGTAAAACTAAATAGTTTGAAAGGACAAATGATGCCAACTTTGCCAAACTAGCCGCTAGATTCTCTTTCCAGGGGCAAATGCCTTTCTCTATTACTTTTTTTTTTTTTTTGAGGGTCATGGGGCTTGAACTCTGGGCCTGGGGGTTGTCCCTAAGCTCTTCAGCTCAAGGCCTGGGCCTGGGCCTGGGCCTGGTCCCCCAGCTCTTGAGCTCTAGGCCCTACCCTTTAGCCACAGTGCCACTTCCTATTTTTTAGAGGTTAATTGGAGATGAGTCTCAGATCCTTTTGTGCCCAGGCTGGCATTGAACCTTGATCTCAGCCTCCTGAGTAGCTAGGATTACAGGTGTGAGCCACTACATCCGGCTTTTCTCTATTATTTTCTTGTGCTTGCTTTCTGAGATAACTCCTTATCTGTGAGGAAAGAACCTGAAAAAGGACAGTGACATACCAATGGTCCACTTCCCTAACCTATGAAATGTCCTATGTCTGACTTTGGTTTTGAGGGCTCTGCTTATTTGACTTGGCCCTTGTAAGTTTATAGAAGTTTGTTTATAACCTTACAAAAAAATAAGACTCACTTGATCATGAGATCTTGGCCTGAAAATTTAATATGTTCATAACTATATAGTCATGAAAAACATTGCTCCTCAAAGTCCTTGAAACTAGAAATGACTGTGCATTGAGTGTGTTTTCACCCAGCATATCTAGTTCATTTGTAACTCAAAACAAAGAGATTACCAGGAAAGGGGTGGAGTTTATGCTTTTGCTGCAATCCCAGCATCATCTAATTTTTTTTTTTTTACTGCCTGTTTAATGGAGCCAAAGAATATATAGCAAGGGGAATTCCTTGAGACCTGTCTCTTTTTCTCTTCCTCCATAGCTTACCAAACAAAGGAGTTCTAAAAATGAAAAGTTTCATTGCCTGCAAGGCAGCATTGTTAGAACCTAGTCTGCCAGTAATCTATTTCCTAACTGTGGATTAATGTCTGGAATGCATTAGGGACATCGGAGAGCGACAGTTCATCTGTAAAGTGAGAGTACATTAAAAACGTAATACTGCTCGGTCTGGTGGCACATGTATATAATCCCAGCTCTCTGGAAGCTGAAGCAGGGGGATCAAGAATGTAAAGCCAGCTTGGACTGCATAAGGAGACCTTGTCTCAAGAAAAATAAAATAAACAAAGCAAAGCTTTGAGCTTCTTTCCTCCTTGCCCAAGTGTAATGCTGTGATTACTACCTCCAGGCAAAAAAGATTTTTAGAATAGTAGAATTTAGTAAATAGTACAATTTAATACCTAAGTTCAAGATTGTGCTTAAGTCATTGTTTTCTTCATCTGGTATTTGTTAAGATGTTTCCTGATGTTATCTATGTCTAAAGACAAAGAGTAGTAATGCTCTTAACCTTCTGCCATTTCATCTACCTCGATTTAAAAAAAAATCTTGCTGGGAAGCTAGAGCTACTCAAGAGGCTGAAATATAAAGCCAGCAGAGACAGAAAAATCTTAAACCACAAAAAAAGCCAGAAGGGGGACCGGGAGTTTGGCCTAGTGGTAGAGTGCTTGCCTAGCATGCACGAAGACCCTGGTTCAATTCCTCGGTACCACATATGTAGAAAAAAAAAAGTCAGAAGTGGTGCTGTGGCTCAAGTGGTAGAGCTCTAGCCTTGAGAAAGCCCAAGGACAGGGCTCAGGCCCTGAGTTCAAGCCAAAAAAAAGGGCGGGGGCCAGAAGGGGGATGACACAAGTGATAGAGCTTTAACAGTGTGCGAAATAGTGCAAGAGACAACAATAGTGCAAGAGACCCTGCATTGAGTCCTTTGTACCAGCACCAGAAAATGTCTTGGTGGGGAGAGATGGTGTTACTATTGCATATTGGGAATTTGTCATTTTATTGAAGGACAAAAAAATTCCTGTATTCATTTGAGAAAACAATCTTCAGTTTGAGTTCTATCTATATTTGGTTTAAAACATACATATAGGTCCCAAGTGTGGCCTAGTGGTAGAGTACTTGCCTAGCATGCATAAAGCCCTGGGTTCATTTTCTTGGTACCACATACACACACAAAAAACCCAGAAGTGGTATTGTGGTTTAAGTGTTAGAGCACTTAGCCTTGAGAAAGTTCAAAGGCAGTACCTAGGCCCTGAGTTGAAGCCCCAGGACTCCTCCCCCCAAATAAAACGATAATAAAAAATAAAACATGCATATAGTATTCTAAAACAATGGAAAAGAAATAAAAAGTACTTTGTTGCCACTTTGGCAATGAAGCCTAAAAACTTTCCTAGAAAGGTTAGTTGTTTTTTTTTTTTTTTTAATCAAGTAAGAATGGTTGTATTGGGTCTGGGAGTTTGGCCTGGTGGTAGAGTGTTTACCTAGCATGCATGAAGATCTGAATTCAATTCCTTGGTACCACGTACATAGAAAAGCCGGAAGTGGTGCTGTGGCTCAAGTGGTAGAGCTCTAGCCTTGAAGAAAACCCCAGGACAGTGCTCAGGCCCTGAGATCAAGCCCAGGACTCCCCCACCCCAAAGTAGAAAGAATGTATTAAACCTAAACTTAGTGAATGTTGAGCTATTTAAAAATTTTTCATTTGAACATGAAATTTCAAATTTATACCAGATTTGGTAGTACTAATGGTCAGTTATTTATTATTTTGTCTGTCATTTGTCTGTTTTCATGGCAAAGGCAAAAAAAAGAAAGTTGATGTATAGTTGACATAGTTGAAGTGATTCTGGGAGTTTATAATGAATTATATCTTTGAATTTCATTTCTGTTGTTCTGTCAACTGTGATATACCTCAGCCAAACAGCAACACACAAGAGGCCTAAGTCTTTCTTTGAAAGGATTAGCCTTCTGTTAACAAGGCTTACCTTACTAGGGTTTTGTGCAACCTAATTAGCATTGGCAAAGCTTCTTGGTACTGTTGGATGAAAGGCCATTAAGCTATTAAAGGTTAAGAAGTGTTAAAGTATGATTGTGATGTTGCAAACATTTTTTCATTGGTAACTTGAGGGAAAGCTTAAGAGAACCTTTATCTTGATGCTAGTCCTTCAGGTAATATAACTTGAAGTTAGAATGCTTATGAATGGGCCCCAGCTTTTATCTCAGCTAAAATTAGTTATTTCTTTCTCTTATTCTAATGTATAAACCGAGAGAAATAAACACACTGTCGGGGTAAATTTTGTGTGTATGTATATGTGTCATGTAAAATCTTGTCGCAGCACCCTTTACACTATAGGCAGTTCCAATAACACCTTTTCCTCTTTACTAATTGGCCAAGTTGCCTTTGCCAGAAAATGGTGCTGAGGCTCAAGTGGTAGAGCTCTAGCCTTGAGAAAGTCCAAGGACAGTGTTCAGGCCCTGAGTTCATGGCCCAGGACTGGCAAAAAAACAAAGAACAAAAAACAAAAAAAAAGATTATATATAATAAGTCCAGTTTCCATAAATTCTCAGTAGAAGTAATTATAATAAACAGTAGGTTTCCTACATGGTTTTCAATATATTTTATTATTTATATATTTTATTATCTATGTATTTTAATAGTTATAGAATATTTGCCCATGAAAAAGCCCCCTCTTGCCCCCCCATCCCCGTCCCCGTCCCCGTCCCCATCCCCGAGCAGCTATATACTTTACATTGTTCTAGTTTTGGCTGCTAATGATGAAAGAATCCTGGAGAATAGAACTGAGACCAATCTAATGCTGGTATCATAACATCTTAGAACTAATTTGAATACAGATTATTCAATGGGATTGTTTGACCCTTTGTTTCATTTTAATCTGAAAGTTATAGTAAAGCTTGAATATTATAAATGAATAATTTCAAATTTTATGAGGTAAAATATAAGTAGAGTCACAAGAATTAATGTATATTTTAAAAAATATTTTCTTCCAATAGATAGAGGACTTGGCTCTTCCATGTATCTAATTTGATAGACTCTTACAAACCTTGACATTTGAATAAATGTAATTGCTTGTACATTTTCTGGGAATATTTTAGTCCCATGGCTGGCCACTTAAAATTCTATGTGGGGAAAAAAAAACATGTGAGTCATTGAATATAATTCCATTTTTCAGCCAGTTTCTTTCATATTTATAGTAGTCTATGTTAATCTTAGTAGTTTGTTGACAGCATGACACTTTTACTGATTCTCTTTGTAGATTTCCATTTTTTCTTAAGTTTATTTTTATGAAGTGTATGATCTTTTTTTTTGGCAGACGTACTTTTATAGCAATGACTAAAATCTAGAGTAAGTTGCCTGGGAAATAAGTTGGTTAATTTCTTCTGAATAAAAGATAATGCACTGGATATTCTCAGTGATAATACTCTAACATGTATTAATATGATGCCTGAAGTTGAGAATCAACTGTCATTAATGATAAACAAGTGGTTATTTAAAATCTAATTTTAGAAAGGATTACTCTGCTATTAAGAGTATTTTCATATTTGCAACTCAGAAAACAATATATGTTCAGATCTCTGTCATTCAGAATGAACAAATATTGCTACCGTTTTCTCTGTTTACTTTAGATTACTAGGGAAAAAAAATAGGTAAAATTCCCTTCCTTAGTCTAACTTTTCTGAGGAATTATTATTCTGAGTGTTGCAGATACTTCCTGACCACACATTTATTGTTGTAATTATGTATGCATGAAATATGTTATTTTATATGGCTTCAAAGGGTTTTTTAAAAAAAAACAGTATGTAGGGCTGGGAATATGGCTTAGTAGTAGAGTGCTTATCTAGCATTCGTGAAGCCCTGGGTTAGATTCCTCAGTATAACAGAAAAAGGCAGCAGTGTCACTGTGGCTCAAGTGGTGGAGTGCTATCTTGGAGCAAAAGAAGCTCAGGATCTGTGCCCAGGCCCTGAGTTCAAACCCCAAGACTGGAAAACAACAACAATAATAATAATAATAATATGCTACATATATGTGCTCTATGACTATTGTATGGATTATGAATAACTACAATTTATCAATTTTACTATTTATAGACATTTAGTGTCTCCTTGTGTATATGTGTTAAGGTTTCTTTAGGGTAATTACCTAGAAGGACACATTCTAGATCATTATATACATGCATCTTTTTTTTTTTGGTGGGGGGGAAGGAGAGGGGTCATGGGGCTTGAACTCTGGGCCTGGGTGCTGTCCCTGGCTTTTCAGCTCAAAGCTACTACCCTAACCCTGGGCCCAGGCATTGTCCCTTATAGAGCCCTTCCCCTTGAGCCACAATAGCACTTCCTGTTTTCTAGTGGTTAATTGGAGATAAGAATCTCAAGGTCTTTAGTGCCTGGGCTAGCTTTGAACCTTAATCCTCAGATCTCAGCCTCCTTAGTAGCTAGGATTACAGATATTAGCCACTGTACCCGGCAATTTGCAAATTATTTTAAACAATTTATTTATTTTTGCAAGACCTTGAACTCTTTCTTGAATTTTGTGCCAGCCCTATATGAAAAAGCTTGTTTTGCTCAAGGTTAGCACTGTATCACTTGAACCACAGCTCCACTTTTGGCTTTGTTTTTGGTGATAGCTTTCCTTATTGGAGATAGTCTCATGGATTTCACTGGTCAAGCTGGTTTCAAGCTGGTATTTTCAGGTCTCAGCCTCCTGAGTTACTAGGGTTACACACATGAGCCATTAGTACTTGCCTGATTTGTAAAAATTTTAAAGTATTTTTGAAGTGGGGCTTGACGGCTCATACTTATAATCCCAGCTATTTAGAACCAGAGGCTTGATTGCAATTTAGGGCCAGTGTAGGCAAAAAGTTACTAATACTGTCTCAAACCAAGAAGCCAAGTGTGGCATTGCCAAGAAACATGAGAATTAGAGAAAGGAAGATTGAAGTCAAGGCTTGCCCCAGGCAAAAAGGTGCGAAATCATTCAAAAAATAACTAAAAACGGATAACACATTTGTAACCACTTGACCTGTTTACTTATTTTGTTTATAAGCTAATTCTATCTACCACATTTGAGGGAGACCATGCAACTTTTGTCTTTCTGGGCCAGACTTCACTTAATGTAAGTTTTTCCAAGTCTTTCCATTTCTTTAAAACGTATCATTCTTTCTAGTGGATGAGTAAAAATTCCATTGTGTATATACTCCACATTTTTTTTTAATCTCTATACTTTAGCTGTGTTGAATAGTGCTGCAGTAAACATGGTTATGCTGGCAGCTTTATTGTAACATGGTTTGTAATCTTTTGGATAAATGTCTAGGAGTGGGATTACTAAATCAAAGAGTAGTTCTACCTTTAGTCTTTTTTGAAGAATCTCCAAAGTGCTTTCCAGCATGGTGGATCAAGTTTACATCTCCACCAACAATGGATTAGAGAATAGAGTTGGCTTTTGGCTGCATCCTTGCCAGCATTTGTTATTGTTTGTTTTCCTGATAATGGCTTTTCTAACTGGGGTGAGGTGAAATCTCAGTGTTGTTTGCATTTCCATTTCCTTTGTGACTTTTGGCTGTTTTTACTTTTTAATACCCCTACCTTGTGTGTGAGTGTGTGTGTGGGTGTGTGTGGGTGCACATGTGTGCGCGCACGCACACAAGTATACCAGTAATGAGTTTGACCTCAAAGCCTTAAGCTATGCTTAGTGTGTGCTCCACCTTCTGTCTGGCATTGTGTTGACTAATTGGAGATAGAATCTCTGCAGACTTTCCCGTCCTGGCTGCCTTTCAACTTCCATCCTCTGGAGTATAGGCTTCTGGATAGCTAGGATTATAGGTGTGAGCCACTGGTGCCCAGCTCACTAATCCCTTTAGTCAAATATCCAAGACTTCATTAAGTTTCTTTTCTCCACACATCCTTATCTCTTAGGCTCTTCTTTCCATCCTCAGAACTTATGTATCTTTTTCTATTCTACTTATCTAAATTCAGGGAATTGACTAAGCTCCACTTATATTTTCTTTTTTCTATAGTTGAGTGTGAAAATTCTCTTAAAATAGTAAAGTAAGCTGGGCACTGGTTGCTCATACTGGTAATCCTAGTGACTAAGGAGTTTGTTATCTGAGGATCTCAGTTCAAAGCTAGCTTGGTAGGAAAGTCTGTGAAACTCATCTCCACCTACCAAAAAGCCAGAAATGGAGCGTAGCTCAAGTGGTAGAGAGCTAGCCTTGAGCACAAAAACTCAGGGAGAGTGCTCAAGATACTGAGTTCAAGCTCAAGACTGACACCAAAACAACAGCAACAAAAAAGAATACACCCCTCTCAAAACAACAACAACAACAAAACATTAAGTTAGAATAGTTGTAAAGTTTTCATTTGTTTTCCTTCTGTGAGGAGACTGCCTTTTATTACCCCCATTCACTTTTATTTATTTATTTATTTTTGGCCAGTCCTGGGGTTGAGCTCAGGGCCTGAGCTCTATCCTTGGACTTTCTCAAGGCTAGAGCTCTACCACTTGAGCCTCAGCACCACTTCCAGCTTTTTTTTTTCTTCTTCTCTGTATGTGGTACCAAGGAATCGACCCTAGGTCTTTATGCATGCTATGCAAGCACTCTACCACTAGGCCAAACTCCTGGACTGCCATTCACTTTTATTAGAGCATTTTAAAAATAGTCTGATTAGATTTTGAGTAGTTTCTGACATGATAGTGAATCTAATTTCCTTTTCTCCACCTTGGCCATAAGTAGAAATCCTGTATGTCTTGTATAGTAAATATAATAGAATATTCCATTTCCACTGATTTTTAGAGAATAGATTATTCATGCAGGTGTGACTTATTATGGATGAGATAGAAAGAATAGTTCTGTGTATGAAAAAGAAAGTGGGTTCTTAAGTATTTTCCTTTATCTATAGGTTATTCACAGTTGGATTTTATAAAGAAGTAATAATGTATATAAATAGTCCTGTTATGCTTTGTTAGAATTAGATTGGATTTACTTGATAAAAATCTGCTACAAAGATCATATGCTTTTTATTCATGTTTGTTTTGCTCATTATATGGAGAACCTAGAGAGCTCTTTCTATTATCTGAATTTTTCGATCACTAAATCATGTTGCAAAAAATGCTATCTTGTTCTATAGCATACTGCTGGCCAAAGTAAATCCCAAGAGGTAAAACTTTATTTTTGTTTTCACATGGTTTCCTAGAAACTAGCCATCTAATGGTGAAAGAAATTAAAGACCAATTTTTTTAAAAACACCAGTTTTAAAAAGTATAATCAGGACATGCTTCATCTGCAAATATATGTGTGTATGTTTATAAATGGAATAGTTGTACAGATAACTACTACTTGTATCTTATCATGATTTTCATTGTACATCTATAGATGAAAGCCTTTTTATTTATAGTCCTGTTCAATTTCTTGTTCACTGTTAATGTATATAATTTCATGGGAAATTATACATTATTTTGATAAAACTACAGTAATAACTTCTTACTAAAAGTTGCAACAGTAACTTCTTTACTAAACATTGGTGGTCTAATAATTAGTGATTAATTTAGTCTCATCATTGAAGTTAAAAAAACATGTTAGAAAAGCTACTTTTTTTTTTTTTTGCTGTTGATTGTGGGGCTTGAACTCTAGGCCTGGGTGCTGTCCCTGAGCTCTTCAGCTCAAGGCTACCACCCTACCTCTGAGCCAGGGCATTGTCCCTGAGCTCTTCAGCTCAAGGCTACAGCCCTGGAGCCACAGAGCCATTTTCGGTTTTCTAGTGGTTAATTGGAGATAAGGTTCTTTAGTGCCCAGGCTGGCTTTGAACCACGATCCTCAGATCTCAGCCTCCTGAGTAGGTAGGAAGGATTACAGGCTTGAGCCACCATGCGAGGCTTAGAAAAGCTATTTAAAAACAAAACAAAACAAACAAACAAAAAAACCCCACCCTACTTCATTAATATTTGTACAGAAATACTATGTTGAGATCTTAGTTTAAATTTTGCCAACTATAACTTAAAAAATTAAATTCACTTAAAGATATTGTAGGTAGAGTAAATTTTGATATTATAGCTTATCACATAATAGCCTTAACAAAGTTTATTATCAGAAGTATAGTAAATACTATCACAGTTATTTTCTTATTTAACTAGAGTTTGGAAGAAAAATCAGCCATTAATTAATCTTCAAAATTCCAAAAATTGTATGGATATATTTACTACCAATGGCTGCTTAAATAAATACTACTTAAACAACAGAAATTTAATTATTTGCAGTTTTGGAGGCCAGAAGTCTGTTATGAGTTTTACTAATCCCAGAATCAAGGTGTCCAGAGGACAGCATTTCAGAGGGAAAAAAAATCTGTTTCCTTGCCTTTTTCAAAGAAGAAAATTTCCTATTTCTTCCTCTGTTTTCAAGGCAACAGCCATATAACCTTTTACCATTTCTTAGTAAAAATCTCTCTTTATCTCATTACATCAATCCTTGTGATGACATTTATGGCCCACTTAAATAATGCTGGACAATCTTGTATTACAATTTCAGGATGCTGAATCATTTTTTCAGGGTTTCTTTTGCCATATAAGATAACATTCATGAATTCCAGAGATGAGCATGTGGATATCTATGGAAGACCATTATTTAGTATACTATAAGATAACATTTATGAATTCCAGAGATGAGCATGTGGATATCTATGGAAGACCATTATTTAGCATACTACAAAATTGTATTTATTCATGCTAAAAAAGAATAGAGGACTGCAGAAAGTCACATGAAAGCAGTCATGTTAGGAATAAGCAAAATTTGGAAAGAAATGGAAGAAATAAGTTGCAATAATAAACAAAACCCCTACAGTTTCTTGGTCATTTTCCAACATTTTTTATTATTGATTTTTACTTAGAATCATGAATTAAAACAGAGATTTCCATAGTCATATTGTGATTTACTTGGTATTTGATAATTTAAAAATGTTCAAAGACACATGTTCTAGTAAGCTTTTACTTCACACCATCTCTCCTTTATTATTTCTGACATTAATGAGGAATTGACCACTTTGCCATAAATAGCGCCACTCCAAATGATAGAACTAGAGTTTTTAGGAAACTGCTTTTTAAAGGTTTATTAGCTCTTAGAAGATTACATCTCTGAATGAGATTGTCTGTTTTGTTCATTATTATGCCAGTATTTATGGCTAATATGTACATTTGAGGAGAAAATTTAACTGGTGCTTCTTTTGTGATGTGTTTTTAGTCATTTGTAGAGCTAATAAATATGGCATAACAAAGAAAGCATGTATCTTTTTTCATAACTTAAAAGCTAAATGTTTATAATTTCTTCCCTAAACTATAGGATACCGGAAGGCCCTATTGATCAGGGGCCAGCAACAGCAAGGGTACGTGTTTTAGAAGAGCAGCTTCTTAAGGCCAAAGAACAGATTGAAAATTACAAAAAACAAACCAGAAATGGTAAGTGATTCTTCTGTTTTATTTCTGCTGTTTTTTTTTCTCCTCAGTATATTGGATTTAGCAGAAATAATTGAAAATTTTCTTTTATCTCAATGTGGGAAATGCTGATCTTTCTATTTTTTGACTATAGGTCTGGGGAAAGATCATGAAATTCTTAGAAGGAGAATTGAAAATGGAGCTAAAGAGCTCTGGTTTTTTCTACAGAGTGAATTGAAGAAATTAAAGACCCTAGAAGGGAATGAACTCCAAAGACATACAGATGAATTTCTTTCGGATATAGGGCATCATGAAAGGTACTATTTTCCAAGCACATTTCATATGAGCTTTTGTAATTTGGTAATTTGGGAATAGGAAACTGAAACTTTAATTTTTCTGTCATATGGTGAATGATACAGTGTTTAAGAACAGTAAATCACCCCATGTCTCAAAAGATAGTAGTTGCCAAATTCAAGGAATCAACCCAAGTAAATAATGGGAAGATATTGAAAAGGTTTTTCTAGGAATCTTCATGGGATGCAGACCTAAAGATATTGGTGATAGTCAATAGTGTATTAAAGTATCTTCTAGTAAATGTCCTTCTTTTTTTTTTTTTTTTTTTTTTGGCCAGTCCTGGGGCTTGAACTAAGAGTCTGAGCATTGTCAGTGGGCTTTCTTCAAGGCTAGTGCTCTACCACATGAGCCACAGCAGTACTTCCAGCCTTTTTGTGTATGTGGTATCAAGGAATTGAACCCCGGTCTTCATGCATGCTAGGCAAGCACTCTTACCACTGGGCCAAACTCCCAGCCTGTAATGTCCTTTTTATACAATCAACATTTGAAGCAGAGTGTGTCGTTTTGCACTGCAGAATTCATACAAGGTTTCACTATTTTTCTTCAGTAGATTTCTAATTCAAACATTAAATACTTAAAATAACACATTTGAAGATTTCTAATTAAAGGAAAACAGGTTTTATATAGAATTCTACTTTTTAAAATTGCTGTTTGTCTAGTTCAATGAAAGGGGAACCTTAAATTTCTTTCTTTTATTTACACATTTCTAATAATATGCAGTTTATCATCCAGTCCATAGAAAAGAAAAATGTTATAGTGCTCCTATGTTCATACAGTAAAAAATATTCTTTGGCATATTATATTTAAAAGTCTATGTTCTCAGTAGGATTCTTATAGCAACTACTGTCTCATTAGTGAACAGTAAGAGAAAAATTGTTATATTAGCACAGCCTGCCAGTGGGAAAAGGAAACAAATTGTTCATACAAACAAGAGATTCATATATATTAACATCATCAATGATATAATGATTTTGAAAAATTACTCCACTGTTTTAAGTTATAAACAAGCCTCAGAGGATTGGATCATTGTAATGTTAATGATTCTATAGAATTATAGCTTATAATTAAAAGGGCACTGAGTTATTAGGTCCAACACTAGGTTGTCCTTTGAAGGTTTTAGCCACACTGGCAGTTAGGCCATATTAGGCCATATGTTGACTAAGTCTGTCCTCAGGACCAAACTGCTGTTAACTGAAGCTTTGTGCCTGAATGCTTTGCTTGTTTTCAAATAATCTCAAATTATTTGAGACAGTGGGGGATCTGATCTAAGCCAATAAAAACCTGGGTGTGCTGGTTTATACATGTCATCTTACCTTTGGAGTCCAGGCTACTCAGGCATAAACAGGTTTAGGAGAATCTAGGCTGTCATAGGCATAATTAGGAGATTCTATCTTACAATAACCCAAGCAAAAATGGGTGGTTCTAAGTTCAAATAATCTCATATACTATTTGATAGTATAATATTTATATATAGTATATAAAAAGCAGCTTGGATACCGATTTCTGGTGGAATATTTAAGGATTTTTTTACATACCAATATAATTTCCAGGGGGGAGGGAAATGGGGACAAAAACATAAGAAGGGATATCAAGGGATATCAGTGTGTGAGAAGTAATGCACATTTTATCTTGCAAATATAACTGTAACCCCTCTATACATTGAAATAAAAAAATATAACTTCCAGGTCTTTTTGAAATTAAAATTTAAGACTTTCTGAATATAATTTGTGTGTATGCTTTGTAACTACCTGTACAAATTTAAAATGAGTATAATAAATAGGTTTATGAGAAATAGTTATAAATCATTATTACAGTTTGTTGTTTGTTAGATTATGCCATGTAGTATATGTTAAATAATAATATTTTACTGAAAACAAAATGAAAATTGCAGTACCTACGTCAGTTTCTTTTGGTTCTTAAGCAGAAGTTATAATAAATCTGGGAAACAATATAGGGTATTAATTTAACACCATGAGGCCTGATTACAGTGTAATAATAATAATGAACAAACATAACTAAGCATTAGAGAAATAACCCCTTAAGTAGTAAATGTACAAAACAGAAGGATTTGAATTGGATAGAAAATATCTTCCCTCCCCCTCCTGTTCTGGGGACTAGACTCAAGGCCTGAGCACCTTGGGCTTTCTTCAAGGCTAGTGCTGTACCACTTGAGCCACAGCACCACTTCCAGCCTTTTTATGTATGTGGGTGGTATCAAGGAATTGAACCCTGGTCTTCATTCATGCTAGGCAAAGCACTCTACCACCAGGCCACACTCCTAGCCCCAGAAAATATTCTTATAAGGGAAAAAGACCCTTGTGAAAAGGAATTAAAATAGATTCATGTTTTTGTCTGCTCATGTGTGTGTGTGTGTATGTGTTTGTAACAGAATTTGAATTTGTCCTCATACTTGATTTGCTGACACTGTACTGCTTGAGCCACACCTCCACCTTTGTTTTTTGCTGGCTATTTTGGAGACTGAATCTCCTGAACTTATATATCTAGCTAGCTTTGAATCATGATCCTCCTGATCTCAGCCTCCTGAGTAGCTAGGATGATAAGCGTGAGCCTTAGACATCTGGTTGCTGATTTTTTGCATGTCACAAAAATTTAATATCATTAAATCTTATTAGATTTGTTGTTTATTTCAGAAGTGTTGTATTTATAGAGAATAGATAAAATAGTAGACCACACTTTTCCTTTTTACTTATTTTTTATACTACTTATTATACATGTGTTATCTATTTTTATTTTCACATTTGCCCAAATTATAGTGTGCAAATTGTTTCTCTACTAAATGTATAGATATTCTGAAAAAGAACTACTCCTTATTTTTGGTTTACAGTGATGTTGATTATAAGGAAAAATACTCAGGACTTTTATTTTCTCCACAGGGTTTCTTTCTTAGGATTATTTGTTTTTGTTTACATTTTTCTAGCTTTACTAGAGTGGGCTAGGGATGTAGTTTAGTCATAGAACACTTGCTTAGCACATTCAAGGTTCTAGATTTGATCCCCAGCAATCCCCCCCCCAAAAAGAATATACAAGTAATAGTCTGTGTTAGTTTGCTATATATATATATATATGTATATATACACATTGTGTAATGATTACTATAGACAAAAGAATGTACACATTCTTTACCTCATTCGTACCATTTGTAAGTATGTGTTAGGTAAAAATACTTATATTGATAACTTTCAAGTGAACAATATAGTGTTATTAATTATAGTCACCATGCCTACATTATTCCAATTGAAAGATTGTAACATGTAACATCTCTATTTTTCATCATCTTCACCCAGTGGCAAGTACCATCCTATTGCTTAACACTTGTTTGCTTGGGGATGATAGGACTTGAACTTAGAGCCACCCCTTTTTGCTTGGGTTATAGTTCTAAAATAGCATCTCCTATTTATGCCTATGACAGCCTAGATCTCCCTAATCCTGTTTATGCCTGAGTGGCCTGGATCCCAAAGGTGAGATGACATGTATAAATCAGCACACTCAGGTTTTTACTGGCTGAGGTCAGATCCCCCACTGTCTCTAAACAAACATTAGAGAAAAGACAGCCTCTTCATCAAATGGTGCTTGGAAACTTGGATGTCCACATACAGAAGACTAAAACGATATCCCTATCACTTGTTTGGTGCTAACAATCAATTCAAAGTGTATGAAAGATCTTAATGAAAGACCTGAAACTTTGAAGCTATTGCATTAAAGAATAGGGGAGAAAAGTAGAGTTTGTTGATATTGTCAGTAACTTCCTGACTATAGTTGCAATAGTTCAGCAATAAAAAAAAAGGATTGACAGAAAGAATTGCATTGAACTAAAAGGTTGCATTGCAAATGAAGTATTTGTTATAACAAAAAGGAGGGCAGAAAATAATAATAGGAGGGAAGGAAAGAGGAAGAAACAGAAGGGAAGGAGGAAGGGGGAAGAAAAGAGAAAGGAAGGAAGAGAAGAGATTAAAAGAAAATGAGAGAAAAGAAAAAAATACTCAATATATACTGACTATAAAGGGGAAGCAAATAAAAATGACACAGATTTCATCTCGCTTTCCTCAGAATGGCCATCATCAAGAATACAAACAGTAACAATTGCTGGTGAAAATGTGGAGAAAAGGAATTTATGGTTTTATGATGACAAATATTAGTTGCCCATTGGTTACTTTTTGCTTTGTTACTAAATGCGTTAGCATCTAGTTGACAGCCAGGCATAAAAATATCACCAAGACCATGTTATTTTCTCCCAGGTATGTTTAGGGCTGCTTTTATCATCTGTTAACAGAGTACTTCTGATCAGGCCTCTTTTGGGGGATCTTAGAGGAAAATAGATACTGTATTGTTTTATGACTAGCCGTACAGTACCACATATTATGATCATCTATTACAAATAGCTCCTTCTTCTGAGTTGTAGAATTATTGGTCTGCTTTCTTCAGATTCAAGGTAAAGGCTCTGAAACAACTTTTTCAGGGCATTTGGCATTAAGAAAGAAGAAATTAGCAACTGCCATGCTTGTGGTTACTTCATATCTATTGTTACATATGTATTGTTGCACAGAGTTATTATTTTAATTTGGTGATGTTTATTTTAAGATAAAGTAACTGCGTCCCAGAGAAAACAAAATAACTTTCCTAGGATACAAAGAAATAAGTGGTATACCCAAAATTGAGAAGTCAGTCTATCTGATTCTCTTAAGTTTTCTTGCCTGAGACTTGAAGAAAAAGGAATATATTTTTTCTGTAGTAAAAACTTACTGTTAAAATAAATCTTGGATGGTAGAGACTAAAACTAATCTAATTATCTTGATAGAAAAATAAAAGATGAGTATCATATTAATGTAAGCATCAGTCTTTATACTTATGAAGAATTTGGCTTATATAATCCATTGGCAGAGTATGAATAAGGTGGACCTGCAACTTTGTTTGCTTTTTTAGGTCTATAATGACAGATCTATACTACCTCAGTCAAACAGATGGAGCTGGCAAGTGGCGGGAAAAAGAGGCCAAAGATCTCACAGAATTGGTCCAGCGAAGAATAACTTATCTCCAGGTAAGGTTGAATTGGCATATAAGTTCTAAGTGGAACAGGAAGATAAATCATAGCAATATAGAAAAAGGATGAATTATTGTTTGCCCATAGCTTTTCTAGCTCTTGCCTTTTAAAATTATTCTCAATATACAAATATACATTGAGTGAAATATAAAGGTGACTAAAATAAGGTCCTTGCCCTAAAAGGAGCTGCTATGTTTGCACACATGCACAAAATCTATAATTACTAACATGGCTGCATTTTAGGTGAGAAGTAGATGCAATCTGTTTGGCATTTTGAGGATAATTTTGTGGAAGATGCGTTTGATTCTAACTGTAAAGGATAACTGTAGGACCTGGACACACAGCAGTGGAGGAAAAGACCACCTGGAGAATATGATGTGAGCAGTGGAGCATAACAGAGAAAGAGCTGTACAGGAGCCGGAGATTTTTCAGGTTGTCTAGAATATTGGATTCTGTGAAGAAGAGGGATGGAAAATAAGTTGGAAAGATTAGTTTAGAAGTTAGACAGAGGTTAAGCTTTATGGTACATAACAATGAATGGTCACTGAAAAATTGGTTTACTAAATAGCAACAAATAGGTAAACTCTTCCATTTCTGGCCTTTAAGTCAAATTTTGTTTTTTTCTTAGTCCATACTAATGTTCTTGGGTTTTATGTATGTAAGGAAATGATCATTTTACTTCTTAAAATTTGTTTTAAAATTTTGGGCTGGGAGTGTAGCCTAGTGGTAGAGTGCTTACCTAGCGTGCACAAAGCCCTGGATTCAATTCCTCGGTACCACCTACACAGAAAAAGCCAAAAGTGGTGCTTTGGCTCAAGTGATAGAGCACCAGCATTGCCAAGAGCTTAAGGACAGTACCTAGGCCCCAAGTTCAAGCCCCACAACAGGCAAAAAAAAAAGAATTAAAATTTTAATTTTTAAACATTTTTATTTACTGTATTGTTATTATGGAGGTATGTACACAGGAACTACAATCACCCAAGTCAGGTAATAAGTGCAGTGTCTCCTGTCCGGTGATCTCTCTCAGTCCCTTCCTCCCATCTCTACCTTTGATGTTTTTCCTATGGTTCTGATTTTTTGTTCTACTTCCTGTTTTACCCCCAACTCCTGTCACCTTTGTTTACCATGTCATTTACTCTGTTGCCTAGGCATTCCACTGTGGTTTGCAAATAGGGACATTGAACCTTTATGCTTCCAAATTCTTTGTTGAGGTCAGTTCTCATGGTATTAATTTGTCTTTTAATGAGTGTAGGGAGGTTGTGCTGCCCAAGTCCTGGATTGGGACAGGTGTGGACTCTGGCCTCTTTATCCTCTTTAAGTGTGGTGTCCCTTCTAGGTGAGGAGGGTGGGGGGGGGCAAGCACTCTAGGTCAGTACCAGTGCTGGTCTCCCATGGAAGGGGTCACTGACAGGGTGCTCACAGTTCCTGGCTTTAGTTCTGAGCTGACCAGCAGCTTTGTGGAAGTTTTCTGCCTCTGGGTGCCGTGATCTGGAATTGCTGATAATATGTTGCTGTCTGAGCTGGCTGGGGGTCCTGTGTAGCCTGGGCTACTCTTGAGGCTTAGTGATGCTGCAAGATGTGGAGGTGGGGGTGAGGGGGGTACTTAACAGTTTTTAATCCTTGTGTGTGTTAGATAACAGTTATTTGTTCCTGTGATTCTCTGCTTATATTTTTATTGTTGTCAGTTTCTTGGGGTGAAGTGCATGTTAGGACCCTAACAGAGCTAGGGTGATTCCATACTGCTCTGCTGCCATTTTGACCTCATTTTACTTTTGAATTCGATTTATTTTTAGATTTTTTAAAAATTAAAGATAAAAGGATCATAGTGCAAGGAAGAAGTGACATTTTGCATGGGAAATAGAGAGGAAACGTAAGGAAGATTTGGAAAATAGAATTGATTGGTCCTTCCAAATAGGTTCTGGAGCTGAAATGCCTTTTATAGGATCAGTGACTGATAAGGAACTAAGAGACAGACTATTTATAGAGGAAAACTGAATTTGTAGAATTATTGGGAACTGAAAAATTCTGAAAGTTGAAAATCCTCCACTTTGACCTTTTCTTTTGCTACTGACGGTGTAATTTCTGTGTACTGTCATTCTGCTTTCCCTTTAAGACTAGAGGCAAAATGCCAGCTAATCACACTTCTGTACATTTTATGGTGCACATTTTTCTACACGTAAGCAAGAAAAAATAGCAAATTAGGGATTTAGATATCCTTAAAAACAACTTCATCATGGTATACTGTCTTGGTCTCATAACCCCATGACCATTCATCAGTGGAACCTATAGAATAAGAAATACTTTACCTCCTATAGGGAAGAGGTAATTATCTTACCAACTAGATACTCATTCAATGAACTATAAACAGCTGGTGGTGCAGAACCATCTTCTTTATTTAAAATGGAAATAACAATGGCTTCCCAGCATCTTCCATTTACACATATTCATTTATTTTTGTATCCACTATTTTTAAGCTATTATGTAGTCATAGTTCAGTTCCCTGCTCTGTGTGGACCTGCAGCTTTGTTTCATTTTTTTTTTTCCTTTCTCTTAGGTTTTAGTTTTCCTCTTAATTTTCAGTATTGAAGAATTTCACTTGTAAATCATACTAGTAAGTTACAATTACATAGACATTTTAAAATAATTTTTAAGCTATAGTATAACTATGTTATAACCTTGCATTTTACTTGGACTTTTACTTCAATTTCTGTGTGTAGCAAGTCCTTTTATGTAATGTAACCCCTCTATATCACCTTTACAATAACAGTAAAACATATTTTCTCATTTTTCCCACCTTTGAAAAGTCTTTTTGGTTTTGATTTTGTTTTTGTTTTTTGCCAATCCTGGACCTTGAACTCAGGGCTTAGGCACTATCCTTGGGCTGTTGGAGGTAATGCTCTACCATTTGAGCCACAGCACCATTTCTGTTTTTTTTTTCCCTATACATATAGTACTAGGGAATTGAACCAGGGTCTTCATGCATACTAGGCAAGCACTGTACCACTAGGCTAAAATCCCAGCCCTGAAAAGTGAGTTTTTACTATTCAAGAAGATGTAATAAAAGAACATAAGTTGGGAAAATATTTTTCTTTAACTACTTAATATATGATCACTTCCATCTAGACGATGTTCTTTGAAGTCAGGAACTATATTTTTAACATTATTAAGAGAGGCTAAAAAGTAATCACCCATTACTTCTTGCTCTTATCTATATAGAGGTAAAAAGAGTCACTTTTGGCCATTCCAACAAAATTAAATACTTATTTAGGAATACTGAGGTTTAATAAATAATGTTCTATTTGGATGGAATTTTTATCTGTAATGCACTTTGAGACACAGCTGCTTTAAAAAAAGAATTAGTGGGCCGGGAGTTTGGCCTAGTGGTTAAAGTGCTTGCCCATGCATGAAGACCCGGGTTCGATTCCTCGGTACCACATACATAGAAAAAAGCCAGAAGTGGTGCTGAGGCTCAAGTGGTAGAGCTCTAGCCTTGAGAAAGTCCAAGGACAGTGCTCAGGCCCTGAGCTCAAGCCCAGGACTGGCAAAAAAAAAAAAAAAAAAGAATTAGTTTGTTAAATAATGCAATATAACCCTTAGAAAATGGGAAGTGTCCCTTTGGCTCCAGGGGTTGGGCAGTAGCCTTGATCTGAAGAGGTCAGGGACAGCGCCCAGGCTGAGTTCAAGCCCCATGACCCACCAAAAAAAAAAAAAAAAAAAAAAAAAGAGGCTCATGGACTTTCATGCCTGGGCTGGCTTTGAACCAAGATCCTCAGCTCTCAGCCTCCTGAGTAGCTAGGATTATAAATGTGAGCCATGGTGCCTGGCACAAACTTACCTCTTATATATGATTTAGATTGATTCAAGTAAAATAATGGGATGATGCACTATTCAAACAATAATCAAAAAGACAAAGGTGTATGTAATGATATTATGATCATCTTATAAATATTTAATTCAAAACACATGAAACAAAACCTGAAACAACTGAAAAGAAATAGAGAAATACAATTGACTTTAACATTGCTGTCAGTGCTTGATAGAATTACTAGACAGAAAATAAGTATATAGAAGAACTCTGTGAATTAATGGGAATGAGCAAACAATTAGAGCATTACCCAACAAGAGCAAAAGATATATTCTTAACAAGTATATAGTATACGTTCAGTAAAGTACATTGTATCCTAAATAATAAAACAAACATAAAACAGTGAAGATCACAGATTATTCCTTTTTTAAATCATAAGTTATAAATGGAAAAAATTCTAAATATTTGAAAGTTCAATAATTCATTTCTAAATAGACCACTGGATAATGAAGAAGCATTTTGTCAAATAAAATAGTACAATCAACTCAATGAATATGAAAATGGAATGTAACATATCAGCTAAAGTAATGCCTAGAGGGAAATTTATGGTACTTAAATGCTTATAAATGAAAAAAAATTCTCCAGCAAACAGTATAAACTTCTACCACACAAAAAAGAAATGCATATTAAAAGGAGCAGGATTAATCCCAAATGAGAAGAAAGATGAAAATAATAAAAGGTGGAAAGTAAAGAGAAAGGTGATAAAGAAAACACTGTGTTAAAAAAAAAAGTCAGTAAAATTGCTGGTCTTGGTTGGCCCATGTCTATAATCCTAGCTACTCAGGAAGCAAAGACTCAGAAGACTGTGTTTTGAAGCTAACCTGGTCAGAAAAGTCTGTAACACTCCATCCCTAAAATAACTACCACCACCACCAACAACAAAACAGGGTGGAAGTGTGTCTCAAGTGGTAGAATGCCAGCTCAGCAAGCAAGCAAGCAAGCAAGCAAGCATGGAACCTTGGGTTGAAATCCCAGTACTGCCAAGGAGGACCAAAAAAGCCAGAACTTGGTAAGATAACAAAGAAAATGGAGATATAAATATATATTACCATTAACATGATAATAGTAAAATATGAAATGAAGAAGAGGCTCTCACTGTAGACATTAAAGGATTATAAGGAGATATTATAGAAGAAAAACCTTTATCCATGGAATCTTATACATTCAATAAATAGACTGATTCTTTAAACACCATAAATGTTAAAGACGTATGTTCAAGATGAATACATAATTGAAATGTTATAATTCTTCATTTTATGAAGCTAATATTACACTCATTCCCAAACCAGGGAACGATCCAACAAAAAAAGAGAACTACAGACCTATCTCCCTGAACACTAAAAACTCAATAAAATACTAGCAAACAATGCAGAAACAAATTTTAAAAATTATACACTATGATCAAGTAGGCTTCATCCCTCAGATGCAAGGTTGGTTTATCTTCGTAAATCAATTAATGTAATACATCATATCAATAGAGCTAAGGATAAGAATCATATGATAATTTCTCTGGACACAGAGAAAGCAATTTGACAAAACACAACATCCATTCATTTTGAAAGCACTAGAAAAACAGGAATAAGAGGTACATTCCTTAAAATAATTAAAGCCATATATGACAAACCTACAGCCAGTATTATACTAAATGGAGAAAGACTGGAACCATTTACCTTAAAATCTGGAACTAGACAGGGATGCCCACTCTCTCCAATTCTCTTCAATATAGTGCTGGAACCATTAAACGGAGCAATAAGGCAAGAGAAGGACATCAAAGGGATCCACATAGAGAAAGAATAAATTAAAATATTCCTATTCTCAGATGACATGATCCTCTACCTGAATGACCCAATAAGCTCCATTCCCAAACTCCTAGAATTAATGACCACTTTAGCAAAGTGGCAGGATACAAAATTGACCTGCCAAAGTCAGTAGCCTTCTTGTACGCCAACAAAACACAAATAGAAGGCCAACTCAAGAAAATGATCCCATTTACAATAGCCCCCAAAAGAATAAAATACTTAGGAATTAACCAAAGATGTAAAGGAATTATTTAATGAAAACTATAAAAGCTTAACAAAAGAAATTAAAGAAGGACACCAAGAAATGGAAAGACATCCCATGCTCATGGCTAGGGAGAATCAATATAGTAAAATGGCTATACTGCCAAAGTTGGTATACAAATTCAATACAATCCCCATCAAAATCCTAGACATTCTTTACTGAAATAGAAGGTATAATCCAAAGGAACAAGAAAAGACCTAGAATAGCCAAAACAATTCTAGGCAAAAAGAGCAATGCAGGTGGTATTACAATACCAGACTTCAAGCTCTACTATAGAGACACAATAACAAAAACAGCATGGTATTGGCACAAAAGTAGACCAGAAGATCAATGGAATAGAATAGAAGATCCAGAAATAAAACCACCTACCTATAGTCAACTTATATTTGACAAAGGAGCCAAAGATATACAGTGGAACAAACACAGCCTATTCAATGATTGATGCTGGCAAAACTGGGCAGCCACATGCAGAAAACTAAAACTTCACCCTAGCCTTTTGCCATGCACAACCATTAACTCAAAATGGATCAAAGACCCCAATATCAGACTGGAAACCTTGAAACTGCTACACAATAGAGTTGGAGAGACACTGGAACTCATAGGCACAGGCAAAAGATTCCTGAACAGAATCCCAGGGTCACAACAGATTGGAGAGAGACTTGATAAATGGGACTACCTAAAAATAAAAAGTTTCTGCACAGATAAAAGCATAGCTACTAAAGTAGAAAGACAGCCAACCAACTGGGAAAAGATATTTACCAATAATACATCTGACAAATACTTAATATCCAGTATCTACAGGGAACTCAAGAAACTAATCCCCTCCAAACCCAAAAGACCAATCACTAAATAGGCAAAGGAACTGAAGAGACTTATCAAAAGAAGAGATTAAAATGGCAGAAAAGCATATGAGAAAATGCTCATCATCCATGGTCATAAAGGAAATGCAAATAAGAGCAACCCTAAGATACCACCTTACCCCAACAAGAATGGCCAAGATTTTAAACTCAGACAATGACAGTTGCTGGCGGGGTTGTGGAGAAAAAGGAACCCTACTCCACTGCTGATGGGATTGTAAACTAGTTCAGCCACTCTGGAAAGCTGGTTTCCTATGATCACTTCTGTTGCCAATGCCTTTGTGTATTCTCTTCTCTTTATTGTGAGAACTTATTTGTGACTTGCTTTTATCCAGTAGAACATGATATTTACATAACATTTTATGAAGACTCCTTTTCTCGAGCAGACTTCCTATAATGAATGTCTCCTGCTGACTTGATGAAATAATAAGAAAATGCATATTATAAATAGCTGAGGGAAATCTCTAATCAATAACCAGCAATAGGCCAGGGCTTTATGCTTGGATAAAAGCCTAATTGTAACTCTGTGTTTACAGGAGAAGACCCAGCTAAGCGGTGTCCAGCTCCTTGACCAACAGACACTTGTGAGATAATAAATGTGTGTAGTACTAAGCTGCTTAGTTTGTAATGGTGGCTATCAACAATAGAAAATAAATACACCAATTATTGCAAATAGGAGATATTTTCCTTTTTTTTTTGGCCAGTCCTTGGCTTGAGCTCAGGGCCTGAGCACTGTCCTTGGACTTTCTCAAGGCTAGAGCTCTACCACTTGAGCCTCAGCACCACTTCCAGCTTTTTTTTTTCTATGTATATGGTACTGAGGAATCGAACCCAGGTCTTTGTGCATGCTAGGCAAGCACTCTACTACTAGGCCAAACTCCCAGCCCCTTTCCACTCATTTTTGAGGACAACTGTATCCTGGATTCAAAATTAGGCAAAGACAGTATAGTAAAAGGAAAACAATAGACTAATTTTCTCATGTATGCTGTCACCCCCTAAAAGAATCCTAAATAAAATCTTATTAAATTAATCCCACAAATATCTACATACATATATACAGAAATACACACACACACACATACATACATACATACTTTTGAAAGTACATTTGCATAAGTACACATACATATGGGATACATACATAAATGCACATGGAATAAATACATACATATACATTTAGAATATATATATTAGAGAACAGTCGCTAGATACAGATATATCATGGTCAACTAAGATTTATTTCAGGAATGCAAGGCTGGCTAACAGTTCAGTCTATAGTAACAGATTTTTTTTTTTTTTTTTTGCCAGTCCTGGGGCTTGAATTCAGGTCCTGAGTACTGTCCTTGGGCTTTCCTATGTGTGTGGTATGTAGAAATCTGGGATCTTCATGTATACTAGGCAAGCTCTCTACCTCTAGGTCACACTCCTGACCCTAGTAACACATTTAAGAAGAAAAACATAGAGGTATATATAGTTATCAGTTAAGACAGTTTTTGATAGCTATTCAACACTCACTCATGATCAAACGCTTAGCAAATTAGTTATTGAAGGAATGCTCTTGATCTTGATTTAAAAAGGAAAACATGGCTGGGAGTTTGGCCTGGTGGTTAAAGTGCTTGCCTAGCATGCACGAAGACCCGGGTTCAATTCCTTGGTACCACATATATAGAAAAAGCTGGAAGTGGTGCTGAGGCTCAAGTGGTAGAGCTCTAGCCTTGAGAAAGTCCAAGGATAGTGCTCAAGCCCAGGACTGGCAAAAAAAACCAAAAAACAAAAAAACAAAAAAGAAAACACAAACAAGTAACACATTTATTAATTAGACTAAATTCTTCTCCCTTAAAATTGGGAACAATACAAGGATTCCCTTTTCACCACTACTGTTTATTCAGTATCATAATGAAAGTTCTATTTGGCATTATGAGGCTACTCTGAGTTTTATTTAAAATAAAACTACTGTAGTCTTTGCAAGGAATAGTGTCTTCCAGTTTCCCTTTTACAACTACTTATCTTAACTACTTATGTCATTATCTTCTGTTTTTTTTTTTTTTTGAGGGGGGGCAGTCTTGGGCTTGAGCTCAGGGCCTGAGCACTGTGCTTGGACTTTCTCAAGACTAGAGCTCTACCACTTGAGCCTCAGCACCACTTCGGCTTTTTTCTATGTATGTGATACCGAGGAATCGAACCTGGGTCTTCAGTGCATGCTAGGCAAGCACTCTACCACTAGGCCAAACTCCCGGCCCCTTATTATTCTAAGGCTTATCATTCTTGGGCACGTGAACATAATTTTACTGTTCCCTTTTTCTCCTCTTCCCACTTGTTTCTCCTCCTCTCTTTCCTCTCCCTCACTACCTTTTTCCTTTCTTCTTTCTCCACTTTTAAAAAGAGTACTTGCCATATTATCCTTGTATTTTTCTTTTGGGAAAAAATGAATCTGGTTATGGTGAGGAGGACCTTTCTAGAATTCAGTATTAATTTTCTAACCATGCTTCCCTCCCTTCCTCCCCCCTCCCCCCGGTTGTTGTTTGTTTAAATTCACTACTTAAGCTGATTCTAAGACCTGGGAGTTAGGGTTACAAACTTGAAGAGAAAATACAAAGTACTTGACGCTATATAATATATATATATATAATATTAATATTATAATAATATATAATATATGTATCTATCTCACATACAGGATGGACAGAATTTGGCTCTTTAGATTTTTTTGTGACCCTTATAGTTGCAGAATATATTACCAAGATTGTTCTGGTGTACACACCATTAGGAGTGTTAAGTTGGAGGTTTTCTAGGGAGTTTCTGGAATACCCAGATAACAGAATACTGTATAGAAGTTCCTTAAATGCCTCCCATTTACTTGGTTTTTTTTCTACTGGATTTACAGAATACTTGTAAGGAAAATGATTTCCTGAAACACTTGGTGATTTCCTTTGGGCAGTTGTATTGCCTTTACTAAATTTAAAGCTGATCACTCTTCATTTCAGGATTGGAAAGGATACCTTCATACCATCTTAACTTTGCTAGGGAAATATTCTCGTTTAATATGTTAGTGGACAGTTAATTTCCAGTCTTGGCTTTTAAAAAGGAGAATGCCTTTTAACTTCCTTTTTCATGGATATTAAGGGTGCCCAGAGTCTTCATTTTAATTACCTCCATGCAGTGCTTCAATTCACTTATTTGCTTTATTACCTTTTCAGCTTTGGTTTTGAAAATAATTTTAGAGAAAATTATATTGTTTCCAATCCAATGAAATGTTTTCACCACACTATTAATGAGTCTTTTTTCATTATCCCCACAAAACTGGATATTGCAAATAAATTAAAAACCTCTTTATACTCGTGCTTAAAGCAAACAAAGAGCACAGTAAAATTTAACTTACCTGGCCTAATACATTCCTTTGTTTTTACTAAACTCTTCTCATTGTAAATAGGAGCTATCTGTAGCTCAACTCCTTTCAGAGGAAGAAATATTCTTAAGAAAGTTGCTAGAATGATTCCCTGGGGTTCTGATTCTTAATCCTAAACCTAGAAAAGAAGCCATATATGGAGCTCTAAGCCTGCACTTCTTGCTACATCTTGTATTAAAAGACATCTTGGGAGAGTAGGTAGACCGTGGAAAATAGATTGTGAAGTCTGAATTCTAAATTCTGGATTGCACACTAATTTATTTGTGTGATTATGGATACACAATTGAGTTCATGGCAGAGCTTTCATTAGGGCAAAAATCACACCCCAAGCCTCTCTAGAAAGCTCTTTCATTAGACAATGTTCTCTGAAGTATTTTGTTGAATTTATATCCTATCACTGTAGGTAGCTAGACTAAATCTGCCTATTGGCAAATCTGGCATTAAGAAGATCTTATATAAACTAATCTCATTATAAACATTCTCTTTCTTTCTTTCTTTCTTTCTTTGGCCAGTCCTGAGGCTTGACCTCAGGACCTGGGCACTGTCCTTAGCTTTCTCAAGGCGGCTCTACCACTTGAGCCACAGCACCACTTCCAGCTTTTTTCTGTGTATGTGGTACTGAAGAATCAAACCTAGGGCTAGGCAAGCACTCTACCACTAGGCCATGCTCCTGTACATAAACATAGTTTTTATAAGGTTTATATTTTAACTTGGTTTTTCATAATTATTGGTAAAGTATGGACAACTATTTAGTGATTTTAAAAGATATTCATATAATAAACTACATTTTTCAAGACTTAGCCTAAATTCAGTTTTAGCCTGAAACGAAGTGTGCTTTTTTCAAATTCATATTCTTTATCGTTATCTTAGAACATTTAAATTGTCTGCTACAATTGTTATATGTATATGTACTTTCATTTTCCATTGCTATCATTTTGAAGGTTAATTAATGAATGTAAGTTTACTTGAAACTGGTTAATGGTGATGGACACTCAGGGCAGAAGAATGAGTCTTCCCATTGGACAAATTGGGACCATTTTTTTTTTTTAAATCAATTGTGGGACTTGAATTCTAGGCCTGGGCGCTGTTCTTGAGTTTTTCAGCTCAAGGTTATTGCTCTGCCACTTGAGCCACAGTGCCACTTCTGGTTTTCTGGGGGTTAATTGGTAATAAGAGTCTCTGGACTTTTGTGCTGGGCTGGCTTTGAACTGTGCATGATCCTCAGATCTCAGTCTCCTCAGTAGCTAGGATTACAGGCAGGAGCCATCAATGGGGCTTATTGGGACATTTTTGATGCCCAGATAAGCATTTCCTAGTGGGTTTCCTCCACTGACTTTGTCAGGATCCCACATATATGAAGTGGGGGAGGGGAAGTAGAGGGGATGATTGATGAGATTCACAGTATAAAACAACAACATTTCTGCAGTCTTGCATAACTGGCAGACATTTTATATAAGAGTACATTAAGTAAGAAAAGTATTTTATTACCAGAAACAACTACCCTATTCAAGTATTATGATGATTGAGGTCTTTAGTAATGAGGTCCACCTTCATATTTTTGACTATGGACAAGTCGCACCTCTAAGCCTTTGGCAGACATCAGCTTGGTAGTATAAAACCAGAAGCAAGAGTCATGGCAGTTGATACATGCTATTTGATAATAAATTTGAAGATTTCAAAACTACGAATCATTCCGTGTTACAGATTTCACAGCTGTTCTTATAGTGATGGTTTCTTTAACAGTGATGTACAGCATAGACTTCATTCACATCAGAATTTCTTTCAAAGTTCCTTTTCCCTAAAATAAATCACTGTGCATCTCAGTGTTGTCTCTTATTTTTAATCCTCTCTGCTTTCCTTAGAAGTAGTAACTTTTCCCCCCTAGAATTTAATTGTGGTAAACTTAATCTTGTGTTATCAGCACAAATATCTTCTCTGATTCTCACTATACTTTTATTTTATTTCTGGATGTTCAGAAAATATCCTTTAGAAAGGATATTAGTAGTTTTGGAAGAAATGGGTTGTGGCTTTAATCTTGCAATTTTATTTATTTAATTTTCTATTCATTCATTTTCTTTTTTAGCCACTTTCTCTCATATGTAAACCTTTTTTTGAATTTCAGAGCCAAGCATAATAAATGTTTTCCCATTAATTTATGTTACCTATGAAAAACCTGAAAAATTAATATATTCTGTCTGCAGCTTTATTTGAGGACTACTAATACTTTCAAAAATTTCCCTTTCTTGGTTATCAGTGTTTGTGAAGTAATGCACCTTCTGTCTGGTGAATAAAATGTAACCCTTCTATTAATTACAATAAAAATATATGGAAAAAATTTCCCTTTCTTTTGTCTTCTTATAGTTTATTTTTGTCCAAAACCTTGGGTTCTAATAAAATTCTTAAGACAGGGGCCGAGAGTTTGGCCTAGTGGTTGAAGTGCTTGCCTAGCATGCATGAAGACCCGGGTTCGATTCCTCAGTACCACATACATAGAAAAAAGCCGGAAGTGGTGCTGAGGCTCAAGTGGTAGAGCTCTAGCCTTGAGAAAGTCCAAGGACAGTGCTCAGGCCCTGAGCTCAAGCCCAGGACTGGCAAAAAAAAAAAAAAAAAAAAAAAATCTTAAGACATAGTAGCTGTGATTTTCTTACATAAAGATGTAAGTCTTCTTTTAAATAAAAGACCTGTACTTTCCAAAGCAAAGATCAGCTATTCCAATACTTATGATTCCTTATTTTTTTCTCTCAACAAGAAGATCAATGTGAAATATAATAATAAGGGAATTGGCATATAGTAGGAGTCTGTACCGTCTTTACATGTACTATCTTTAGAATGATTCAGTACATCTAAAAAGTGTTCAAAAGAAAAAGGTTATTGAAGAATATATAAACTTTTTCATTTATAATGAATTCTAGAAATATGCAAGTGTTTTTCTTACAAATCATGAAAAGTTGACAAATGTTTATGTCTGCACCCTTGATAAACTTTGGATAAAACCAGGGATCAGTTTGAGAGCAACATTTACTCTCAGAATCTTTGATGTTGAATATAGAAATTAAATGATATTGTTCTCCCAATTCTCACACACTTTTCTTTTCCTAATCTTTTATGGCTGAAGCAACAAGATGGTATTATTACTGTATGAGTCTGCCAGAGTCTCAAATGAAAAATACTACTATAAGAGTTCATAGTTTTAGGTAAAAAGGAGTAAGCAATTCGTGTTTGATTGTGGAAACAATATTGACTAAATCTCTTGGATTTATAAGGGGTTTAACTTAAGGTCCTTGATGACATTGATTCTACTTGGATCTATATAAAAGAGCAGCTTGTTCTAATATATTTGAGTATGAAAGATCTTTGGAAGGTATTTGAATTGCATTTTCATTTTTCACCTTTTTTCACAGAATGACTTTATAGCCTCACCATATTAGCTTTTGCAAGTTGAACTCTAAACAGCACAGATGATATCCCTAGAATATAGTTCTAGATTTGAAGTTCGCTGACTGCTTTTATTCAAGCCTCATATAAATTAAGAAGTAATTACCTTGCCTCTTGCTGTATGAGGAAAATAGATTCTGTTCCTAGAGGCACCATCCTCTCTTTGCTTGCAGAAAAAAGAACTTGGAAAACTCAGACTAAAGAATGCTTGTCAAAACAACTTGTTATATGAAGAACTAAAATGCCTAAGGATGTTTAGTAATACCTCATACAAATTAGAGCAGAATTGAAACTTTACCATTGGGATAAAAAATATTCTATCAGTCATCCATTTTTATAGCAATATATAGAAATAGAAAAATGGACCTCCCAATTAAAAATTGACACATCAATATCAAGATGGAATAGGACATTATTATGTATTCAGTTATAAAAATTGTTGGCAGCAAGCATCATGCTTGTTTTAAAAAGAAATTCTATGACTAATATTTTACAGTTGTTGAATTCAACAATGTCTTTACCCAGTGTCTTTTACTTCATAATGAAAAAGTAGCTTTTGTTTGTAGCATAAGGAACTGTGGAGATAGATTGAATTAAAAGATAAATTATAGATTGAATTAAAAGATAAATTATGCTAATTTGAGATTTTCTTTCTTTTTTTTTTTTTTTTTTTTTGTCATGGGACTTGAACCCTGGACCTGGGCACTGTCCCTGAGCTCTTCAGCTCAAGGCTACCACCCAACCCCTGGAGCCACAGGGGCACTTTCAGTTTTTTAGTAGTTAATTGGAGATAAGAGTCTCATAGACTTTAGGGCTGGCTTTGAACCACAATCCTCAGATCTCAGCCTGCTGAGTAGCTAGGATTACAGACATGGGCCACCGTGCCCGCTAATTTGAGTTTTATCATAGTAAGTAAGTTTATAATCTGAAGTGCTGCTAGAATGAATGATTTTTACTTCTTTCATTAAAGAATTATGTAACCACATTTATATGTTCTCAGTTATAGAAAAGTAAAAAAAAACATTAAAAAATTTAAATTGTATTATATATATTGGTGCTGGTCTGAGGGCTTTAATTCAGGATCTGGGCATTGTACCTGAGTTTACGTATTCAAGGCTAATGCTGTACCACTTGAGCCAGTGTTCTGCTTCTGTCTTTTTTGGTAGTTAATTATAGAAAAGAGTCTTACAGACATTCCTACCTGGGCTGAGTTTGTACCATAATCATCAGATTATGCATGAGCAGATTATGGCATGAGCCACCAACACCTGGTGTTTTTATTATTTTTAAGAAAGTGTTGTTAATATAACTGCATTTATTTAGTGATATTACCTAAGTAATTGTCCTTTTTCTCTTCCAACTCCCTAAATACGCACCTAATTTTTTAAATCTTTAAGTAGTTGTACAAAGGTGTTACTATTTTACATAAAATTTTTATTAGGTCTAATCCTTAAAGCTGGATTCTTGTATTAGTAAGAATCATGCTGATGGGCTGGTCATATGGTAAAGTGTTATGTATGGTTTTGAGTAAGATTTTCTCACTGAAATGGAAAAATGGTGGTATTCTCAATAAGAATAAAGTAATTAGATAGTTTTGTTTTTTCAAAAACCAAGGCATGGGGGCTGGGAATTTGGTCTAATGGTAAAGTGCTTGCTTAGCATGCATGATGACCCAGATTTGATTCCTCAGTACCATATATATATAGAAAAAGCTAGAAGCGGTGCTGTGGCACAAGCAGTAGAGCTCTAGCCTTGAGAAAGTCCAAGGCCCTGAGTTCAAGCCTCAGGACTGGAAAAAAAAAAAGAACCAATTATGGCTTAATATGATTTTTGATACTCATGATAACTAAAAACATGGTCATGTCTCTATACAACTTTTATTTTCATTTATTTTCAGTTTTGTTTGGGTTTTTTTTTCCTCTTTGACAGAACCCCAAGGACTGCAGCAAAGCCAGGAAGCTGGTATGTAACATCAACAAAGGCTGTGGCTATGGTTGTCAGCTTCACCATGTGGTTTACTGCTTCATGATTGCATATGGCACCCAGCGGACACTCATCCTGGAATCCCAGAATTGGCGCTATGCTACTGGTGGATGGGAGACTGTGTTTAGACCTGTAAGTGACACATGCACTGACAGGACTGGCACCTCCACAGGACACTGGTCAGGTAAGGAGCTGTGCTGCATATCATATTTTGCTTGATCAAAGCATCAGATTTCTAAATACAGATTTTTTTTTGGATCAAAAGCACCTTTTCTTCTGGATCCACGAATGCTATCCATTATTCAAATAAAATTTACAAAGAAAACTTTAAAAAACAAAAACAAAAAAAGCATGTTTTATAGCCACATGTGATGGCATATACCTATAATCCCAGCACTTTGGAGGCTGAGACAAAATTACAAGTCTGAGGCCAACAATACCAACCTGTCTGAAAAAGCTAAATAAAAAATGTATTTTGTGATCTATTTTATTTCTGATATTTATTTTTAATTGTGATTTATTTAGCAGATTTTTTTTTCCAAAGAGTAGAAGTCTAGGCTTTTAATAATAATGATAATGATGATGAGACAGCTTTCTCTTTATAGGATACTTTCACATTAATAAACTCATTTGCCCATCACAATTATTATATAAAAGTAGACTCAAGGTTCTCAGACATAACCTTTCTACTCTCTTTTCCTTCCTCTTTCCCTTTTTTCCTCCCTCCTTCTATCCCTCTTTGCCTTTTCCTTTTGCTTCCCCCCTTTTCGTTTTTCTTTTTTGCAGTACTGGGGACTTACCTTAGAGCCTTATACTTGTGAAGCAAGTGTTCTGCTTTAGTTTTGTAGATAGCTACCTCAGACAACACGCCTCTTACCTCTACTACCTCGTAGTAACAGTAGTGGTACAGGTTAATTACCAATATACCCACCTTCTTTTTTGAGAGAATGAATTGCTGTGTAGCTCTGGCTGTCCTTAATTTACTATCCTCCAGCTTCAGCTTCCTATGTGCTGGGATTATAAGTGCACACCACCATACCCCAGGATCTGGACTAATTTCAGAGCTGGGATTGGAACTCAGGCCCTCATGGTTGGTTGCTACTTGACATCCCCTTGACCCCTGACCTACTTACCTGAAGCACACAGATACAGTCTCTCTTTTAATGGGCAGTTTAGAGGCAAAGAATGAACAATCAAAATAGATGGTAATAATGTGGTGTGGACAAATTAAAAATACTCGAAACCACATAGTGAGCAACTATTTGAAGCCATTTTCGAAGCATTAATTTTTTTAAAACTGAGTCTTAAAGTGTAAGTTGGAGGCAGCCTGTTTAGTGCATAGTAGAAGAATTTTTAGTAAGTGGACATCACATGTGAAGAAAGAGGCAAGAGAGCATGAAGTCATTAGGAAAATTAGGGATGGATTGTACATTTTGACTACTGAGTGCTTGCAAATGCTTTAAGGACAAGTTTCAGGGTTTCTATTTTCATGATTGTGAACATTTTTTTTCTCACCAGACCCAGTAGGTTTTTGTTTATTATTCAAGCTCTTTGTTTTTTGTTACAAGTGTAGAGAAATTGATAAGAAGTCATATTGCTTTCAGCTACTTCCTAGTGTTGTCAGTGTACTATTAAATTTAAGCAAATAGCTCAAGTCACAAGGAAAATCTTTAGCAAGCAGAGCTCATATTAAATTATGCTTTAAATAGTTTTTATGAAACTAATGTTTATAAAGATTCTACTATGTCTACTATCATTTAAAATTTCTAGCTTGTATCTTTAATGGGGAGCAATTTTAGATACCACTAATGGACAAACTAATACTAAGCAATAAGGTAATTGCAAACCACTTGTTAGACAGGCTACAGATATGCTTTTTTGTAATACTGTATAGTAATAGTTCAGATTCTGATTAGTGGAAACTTAAATGCACATACAACTTTAAGTCTCTTGTGCAGACCTAAACAAGCATTATTTTAAGGCCATAAGGACTTGTAATTCAGCTTCCATAAAATTTCTTAAAGCATGCTTTGCTTTCCTATTTATGGTTCATGAAAGGTAGATTGAGATGGGGGCTTGAACTCAGGACTTAGGTGCTGTCCTTGAGCTTTTTTGCATTTTTTTAAAATAATTAATTTAAGATAAGAGTTTCATGGACTTTCCTGCCCAGATTGGCTTCAAACATCAGTCTTCAGACCTCAGCCCCATGGGTAACTAGGATTACAGGCTTGATCGCCCAGTGCCTAGCAAGATTTTTAGGAATTTAGAACACTAGTGTGTCTCTCTCGATGATGGGCAGAAGAAGAAAGGATGCTGGGCTGTTATTTTTAGCTTTCTGAACCTTATCAGTTAACTTTAGCTTTTGAACCAGAGCGTTTACCCTCCAAAAAAACCAGCAACAACAGAAACAATCTAATGAGCTAGGTGCTGGTGGCTCATGCTTGTAATCCTAGCTACTTAAGAGGCTGAGATATGAGGATAGCAGTTCAAAGCAAGCCCAGACAGGAAAATCCATGACTTCTATCTCCAGTTAACCACCAAACCAATGTTAAAAAAACAACAACAAAAGCAAGACAATGATCTTGTGTACTAAGTACCTTAACTCCCTGTCCATCTTGTCGCCTGTAGTTACAAAGGAGAATGAGTGAGAGCTATATATAGATAGTGTGATTTTTTTTGCTCATAAACTTTATTTTCATTATATGTATATATATATATATATTCCTTAAAATGTAAAACACAAACATAATTATGGAGCATAATTATAGGTTATACCCTTCAACAACAGGAGACTTATCTTTTTTTCTTTTTTCATTTTTTTCCAGTTTTTTATTAAAGAATTTATTAACATTGATTTTTACATCATATTTCAAATGACATGTTTAACAAATGAGTGTTCAAGAAGGGAATTTCTATATACAATCACTGCACTTAGTTTTTAGAACATAATCAAAATTAGGCTAAGGGTTTGTATATTAGGTACATATTAATTTATGTAATAAAACATTATGTCTATAGAGTCATAGGTTTTTTTAAAAATATTTTTATTGTAATTAATAAAAGGGTTACATGATATTTGCCAGATAGAAGGTGCATTAATTCACATACATTGATACCCTTTCACATGTCTTGGTACCCATTACCCTATCCCCCAACCCCCCCACCCATCTTGCTTTTCCCCCTTTCCCTCTCAAATTTCAAATAACCAAATACAAATAAATTCAATATATCAGATAACAAAGTGATGTACTGTAACAATATGAGATAAGCAAGGGACAGCAAAGGAGATGAGATATAACATAGTACATTAAGGACAACAAAGTCATAGGTTTTTATGTTTTTATTTCCAATACCATGTCCATAGCATTGGGTAAGCAAATATTGAGTCCTCTCTCTTCTACAGTTTGGATCTAATAGCCACATATTAAGGGTATCATGCACCTTTTGTTCCTTTCGTCTTGACTTGTCTCACTCAACATGATTTGCTCTAGATTCATCTATTTCCCTGCGAATGCCATTATTTTATCTTGTCTGTTGGCTATGTAGAATTCCATTGTATAGATATACCACATTTTCTGTATCCATTCATTTGCATTCTATTGCAAATAGTTTGCATCTTGATTGTTTCCATTGCCTGGCTATTGTGAATAGTGCACAGGTAAACATAGCTGAGCAGATGTCCTTATCATATGTTGGGTTATGATGTTCAGGGTAGATGCCCAGAAGTGGTATGGCGGGATCGTAGGGAAAGTCAATTTTCAGTTCTTTAAGAAACCTCCACACTGCTTTCCAGAGTGGCTGAACTAGTTTACAATCCCACCAGCAGTACAGTAGGGTTCCTTTTTCTCCACAACCCCGCCAGCAACTGTCATTGTCTGAATTCAAAGTCTTGGCCATTCTTGTTGGGATAAGGTGGTATCTTAGGGTTGCTCTTATTTGCATTTCCTTTATGACCATGGATGATGAGCATTTTCTCATATGCTTTTCTGCCATTTTAATCTCTTCTTTTGATAAGTCTCTGTTTAGTTCCTTTGCCCATTTAGTGATTGGTTTTTTGGGTTTGGAGGGGATTAGTTTCTTGAGTTCCCTGTAGATACTGGATATTAAGTATTTGTCAGATGTATTATTGGTAAATATCTTTTCCCAGTTGGTTGGCTGTCTTTCTACTTTAGTAGCTATGCAGAAACTTTTTATTTTTAGGTAGTCCCATTTATCGAGTCTCTCTCCAATCTGTTGTGACCCTGGGATTCTGTTCAGGAATCTTTTGCCTGTGCCTATGCGTTCCAGTGTCTCTCCTACTCTATCATGTAGCAGCAGTTTCAAGGTTTCCAGTCTGATATTGGGGTCTTTGATCCATTTTGAGTTAATGGTTGTGCATGGCAAAAGGCTAGGGTGAAGTTTTACTTTTCTGCATGTGGCTGCCCAGTTTTACCAGCACCAATCATTGAATAGGCTGTTTGTTCCACTGTATATCTTTGGCTCCTTTGTCAAATACAAGTTGACTATAGGTAGGTGGTTTTATTTCTGGATCTTCTATTCTATTCCATTGATCTTCTGGTCTACTTTTGTGCCAATACCATGCTGTTTTTGTTATTGTGTCTCTATGGTAGAGCTTGAAGTCTGGTATTGTAATACCACCTGCATTGCTCTTTTTGCCTAGAATTGTTTTGGCTTTTCTTGTTCCATATGAACCTTTGGATTGTATCTTCTATTTCAGTAAAGAAGAGACTTGTCTTTAAGATGAAAGTCAGGCCTTGATAAGAACTTGTATAGTTTTTCCATGTTAAAGTTACATACAAAGTTAAATGGGGGGAGGGGAATGAGAGAAATCTAGATAGGAAAAATAACTTCTGAGAATAATGTTGAGATAATAGAAAAGCCTTGTGCTTGACAAACCCATCATTTAAGCACAGTGAGATGCCTGTACAGTCAAGCTCTGTGTGCTTCTCTGGTCCTCTAATTGTGCTGTTTTCTGTTTCAACATTCCAGAGCTTGTAGATCTCCTCTCACCGCTAATGTTGGCTTATGATTTTTTTATTAAAAAATTTATTAACATTGGTTTTTACATCATATTTCAGATGACGTGTTTAACAAACAAATATTCAGGAAGCGAATTTCTATATACAATCACTGGCACTTAGATTTTAGAACATAATTACAATTAGGCTTTATATATGTCATAGATATATATTAATCTATGTAATAAAACATTATGTCTATAGAGCCATAGATTTTCATGTCTATGTAGTTGTGTTTATATTTTTAATGCCATGTCCATAGCATTGGGTACCCAAATATTGAGTCATTGCTCTTGTACTGTTTGGATCTAATAGCCACATATTAAGGATACCATGTGCCTTTGTTTTTTTTGGTGTTGACTTGTCTCACTCAACATGATTTGTACTAGATTCATCCACTTCCCTGCAAATATTGTCTGTTGGCTATGTAGAATTCCATTGTATATAGATACCACATTTTTTCTATTCATTCATTAGAGATTTTTTTTTTTTTTTGCCAGTCCTGGGCTTGAGCTCAGGGCCTGAGCACCGTCCTTGGACTTTCTCAAGGATAGAGCTCTACCACTTGAGGTTCAGCACCACTTCCGGCTTTTTTTTCTATGTATGTGGTACCAAGGAATCGAACCCGGGTCTTCATGCATGCTAGGCAAGCACTTTAACCACTAGGCCAAACTCCCAGCCCCATCATTAGAGATTTTTAAAATGAGCATTGTGGTGAAGTGTGCTGGAGTGTGTTGCAATCAAACATATTTGGAAATCTAGCTATCCTTGCTCTAAAGGTTTATGGCATATATCTGTCCTGTACTTCTCTGAAGTCACTGACAAGCACATGTTACTATAAGTGCATAAGGACTTTCGATTCAACCTTCATAAAATTTTTGAAACAAAAGCCATATAACGAATGATTGTTGTCCTTAATGTACTATGTTGTCTCATCTCCTTTGCTGTCCCTTGGTTATCTCATATTGTTACAGTACATCACTTTGTTATCTGATATATTGAATTTATTTGTATTTGGTTATTTGAAATTTGATAGGGAAGGGGGGAAAACCAAGACGGGTGGGGGGGTTGGGGGGGAGGGTAATGGGTACCAAGACATGTGAAAGGGTATCAATGTATGTGAATTAATGCACCTTTTATCTGGCAAATATCATGTAACCCTTTTACTAATTACAATAAAAAAAATTAAAAATAAATAAATAAATAATTTATGCAAAAAAATAAAATAAAATAAAATTTTTAAGGTGTGATTTCCTACTTATGGTTTATAAAAGATCATGTGTACGTTTGTTTATACATGTGCATGTGTACTGGTATTCCAATTTGAACCCAGGGTCTGTGCCTTTAACTTTTTCCACTAGAGGTTAGAGCTATACCACTTGAGCCACAACTCTGCTTCCAGCTCTTTGATGTTTAATTGGAGAAAAGAGTCTCATGGACTTTCCTGCCTAGGATAACTTTGAACCATGATCCTCAGATCTCAGTCTCCTGAGTATTTAGGATTACAGATGTGAGCCTCCTGAGCCTGGCTGCAAGAAAGATCTTTTTTTAAATTTTATTTTTATTTTTTATTGTAATTAATAGAATGGTTACATGATATTTGCCAGATAGATGGTGCATTAATTCCCATACATTGATACCCTTTCACATGTCTTGGTCCCCATTTCCCTCCCCCCCACCCCCACCCCTCATCTTGTTTTACCCCCTTCCCTATCCCATTTCAAATAACCAAATACAAATATATCCGATATATCAGGTAACAAAGTGAGATACTGTAACAATATGAGATAACCAAGGGACAGCAAAAGAGATGAGAGATAACAGTACCTTAAGAACAACAATCATTCATTATATGGATTATGTTTCTATATCCTAGAGATCCTTTCATTTAGCGACCTACTATATGGCCTTTAGTATCAAGGTTTTGCTCTATTGCAAATCTCTGCTAGGAGAGCCCAAGGTTTCTACTGATTATGACAAGTGAGGGAAACCATTGAGCCTAAGTTCCTTTGAGTCTGGCTTACTTCACTTAATGTGATCTTTTCTAAGTCTTTCCATTTCCTAACAAATGGGGCAATGTCATTCTTTCTGGCAGCAGCATAGAATTCCATTGTGTGTATTCTTGTTGATCCACTCATCAACTGAGGGACATCTAGGTTGGTTCCATATCTTTGCTATGGTAAATAGTGCTGCAATGAGCATTGTTGTGCTGGTGGATTTAGTATGTCTTTGTTTCTGGATGATTGGGTAAATGCCAAGTAGTGGAATTGCTGGGTCATAGGGGAGCTCTATGTTTAGTCTTTTGAGGAACTGCCATACTGCTTTCCATAGTGGTTGAATGAGTTTGCACTCCCACCAACAGTGTAGTAGTGATCCCTCCTGGCCACATCCTCTCCAGCATCTGTTGTTATTAGTTTTGCAAGAAAAATCTTTATTTCAGGAATTTAGAAGGTCATTTAGAATATCTGTGTGCCTCAGAAGAACTCAAACTGCTTTCACTACCACATTCCCTTTATCTTTAGTTCCCATTTAAGGAGATAGAAAAATGCCTGCGAGAGGTCTTTTATAGCTAGAATACATGGGTATCAAGGAGCTAAAATTTCCTCCATGCTATGCTGTGTTCCATGCTGCACATAATTGTACATATTTTCATATCTGTGCTAGAGTGCTTCTCAAGTTGACATAGAAGTAAATCCTGGAGGAAGTGACTCAGAGGTTTGCAAGAGGCAAAATGTAACAGGTACATTTTCCTGGACTATCAATTTTATTTAGTGTTAGGTGAAATTGTTTTCAAGTCATAAACAAGACATAGAATTTTATAAAATGAAAATTTCACATAGCATCAAATTTCAGTTCATTGATTTATTCAAGACTTCTTATTCTCAGTGTTTTTGAGTTTTTCCCCTCTCTGCAGTTGGGAAGATTTTGGTAGAAGCTAAGAAACCCCGCTCTACCTGAGATTTTAAGTTGCTTATTTTATTTTGAGGAAATGGAATATGGTTTTAGGGCCTACACTTTTGGGTTATTTATGCATTGCCATGTGCTTGTCCAGTAAGTGAAAAAAAATAAAAGTTTCCCACATCTCATTCCAAATTTCAAAACATTTCCCTTCAAGCTGTCTTAGATGCTTGCCTTAAATTATAGATTTTTTTTCAGAAGTGTGTTGCTAAGAATGACTTTTTTAAACAATATACTCTACCCTTTTTAGACAGCTTCTGGCAGAATGAGCTCAGAGATAAAGAGAGATTTGATTTAGGAAGAAGCAATACATAATTAGCACCAAAGTCACTTAGAAGTGGAACATATTGCATTGGAAACATTTTTGAAAAATGTCATGAAATCTGTTTAGACCCTATCCAGTGCTGCTAGAGCTAGTAAGTGAGATATCCTTACATCTATGAAATGTTTGAGGCACATAGCTTTGATAACTTTCCCATAAATTGTAAATGTTTTTGTAAACACTGATATATCTTGTATGTTATATGTGTGTCCCTTAAGGATTTTATTTAATTATTATGAATCAAGTCAGGTTTTAAACATTGAGGTATATTATATATATATATATTCGATACAATCTTAAAGGGCTGTTTCTTTTTAAATAAAAGTTTAATATAAATAGCCTTTAAATGTAATGCCATTTGTATTACCTAGAATAAGGAAATTTTGCATAGCAGTAGTTCTATGTCTTTTGCCCAAATATACAGTATTATAATTAGGATTATTAAGATTATTGCTCAACTTTGAAGTATAACTTTATTTTAAAAAAAATTAAAACTGCCAAGGTGGGCACTGATGATTCACACCAATAATCCTAGCTACTTGGAGGAAGCGATAGGAGGATTGTAGTTTGAAGCCAGCCCAGACAGAAAAGTCCTTGAGACTTATTTTCAATTAATCATCAAATGACCAAAAGTGGAGGCATGGCTCATATGGTAGAGCACCAGCATGAGGCAAAAGCCAAACAAAAGCACAAAGAATTCAAAGCCTTGAATTTAAGCCCCAGTACCAACACACACACACACACACACACACACACACACACTCACACACTCTAAAAACTGCCAGAAATATGCTGATGCAAATATTGGGTGCATTTATGGTTATTATTATAAAATTTCAAATATGAGTTAATACCATAAATAAAGACGTCATTCAGACATTCAGTTAAAACTCGAGAGTTTTTCTAGATGCTGGAAAGGATATAAGGATATGAATGACCCAGCCTCTGCTCCTCAGGAACTCACAATTGACTATCATAATATTTATGAAACATCCTCACATTACACCATACGAATGTTATATTTAATCTAAGTGCACTAGCTGACATTTTCAATCCCAGCTATTCCGGAGACTGATTTTGGGAGGATTATGATTTGAGTTCAGCCAGAGCAAAATGTCATCCAGACCCATCTCAACATATAATCTAGATGTAGTAGTATTTGTTTGTAATCCCCCTTCATATGTACTGGCCCCTGTTCTAGTTTACCTATAAACATATCCCTTGGAAGTTCTGTATACTGCTACACTGCAAACATATGAGTTCTTCTTTCTAGATTATCTCTCCTCCAATGAATTTCACAATATCTTGTTTATCTTTTTTGTTGTTGTTGTTAGTCATGGGACTTGAACTCTGGTCCTGTTTATTTTCTCTTCAGGTAACCTAAAATATTTTCTCTTCAGGAAACCTCATGTTTTCATTTTTGTTTTCTTTAATACCAGTTCTGTGGCTTAAACTCTCTCTTGGCTTTTTTACTCACGGTTAGCCCTCTACCATTGATCCAAAGCTTTCCTTCTGACTTTTTCTTAGCTAATTGGAGATGAGTCCCCAGTTTTTCTGCCCAGCATAGCTTTGAACTGTGATCCTCAGATCTCAGACTCCTGAGTAGCTAGGATTGTAAGTGTGAATTCCCAGTATTTGTTTTTAAATCATTTTTTGTATCTCTTTGATTATAAATTCTTTGAGATGTTTGCCATATTTATTTTTATTTCTTTATTGTCTAACAATACTGGTTAGTAGTTATTACTAAATATTTTTTTAAAATTCAGTTATCTGTTCAGGAATATTTTTTGAAGTTTGTAGGAGTGGTGGACACGTTTTGTTTGTGTTATTTTGAACCAGGGCTTTGAACACACTAAATAAGTGCTCATTCATTGTGCTATATCCCTAGCACTCTAATTTGTTTTAAAATCTCTCAAATAATGAAGACTTATCCTGATCTATGTGATTTAATACTCTAATCAGGAGGAAATGAGATTAGATGCCTAAGAATGCTTGAAAATGTTTTTTAAGATAAAGCCTTCTTGTTTGTAGGAAAATCCCACCAGAATTAACTTTCACGATGTCTTACTGTTTTAAAATTTATTATGCAAGGACTTTATGGTTACATATTTATATTGATTCATCGTACTATTTAGGATCTCAGTCACTAATTCTAGTTCACTTGGGAGCTTGAGGCCAAGCTCAGTTGAGGCCACCCAAGCAGTGAGAGAACTTGTTTCAATAAAGAACTGATCTTCATATCGTGAGCCTCTTCTCCTAGCTTCCTGGAAGCTTAACAGGTAGATACTCCCCAGGCTCATTTTGAGATAGGTAGCCAGGCCCTATCTAAAAAATTACCAACAGTAAAAGGACCAGAGACATAGCTCCAGGATAATCTAGTTTATTTAGCAGAGGGGAGAACCTGAGTTTTAACCTCAGTACTACAAATAAATAAATAAATAAATAAATAAATAAATAAATAAAGTCTTCCCAAGTCTAATGTTTCTGGTAAAACTGAAAATAAATTAAAAATACTCATTTAAGAGCACTTTGAAAAATGGAATTATGTTTGCAGAACTGGGGATCAAACCTAGTTCCTAGAACAACTTATTGTACTACTAGGCTATATACTCACCCTCAAAAATGTTTTAAAAAATGCTTTATGAACTAACACAAGCCATTTTTCTCTGTATAAAAATTTTAATGGCTTCCTTTTATTAAACATTTATTGAACATTACTTAATTCAGAGACTACGAAAATAATCATATAACAATAGCTAACACTTAGTGACCTTACTGTGCAACAGTGCTAAGAATTTTGCATATTTTGTCTATAAACCTGTATTATTCACATTTTATATAGGTGGGTAATTTACCAGAAGTAATATAGCTATTACAGGATCCTAGCTTGACATCAAAATGTTGCCTTTAATAAAACGCTGTGCTCGCGGACCAGTGAATGATTGTTTCCCATTATCTTCCTAGCCTAGTTTTGTAAGACTGCCATATTTTAAAAGAGTTTATAAGCCTACAAAATATAAAACATTTGCTATCTAGTCCTTTGCTTAAAAAAAAAGGTTGCCAACCTTTGTATAGGTGGTTAGAATTCCTGTGTACAAAAAGCTCCCATTCTAAACAGAAAATAAACATAAACATTCAAAAAGTCTATTTCCAGGTGGAGAATGTGGCTGATGGTGTTAATGAAGTTGTGAACAGTATCCCAAGGGACGGAGAGAGTGTAGTCAGTCATTCCAGCCACAAAAGTTAGAAGCGCTATTTTGAACTGAATTGTATATGACCAGCACACTTGAAGTGCTTGATGGATGATAATAAAGATGCTTATGTGTTTGTCATGTCTTACTTAGGGTATATACCAAATTATCAGAACTCCTGGGCGTTATTGTTTTCCTTCTCTGTCTTATTTGCTGACTTGTGTAGAAGATTTAAACCATCAAAATCAGTTCTGTGTTTTTCCTTTTGGCAGTACTTGGGTTTGAACTCAGATCCTTGTACTTGCTAGTTAGGAGCTCTGCTGCTTTTGCTATATCACTGTCTTTTTTGTTTTCATTATTTTTGGAAAAAAAAGTCTCTCCTTTTACCCGAACCCAGCATAAGCCAACATCCAGTTTAACATCCTGTAGCAGGGATGATAGATACACACACGCATAACACTTTATTGGATGAAATGAAGATCTTGCTATTTGCCTAAGCTGGTGTCAAGTCACAATTGTCTGTGTCCTGGCTTTCTAAGAAGTTAGGATTACAGATGTAAGGCAATTCATCTAAATAAAAAAAATCAATTTTGAAAGCTAATGATTTTACAATTTTCAAGTAAAGCAAAGATAAATGTGATAAAGGTACTTAGGTATAAGTGGTTTGTTGTTGTTGTTGTTGTTGTTGTTTGAGGGTCGTGGGGCTTGCACTTGGCCTGGGCACTTTCTCTGAGCTCTTCAGCTCAAGGCTACCATCTCACCCTTGAGTCAAGCCCCACTTCCTGTTTTCTAGAGGTTAATTGGAGATAGTCTCAGGTCCTTTTGTGCCTGGGCTGGCTTTGAACCTTGATCCTCATATCTCAGCTTCCTGAGTAGCTAGGATTACAGGCATGAGCCACCACACCCGGCAAGTATTTTTAAGGGTTACAAGTCTGAACTGCTTATATTTGAGTAAATATAGTAAAAATAGATGAGTAAACTCATTCTATTCACTCTTAACTGTGATTAAGAAAAACTGTCTTTACAGTAATGACAAGTTTTGCAGTAGGTTCTTATAGGAATTCAGCGGTAGTTTCTTAATATATTTGCAGTAATTGTGATAAACATTGCTGCAGTGCTTTTGGAACAATACTGTCAAAAGTAGTCACCTTAGGAGCCTAACATTTATGAAGACCTGAGTTTGAATCCTCGGTACTACATATACAGAAAAAGCTGGAAGTGGTGCGGTAGCTCAAGTGGCTTAGCCTTGAGCAAAAAGTGTCCAAGGATAGTGCCCAGGCCCTGAGACAAGATCCAAGACTGGTCAAAAAAAAAGAATTATTAGGAAACTTTTTAGTTGACAAGATTGGATTATTACCCAACTGAACAAATGGTGCCAAAGATATAATGAATGACTCTCTGAAAGACTTGTACTTCCTAAGAGGAGCACAGAGGAAATGGGTGGTAGTACGCTGTGATGGTGGGAGGTAGGCCGGCGGCAGAGTTTATTAGCATGCTCAAGGCCTGGTTTCAATCCTCAGTATGACATGGACACACATGGTTGTGTAGATCTCATATTAAACAACTACAGTGGAAACTTTTCTCCTAACACAATTATTAATATGTGAGTTAAATAATTAATCAAGTATTTATATTTTGAAGTATTATATTTCAAACAGAGAAAAGGATAAATTACTCCAAAATTCAAAATTATTTCAAAATCCAAAAATGCTTCCAACATCAAAATTAAAGACCAACAGGCACAAATTCCCTAATTTTTTAGTTAGGCTTGCACGTATTGTAGGAATAATAAGTGTTATGTCTATATTCATGACATTAAAAAAATCTGATAATAGCTTCAAGCTACTTCTTTTTCTGCATATCATTAATATCAATATATAATCATTGAGCTAATTAATCTGTATATGAGAAAATTAGTCTTTCCTATTCTGGGGATATTTGAAATTGATGTTTTTCATTTGATGAAAAGAAATCTCATCTTTGACTATTTCCCTTGGACTGAAAAGAATATAGATGAACAATGAATTGTAATTTTGATTTCTGTTTTATATTAGCTTGGGTATTTTGTTTGAACATTGATTATACATCCAAATGTATATTTGATAGCAGTTCCAGTTGTTTGGCAAGATGACCAGTATGTCTTACTATAATATGCTCATTATCATGTTATTATATATCAAATAGCAGAATTATCTATGTGATTGAGTAAAAGCAATAGTAGCCACAGATGCATTTAAAAATGCAATTGTAAATTAATTCATTTGTTTTCATTTCTTAAAAACTGCTGTGGAGTTCCATCCCATAAAACTGAATTGCCAGTGGGCCTTTAGAATATGCTGAGAAAGGGAAGAAAAGAATCATTCTGAAACCATTTGAATGCAGTCTTTGAGTTGTGGCTACAAAACAGTCTGTACTCTGTCTATATCATTCTTTAAAAATAACAGAGAAAGAAATGGTTCTATGGAGCTATATTTTGATGGAATTATCTTACCAAGGGCAAACTAGCATGTTAGAAATAACAATATAATATGTTGCTATCAGGTTTTACATCTTAATTTGTTCATTTTAAATTAATAAAATATTACTTTGCATTAGGAATCACAAATAAAAATAGAAAAGACAATTAAATTTGTAGATTTTGCTTAAAAGACTATTGTTCCTGTTTCTTTCATTCTGTCTAGAGCAAGGCTAGAAAGAAGATAAGAAGGAAAAAAAATGAGAAAGTAATAGCTAAGTTTGTGTGTGTGTGTGCACGCATGTGTTTTCATGTGTATGCATGTATGTATGTATTTGTCAATACTGGGGCTTAAATTCTACCACTTGATCCACATTTCCACTTGCAGTGTTTTTCTGGTTAATTGAAGATAATAATCTCGTGAACTTTTCTTTGCAAACTGACTTTGAACCTCCATTCTCAAATCTTAGCCTCCTGAGAGTAGCTAGGATTACAACGTAAACTACCAGCACCCTGTTCCTTTTTTTTTTTTTTTGACATTTTTACAATTGCATTTATAAATGGAATATGAAATAGCATATTTTTTGCAACTTGCCACCAGTATTCCTACTCAAAAAAGATAGTTGGACACAGGTTTTACTGTCAGCTTTGGGAAGTCAACTCTTAAATTGATTAAATGAAATATCATTGTAGAAAACTAGTATTTGGTGGGGGGAGGCTGGTACTTTGAACTCAGTGCATCAATGCTTACTCTACTTGCTTAGCTGGCTCACTACTGCTTACCCCATAGCTCTATCTTGGCCTTTTTGTGGTTATTGATTGAGTCTCATGGACTTTTCTGTCCAGGCTTGCTCTCAGCCAAGACCTTTTGAATCTCAGCTTCCTAAGTAGATAGGATTATAAGCATGAACCCTCTAGTGCCCAACAAAGCAAATATTTTAAAAGTTATTTTTTCATCATTTTGGATAGTTCAGTGTCATATTATCATTATTTAACCTCAGGATACTAAAATAATGAGCAGAGGTCATAGTCTACCCTGTGGATAAAACACCTTGTCAAATAGCCATTGTGTTGTGTTTTTGCTGGATGATGGTAAATAATTATAACCACCATGGAGCTTGCCCTTTTGAGCAGCTGGCTTTATTTAGCACTTTAAGCAATTGTACTGTTTGCCTCTGTTGTGTGGGCATTCTTAAATTGAAATTTTAAATGCATTCTTATCTTTCCCTAACATAAAGCTCACTTGGGTGGTACAAAATCTAGGTTGTGACAGGTGTCCTTGGGCTTACCTCAAGGATAGAGCTCTACCACTTGAGCCACAGCACCACTTCCAACTTTTCTATGTATGTGGTACCAAGGAACCAACCCAGGCCTTCATGCATGCTAGGCAAGCACTCTACCACTAAGCCAAACTCCCGGCCCCATTGAGTCTGTTTTGTTTTTTTTTTTAAAGAAAAAAAAAATCAGGCTGAATGGGAAAGCATACATATTATTATAATGAAACTAATACTATTGCAAGTTATTTAAGTGAGATTAATATCTGAGATCTATTATGAGACGTTATTACACCAAAGTCATTATCAACAAAGAATTGATGATGTTAATCTGATGTCAAGCATCTGAAAATAGCATCAAATATAAAGTAGAGAGTAAGCCTTTATTATCAATCCATTGATTAGAAAAGAACAAGAAAATGTTAGGTGAGTACAAATTTTATCTATTTATAATGAAAGATAAAGGACTGTGTATTTCTGAAACCTCAAAACTGGTTTATGTCAAGCATATGAAAATACCATCAAATATAAAGTAGAGAGTAGGCCTTGATTATCAGTCCATAGATTAGCAAAGAAAGAGAAAATGTTAGGTAAGTACAAATTTTATATATCTATTTGTAATGAAAGATAAAAGGACTATGTATTTCTGAAACCACAGTTTTGGGCCACTGGCCCCAATATGCCAAATAAAGAGAGGAGTGAGCACACAGAGGACAGAGAAGAGAGGTTCATTGCAAAGCATGAGTAGCCACAGGGGGTTAACACTTCAGCCCCTCTTCAGAGTGCAGATATGAACTTTAGGTTTAAGTAGAAAAAGAGTTAGGATGGAACGGAAAACTTTTATATAATGATGAAACAGTCCTGGCCAAAGTATGGCCAGCTTGGTCACTGTGGAGAGATTCTGGAAAAGTTGAAAATGGAAATCTGGTCAGGATAAGTGAATTTGTATTGTCTGGCCAGTAGACTGTGTTGCAGAGGCTATGATGGTTCCTTTTCTTTGGGGGCAGTTTTTTCCATCCTTCCATGTAAACATGTTAAGCAGTCAGTCTTGTCTTCACTGAATCCAAAGTGAATGTTTCAAAACAAAGATTCATACAGAGAAAGCTTGGGCTTTTCTTTTGTTTCTAGGTAATTCATGGGCTCAACTAAGGAATCAGTGCTTTTCAGTAAAAGCAGATTAAGTACCTGTTATATTCTCACTGATTAGTGTTGCTATTTTTTTTTTTTTGCCCAGTCCTGGGCTTGAACTCAGGGCCTGAGCACTGTCCTTGGGCTTTTGTCAAGGCTAGAGCTCTACCACCTGAGCCACAGCACCACTTCTGGCTTTTTTTTTTCTATGTATATGGTACCAAGGAATCGAATCCAGGTCTTTGTGCATGCTAGGCAAGCACTCTTCCAGTAGGCCAAACTCCCGGCCCCCTGTTGCTATATATATATATATATATATATATATATATATATATATATATATATATATATATATATATATGTGTGTGTGTGTGTGTGTGTGTGTGTGTGTGTGTGTGTGTGTGTGTGTGTGTGTGTGTGTGTGTGTGTGTGTGTGTGTATATGTATATATGTATGTATATATGTATGTATATATATTTTTTTGTCAGTCCTGGGGCTTGAACTCAGGTCCTGAACACTATCCTTGGGCTTTCTCAAGGCTAGTGCTCTACCACTAGAGCCGCAACACCACTTTCAGTTTTTTTCTATGTAATGTGGTACCGAGGAATCGAACCTGGGTCTTCGTGCATGCTAGGCAAGCACTCTACCACTAGGCCAAACTCCCATCCCTGTTGCTATATTTTTATATATCAGTTTTAACTAGAAAATTCTCCTTTATAAACTTGAAAATATCTATATTGAAAGAAAAATTAAATGTGTTCAGATAGAGCAAGTTTCTTTCCAAGTTGTGAAGTCTCGGGTAGCCTTTAAATGATACTTTGTTTAATTTTAGCAGTTTCTTCTTGTGGACTTACAATTGGACTTAAAAGGCTTTTCATTTAATGGAACACTTTGTTTGTATTTCTAATTTCAGGTAAATTTGGCTTTTGTTAGTTGGTTAAAGATTTCATTGAATACTTTCTAAGCAAAGCCTGCTCTTTAGTTTAGAGACAGGAAAAGAAAAACATTCTTTCTCCATTCTTAATGACATTTAGGTTACTAAAACATCTTTTTGATTTATTTATTTATTTATTTGTTGGTTTGTTGTGGGGCTTGAACTCTGGGCCTGGGTACCATCCCTGAGATCTTCAGAGCCACAGCCTTTTCTGTGTATGTGGTACCAAGAAATCAAACCCAGGGCTTTGTGCATGCTTAGGCTAGCACTCTACCACTAGGCCACACTCCTAGCCCCATTGATCACTCTTGAATAGATATTTTAATTAGCAGATTTTTTTTTTCTACCAGAATTTGGGCTTGAATTTAAGCCTCACACTCTCACTTAGCCTTCTCACTCACAACTGCTTGTCTACTGCTTGAACCACAAATGTAGCCTAGCCTTTTGATGATTAATTGCAGATAAACTCTTACAATCTTTTCTGCCCAGATCGGGAAGTCTTGGCCTCTTACTTAAATAGCTAAGATTACAGCCATGAGCTACAATGCCCTGTTCATAGATTTATTTGTCAGTCTTAGACATACTGACCAATGGAATAGAAAGTAGAGTACAGATCTATGTGCACATGAGCACGCCTAATCAATGAACTGGTACTAATAATGATTAAATAAGGTCTGAATGTATTTTTCTTTAATATTTGTATACTCTCACGCATCCATATTTACATCATTATACAAAGTAGTTTCTGTGCCTTAGAAATTCTTGTGTTTTGTCTATTCATCATCCTTCTCTCCCCCTCATTCCTGGCAACCTCCAGTCTTTTTCGTATGCAGATTTTTGCCTTTTCCAGAATGTCATATAGTTGGAATCATAAATTATATAATGTCTTTTCTGCCTGGCTCCTTTTTCTCTTCAAGGCTCCTGCATGTCCTTTTGTGACTTGACAGTTAATTCCTTTAGTTCCTGAATTGTATTATATTGTATGATATATCACAGTTTATGTATTTACCTATTGGAGAACATTTTGATTGCTTCCAATTTTTAGCAATTATGAATAAAGCTAGTATAGTTATTTGTGTGCAGGTTTTTATGGGGTCATAATTTTCATCTCATTTGCATAAGTACCTAGGAATAAGATTGCAGGATTATATGATAAAACCATATTCATTCAACTTTGTAAGAAATTGCCAAACTGTCTTCCAAAGTGACTGTTTTTATCTACTCAGCCTTCAATAACAAAGTACCATAAACTGGGTGGTTCAAACAACAGGCAGTTCCTAATATTGTCCAAGATGAACTGTTGTCAGTTCTTTGTAAGGTCCCTTTTCCCTGCTTGCAGACTACCACTACTTTCTCTCTGTATACTCACATGATGGAGACAGGAAGTTCTCTGTTTACATTACTCATCTGTTCTTGCATGTTGTCCATTTTTTCCATTAAAGTTCTTAGCATATTACTCACTGTTATTTTAAAATCCTAAATTATTTCAAATTCCCTACCATGTCTCAGTCTGGTTCGGATAATTTATCTCTTCAGACTGCTTTTTGTGTGTTTTTTTGTTTTGTTTTTTGTTGTTTTTTTTTTCTTTTCGGATTTTGTTTCTTTAACGTTTTACCTTAATGAAAGCCAGGTATCATGTATCTGGATAAAAAGAACTGAAGTAGATACACTTTTAGTATGATGTTTTATGTTTATCTGGCTAGAAATGAGGCTGTGTTTACTATTCACTCTAGCTGTAGACTCAAATCCTCAAGTTCTTCTAGGAATCTTGAGTGTTTTGTTTTTGTTTTGGTGCTGTATTGGTGTTTGAGTTCAGGGACTTGCACTCTTGCTCAACTTTTTCCACTCGAAGCTGTTGCTTTACTACCCAGCCACACTGCTAGACCATGATCTTTTTTTTGTCTCTTCCCCTTACTCTTACTCGTACCCTGTTGTCTTTAGACTTTCTTATAGACTCCTTAACTAGACAGTTTTCTTAGCTGTAATCCTTCATTATTATTCATCGGCCCTCTTGATGTGATAGAATGGTGCAGAGGACTGGGGAATATTGTAAGATATTTCCAGTCTTATAGTGAGACTGATTTGGGCAATTTCTTTTTCTCTTTCTTTTTTTCCTCATATGTCTTTACTGTAATTAATAGAGGGTTTATATTCACCGGCTAGAAGGAGCATTACTTCACACACATTGATACCCCTTCTCATGTTTTTGTCTCCACCCTGTCCCCTCATCTTGTTTTCCCCCCTTCTCTTTCCTATTTCAAATAAACATATATACAATATACCAGATTACAAGATAAGATACTGTAACAATATGAGAATAACCAAGGGACAACAAAAGAGATGAGAAATAACATAATACATTAAGAACAACAGTCCCGCATTATATAGCTCTTGTTTTCATATTCTGGAGGTCTTCTCATTTAGCCTCATCCTCTATGGCCTATGTATCTAGGTTTTGCCCTATTGTAAACCTCTGCTATGAGAATCCAAATTTTCTACTAATTATGACAAAGGAGGGAAATCATTGAGCCTATGTTCCTTTGGGTCTGGCTTACTTTACTTAATATGATTTTTTCCAAGTCTTTCCATTTCCTAACAAATAGGGTAGTGTCATTCTTTCTGATGACAGCACAGAATTGCATTGTGTATAAATACCACATCTTCTTGATCCAATCATCTACTTAGGGGTAACTAGGTTGGTTCCATATCTTTGCTATGGTAAATAGTGCTGCAATGAATATCATTTTGCTAGTAGGTTTAGTATGTCCTTGTTTCTGGATGATTGGGTAAATACCAAGTAGTGGAATTGGTCATAGGGAAGCGCTGTGTTTAGTCTTTTGAGGAACCACCAACAGTGTAGTAGTGATCCCTCCTGGCCACATTCCGGCCAGCATCTGTTGTTATTAGATTTCTTGATCATGGCCTTTCTAACTGGAGTGAGGTGGAATCTCAGTTGTTTTGATTTGCATTTCTTTTATGGCCAGAGATGTCAAGCATTTCTTCATGTGTCCATAGGCCATTTTTGTTTCTTCTTCAGAAGATCAAGCTTTGATAAAATCCAGAGGGTTCAGCTCTGTTAGTTTCCCTTGAAGACAGACAATGTCAAGAAGAACACAGAGGATGAGTATAAGCTGAGCTAAATATATGAAAATTCTGTGGAGCTAAAAATAGTGTTTTTCAGTAACTCTTTATTATAAAGATCATAAATAGAATAAAAAAGGAATCTGAAAGTTACTTTAGCTCATTTAAATTAATACACAATGTGAAACTCAAAATTCTAAATGAGCAAACATGACAAAAAGAATTTTTTTCTGATTTAGTATGTCATGTAAAAATCAGTACATCCAATATATTTAATAAATAAAACATTCTGTTAATGTCGTAAATAAAGTCAGAAACAGGGTAATGTATTCATGACAGTAGAAGCTGTGCTTTGTGATAGAAGGCCATGACCCTCATCCTAACATTTTTTTTTGTCAGTCCTAGGGCTTGAACTCATGGCCTGGGCCCTGTCCTTAAGCTTAAGGCCAGTGCTCTACCTTTTGAGCCACAGCACCACTTCCAGCCTTTTTTTTTTTCCCTGTGTTATGTGGTACTGAGGAATGGAACTTAGGGCTTCGTGCATGCTAGGCAAGCACTCAACCACTAGGCCACACTCCCAGCCCCCACCTTCTTTTTTCCACAGTGAAAGTGGAGGATGCTGGGAAAGCAGAGGCAATCTGAATGGCAACAAGAGTTAAAGATGAGGAATAGGAATATGATAGAGAGCACCTGCTTAACAAACACAAGGCTCTGAGTTCAAACTCCAGTATTCCCTTTACCTTAGTAAAAAGTTATAGATAGAAGTGATGATCAGATGACTCTTGAAGTTCCTGGTATTTTGTGGCTTCGAATACTAACTAGGGAAACTTTCTGCCCCAATCCTTACTGAAATAGGCTAAAATATATGTCTGTTATATCAGCACTTTGTGTGGCATTGAAGCACTGTGCTATGCCAATTAAATTGTCTTCTTCCTTACTCTGAACTGTTTTATTTTTATTCACCAACATGACTGTGTTATCATTTTCTCCAATAACATCAGAATTTTTAGTTTTTTTGTATTTTAGGTTATCAGTTGCCCTTTACCCTATCATTGGGGAATACAAATTAGGCCTTCTTGATTTAACACTGATACTGTGATTATTAAGTAGAAAAATTACAGATAGCCTTAAATCCAATATGAAATATCTCATTGTTAATTCTCCTACTGTATGAACCATTGTAGCTATAACATTTCCCCCTAAGTAAAAGGGAATCCAACCTGCCTACCGGCTCCAACAACATGACAACAGTTCTAGACTGTGAGATAGTCTCAGACCCTGCTTACACAGTCACCTGAAAGAGATGACTTATTCCATTTAGTCTATTTAATTGTTCCCATTGGCTATTTCTTAAAGGAGTTTTGACAAACTGAAGAACTAAGGGGAAGCTGAGAGGAGAATTCATTAGGAGAATTTCATTAGGTGAAGACTATGGAAAAGGGAGGTTGGAGTTTAGCTCTAGTACATTTGATGGAATTAAACCTTGCCTTCCCATGGCTTTCTGTTCCTCTACTTCTTGTCCTGTCAGTGAAACCTGTTGTAGGATCTTTGGGCTGAGAGGTTCTGAGTTAGGAAGAAGTACTAACTTAATTTAAAAAGCAATTAGAACAAACAAAAACTGTCCTGGAGTCCTAGCCATAGACTGATTTATGTGAATTATTATCATCAGAGATCATTGGCAATATCCCCTTTATAAACTACCTGCAAAAGAGTACAACCTTTTGATAAAAATTTGACAAAGATACCTTTATATGTACAGATATGTAAAAAAGTCACTAAATTTGTTTCTAAGAACAAATTCAAGATGAACACAGAGAGCTTGTTGAGTAGCACGATCCAACTCTTTGGTCTTTTTTTCTTTGGACATTGTCTTGCCTGCCTTATCTAAACTACCTGTCTTACTAAGATGCTACATATTTTTATTAACTGTTGTTTTAGTTCCCAGCCTGGAGTTAAATCTGTCAGGATGTCATTGAAGGCAGTGAACCATAAATCTACTTGCCTTTGCAAGACATTTCTGGTGCTAGTAAAAACAGCAAGAACCTCATAAGAATGCTGCCTGATCATTCCCACAGTATGACGTGTTAGTTTCTAGGAATGGTGCAAACACCACAGTTTCATATGATTGAATTTTAGAACTGTTCACTCAATTGGTTGAAGCCTTCAAACCAATAGTAGCAATAGTCTAGAGCTGTTACTTTAGTAGAGCAGTGCTAGAATTCATGACAGGTGACAGATGCTCATTTAATACATTTTAAATGAGTCAGATCTTTGTCCTTAAATGCAAATATACGTATTTATATTATCATTAAAACACCAAGAGGCAAGCCTCCTAGCACTCTAAAGTTGTCTGCTTTTTTTTTTTTTTTTTTTTTTTTGCCAGTCTTGGGGCTTGCACTCAAGAGCCTGGGCACCATCCTTGGGCTTTCTCAAGACTAGCATTCTACCATTTGAGTCACAGCACCACCTGACTTTTTCTGTGTATGTGATATTGAGGCGTTGAACCCAGGGTTTCATGCATGCTAGGCAAAAACACTCTCTACCACTAGGCCATACGCCATATTCCCTGCCCTGCTTTGTTTTAAAATAGGTTTTGTTTTGTTTTTGTATCTGGAGATAGTAACTGGGGTTTGAACTTGGCCTCATTCTTACTAGGCAGATGATCTACTACTTGAAGCACATCCCCAGCTCTTAATGTATTTATCTTTTGAAAAGTCACCTATATATGTGTTATTCCCTCACACACTCCCTCCCCCACCATGCCACTAGATGTCTCACCATAGCTAGTTACTTTCAGGCTTTATTCCATTTTACTCTTTCTTTCTCTATCAAGTCAATGACAATTTAATTAGTAATATTTGGCTAATACTCAAAAAGAATGTAAATCTCAGAAGTGCAGATAATCTTTGTAAATATAACTTGAATCCTTCCTATTCAGTTAGATGATTTGCTGAATACTTGGAAAAGATAAAAGCTACTTGTTGATTTATTGCCTGTTGTAAGCAGCATGAATAAAAGATATACATTGGACATAAAGTATTCACTAAAATGGAGCACTATCATATATTTTTCAGAGAATATATTTTGGCAAATAATCTCTTCCTGGAACAAACTAGACCTGACTTCTTGAGAACTACTTAGCAGAAATGACCCCAATACAAAGAAATATCACTTTTTGAGAATTATACTGTATGAAGTATTATGCTTAGCTTTTTACTTGCAACATTTCTTTTCTTTGTTTTTTTTTTTTTTCTTCACTCCCTGAAGGGGATGCACCAGTTCTGAAAGTCCTGCAATACCAGGGCCAACTCCAACCAAAACTCAAGGGGTTGTACATATCAGATCCAGCCACTTGCCAGATGAAGAGACACGTAGTGATGAAGGGCAGAGAAAAGAGATTTTATACACAGTGGCATGAACCCACTCTAGGAAGAGGCAAAGCAAGCACTTCAGTCTATCTTCAGCCATCTTGCAGGTACATATGTGAGCTTTAGGTTTGAATAAAGGATTTGAACAGGGACAGAGTCCTAGGCATGGCTAGATTGATCACCATCTCAGCCTTTGTTTGGGGGAGACTTCCAGGAAAAGTTGTTATCACTGTCAGATGTCTAGTCAGAATAAGCAATGTCTGTTGTGTGGTCTGGTGGTCTGTCCTGAGAACCTCTTGAAGCGGTTCTACTGTGTCCTTCCTTTGAGAATATTCCTCTTAGTAAGCATGTTATCAGTAAGTCTTACAAATTCTGGATTCTAAGGTAATTGCACAGAGACTAGCTTACAGCAAAGAACATAGATACAAAATGGAGGAAAGGATGGCAAGCTTTGTTCCTGCTTGTGGTTACTTTATAGGTCCAGGTGTTTGCTTGGAGCAGTGATTTTTCAGCAAAAGCAATTTAAGTACCTGTTGTAATTTCGTCCTTAGCTTTAATCATAAGTAAGGTTTCATTATGAATCTCATTTTACATATGAGTAAGATGATATTACTAATGGCGTTTTCCAGATGGAGAAACTGAGATGACTTATTCAAGGTCATATAACTTAAGTGGTAACTGATTTGTATGTCGGGTTTATTTTTTCTTTTTGATTCTGAAGTCTGACCACTGTGTGGTACAAGACAAGGTACTACATAAATAGACTTTCATCTTAGTATATTTTCCTTGGTGTTTTCCCTTTTCTTCAACCTTCAGAGGACCATAAATCTCCACAATTTGAATAGTTCTCAAAATGACTGTTGAATGTGATGGCATCTAGCAACTATAACTATTCAAGCACCTCATAGGAAGGAGATTGAAAACCTTATTCTGTCCTTACCTACCTAAAAAGAGAAAGTTCTTTAGGAAACTTGAGTCTAAAAAGAAGACAGTTGTTCCCGTTCAGAATCACCAAAAAGTTGATCATAATTTCCTTTCCCCCTTAAGCAAAAAGTAAGTTCCAGGTAACAGAATCTTAGCAAAGATTTTTCTCAGTCCTACTCCAGACCTTTTTGTCATGATAATTTTGAGTTTTATGAGTTCTGACTTCATGAAGCTTTCTTCTGAAGCCAGAGTGCTAATAGCTTCTGAATATCAACTGAAGAAAGATGTCAGCAAATGCAGAATAATCTCATAGACTGGCATCAAAAATCTGTTCACCACTGAAATGTCTTTTTTGACATCAGAACCTTTTCACTCATGGTGGATGTTAAACTCCTCAAGTCTTTTCTACTGAGTCTAGTAAAGATGAATAATTCAAATTGGCTAGTTCTAGAGCTAGTCTTCTGTTACATGGATGATAAATGAATAACCCCTTTAAATGGGATTCTTATAAATTGGTTGTCAAAGAATGGATTTCTCTAGACATACCAGCTTGAATCTTTGCTGATCAATTCAAAGAGCCAAACTCCTGGCAGAGGACTCTTTAAGTGTACAAACAAGCCTATCTGATTTGTCCTTAGCAAAAAGAGTGGCTTTATAAAGCAGGATTTTAACAAGAAGAGTTACATTGTCCATTTTAACCACTGTAACAAAATGCCACAAACTTGATGAGATGATAAACAAAATACATTTTTCACTATTCTAGAGGCTACAAAATCCAAAATTGAGGCACTGGAACATCCATTGTCTTACTGTATATTCACATGGTGAAAGGAACAGAAGAGCTCACTACAGTCACTTTTATAAGGGTATTAGGATCAGGGATTTCAACACATGAATTGAGGAAGCGCAAACCTTTAGACCATACTATAGAAGTAGCATTAAAATGGGGCCATCTTAATGTCTTTGGCTGTAAAAGAAATGTAAATCAAAACAACATTGAGTTAGAATTGCCATTATCAAGAAAACTAAAAAAACGTATGATGGGCTATATATTCTATAGACATAATGTTTTATTATCTAGATTAGTATGTATCTATGAACTATAAACTCTCAGCTTAATTTTAATTATGTTCTAAAAATCTATGTGCCAGTGATTGTATATAGAGATTCCCTTCTTGAATACTTGTTTGTTAAACATGACATTTGAAATATGATGTAAAAATCAATGTTAATAAAATCTTTAAAACAAGAAAAGAAAACTTAACAATAACAGAGTTGGCAAGGATGTGACTGTTGGTGTGAATGTAAACTTGTTAAACCACTCTGGAAAGCAGAATGGGGGTTCCTCAAAAGACTAAACATAAAGCGCCCTTATGACCCAGTAATACCACTTCTGGACATCTAGCCAGTAGACCACAACAAACCAGGCTACACTAAAACCAACAGCACAGCCATGTTCATTGCACCATTGTTTACCTTAGCCAAGATATAGAATCAACCCAGATGCTCCTCAATGGACAAATGGATCAAGAAAAATATGGTGTATGTATACTCAGTGGAATTCTATGCTTCCATCAGAAAGAATGACCTTACCTCATTCATAAGGAAATTGAAAAGACGTGGAAAAGACTCAACTACCCAGAGAAAGATAGGCTGCATGGTTTCCCTCATTTATAATAACTGGTATGTGCCTGTAAATCTACAAGTAAACCCAATGGATAGTAAAGGACAAATAATTACACCTGAACATGATTAATTAAATAACCATCTAAATATTTACACAGTGACAACAAAGGAGGATATCCTTAGGACAGGATCACAGAGGCTCAATAGCTATGTGCATAAGATCATGAAAAATGATGCTTATTGAGGGGTCGGGAGTGTAGCCTAGTGGTAGCGTGGTTGCCTGGCAACCATGAAGCCCTGGGTTCAGTTCCTTGGAATCATATACACAGAAAAAGCAGAAAGTGGCACTGTGGCTCAAATGCCAGAGTGCCAGCCTTGAGCAAAATGTGTCCAAGAACACTGCCCAGGCCCTTAGTTCAAGGCCTAGGAATGGCAAAAAAAAAAATGCTTATGGAAATGAACTCCAAGAAATGCAGTGAGTTTTCTTATTATATTGTTTGTGTGATTTATTTTTCTTCGTGTTTTCTTTTTTCTTTGGTTTATTTCCTTCTGTCTTTGTCTTTTATTTCCCCTTTGTTTTGTATGTAAGTTTGTCTAATTTGTATAGAAAAGATTGGACAAAAGGTAAACCAGTTCATCAGTGAAACCTACTAGATATATGTTGGAAATGAACTATACAACTTTCTGGGAAATCAGGAGTAAGAAAACTGGGAGAAAATGAGAATGGGGATGACACCATTCAAAAGGAAATGTAGTCATTACCTGACTCATGTAACTATCACTCCTCTGTACATTACCTTTACAACAAAATTTAAAAAAAAAATTAAATACCTTCATGCTGGAAGTATGGCCGAGCAAGCATGAGGTCCTGAGTTCAATCTACAATTCTACCAATAAAAAAATAAATGGGATTCTTGAAATAATCAGTAATGGCCACATCAAGTCAAGCTGAACTGAGCAGTCAATTATATAAAGCCCAGGCCTGATGACACTGATTATGTATGATTAATACATACAAAATACCTGTTTGGGGAAGCTGATTCCAGTACTAGTGTTAGGACTGTCTTGATTGATCAAAGGTGCTTTTCTTTTTAATGTAGACTTCAAAATAACTACTGATTTACATCATCACCAACAATGCATATAGTTTCTTTTTCTAGACATCTTTGGCAGCATGAAGTAGTAACTCATTGTTTAAATTTGTATTTTTCTTGTGATTAGAGATGCTGTTAATTTTTCCATACACTTGTTGAGCATTCATAACTCATCTTTCATTCATATTATTTTAAGTACGTTGCTTTCATGCTTTCGAGGTCCTTGAATATTTTGGAAATAACTCTTTACTTAATGTGTGGTTCACAAATATTTTTCCAGTCTTTGCAATGTCTCTTCACTCTTAATTATTTTCTTTGCTGTGTAGAACCATTTTAGTTTGATTCAATCCCATTTGTCTATTTTGACTAGTCACAGTGTTCAAAGTTTTGTATATGTTTGTTTCTAAAATTATTCTGTTTGTTTAGAGTTCTGTCCAGAAAAGCACTACTCAAAGCAATGTCATAGAGCTTTACCTGTATTCTGTTCTAGTAGTTTTACAGTTTCTGGTTTATGTTTAAGTCATTTTGAGCTAGATTTTTGTAGATAGTATACGAATCTATCATTTTTCTGCATGTGCATACTAGTTTTTATCCAAAATGATTTTTCAAAGATGGAAGAAGGGAGGGAGGAAGAGAAGGAAGTTATGAGAGAAAGGGAAAGAACTGATTTGCTTGTTGTGTGTTCTTGACACTTCAATGAAAATCAACTATCCCTAAATACTTTGATTTATTTAACAGGTTTTGGTCCTTTTATAGGAATAAACCATTAGTGCCCAGTATCACCATACTGTATGAATAGCTTTGTAATTTAGTTTGTAATAAGTGAGTGTGATGCTTCCATACTCTTTGTTTTATTCTTTCTCTACCTTTCTTTCTGAAGATTGCTTCGGCTATTTGGGGTCATTTTAGTTCCCCTTCACGTTTTGGGAGAATTTTTTTCCTGTTTCTGTGAAAAATAACATTAGAGTTTAGATAGGAAATGCAATGATCTGGAAATCACTTAGAATAAATTAAATAAATTTAGTCAATATGGTAAAAGATCTGCATACTGAAAAGTATAAAACACTGATGAAAGAAACTGAAGCAACCACAGCCCATATTCATAGGCTAGAAATACTGGAAACATTATTTTTTAAAAATAGTCACAGTGTTCAAAGTTTTGTATATAAGTTTGTTTCTAAAATTATTCTAAGTTTCAAATTTTTATTTGGTGCTATTATAAATGGAATTTATTGATTCCCAATTTCTTTTTCAGATAGCTCTTAGTAAATAAAAGAATTCTAATGATGAGGCAGGAATGTTAGTAGGGAAACCTAACAAGGGACACAGTAACCAGGATGCTTAAATGCACACACATCATTTTCTTTTAAGCTTTACAATCCTTCACTGAACAATCAGAAGCAGTAAAAAAAAAAAAAAAAAGATGACCTGTTTTTCACCTTTCCCCTTGATTCAGATAATTACTGTATATCTGCCCATTTTCAAGAAAACTGGTTCATTCTTGGGCCTTGATCTAGAAAGTAGTGAAAATAGTAACTCAAAGAAGAGGTCTATATTTTAAGGACCTAGAATTAACCATCTTCTCATATTTGATTTCTGTGGGAGAAGCTGATAACTTTAGGAGTGTTATAGCCACAAGAATTATTAGGATGTTCTATGTACCTAGAATAAAGGAGGACTTGGCTAAAGAAATGTTAAGGCCCATCTCTATTGTACCTGGTGTAAGTACCCCTAATGTTAAAACACTCAGTAACCGATTTTTATATGTCTGCTCCTATGTGTGTATTGCCCTCTTCCTCAATTTTATTTTTTTTTCCTTCCTTCCTTCCTTCCTTCCTTCCTTCCTTCCTTCCTTCCTTCCTTCCTTCTTTTTTCCTTTCTTTCTTTCTTGCCAGTCCTGGGGCCTTAACTCAGGACCTGAGCACTGTCCTTGGCTTTTTCCTCAAGGCTAGCATTCTACCACTTGAGCCATAGCACCGCTTCTAGCTTTTTCTATGTATGTGGTACCGAGGAATTGAACCCGGGTCTTCGTGCATGCTATGCAAGCACTCTACCACTAGGCCAAACTCCTGGCCCATTCAGTTTTCTTTGCTAATAAACTTCACTTGTCTTTATCCAAACATGTTCTGATTTTCTTTTTTCCCAATACTGGTGTGAGTCACTGACTTCTAACTTGAAATTCTTTTCTAAAACAGTACCATAAACTTAGTATACAAGTTGAGGTCCTCTTCATCCTTGGTCTCAGTGACAATTTCTCCAATTTTGCTGGTTTTGTTTTTTAGTTCTAATAGTGAAATGAGCCAGGTATAGAAATAAGCTATAGAATCTCACTTAAATGTGAAATCTAAAAACAAAGCAAAACAAAAATGAGTCAATAGAAACAGAGTAGAAAAGTAGTTACCAGAGGTAAAGAGGAAGGAAAAGGAAAGGGGTAATGTTGGTGAAAGAGTCCAAAGAATATCAAAAGAATATTGTACTATATGTTGACTATAGTTAGTAATATTGTAATTTCCTTCCTTGGTATGTCTTTGGTAATTGGTTCTAGGACTTGGTACCAAATCTCTGAGTGTGCAAGTTCTTTATATAAAATTACATGATAGGGATGGGAATGTGGTTTAGTGGTAGAGTGCCTGCCTAGCTTGCATGAAACCCTTAGTTCAATTCCTTAGTACCACATACACAGAAAAAAATGAAAGTGGCACTGTGGCTCAAGTGGTAGAGTACCAGCCTTGAGCAAAAGGAGCTCAGAGACAGTGCCCAGGCCCTGAGTTCAATCCCCAGGACTAGGGAGAAAAAAAAAAAAGTTACATGATAATAGGGCACTGATTACTCATGCCTGTAATCCTGGCTTCGATCTGAAGATTGTGGTTTTGAGGTCAGACCAGGCAGGAAAGTCTGTGAGACCAATTAGCCACCAAAAAGCTAGCAGTGCTGTGGCTTAAGTCATAGAGCACCAGCCTTGAGTGAAAAAGCTAAGAGACAGCGTCTAGTTCAAGCCATAGTACTACTACCAAATATTTAAAAGTTTATATACAACGTATATGTGTGTGTTTTCTCACATATATTTTTTAATTTGTTAAATTATCTTTAAGTGGTTGTATAAAGGCATTTTGATTCAGCATGGAACCCACCCATCCTCTAGTTTAACTGGTTCCATTTTTCACAAATGTATGTTGATTATTATGACTGCTTTGGCCAACCCTTCCTCTCTCCTTTGATTTGCCCCCCTCCCCTTGACCTTACTCTCCTCCCTGACAATACATAGTTCAGCTTCATTTTGTTAACTGTAAATTAGTTGTTCAAGGAAGTTATACTATTCCTGGGTTTACTATCACTGTGGTTAATATGTTTGTGTATATGTACATATGAGACTGTATCTCCCCTATACTTTAAATCATTCATATGATTATTATAGTGTATTAATACCTAATAGACTATAAATGCTGTGTGTAAGTAGTCGTTATAGGTATTATTTAGGAGAATCAATGAAATAACAATTAAAAATTTGTACATGTTCAGCATAGATGCAGCTTGTTTGTTTTGCTGTGTTAAAAATTGACCCCAGAGCCTCATTGTATGAGGCATGTGTTCTGTTCATACTGAGCTACACTCCAGCCTCTTTTCAAACTTTTTCATGTCTAGTTTGTTGAATACAAGGATGGGAACCTGCAGATATAGAGGACTGTTTACTATATTGTTTTTAAAAATTGCTAAAAAGCAACAAGTGCAGAGTTTAAAGGAATGAAAAAAATGCCAAAAAGCATTTGATTTTAAAGTTCTTTTCACAAAAAGTGCATTGGTGAGATGATAGATAATTTGCTTGACTGAAGCTTTCTGCAATATATACATGAATCAAAACATCACATTGCATCCCATAATCAGAAAATTATCAAAAACAGAAAGTAAAACATTTTAAATGTAGGTTTCAAAGAAAGCTGCAGTGCAAATAATGAAATAAACAACTCACGTGTGATCATGGCCTTTTTATTATCAGTTTTACCTTTGGGAAGTTCACTTAACCTCTCCTAGTCTATTTCCTCTATAAAATGAAAAGTTTTAAATGAATTAGTGTTTTCAAACTCTGAAACTGACTGCAGATGACTAGAGATGATCTTAGCTGACCTTTTAGATAATTTTAGATAGTGCCATGAAAGTACATTAAACATTTAGTCACATGGTGAGAAACTTGCCTGTTCAACTTTTCTAAATGTATGCGAAATAAAACACCCAACTGGGGCCGGGAGTTTGGCCTAGTGGTTAAAGTGTTTGCCTAGCATGCATGAAGACCCGGGTTCGATTCCTCAGTACCACATACATAGAAAAAGTGGTGCTGAGGAGAGCTCTAGCCTTGAGAAAGTCCAAGGACAGTGCTCAGGCCCTGAGCTCAAGCCCAGGACTGGCAAAAAAAAAAAAAAAAAAAAAAAAAAAAAAAAGACCCAACTGGACATCAGTTGCCTTCCTTTTTTACCTTTTGCAGCACTGGGTCTTGAACTCAGGGCTTCACACTTGTTAGGCAGGAACTCTACCACTTGAGCAGTGCCTCCAGTCCTTCTTTGCAGTGCTTTTGCCAACATTTTACCTGCACTTCCAGTCTTAACTGGAATGGCAGATATACACTACATTCCCAGCTTCTTCTGGTGAGATGAGATGGAGTCTCGCAGACTTTTTTTGACCTGACTGACTTGAATCCCTGATCCTCCCAACCTCAGCTTCTCCTGTAGCCGAGATGATGGATTGGGACCACGGTGCCTCATGCCTAAGGACTGATTGAGAGAGATTTCACATGACATATGGTTATTCTGGCCTGGAATCAGAAGTCTCCCAATCTCAGCTTCCCAAGTAGTTGGGATTACAAGCATAAGCCTGTAATATCTTTAATAGCTCTCTTACATGAATTGTCAAGGGTAGGAAGTAGACAGTACTACTGTGAACAGTTTATTTCTGGAGAATTTCTTTAGAAATGAAATCAACAGTACAAGAGCCATGACTAAATAGTTGAGTACCTAAGGTTATGGACATGGTCTTGGAGACATAAAGATAACTACATAGACATAAAAATCTATGATGGGCTGTAATACTCTATAGACATATATCCTCAGACATAGATTAATATGTATCTATGACATACAAAGACAGCTTAATTTTAATTTTGTTCTAAAATCTATGTGCTAGTGATTGTATATAGAGATTCCCTTCTTGAATAATTGTTTGTTAAACATGACATTTGAAATAAGATGTAAAAGTCAATGATAATAAAATCTTTAAAACATATATATGATATATATATATATATTGCAAAAAAAAAAGTTCTATTCCTTAAAAGGCAAAAGAGAAGCACTTTTTTGTTGTTTGTGTGTGTCTTTCTCCCTCCACTTAGAAGGAAGTAGTGGGTTACCCAGCTCAAGTGAGCTTGGGAAGAGGAACCAAACATGCAAAGCAGAGCTTTTTCTGGTTTTATTGTTTTCATTTTGTTTTGTGGGGGTATTGGTACTGGGGCTTGAACTTGCTTGCTTGGCTGGTGCGCTACTACATGGACCATGCTTTCAGCCTAGCTTTTGCTGGTTGCTTTGTTCGTGCAGTTTCAAGTAACCTTTCTGCCTGGGCTGACTTGGAATCTCAGCTCCTTTGCACATTAGCCTTCTAAGTAGCGAGGACTATAGGTTAACTTCTTTCTTGTTGCGGACCACTCTCAAGGCGTATTTCTTTTCTATTGTACTACATAGTAGGCTTTAGTTTTAGTTGGTCAAAGCTGCTTAGGACAGGATAGTAACTATTAGCAAGCTCATGATGCCATAAGCCTAAACCATTAAAGTCAATCTTCAGTTCAGTCTTACTGGCTACAGAGGTCATATTTTCATTGCTACTCTATTCCTCTTTGGTTCTCAGTTTGTTTCATATTTACAGTAAATGAATGAATAAATCCTCACTGATTTTTCTGAGTTGTTTATTGGGGATAAGAGTCTCCCAGACTTTGCTGTGTAGGCTGGCTTTGAGCCATGATCCTCAGATCTCAGCTTCCTAAGTAACTAGGATTACAAGCATGAGCCACTGGCACCTAGTCACTGATTTATTTTTTCTCATATATTTTTATTGTAATTAATAGAAGGGTTACATGATATTTGCCAGATAGATGGTGCATTAATTCCCATACATTGATACCCTTTCACATGTCTTGGTCCCCATTTCCCTCCCCCTCACCCCCACCCCTCATCTTGTTTTCCCCCCTTCCCTATCCCATTTCAAATAACCAAATACAAATATATCCGATATATCAGGTAACGAAGTGAGATACTGTAACAATATGAGATAACCAAGGGACAGCAAAAGAGATGAGAGATAACAGTACCTTAAGAACAACAATCATTCTTATGTTTCTATATCCTAGAGATCCTTTCATTTAGCGACCTACTATATGGCCTTTAGTATCAAGGTTTTGCTCTATTGCAAATCTCTGCTAGGAGAGCCCAAGGTTTCTACTGATTATGACAAGTGAGGGAAACCATTGAGCCTAAGTTCCTTTGAGTCTGGCTTACTTCATTTAATGTGATCTTTTCTAAGTCTTTCCATTTCCTAACAAATGGGGCAATGTCATTCTTTCTGGCAGCAGCATAGAATTCCATTGTGTGTATTCTTGTTGATCCACTCATCAACTGAGGGACATCTAGGTTGGTTCCATATCTTTGCTATGGTAAATAGTGCTGCAATGAGCATTGTTGTGCTGGTGGATTTAGTATGTCTTTGTTTCTGGATGATTGGGTAAATGCCAAGTAGTGGAATTGCTGGGTCATAGGGGAGCTCTATGTTTAGTCTTTTGAGGAACTGCCGTACTGCTTTCCATAGTGGTTGAATGAGTTTGCACTCCCACCAACAGAGTGGTAGTGATCCCTCCTGGCCACATCCCCTCCAGCATCTGTTGTTATTAGTTTTCTTGATCCTGGCCATTCTAACTGGAGTGAGGTGGAATCTTAGAGTTGTTTTGATTTGCATTTCTTTTATGACCAGAGATGTTGAGCATTTCTTCATGTGTCTATAGGCCATTTTTGTTTCTTCTTCAGAGAAGACTCTATTTAAGTCTTTGGCCCATCTTTTAATGGGGCGGTTGTTACTTTGGAGATTAGCTTTGTATTGATTCAATTTTTTGAGCTGTTGATATATTTTAGATATGAGGCCTTTGTCTGTTGTATGGTTGGTGAAGATCTTCTCCTTCTCTGTAGGCTTCCTAATTAGTTTACTAGCTATGTCCTTTGCCATACAAAAGCTGGACGAATTCATAGAATCCACAAACAAAAAGGTAACTGAACTCCAACAAATGTCCAAAGAGAATAAAGCTACTGAGCTAACCACTCAAGTGGAAATCAAGGAGCTAAAGAAATCCATGCATGATCTAAAACAAGAGATGCAAGGAGATGAAGAATAAAGTAGATAGCTTTGATAGCAGGTTAGACAATGCAGAAGAGAGAATTTCTGGGGTTGAAGATAATTTAGTTATTATAGAAAAAGAACAGAAAATGAGTCAATTCAAATCTAGGAAATATGATTTATTTTTTTAAACGGAAATTTGGCTTATAGCCTGGCGCAGTGGCTCACACCTGTAATTCTAGCTACACAGGAGGCTTAGATCTGAGGATCATGGTTCAAAGCCAGCCCAGGCACTGAAGAACCTGGGACTCTTATCTCCCAGTTAACCACTAGAAAACAGGAAGTGGGGCTGTGGCTCCAGGGGTAGGACAGTTGCCTTGAGCTAAAGAGCTCAGGGACAGCACCCAGGCCCAGAGTTCAAGCCCCATGACCTACAAAAAGAAAAAGAAATTTGGCTTGGACTCAGAGCCATCTATAAGCAATAGTATCTACTTAGTATTTAATATAGATGCTCTCTCTGTATATAGTTTAATGGTATTGATATGGTTTCATTGGATTTGTATTTATGGTTAGCATAAAGCAAATCCATTTAAGTTTTAGAAACTAAATCAATTTTTAGTTTTTATGGAGTTGCACTCACCAAACAGATACTCTGCTATTTTAGCTATACCCCAGCCACTTTTGCTCTAATTATTATTCTGCCTTATGTGTTTGTCTGGGAGTCACATGGTTGTTAGGTCTTCTTGGTAACAAGTGCACCATGCCTATTTTACTGGCTGAGATGGGATCTAACTATTTGTATGTACTGTTTTCAAACCATAATCTTCCCACTATCCATTTCTAAAGTGTCTAGGATTAGACACTGCTTTACTACTTAAGCCAAGTCCCCAATCCAGTAAATTAGTATTCACACACAAATGACTAAAATTTAAATATTGAATAAGACTGTCTTTGTAAATATTTCCAAATTAAAATTCTTTTGAATGCATATTGCAGTAGAATAAAAAAATAAGTGTTATATAGTAAAAGGAGTAAAAGAAAGTGCTTTCTAAACATAGCATGTGCTATGCTATTTTCCTTCATTTTAACACATATCATTTTTAGCACTGAAAATATAGCTTAGTGATAGGGCTTGCATAATATACACAAGGCCCTGGGTTTGTTACTTAGCACTGGGGAGGGAGGGTGGTAGAAAGGTAGGGAGACAGGGTGTCAGGAAAGGGAAGGGAGAGGAGGGGAAGGGAAGGGAGGGGAGAGGAAGGGAAGGGAAGGGAAGCAGCGGAAGCAAGAAAGAGAGGGAGAAGAAATTAAAGAAAAAGAATATATTGCCACTGGGAAGACAACTTCTGTTTTCTTACCAGTGCCTTTATTTGTAAATATAAATAACTTTTTCTTAATATTTTCCTAGCCAGTTGAGTATTAATGTCTTTTTTGATAGTATATTTGTTGGTGCTGGTGTTGTTTTATTTAATTTTCATTATAGACAATCTAGTCTGGGTGAAGCTTTTTAATGATATAGTCTAGCTTGGCCTCAAATTCAGACTGTGCCTGTCTCAAGTACAGAATTACATGCACACACAGCAAGTCTGTTTATAAATAGTTTTTACTTGGATAGCAGGAAACACATCATCACTTGTATTCTGATTAGTACCATGTTGGGTATAGAGTAGTATTCAACAGATATTTGGACATGTTAAGGAAAGACTGAACAAAGAGCAAAAATGAAAGGTAAATTCTCTGTCTTGAAGGTGTTGGTATAGTTTTGCTTTCTTTCTAAAAGCTGTCAGGAAGGCTGGCTGCAAGGAAGTTGAAGCTTTGAGGCAGTTGTGATAAGACTTTCATGTAAGTAGAATCTTCTAGATAGGAAGAAGTCACAAAGAAAAGGAAACTCAGTTATTAATACTGCTTTCACTTATGGAAATTCACTGTAATGGAGCAGGTGAGGGGCCTTTTTTTATTATGTTTTTTACAATTTTTTAAGACTTGCCTTTTCCTTGCCTCATGTATGCATTTCTCTCTCATATATAACCTACATCTGTGATTATCTCCACATAGGTAAAGTACTCGAGTTTTCCCTGCCTTAGGGGAGATTATTGTGGTTTAATTTAAAATGCAGCTCACTCCTTCCCCTCACGCTCTTAATTATAGTTCCTCATCTGATAAAGGTGCCCCATTCTTTCTGAGCAGACACCCTAGATGAACTATAATAATGATGGTAAAAATTTTGTATTATCATTTATTCATGCAATAAATGTTACAGTTCAAGGATTTTGACCTAAGAATCTTAAAATTCATTTTATATAAAAGATGAAGAGGATATGACTCTAAGGTTTTCTAATTCTTAGTTATACTAAGCTTACTTGTTTTTGTGTTTTTGAGGTAAAGTCTCACTATATGGCCCAAACTTACGTGAAACTCACTAAGTAAACTAGGTTCAAACAGTTATTCTCACATCTTAGCCTCATGAGTAGCTAGAATTATGGACTTAAGCCACCAGTTCCCAGATTTTTGTGCACACGCCCACGTGCGTGTGCGTGTGCGTGTGCGTGTGTGTGTGTGTGTGTGTGTGCGCGTGTGCGCGCGTGCCAGTTCTGGGCTTGAGCTCAGGCCTGAGCACTGTCCTTGGACTTTCTCAGGGCTAGAGCTCTACCACTTGAGGCTCAGCACCACTTCCTGCTTTTTTTTTTTTTCAATACATGTGGTACTAAAGAATTGAACCTGGGTCTTCATGCATGTTAGGCAAACACTCTACCACTAGGACAAACTCCTGGCCCAACCTAGCTTTTTTTAATGGTCCAGTGATTGTGATTTCAATTTATGAATGATAATGTCTTAAATCGAGGGTTTTTTTTTTTTTGTTTAGGCTAATGTTTTCTGGTTTTTGTTTTTTGGGGTTTTTTTCTTTTTTTTTTTTTGCCAGTCCTGGGCTTGAGCTCAGGGACTGAGCCCTGCCCTTGGACTTTCTCAAGGCTAGCACTCTACCACTTGAGCCTCAGCACCATATCCGGCTTTTTTGTCTATGTATGTGGTACCAAGGAATCGAACCCGGGTCTTCGTGCATGCTAGGCAAGCACTTTAACCACTAGGCCAAACTCCCGGCCCCTTCTGTTTTTTTTTTAACTTGATATATTTATGTTATTAAAAGCTCTCTGTGTTTGTAGTTCTATTGTTAGGCTACTATTATGTAATCCTTAATATGTAAAATCAACTAACAAAGTGGCTATTGTACTGTGGCCTTTTCTTTACATTGTAAATTTGATTGAACAGCTATAATGATGTATAGAGGATGAATTCTGCAAATAATTTTTGTCTTTAAAAATTATCATGTTGGGGCCGGGAGTTTGGCCTAGTGGTAGAGTGCTTGCCTAGCATGCACGAAGACCCAAGTTCTATTCCTTGTTATCACATACTTAGAAAAAGCCAGAAGTGGTGCTGAGGCTCAAATGGTAGAGTTGTACCCTTGAGAAAAACCCAAGGACAGTCCTCAGGCCCTGAGCTTAAGCCCAAGACTGGCAAAAAAAAAAAAAAAAAATTATCATCTTGGAAAACAAGATGAGGGGAGGAACTGGAGGGAGGGAAATGGGGTCAAAACATGAGAATGGGTATCAGTGTGTGAAGTTATGCTCCTTCTATCTGGCAAATATAACTGTAACCTTTCTATTAATTACAATAAAAAAAAGTTATCATCTTAGCCGGGCACAGTGGCTCACACCTGTAATCCTAGCTACAGGAGGCTGAGATCTGAGGATCAAGGTTCAAAGCCAGTCCAGGCACAAAAGGACTTGAGATCCTTATCTCCAGTTAACCTCTAGAAAATGGGAAGTAGAGCTTGGTTCAAGGGTAGGGCAGTAGCCTTGAGCTGAAGAGCTCAGGGACAGTGCCCAAGCCAAGTTCAAGCCCCACTACCCACAAAATAACAAATAAATAAAAATAAAAATTATCATCTTATCTCTGAACTTTAATATCAAGCAGTACAGTTTTTATTATTACCATAATTGAAAATAAAATGGATCTATTTTGCCCAAGAAAAAAAAATACTTTAGAGAAGCTTATCCACCCCCACTCCCAAAGATTTAAGTTCTTGGTTTGTAATTGTAATCTTTAGATAGTCCCAACTCATAGTGCTATCACGAAAGTAATGCAAAACCCATTTGGTAAAATGGCAAGCTGAAAGTTTTGTGGATACTTTTTTGTCTAATTCCAAAACAAAATGACAAACAACTTTGTGGCTAGCTGTTTGTGTCTACTGGCAATCTGGCATTTCTCTGCTTATATACTTTGAGTACTGACTACGTCCTTCCTTGGACTGTAAAGTGATAATACAACAGCATGACATTAATTTTCTTACGTGACATGGACCTGAGAGGCAGATCAAGTGTATGTGAAATTCAGCTCCAATGCTTTTGCTCTGGTTACTTAACTTCCCCTATAAGTGAAAACTATCCCACATCTTCAGTGTTGCCAAGAGGAAAAATGTTCCCACAGTGAGTTGTTGTTGCATGGTAGCTATATATGGAATAGTAGAGTGATGATATGTTTTGATATTGTCAGGTGAAATAAAGGACAAAAACGTTCAAGTGGTGGAACTCCCCATTGTAGACAGTCTCCATCCTCGACCACCCTATTTACCCTTGGCTGTGCCAGAAGACCTCGCAGACCGGCTTGTCAGAGTCCATGGTGATCCTGCTGTGTGGTGGGTATCTCAGTTTGTCAAATACTTGATTCGCCCACAACCCTGGCTGGAAAAGGAAATAGAAGAGGCCACCAAGAAGCTTGGCTTCAAACATCCAGTGATTGGGTAAGCATCCAGTTTATTTTTCACAAACAATGATACAAAGTAGCAGGATGGTGCATGTTTGCCTTGAATCCAAACTTTAACAATAGAGTTTAATTTTCCTAGTTCCACCAGAGAACAGAGATTCCAGAGTTGAATTTAGAATACAAGCAAGACTATTTTTCCTCTGTTCACTTAGAACAGCACAGAAATTGCTCAGTAGTGCTCTTTCCCTTCACCTTTTCCTCCTATATTACAGATCTCCTTTAAGTTTGTTTTCATGTTTCTGGCCCCAAACCTTCCTTTGTATCTTAGTCTTTATGTGTATAGAAATTACGGCTCCCTATTCTAAATGTTGGAGCTGAAGAAAATACATGGTGAAATCAGAATATTAAATAGTGTTTCTCAGGAAACTTTTCATTGAAATTCAGTGTAATCACTCTTTCTGGCCCACTTCATCTCTATGGAGCACATTGAACAATTCCAATTTCCGTAGAGAAGCAGTGATTAAGAAGAGTGTGGGAAGGAGAAGATAACAGAATAGGTGTTCCTGTGATCACGTTCACATCTGGACTGTACTCTGAAATGAAAAGGAAAGAATAGTCAGGAGGTTGACTAACCCCAGTGAAATCAGAACCCACAATATATAATATAAACAAAATGTCAGCTTGGCTTGTATATATGCTGGGACCTACAAGGATACAAAGTTATTATTTTCCTTTTTTCTGCACAAGTAGTAGTTTTGTAATTAGAGGTGGAAGGCAGACTTAAGGAATCTTTACATGTGAAAACAAACTTGGACTGTGATTATTTCTAAAGAAATTTTTATTCTACTTATATATATTCCAGAGTGATTTCTGAAATCACTTTGGAAGCACAAAGTGGGGGAAGAAAAGACAGTAGAACTCATTGCCTTATGCAGTACAGAACAATGCAAATCTTTATAATTTTATAATCTCAGGGTCTTTCCTTAATAGGAGAGATGAGATCTTATATAGTGCATAGTGAACTAGAGAAAGGAAATTCATTATAAATACATCAAAAGGACTTGAACTATTCCATAAACATAAAATAGTAAAAATCTTTCAAAGATTTGCCTGCTTTAACTGTGCTAAAGGAAAAATCTATGCAGACTTAATATTTTCCTGGGACAGCCTTGAATTCTACAAGCTGGCAAGTATAGTAATTCCGCAGGGTAAGATAATGAAAAACACTTTGGCATCAAAATGTATTAGCAGGACCTTTACTGTTTTATCATACAACTGTGAATCTTGATATGTTGGCCTTACAAACCTTATAATTTATACCTCTTTCTTTGCTATCTAGTCTCCTTTTATTCTTGATATGCCAATTACTTCTTTTATAAGCATTCTTCAGAAGCTTGATTTTCTAATTCATCCTGTGTTAACATTATGAGAATCCTCTTAATATTTATTTTTTCTAATGATAAAAATGAATAACATTTTATTTAAGAGACTATGATGCCCCCTTGACTGTAGATATGATTCAAATGTCCCCAAAATAAAAATGGATATGTACATTATCAGAAAAATTTCAATTTCTCCCCCAGAGTCCATGTCAGACGCACAGACAAAGTGGGAACAGAAGCAGCCTTCCATCCCATTGAAGAGTACATGGTGCATGTCGAAGAGCATTTTCAGCTTCTTGCGCGCAGAAAGCAGGTGGATAAGAAAAGAGTATATTTAGCCACCGACGACCCTTCTTTATTAAAAGAGGCAAAAACAAAGTAAGTTAAACAAATGGATGGTTCAAAAGTACTATTGTTTCATTTAGTTGAAAATCATCCTTAATTCACATAACTTGTGATTCTTGTCAAAGTATTATTGTTAATTATTGAGGCCTTTAAAGATCAAGTGACTACATCTTATGTTACTATTAATCTAACCAAATTATATCTGATATCTTACACTAACATCCCATCTTTCATACCAAAATGCAGGTATTTGTTTTTCTACTTGAGTCATGTCCCCAGCTTTCCTACCCCTCCGACCCCCCGCCCCACCTTTTTCTTTTTCTTTCTTTTTTTTTTTTTTTTTTTTTTTTGCTGGAGGCCAGTTGCAGTCCAAAGTTGTCCTAACTATAGCCTCTTGAATCATGGCCCCTTTCTTGAGAAATGTCTGTTAAATTTCTGTGCTGTTTTTGAGTCCAGTTACTTGTCTTGTTTTTGAATATTTGAGTAACTTACATAGTTTTGGAGATTAGTTTCTTAGCTGATATATGGTTTGCAAACAGTTTTTGAATCTTTAGGGTGCCTCTCACCCTCTTGTTTCTTTTCTTGTACTTGATCTTAGAGGAATAGTTCTCATCTTTTCACTGTTATGTGTATAATTACCTGTGGGTTCATCAAGTATTGCCTTTATTGTGTTGATATATACTTCTCCAAAATACAACTTATTTTTGAGTTTTTGTCAAAGGCAGGTACCAAATTTTTTCCAATGCTTTTTCCTGTCAGTTGAGATAATAATGTCAATTTTTGTTCTTCATTCTTATAATACATATCACATTTGTTGAATTAGATATGTTGAGCCATTTTGAGTTGCTAAGTTAAATCCTGTTTGAACATTGTGGATGATCTGTTTAAGGTAATGTTGAACTTGGTTTACTGGTATTTTATGGAGGAGTTTTACATCTATGTTCATCAGCAATGCAGTCTTGAGCTTTTCTTTTCTGTAATGTTCTTGTCTGACTTTGGTTAGTTATTAAGCTAATTAATACTAGCTTTGTGGAATGTTTGGACATATTCCTGGGCACGGTTGCACACGCCTGTGATCCCAGCAGCAGGTAGATCACAACAGAAGAATTATGAATCTGAGGGCAGTTAGAAATACATAGTATTATTCTATCTTAACAAAAAAAGGAAGTTAAGGTTAAGAGTGTGGCCTAGTGGTAGAGTGCTTGCCTAGCATGCACGGAGCCCTGGGTTTGATTCCTTAGTACGGCATACACAGAAAAAAATGGAAGTGGTGCTGTGTCTCAAGTCATAGAGTGCTAGCCTTGAGAAAGCCCAAGGACAGTGCCCAGATCCTGAGATTAAGACCCAGGACTGTCAAAAAAAAGAAACAAAAAGAAAATCAGTGGGTCACCAGTAGCTCACACTTCTAACCCTAATTACTCACAGACTGAGATCAGAGAATCACAGTTGGAAGCCAGCCCCTAGGCAGAAAAGTCCTAGAGACTCCTATCTCTAGTTAACTACCAGATAATTAAAAGTTGCACTATGGCTTGAAGAGGTAGAGAGTTACCTTAAGTGTAAAAAGCTCAGGACATCCTCTAAGCCCTGAGTTCAAGTTCCACAAGTGTGTGGGGGAGGGGGTACTGGGAGGGATTTGGAGTATTCCATCCTCTTCAGTATTAGTTTTATTAGTTTTCACATGTTTAGTACAGCTCTTAGGTTCTGGGCTTTTCTTTAGTGATAGACCTTTTTTTTTTCTTTTTTACAAATTCACTATCTGTTCAGTACTGTTCTGTTTGTTCTGATTTTTCTATTTGTTCCTGATTTCAGTCTTGATAGTTTCTAAGAATTAACATTATTCATTTCTTCTAGAGTATCCAATTTGTTGATGTATACTTGCTTTTAGTAGTCCCTTGTGATCCTTTGTAATTTTCTTTTTTTTTTTTTTGGTGAGCGATAGGGCTTGAACTTGGCCTGGGCATTGTCCCTGAGCTCTTCAGCTCAAGGCTACCACCCTACCCTTGAGCCAAGCCCCACTTCCCCTTTTCTAGAGGTTAATTGGAGATAAGAGTCTCAGGTTCTTTTGTGTCAGATTGGCTTTGAACCTTGATCCTCAGATCTCAGCCTCCTGAGTAACTAGGATTGCAGGGTGAGCCACCAGCTTGTAATTCTTTTATATCAGTTGTAATATTTCTTTTCATTGTTGATATAATTTGTTTCATATTCTAGCAAAAGGCTTATTGATTTTTCTTTTTCAAAAAATCATCTATGATATTTTTGTTTGCTTTTGTTATCTCTAATTTATTTCTCTTCTGACTTTTCATTTCTTTCCATTTACTGAGTTTGGGCTTAATTAGTTTTTCTTTTTCTGGTTCCTTGAGATGGAACATGAGATTATGTATTTTTATATTGTATTCATTACTATCAACATACCTTTCAGGGCTCTTTAAGTTTGCTGTGTAAGTTTTAGCATATTGTGTTCCTTTCTTATTTGTTTCAAGATATTTTTTATTTTTCTTTGACCCATTGGAGATTCAAGACTATTTTGTTTAATTTGCACTTATTTTCCCCTTATAGGCAAAAAAGAAGAGCTTAATATCAACCTTTTAAAATTTATTTTTATATCTTCCTTTGGTTCTATTTTCTTTGTGTACTTAGGTGTTCTGATGTTGGTCCTCACTTATAACTACTTAAGAACTGAATTCTTTCATTTTTGACCTTTCCTTTTTATAGTTTTTTATTTAAAGTCTATTTTTTCTGATGTAAGTGTAGATACTACCTTCTTTCAGATTCCATGTGCATAGAATGTCTTTTCCCATCTGCTTTCAGTGTTTTTGTGTTACAGAGGCACAAGATAGAAGTATATTTACTATCTTCACTGTATAGATTTGCCATTGTTCACTGGACCAAGTGTTCCAGTGCTCTAAGTGTTACAGTGATCAAGTGCAATATTGGACAGTAAGGCTGTTTTTCTATAGTCCTACCACTTGGAAGTTAGAGTGAGAAGGATTGACAGTTTAAGGCAAATTTGAGCTACATAGTGAGAATGTGTTTTTCAGAAAGTAATAAGAGAATTACGGGTTTTTTCATAAAAATAATGTGTAGTGAGTTCTTTCTTGTGTATATTAAAATGAAAAGAGGGAAGAAAAGACATTTAAGACTTTTTTGTAAAGTGTTTGGTTGCCCTGTAAAATGAAGGCTCAGTAATAAGTGGTGTAGTTACTATTTCCTATAGCATGACAGATAAGTACAGAGCATTAGCAATACAAAGGCAAATAAAAGATGCCTTATGGCTTCTTGCCTCACTGAATAGCCAGATGGTAGACAGTATATACATACAGCCAGTGATGACAGCATAGATAAGTATCCAAACTAGGCACTAGTTGCTCACACCTATAATCATAGCTACTCAGGAGGCTAGAATCTGAGGTTCACTGTTTGAAGCGAACCCAGGCAGGAGAGTCCATATCTCCAATTAACCACCAAGAAGCCAGAAGTGGAGCTATGGCTCAAGTGGTAGAATGCTAGCTGGCCTACAGCAAAAATGCTCAGGGATAGGGCCCAGGCCCTGAGTTCAAATCCCAGGACCAACACTAAAAACATTGTTCAAAAATCTTGATGTAGTTTATGACTGCAGTCTAGTCCTTTGTAGATGATAACAGATTTGGGGTGTGTGTGTATGTGGTGTGTGTGTGTGTGTGTGTGTGTGTGTGTGTGTGTTTGTGTTTCGGTCATTGGGGTGTGTGTGTGTGGTGTTTGTGTGGTGTGTGTGTGTGTGTGTGTGTGTGTGTGTGTGTTTCGGTCATAGGACTTGAACTCTGGGCCTGGGCATGTCCCTGAGCTCTTTAGTTCAAGGCTAGCATTCTCCCACTTTGAGCCACAGCTCTACTTCCGGTTTTCTGGTGATTAATTGGAGATAAGAGTCTCATGGACTTTTCATGCCCAGGCTGGTTTTGAACTGTGATCCTCACATCTCAGCCTCCAGAGTAGGATTACAGGCATGAGCCTCCAGTGCCCAGAACAACAGGTTTTTATAAAGTAGAAAAAGAAAAAATACCATTACCACTTCTGTAACTTGAAGGTAACTGAATTCCACTGCTGACATACTAATGGGTAAAAAGCACAAGAAGTATTTATGTAGTATTTATGCAAAATCTTCCCCCATTACTCACTTTGCTTCTGTTCTTCCCACTTTCAGTGTTCTTCAAGGAGCCATCGTCTGAATATAGAGAAAGATCTAAGAAACTGTAGTACCTTTTTTTGTTTAGTTCTAGAAAGGGGCCTTTTTTCAAAAAAGACCTAGAGGTGTAGCTCACTGACCACTTACAGTAGTCTCAGTAATGGCATCTTTCCTTTGTTTCACTGAGGACCCAAACAGTGCTGGCAAAGTTAGTCTTTATCCAAGGATAAAGTTGAACTGCTTTTGTCAGTTCCTCCCTTCACTCTCCAGTGCTTTCAGATGTCTATTTTACCATTTCTGCCCCATACCTGGGATATGCAGCTTCATAGGAATAATATTAAACATATTTCAGGTTGTTTTCTTTTAGAACAAATGCAGAATTTTCTTCATCTCCCTGATTCTGAGCCAAGGACAAAATGTCAAAAATAATAAGAGTCAAATAGATCTGAACACTGAATACTAGTCTGAGCACAGGGAAACTTTGCCTTTACAGTCGTTGTTACCAAGGCAATGAAGAAAAGCTCCATCGTAGCTGCAAAATGGCAAGAAATTTGAAACAGCTGTTAGGGGATTAGGACAAAATCCCAAACAAATGTAGCACTCACTTGTGCATGTATTTATGGACATACCACTGTTCAGGCTTCTTGTTACTGACATATGAAGAAAACTAAGGTGTGACCCTCACCTTTGGGAAATATTGTTTAAAAGACAGACATATAGAGTGACTTCTAATGCTTCAAGGACTCTAAATAAGAACTATTATTCTTTCAGGAAATAGACATTTACCCTCTGTTATACTCCTGGTCCTCTGGCTGCTGACAATAATACAGTGAATAGAGCAGATTAAAAGTCCTCCCTTACAGATACTGCATCCCAGTTAGGGCTGATGGGAGAGGGAACTATGTCAACTGACAAACTATGGAGAAAGATGAAGCAGGAAAAAAGAGACAGGGATTACTAAACTCCTCACTACTGAGGTGTGATACTGAACAGACATTTAAGAAGTAAGAAATAAAATTAGGTGGATATTTGGGGGAATGCTGTTTTAATAATCACTGCTAATATTTACAACATGTCAGGCACTCTTCTCAGCACTTAATTATTTAGAGTATTAATTCTTATTAATTATACAAAGTGATTGCAATTATCCCCTTTTCATGTAACTGCCCAAGGTTTGCAGCATAACTCATGCATTAAGACAGTAGCTCACTTGATACTGCAGAACAGTTAAACCTCTAAATCATTTGAACATGTGGCAGACTTTATAAAAGCAACCTATTTTAATATTTTGAAACATATCCTATCTCAACTGAACAGCCACATATTATTATTTGGTGGATATCTAAGTGGAATATGTCTTTGTAAGTTTGTTAGAATAGCTTTTCCATCATCATTATTTAAGAAGCTTAGGGGAAACTGTTGTGTCTGACACATTTTTAAAGCATTCATTTCTTAATTTATTTATATTATTAACTTGTAATGTCAATGAATAAGAAATGTATAAAGTGCATCCAAATCTGATTACAAATTATAAAAATAGTAAAATATCATGTTTATATTCTAAAGAAAAAGTTCAGTGATCGAATATGAAAATGACATAAATAATTTCTTAGAATAGTACTGATTATGAAGAGAATAAGAAACCTTCCATTTTCAACTCTGTCATGCATTGATAAAAGGATTTTTTGTATACTGTGCCAGTAATATATTTTTTTAGACAGTGTCTCAGGCTAGCCTCGAACTGATCATTCTCTTGCTTTGACCTAAGATTATATGCCTGGCTCCAGTAATTTTTTAATATGCACCACCTTAAATGCTTTCCACTCGACTGATGGATTCAAAGCCTTAAATGCCCTCCTTGCTGTTAGAAAGAAGGGAGTTCTTGATCAAAGGCTGGTTTCTCTCCTGATAAGATACTGTAATCTTAGTGACAATATACAAATTTATTTCTTCCTCCAGGTACCCCAATTATGAATTTATTAGTGATAATTCCATATCTTGGTCAGCTGGACTACACAATCGATACACAGAAAATTCACTTCGGGGTGTGATCTTGGATATACATTTTCTCTCCCAGGCAGACTTCCTAGTGTGCACCTTTTCATCCCAGGTAAGTAACAGTAGGACATGTTTAAATTACAGTGGTTTGGGGACATATCAGGGTCAAAAAAAAAAAAAAAAGATTGTTTGGCCGGAGGCTGAGATCTGAGGGTCGCTGTTCAAAGCCAGCCCAGGCATGAAAGTCTGTGAGACTCTTATCTCCAGTTAACCACCAAAATGGAGCTTTGGCTCAAGTGGTAGAGTGCTAGCTTTGAGCTGAAGAGCTCAGGGACAGCTCCCGGGCCCAGAGTTCAAGTCCTACAACCAACAAAAAGGAAAAATAAGAAAGAAGGAAAGAGAAAGAAAGAAAGAAAGAAAGAAAGAAAGAAAGAAAGAAAGAAAGAAAGAGAAAGGAGGAAGTTGTTAGTATGTGTGTGTGTGTTTTTAATGTTAGCATAACTCGGGTGAATTTTCTTTATATTTAATGATAATATCTTTTGTGAAAGAATCAAGATTCCGTAGCATAGGTATTTGAGCACACTGAATATTTAGTTGCTTATAAGCAGTGGCTGACTGCATCTCCACTAAAGCCAGTCAGTAGAGTCATTTAAAGTAGTCAGCTTGTTCACGGGCATTTAACAGAAACAGCAAGCAATTAAGCTGACTTACTACTTTTCTAATTTTGCATAGTCAATAGGTAGCCAGAATCTATCTATTTCAACACATCATTGCACTGATACTGATTTAAGTGGCCAGCATTTTGCCTCATTGAATTGCTTTACAGGAAAGAAGAGTGAATGAAATTCCTTTTGAAGTTTCTTATATTTATTCTAAGCAAGAAGTTGTATATTAAGTTTAAGCCATACAATATCACATTCATTCTCTGAAGTTAATCATTGTACATAATTATAAGTTATGGGGGTTTAATGGTATATTTTATAAGGTTTCTAATCAGCCTATGCCCTGTAGAATCTCAGTATAACAATATTTATTGTGAATTTTATTCTTTCTCTTACATATTATTAGTTGATTTAATCACTGTTAAATGACTGTGTTCAAGTTTATACAAGGCACTGAGAGAACTCAAAAGTAGATAAAGTTCTTGCCCTCATTCAGACTCAAAATGTTCACATGAAACAACTAAAGAATGATTGTCCCAAAGTAGTTAGTGTAAAATATATGTATGCTTAAATACTGAGACAATGCACAGAAAAGAAAACATGAAAGAGAAAAGCCACATCATTTCCATTGGAATAGATTTCATAGAAAACAAAGAAATTGAGAGATTTTTGAGTCAGAATCTTAGAAGTGAACCACCATGCCTGGCATATGGTAGGATTTTTTTTTTTTTTTTGTGGGTCATGAGGTAGCCTATATGCTGTCCCTGAGCTCTGCAGCTCGAGGCTACCCCTTGAGCCACAGCCCTACTTCTTTTCTAGTGGTTAATTGGAGATAAGAGTCCCAGGTTCTTTAGTGCCCAGGCTGGGCTTTGAATCTTGATCCTCAGATCTCAGCCTCTTGAGTAGCGAGGATTACAGGCGTGAGCCACCGCAGCTGCACCCGGCAATATGGTAGGATTTTTAGAAAGACACTTAGCCAGGCAAAGCCAACAATCTACCTTAATATGGAATAAGAAAACTACTTACTACCCTAATGTTATTACACTATTTGAATTCTCCCCTGCAAATATCATACTTTAAGTCAGTGTATTTGTATATACTTGCCTACAACCTCATATGTGTTTACTTGTTCAATTATAAATTAGTTCTAACTTCCACATATGGGAGAAGTGCTATAATTGCTAAAGTCATCAACTAAAGATAGGTGATAATGGAGGTGATCATAGTTGGCAAACTAACACTCAATACATGAATATGTATTTTTACTGTTAACCTTTTGTTGTGAAATTTGGCATAGGATATTTCGAGGTACTCAAGTCTATTTTTGCTTTTCTTTGAGTAAGAATTATTTTTGGCTGAACTTTGACTACGGAGACTCTTTAGAAACAATAAAATACGTCAGCATAAATCTCATTTCTTGAGAAATAAAAAGTTCTTTCAGCACCAGTCTTTCTTCATATGAACTGTTTCTTAGGACCTGTGATCTGAACAATTTGATATTTTATTATGCACAAAATAGAACAGAGCAATACAGTATTCTCATCAAACCTGGATAAAATTCTATCATTGTGAAATGATTGATTTCTAGGCCACAATTATATAAAACCCAAACTTCTTTTTTTTTTTAATTGTCGGGACAATGTATAGGGGGGTTACAGTTACATTCGTCAAGTAGTAGGTTCATTACTTCTCACACATTGATACCCCTTCTCATGTTTTTGTCCCCATTTCCCGCTCCCCTTCCTCCCAATCATCTTGTTTTTCCCCCTTCCCTTTCCTATATCAAATAAACAAATAAACATATATCAGGTAACAAAGTCAGCTACAGTAACAATATGAGATTAACCATAAGATAAAGCCCAAAATTCTAAAGCACATATTTAAAAGAAAAAAAAGAACAGAAAAAGAATGTTCCTTCCATTCTAGAATGAATGTTCTTTTTGGGTATGTATGTTGGTCCTTGGAGCTTGAACTCTGGGTATGAGCTCTGTCCTTTCTTTTATGTTGTAGGTTAGTGCTCTACCACATGAACCACAGCTTGCCTCCAGCTTTCTGGTAGTTAATTGGAGATGAGTCTCCTATAAAAATTTTGCTTGAAACTGTGGTCCTCAGATCTCAAAATAACTAGGATCACAGGTATAGGCCTCCAGCACCAAGCTTTTTCTTAAGAGTACTCTTTTAATGGGGAAGGACCCCCTTCCTCTTGTGGCTTGACTCACAATAGCATTCTTAAAAATGGGGCTAAAGGCATAGCACTGTCATATCATGCCAGCTTAGGAAGCTGGGGGCTCTAAACTCCAACCCCTAGTGCTACCAAAGCAAACAAACAGTTCTATAATTTGCAAAGTATCGATGCCTCTAAACCTAGCTACTAAGGAGACTGAGATTTAGAGGGGAGGATCCAGGTTTGAAGCCAGCACAGGCAGGAAAGCTAATATCTCCAAAATAAGTAGCAAAATTCCAGGATGGACATGTAGCTTAAGTAGTAGAGCAGCAGCTAAAGAAGTATAAAGTTCTCAGGTCAAGACCCAGTACTGACAAAGAAAAAAAAAGAGAGCTAAAAGATAGAAAACAAAGCCAGGTGCAGTAACTCAACGCCTGTAATCCTAGCTACTCAGAAGGCTGAGATCTGAGGATCTCAGTTCATAGCCAGCCCAGGCACTAAAGAACATGAGACTCTTATCTCCAGTTAACCACCAGAAAACTGAAAGTGGTGCTATGGCTTCCTGGGGTAGGGAGGTAGCCCTGAGCTGAAGAGCTCAGATAGCACCCAGACCGAGTTCAAGCCCCATGACCCACCAAAAAAAAAAAAAAAAAAAAAAAAAGGAAACAAAAGCACTGAGCATATCCATGTATCAGTACCATCTACCCATAAACATTGTTTAGAGTGTATAACTAGAACAGTGTTTCTCAACCAAGGCAATATTATACCCACGGTGACATTTGGCTATGTTAATGTTGTTGCCACAACTTAAGTTGGTACTATTGAGTGAGGATGCTGGTAAAATCCTCTGATGCACAGTGCAGTTCCTCATAACAAAGGGCTAGCTACCTTGCCCCAAATGGCAGTTATACACAGGTTGGGAAACCCTGGACTGGAGGAAGACTAGCTGGGTCTAAAATCTAGACCTCATGGAAAATAGTTCCTAATCATTCCCTCTAACAGGAAATGTCAGGTATGCATGGAGGTTTCTCTTGGGCATACTTACCCATTGGTCAGCTAGGTCCATAGCTAGGTCCTCAAAAACAGTTGGGAAGAACCAAGCAAATATGTGTCCCTGATCACCTCCCAAGAGAAGGAAGAAAAGTTTCTCAAAGACAGAATCCTCACTCTAACTGGGGGAAGCATCATCAGTAAATGTCTTCAGTGTGAAAGTCACAGGGGTTTCCTCTGGTTAGGACCTCAGCTGTGTGACTCCTGTTTTGTGTAGTAAGTATGCTTAGTGATATGTTAAAAAAAAATTATATGTACCATGCCAACACAGGATGAAATGAAATGTACTATATGTGGTCGTTTGTATGTTTACACACTAAAAACTATGATGATTCTCATCTCTGCAACCTACCAAATACCTAAACAGTATTAGCATCCAGCCCGGTGTGGAGGCTCACGCCTGTAATCCTAGCTACTCAGGAAGCTGAGATCTGAGGATCAAGGTTCAAAGCCAGCCCTGGCACAAAAGAACCTGAAACTCTTATCTCCAATTAACCTCTAGAAAATGGGAAGTGGGGCTTGGCACAAGGGTAGGGTGGTAGCCTTGAGCTAAAGAGCTCAAGCCCCATGACCCACAAAAAAAAAAAAAAAAAGTATTAGTATCAACTGTAAGCCTTCCTTTATTGCTACATGACTTGAATTGGTAAAATCCAAGGAAGAAATATAAGCTGATTAAATGCAAACTTAAACACTATCATAATCTTTCTAGCCCTTTGCATTAAATTGACCAATGGTAAATGAATATAACTATTATTCAATGTTATAAGCAGACTTTCAGGATTAAATGTCATCTATGATGTTGCATTCCCATTCTGGAGAAAATATTTATTATAGCATGGGACAATATTCATGCATCAAATAATTTATTGGACACCTGTTATGTGCTATACAGTGTTCTAGTGTCTACCTAAATTCAATACTGGTTTTTGTTTTTCCTTGAGCATATAGCGTAGAACCTAAAGGAATTCTAATTATAGTGGTTTTGTCTTTTGTTGGTTCCTTTGTGGTCTTTGGACATTTAATCATCTTGTAGCTTAATTCTTCCATCTGTGATTATGAATAATTATAGTATATTGCAGATGTATTGTGAGAGTTAAATAAGTTGGGTATGAGTTAAATGAATTAAATGGGTAGGGATATACTATTAGAATATGGCCAAAATGGAGTCACTGCTCATTAACCTTACTTGCTTTCATAATGGCCATTATTGTAAAAAAAAAAAAAAAAAAAAAAAAAAGATAAGGAGCCACATCTGTATGGCACTGGGGTGATCAAAAGCGCTATACAATCTCTGTTTGGCCAGAAACATCATACTGGGCTCCCTTGGTGTCTAAAATTTTACCATTAATTTCTTTGAGTTAAGAAAACATGTGCATCCACTAAGACTATAAAGTAGAATTATCATCAAAAGAAAGCAAGTCTTAGGATGTGAAACCCAGAGAAATATTTATTTTTATGAGAGTATGAAAGTAAAGAGTGGAGAGGTTGGTAACTGAGCTCAGTAGAAGAGCACTAGCCTGGCAAGTGCAAGGTCCTCAATCAGGACCTCAGCTCTGGGGGAAAAAAAGAAAAAGAGAAAAAGGAAGGAAGGAAGGAAGGAAGGAAGGAAGGAAGGAAGGAAGGGCCACAGAACCATATCAGGGTGCATTGCTCAAGTAGATACAGTGATACATTTCAGTACTGCATTTCTGGGTAGAAATGACTGAAGAGTGAGTTTAGGGACAATGGAAAGAAAATTTATTCAAGGATATCTTTGGCCTGTGTTATATCTTTTATGTTAAAATACGAACTTGGAGAACAAGATTTGTAAGAGAAAATATATGTGGAAAATATAATCTTAGGCAGGCTGCTTGTGTTCAGAATGAATCTACCACTTATTCATAGTACAAGCAAGGGAAAATGCCCTAACTTCCCTCTGTACCACAAGCATAATGATCGAATCTTCTGGGGATGTGGAGAGGATTACATCAGATAACTTAAAAATTTGTCTGACAGCAAAAGCTCAGTAAATATTAGCCTCTGTCTTTTTATTCTAGTTTGCATGTTTGGGGCTTCATTGTAGTCACATGTTATTTAACCATGGTGATACACTCATGAGCAAAGTGTATGCTTCCGTGAACTAAGGACTATGACTTCTCCAAGCAACAATTTATAGAACTACCATTGTCTCTGTGGCTGCAATGTCATTATGTGGCACATGATAGTATTTTGGTTTCTTTATTTCCAAAGCGCCCACTTAATTTTGCTTGTTCTCTGTGGGCTTTTGGCTGAATCTGAACTAAAAATTCCAAACATCTTTGAGCCTTATTTGATTTTGATTTCAGTATTCTACCAGTGATTCCAATTGTATTGATAATTCCCAAGAGACATTTAGTTTGTTGCTAGAATAACCTGTCTAACCTTCATGTATGGCATTTGAAGATTGCCCTTCTGAACTTCCTGAAGTATGGAAAATTCATATTCTTCATGAATATGAAGTGATGGTTAATTTAACCAGATTCCATTTGATTCTGCTAGTTAAGAATGTGTATCTTGGATTAGGGGTATAAATAATACTAAGTTGGCATGGATCAGGCATTGGGTTCAATCTCCAGCACTGAAAAAAAACAAAAAGTTGGGCCAGGAGTTTAGCCTAGTGGTAGAGTGCTTGCCTAGCATGCATAAAGACCCGGGTTCAATTCCTTGGTACCACATACATAGAAAAAAAGCCAGGAGTGCTGCTAGGGCTCAGGTGGTAGAGTTCTAGCTTTAAGAAAGTCCAAGGACAGTGCTCAGGCCCTGAGCTTGAGCCCAAGACTGGCCAAAAAAAAAAAAAAAAAAAAAAAAAGCATGTTTATTCAGGTTTTGATCTATATGAATTTAAGATTGTAAAAGTTTACTGAGTAATACTAAAGTGCTGCATTATAAGCAGCACAATTATTAGTAATAGTACCATTTGAAATAAATACAAAAATACTAGTGTGAAAACAAGTGAAATTTTATTAACTGAGATGACCACAACTAGAGATTAAGAAAATTTGAAATAAATTTGACCAGAGCTGAGTTCTTAATTCAGAATGTGAAAAGAATTTTTCTAGGAAAAATGATTTTTCTTTCTTCTGTCATCATCTGTTCTTTATGTAAGTTTCTGGGACCTATTACTTTATACTAATCTGTTCCTTAATTCTTAAAAGGTTATCCTTCTGTGGAGATATAGTTTAATTTTATCACCAAGTTTATCAAGCCTAAGGAATGAAACTGAAATTGTGGAATTTCACCTGCCCTTAGTAGGCACAAGAGATGTTCTTTATGTGGAAGAATCTATGAAATAGTCTTAAAACTTCACACTCATAGAGATGTATCTTCCCAAAATGCTAATCTGGCTTTGTCAGTCCACTACTACGTACACCGCACATCTAAAACTCTAGAACAGATGTGTCAGATACATTGTAAGTAATTACCCTAATTTCTAGTGGAAAGGTTCTGAGACCAAGTTCTAAATTAGCAGAAAAGACTGTGTGATTGACTAGTAGTAAATGAAGTAAATAGATCAACAGTAGTATTTGTATTAAATTTTTACAGTCCTAATCCTAACTAAAATTTTAGGATACAAACACATTCATTTTTGTGTCACCATTGCTCAATCTCGACACCTGTGTAGCTCTCAGTAAATGCTTGCTAAAAGTAACTGAATTCATAGTTTAAATTGATTTGATCTTTTGTGTACTTTAAATAAAAAGATACAAACAGATGAAGAATGACTATACCATCACCTGGCAGAACATAGGCTGGAAACTTGTGACTCCCCTCCATTCCTCTCAGCCCTCTCAGTCTAGGGGCCCATCTTTGGCTAGTGGCTTTCTGATTGCTGGGGAGTAGAGCCTTCATACACTGTAGTAAGTAACTTGTTTTTTTCATTCTTTCCCAAGGTCTGTCGAGTTGCTTATGAAATCATGCAAACACTGCATCCTGATGCCTCTGCAAACTTCCATTCCTTAGATGACATCTACTATTTTGGGGGCCAAAATGCTCACAATCAAATTGCCATTTACCCTCACCAACCTCGAACTGAAGAGGAAATCCCCATGGAACCTGGAGATGTCATTGGTGTGGCTGGAAATCACTGGGATGGCTACTCTAAGGGTGTCAACAGAAAACTGGGAAGAACAGGACTATACCCTTCCTACAAAGTCCGAGAGAAGATAGAGACAGTCAAATACCCCACATACCCTGAGGCGGAAAAATAAAGTTTGAGTGTATGATATGGACAACAAAACTCAGTTGGCGTCATTCTGCCTCAGATGAAGGAGGCTCAGAAGAAGGCTACGTGGGTAAATGACAGATTCCCCTGGCAACACGAGCAACTGGGAACTCTCAGCTGATTCACTGGTGGAATTCCTCTTTACCACAGTTATAATACCCTCACGCCCATGCACAGTACATTAATGTACTTGCATATAATATGGAAGCAGATTATTTTCTACTTTGTCCTTTCTTTAAATATTATGTGCCCATGAGACAAACACTGCCACATTATATAATTTAAGTGACATAGACATTATGCGTGAGACTTCAAACATGGTGCCTATATCTAAGAGACCTGTGTGATTCACTAAGAAGACAAGAATGACTCCCTCTTGTGGGGAAGTTCATTCTTAGCCAGTGGTGGTGGTGTGACTACTGAAATAACTCCAGTCAACAGATTCAGAATGAGAATGGATTTTTTTTTTCCTTTATAAGGTTGTCTAGATTTTTTTTAAGTAATTGCATCAATTCAGTTCTCTGCCTCATCATTAATAAGTGGAAGGATACATCAGAAAATAAAATATTCACTTTCCATTAGGGACTTTTGTAAAACAATGCCATGAACAAATTCTTTAGTATTCAATGTTTCTGGACATTCTCTTTGATAACAAAATAAATTTTAAAAAGGAATTTTGTAAAGTTTGTAGAATTTTCTATCACTGAATGGTGTGGTAATTAGCTTTATACTAGAGGAACTATGCTAAAAAAATAATGAGTTCTAGCTTTTCAGCCTTACTTTTTTGTTTTCTGTTTCTGATAGAATGAGAATTAGGTCTTAACTGGTCCATTTTGATACTGAAAACTGATTTGGGTTCGTGCATATTACAGAGCTTTAGAAATATTCTTTAGGGGAGCTTTCATTCTCTTATTTTGGATGTTGTTGGTTTGTTTAATTGACTGAAATCATCATATTCCTTGTTCCCATGGAACTGTTCCCTCCATTTGTAAAACTAACCGTTTCAGGTTTGGTAATCTTACTATGTTTGTTGCCTTTTTTTTTTAGAGTGAACTGGATCCTGTTGTTTCATCCAGGAGCCAATCTGTGCCCTTTTCTATCCTGCCCTGCTTTTGAAAGTACCAGGATTCTTTGAGGTTGGGAAGCTGAATCTTTCTGAAGTGTCTATCATGGATTATGTAGAATTTAATCAACAAAGCAGAGAGATACCAGCAGGAGGTCCATGATAAACCTGGAGTTATGTTTCTCAAATACCTCCTTTTAATAATTTGATATTGTAATCACTTCATAAGACTTCGGTGCTTTCCTTCTGAACTTCACTTTTCTCCTCCTAAAAATCCTCCAATTTGTGTGTAGCACCTGCCTCCTACAGATTCCTTGCAAGATCATTTCATAGCATGTGTCTGCCTCCAGAAAGAAAAGTTTGGTCTTTGTGGGAGCCAATATCAGGACTAGTATTATATATCAGGGATCCCCAAAAGAAAAGTTTTGGCCTGCACAGCTTCACTAAATGAAATCTTCTCACCAAATATCCCCAATTTTCCTCCCAGGAAATTCCAGGGTTTCCAAAGAGCAAAAATTAAATACCTACAGAGTTAGTAAGTAATTTCCTATTTCATTTCATTGAGCAGAGGTAAATTTGAAAGTAAGTTATTCTCTCTTATCTCCCTTGTCATTAGTAACTGGTTTGCATTTGTGCCAAAGGTAACTCAGTCTCATTTCTTTATGAATGGGCCAAGTTCCAGGTGAAAGGACCAAAGAATACAAATTTGAAGGAAATAGAAATATTTCCCAAAGACCTAATTTTGGATATTCTACCTTTCAGTTCTAAAATTTATTTTAACTGCTTCTCTTTTGAGATGGATGTGTGTTTTGATCCTTCATATGTTGCCTAATTTGAGAATCATTCATAAACATTGTAAATTTTGTAGGTTCTGTTACATTCCCCTAAAAAGTGTTGATTTTTTAAAAATTTATTTATGTTAGGAGCATTAACTTTGTTGGTCTCAACTTTTCAGCTGCGTCTTGGACAGCCCTCAACTCAGTTCTTTTATCTTAAGCTGGGTTCTGTCCTGTACATAGTTTAGGAGTCTGCCAGAATTGGGAGTTGAATTTATACACAGAATTAAGATTTTTCATTTCCTAGCAATTGTAGTTGCTGTGATGTCCTACAAATCTTTCACAGTTTCTTTATATCACTTGAAAAAAAAAACATAAAAAATGGGAATTCGATTTTTGTGCTGTTTTCTTTCTCCCTCCAAAACTTGCCTGTTTTTTGTTGTTTTGTACCCTTATCCATTAGATAATTTACTCCATCATTCTTATAGAAAATAGAATGGCGAGACTCAAGTGAAAACGGGGCTTAGTCCAGTGACAGCCTCTGTTATACTCAGCTTGTAGTCCCAAGCAGACAGCAAGATGAACTAACAGTTATCAAATGGGAGTATGAAGGACTAAGAAATACTACAGAGTGTATCTTTCTGAGAAGCTTCTAGGGCTATGTTTTTTGTTGTTGTTTTTGTTTTGTTTTGCTAGCCCTGAAACTTGAACTCGGGGCCTGGGAATTGTCTTTGGGCTTTCTCAAGGCTTTTTCTGTCATTTGAGCCATAGCACCAGTTCTTGCTTTTTCTAAGTATGTGGTACAGAGGAATCAAATCTGTGATCACGTTTATACACAGTGCTGTTGAGGAGAAGCTAACTTGTTCTCACCACTGTTGTGCCAATGTATCTTCATTGGAATTAGATTATCAGGATTTAGATCTTTTCCTTGTTAGATGACCCATTTCTGAAAAAAAGACTTGTCTGGAATCTCTTGATTAGCCTCACAGTGAGCCCATCCATTAGGCTCATTGAATGTGGGTAACAGAATCTTACATATTAGTGAAAGACAAAGAAGGAAAAGGTCTTATTGGGGCCTTCCAGTTCCTTTCGCTCTAGTTTACTGCAGTGCATGACTGGATATAGAAGAAAAAAGGTCCTAGCCCTATCCACGGTTTGGTTGTGTCCCAAATGAACAAGAGGGAAGTTGTTTTCTTCTCTGAGTTTAACTTTTCTCAATTTTACAGAGCCAAGCCTACCTACTAGGTTCCCTCCAAATAAAGTTGAGAAATTGTGTTAACTCCTGTGGCAACTGCAGTTCAAGGCAAAAAAAAAAAAAAAAGGCACATTACAAAGCTATCTCTTGGAACTTAGTTTCCAACCTCTGTCAGACAGGCTTGTCTACCTGTATTGATAATCGCTTATGACTTGCAGATGATGTTTTAAATGTTCAATGGCACTTGGTAGAAAAAAGTTTCCACCCCTGTTCTATAGTCATTACTGTCATTATTTAGTTCTGAGAGAATACAATCATTATTCAGTGGTCAGGAAAAATATTGGGATCTAAATGGTGCATCCTGAAGTTTTTGCAAGCAAGTCTCCTTAGTGAAGAAGAAATACATAAGTTCCCTTTGACCACAGTGAGCTGCTATTTCAGTTATGCTCCCAGAGCCTGCAGTAGGATTAGTAGACGTGTGCAAAATATGTATGTGGTTTGGGGGATTGATGAATTTCAAAATTTGACTGTAATACCCTAATTTATTCCAGATTCAGATTCTAGAGAAATTTTAAAAGTTCAGTGTCCCAAGGGGACACGGAGGAGAATTGATTTTATCCATTTCTGAAAATAGTCTCCCTCGTGAAAACATGGAGATGCTGTTTCGGGACCCTGAGCAGGGAAAAGACAGGCTTTGGAAGTTTGGCTCAGAGGTCATTGATATACATGTTTGAGCACTTCCTTGTGCATTTTTTCTCTTTATATAAATCAGAATCCTTTAACTCCTTAGTAGCTGCTGTGCTATTCAGCTTTGCCCCTCCCTCTAGTCCAGGTCAGTTGCCAGCTTTGTTTTTTTCATCTATAAGATTATCTTAATTTTGTATTCCTGCCACCTTTACAGAAAATGATTTCTTGTAAATGCTTCTATTGTACCATTCTATTCCTCATGCTAGCCCCCATTCCTGATGGCGTTCATAGACTATAGTTATGTTATTGGCATCTCTAAAATATAGGGGGAACCAAATATCCTCTCAGACAGTTTTAGGTAGGATGCTTTGTGGACCTGAGTCATAATGAACTACAGTAATGAATACATAGTATTCATGTCCATTATGTATTCATATCCATTTAAACTAAATGTTTCCAAGTTTTTTGTTTGTTTGTTTTGTGGCTCATGGGGCTTGAGCTCTAGGCCTGGGCTCTGCCCCTGAGCTTTTCAGCTCAAGGCTACTACCCTACCCCTTGAGCCTCAGCCCCACTTCCCATTTTCTTTCTTTTTTTTTTTTTTTTTTCCATTCCTGGGCTTGAGCTCAGGGCCTGAGCACTGTCCTTGGACTTTCTCAAGGCTAGACCTCTACCACTTGAGCCTCAGCACCACTTCCGGCTTTTTTCTATATGTGGTACTGAGGATTCGAACCCGGGTCTTCATGCATGCTAGGCAAGCACTTTAACCACTAGGCCAAACTCCCGGCCCCCCACTTCCCATTTTCTAATGGTTAATTGGTGATAAGAATTTCATGTTCTTCAATGCCCTGGCTGGCTTTGAACCACAATCCTCAGATCTCAGCCTCCTGAGTAGCTAGGATTACAGGTGTGAGCCACCACACCCAGCTCATTTCTAAGATTTTTAAATAAATGAGTGTCACCATACATTCATGAGGAGCATGGTTAGGGCATCTTTTCTGTAAAACAATCTAGTCAGAGCCTGCACTAAACACACACACACACACACACACACACACACACACACACACACCCATGGTTAGGGCATCTTTTCTGTAAAACAATCTAGTCAGAGCCTGCACTAAACACACACACACACACACACACACACACACACACACACACACACCCATGGTTAGGGCATCTTTTCTGTAAAACAATCTGGTCAGAGCCTGCATTAAACACACACACACACACACACACACACACACACAAGCATGCATTGAGGGTTATGGCTACTTTATGTTTTTGGAAGATAGTCAAGAAGATTGGAGAGTTCCTGCTGACCTCCTACCATCAGTAACTACTGTCAGTCAGCAGTGTTCTCTGTAACTTCTCCCATGTCACTGTCCTATCGAGGCTGTTGTTCCTGTCTATCCATGTGGGTAGAGAAAAGGTCACTGACAAAAGAAAAGAAGCATGTTGGCTCATAATCCAGATGGATATGAGAGCATCTGTGGAGGCTGGGAATATATAGTACTTTGTACCCAGAATGCAAATACTTTAGACAGTGGGTGAAAGTCAACACTTGAGAAATGACGGGAATGAGAGTTCCTGGCTAATACTCCATTATGGATTTACTGCCCCTAAGAATTTCTGATCCAGCAAAGGAAATGGAGAATAGTGGATACAAAGATCTAACTTGACATTTCCTATCATCCTAGTGCCTACAAGAATAAAATGTCCCTGAATCTGATTCTCTACAGACAAATCAACAGTACTCACTGAGGATTATTAACTAGGATGCAGAACACCAAGGCTCTGATTTGAATGTTACCATTAAGTGTGGATAAATCAGTTTTTCAGAGACTCATTTTCATCATCTGTAGAATGAACTGGTTGGAGATTGGGTCATCTGGTTGAGTTTCATATGTCTCAAAGGGTAGCTACTATTCTACTCAGCTGATTATTACCCTAAGCACATTAATATGACCAGATATTTCTTTTTCTAGGCAAGCAAAAGGTGTTTCTATGCCTAATCTTAAGATTTTTAAAGAAAATATGTGTGAACTAGTAAAAGGGCCAAATAACATTGAGATCCATGGTCTGTCAACTTATGACTTCTGAACTAGAATGAGAGGTGTTTTTTGTTGTTTGTTTGTTTGTGTGTGTGTTGTGCTTCCAAGTTCCATAGCCGCATATGTCAGTTCTTTGGAAATATCAACTTGGCTTGCTGTCATTTGGAATCAGAAGAAACTGAGTATGCTGAAGGACAACTGTGCTGAGACAACTCATACACTGGGACTCCCTCAGATTTGGCCTTAGAATGGCATAGATAATTTCCAAGTGCTCTTGCAGTTGTAAATTTCTAAAAAGATCATGGTATAAAGTCTGAAATTCTAAGAAGGTCCAAAATGGAGCCAACTTGGAGTTGTCTAAGGCTGAGCAGTGATGAGATAGTGAAAAAAGGAATGAAGATCATGAGATCGAGTGACTTGGTGTTTTTCTAGATCTCCATTACAACAGAAAATCCTGTTTATATTTGTAAATTCTTTGTTCACACACTACTGCTTCCTGGTAAAGCTTCTTTCATAGAATCATAGTTGTTGTTTCAGCTAAACTAAGAGTTTTGTAGGCCAAATCTTTGGGAACCAAGAAGTTGAAAGCTGAGGGTAAAGTTGACATTCACTACAGCTAGATCTCACTTTCCTTCCCATTAAAGAAATCAAAAGTGTGACAGCTTTGAAATTTTTTTGGTAATTACACCTCATGATTGTTGCTGGTATGTTACAAAGGCTAAGAATGAAAACATCTGATGTGTATTAAGATTAAAGAAACAAAAGATTTAAAATAAGATAGCTCTGAAGTTTGGGATTCACATCTGACGACTATCAACAGGTTCAGGCTAAGGTTGTGCTTTTTTTTTTTTTTAAGAAGCTAACTTGATGTTTCAAAGAAATGAATTTCTATAAGTCAGTAATTGGCAGTCATGCCACTACCTGTTTGGGGAAATAAAGCTTTATTGAAACACAGCATACCCATTCATGTATGTGTTGTCAGTGCCTCCAACAGCACAGTTGGTTAAGAATTTGTGGCAAACTGTGTGACCCACAGAGCCTGAGGCACTTGCCATCTGGCCTTTTCAAGAAAACCTTGCTGACTCCTGCTCTAAGAGGTGCTGTCATTCAACCTCAGATGCAAAGAGGCCTAACATCTCCAAAATACTGAGTTTTCAGAGAAGAATTTTGGAGTAGTAGTAATATTGTATTTGAGCTCTCACTGATCTATGAGATGTCTTTGCATCAAGTAGATAAAGAAGCTTCTTAAAACAAATATTGTACTATAGTAATTTTAAGGCAAATTCTTACTTTCATTCACCAGAGAAATCACTTAAGAAATACCCAAATCTGCATTGTCTCCAATACTAATTGGACTTTCCCATGCAAGTATGTCTGGTGACAAAGCACTGAACTTGGAGTCCAGAAACCTGAGTCCTGAGCTTCTGAAACCTGAGCCTCTGAAACTGACCTGCTGATAACTGAGCAAGCTGTAAATCCTGTCTAGAACTCAGATTTCTGTTTTGTTGTCGTTTTAACCTTTAAAACGAAGGTAGCTTCCAGTTATAAAGACAGACATTGCTTTGTAAGGACTAATAACTCTACAAAATCAATTTCACTCATGTTTTTGGACATTTCCATAGTTCTACAGTTCCTTTGGAGAATGAAATCAGTGTAAGAAGCTTAGAGTAACCAGAAAAATGCATACAGACGAAACGGGGCTGGGGCTGGGAACTGGAGGTGGCTTTAATAGTAAAGAACTATCCTTGAGCAACAAAAGCCTAGCAAGAGCACGAGTTGTTCAAGATGTGTCCAGAGCTGGCACGTGTGTGTGTGTGTGTGTGTGTGTGTGTGTGTGTGTGTGTGTGTATACACATGCATGCAAATGATAAGTTGATGAGCAGCAAACTGCCATTACATCAGGGAGATATCTGAGACATTCACTTGGCCTTGCCCAGCTCCTTTAGGCCTGAGCCTGCCTGCATCTGCTGGGAGGTGAGTCCAGGTGCCTGCCATGCACTACATGGAGAGGCTAAATTACAAATACTTCTTAGGCTGTCACTTAACCCAATTCCTAAATGTAGGACGAATGCTAAGTAGGACCCGATTCATTTTAACAAGATGCAGCTCATAGCAGGAACTATTTTGCCATGTGTGCTTCAGAGAACCCATTTCTCCTGCAGGTATTCTGTAGCTGAAGCCAATATGGGAATGATACATTTTGTGAGCCATGTCATCCTAATGTAATGCTTTAGTTTTCTTCCTCATGATGGCTTGTCTAATTTCTAAGTCCAGTTGCATTGGAATTTCACACTTCACTTCTCCAGGGTGAAGAGAGCTGGAGGAGGTAGAAGTTACAGACTACATTTTATTCCTGGCATTGTCTGGCATGCTGCAATGGTGTTGATACATGGCAGTACATCTGGGACAAGGTTAGTGACCCACTAAGGTGGCATGAGCTCTGATTAGAGAGCCTGGAGCCAGCACAGCTGTCAGCATTCAGTTTCTTTCTTTTTTTTTTTATTAAGGTTCTGCCATTTAACCTCTGGAAGCCACTTTTCCTTCCTACTTCCAATAAAAGACAGAAGTAAAGGCCAAGGTCATTGCCCAGTGCAAGCCCCAGGAGCTGACTGGGCTGAAAAACGGCCTGTCTCATCCTCTCTCAGCAGTCATTCCATTATCAGGCTTCTCGGTTGACAGGTAGGCTCCAAGATGCACAAGCTCCTTATCTGGAATTGCTCTCACAGGAGCAGCTGTGCAAGAAAAAGGGGTGACAAGGCTTAAGTAAACCCATAGGGAAGGTAAGTCAAGAAAGATTAGGTTATTAATTATTGTGATCATCTTGTCTGGGTTTTGTTGTTGTTGATCACAGGGCTTGAATTCAGGTCCTGAGCACTGTTTCTGTGCTCAAGTCTAGTGGTCAACCAATTTATGCCACAGCTCCATTCCCAGTTTTCTGGTGGTTAATTAGAGATAAGAGTCTCACAATATTTCTTGTCAAAGTAATAGGGAGAAGTAGAGAATTGGAAGTGTAGATGAGAGAAGGTTGACTATAAGATGAAAACTAAGCTCAGTGATTGGCCAAGGAGGTTTTTCCACAGTATTTTCTTTACTTCTGTATTTGTTTGATGTTTTGAGTGATTTTTTTAAAGTTTATTAATATCTGAATTCAGTACAAAAAGTTTTCGAAAGTTTGGCTAAAACTACTACAATGTTCTCCAGCGAACATCCTTTTCCCTAGGGATGTAGCCATTTTGCATTTTGTGGCAGAGCCATGTGACAAGTTCAGGCCAATGGAATAGAAGTGATGTGAGCTCTGTCAAGTGTGATCCTCGGGAGTTCCTCTGAGCTTTCTACTCATTGCCTCCACGCTGAATGCAGATGCTATCATGAAGAGCTCTGAGCTTCTAGGCAATGATGGCCTATATAAAAACAAAACAAAAAAACAAGTTTTCTGAATAAGTTCATCGAGTAGATCCCCCTCCCCTCCACTGATGAACCTGTAGTCAACTATGAGATATTGTTAGGAAGAAGGGTTTTGAATTGTTTCTCTGCCTAAGCAGGTTTTAAGCTACTACTTTAGACAGAGGAAGAGATTCTCAATAGTTGTTTGACATTTTAGAGAACCTAAAGCTATAATTAATGACCTCCGATGATGTCAATAATGTTGATAATACTGAAAGGGATTTAAAGGTCTTATATGAACTGGTTCATTCCATCCTCACAACAAACCTATGTTAATGTCGTTTCTATTTTAAGTAAATTTCCTAAGTCAAAGAAATTGTAAGCAGCAGCCAAGATTCAAATCTGGTCAGTCTGGCTCCTAAGCTATCTCTTCTCTGGCCTGAGATAGTACCTCAGTGTTTTGGACTTTGCCATCAGGTATGAGTACCAGCATGAAGCAGTGGCTAGATCACCTACGTAAGCAGTCTTGAACCCCATTCCAGGGAGTAGTTTAAAAGGGAGAGAGAAAAAGAAAAAGTCCTCTGGACATTCCCATGTTCAGTAAATGAGTGAGCCAGAGTTTAATGATAATGTCTTTGCTCACCAGGGTAAAACCAAGTGTGAGTGCTTTGTCATTCTCTGATTTACTTCTCTTCTGTAATTACTCAACCATGGTTTATCCTGCACTTGCCACAAGGAAGAAATATTTGCCATGTGCTCTTATACAACCCTTAGGACCCTACTTCCTCTTGCTGGCCCACCCTTGGTCATCCCTTTCTCTGAGCCTTCCCTGGAACCCACTGTGTTCTCCTCTGTCCCTAGGCAGCTGGGAGCCCATAGTATGGCAGAGAGGCATGGAAATGTGTATTCATATCCTTCAAATGACACCAGTAATCAATCACTTCCTGGCCTTCTCACCTGGCTTGCTTGCTTCAGGCACTACCTTCGACAGTTAACAGCAGAAAGGGGCGTGCCACACACTTTTAGCCTGTGTTCTACCTAAAATAAAAATTTTCAAACTGTATTTCATGGAAGCCATCAGACAAGATGGGAGAAGTGACAGGGAACATTTTGTACCACCCCACTCCAGAGAGCAGTCCCATTTAAGGTGCTCCATATATGGTTGTATTTGGAGAATCGTTTGACTCCTGAGAAGAAGAGCTAGAAACCCCTTGCTTTGGAAGTCCCTTTGGCAGGCCACGCGCTTGGGTTCCTTTATCTCTTGAACCTGTCAAGTTCTTCTGATTCTCCCTACTCCCAGGATTCTGTGGAGTTGCTGAGGATTACTGGCCACAATATTTATTCTTCAAGATTCAGAGAGGCAATTTGGCAGAGCACCTACTGGGTCCCTGGAACTACAATGGCTTTTAGAATAATTGCCTCTCACAGCAGTTTAGTGGAGCTACATACTAGTTAGTCCCATTTTTACACATGAACAAGCCAGGTTTAAGTGGTATTCACAGGATCCCATAGCTGATGTGTCTGAGCATAATCTGAGCCTGGTGGTGACATGTAGCTTGTGCTCTTTTCACTGTCCTTGGCAAGGCCTGTACCCCATCCTTCCCCCCAACCACCACTCTCCCTCCCCCCCCCACCCGCCCAGGCTTCTATCCCCCTTCTCCTGTCTACCTTACTCTCATCTCCGTTCTTTCATATTAGCCTCTCTAATATTATTATTTTCCTCCTGAGCTGGCTTATTTATCACTTGGCCATGTCTCCTTATTCATGTAACTAGCACTTAAACATTATGCCTCCCCACTGCCTCGTTTGCCAGCACGGTGCTGAGTGCTTACGAGCATGGCAATTAGGCTGTGCTCAAAGGGGCCATAACATCTGCATCTTCAGCCACTTTCCCAGGGAAACAGGATGGAGAGGAAAGGGTGTGAGAGAGCATATGGTATATGCGTGGCGGAGATGGGACAAAGGCAGGGCAGGTGACAGGAAGGAGTAGTACCGGGCACTTCTCCCTTGGCGGCAGTTAGCTCAAAATGACCTGCTCGTGACTTGGGGTTACAAGCCTCTAGGAAGGCCCTCAGATCAGCCTATTGTATCTTGTCTAGATGGTGCACAGCGACAACAGCTTCTGCAGACACTCACTTAGAGACGCCTGCCATGTACCTTACATGTATTTAATCTTACCATGCCCAGAAAACCAGGTCTTCATAGACTCAGTGAGCCTCTAAAGGATGTAACTTTTGAGGCTAACACAACTAGCTAGTAGAAAGTGGGGGGGAATGGCAGAAAGGCCTGAAAATTAAGGAAGGGTTGGAGTGAGGCGCAGTTAAGGAAGGCCTCTCAAAAATGCCTGTGCATGGCCAGTTTTTTCTCCTTTTTTCTACAGATGATATTATATAGACTCTTTCATGCCCCTGTTGTATTTTTCTTTTTAGTGTGTGTGTGATGTTTCCATATCAGTAATGCTATAATACGGGTTTTATGTGGTCAAGGCTTGGTCCTCAGCAAGTGTGCTATAGGAGATGCTGTAGACATTAAGAGAACAGATTTAGGTGACTGAGGTGTGCCCTCAAAAGAACTGATGAGACCCTCGCCCCATTCACAGGCTCCTGGATGATGGGCAGCCTTTTGCAGGCTTAAAAACAAAGCCCAACAAATTATAGACTGGAACTTCAGAAGCCTTAATCCAAGTAAACCTCTCGCTGTCATTTGTCTCAGGTACTTCTTGTAGTAACATGAAGCTGGACAACAAAAGCATATTAGAAAAGAAAGTAGATTTCATAGCATTTACTTAATGAGTCCCCTATTGATCAAATCTAAGCACAATAAGTGAAGATACCCCACTATCCTGGCCTCTTCTAAGCTTGAAATTATCACCTAATGCCCCCAACCTTCAGCCATATCTAGGCCTCAACTTCTGAATTTGAGATGGGGTATGGGAGTGGATGAGACCAAAAACTGAGTATATACCTCTACAGGTTGCAGGCTTGTGTTTTTTTTTAAATCTATTTATTATTCTAAAAAACAAACAAACAAATAAACCCTGTTTTCTGGTTCTGGTTTGGTTTGGTTTATGACTAATATGTTCTGGCCTGATTTTGCTCCCTTTGTGGGGCTCTCTCTCTTTCTGTTGTGCTGTTTACATCTCTACAACCTTCACCCCTAATCTTTTCTCCAGAAAAATCTTTGTCCTATGCCTTCCAGAGCTTTCTCTCTACCTACATACTACCTTTATCATAGAGGACCTGGAGACATAAAAACTATGGTGTTATCACTTAATCTCACACTGGAGTGACAAATGCAGTCTTGTGACAATCAGGAACTATATATGGGGGTGGCTAAAATGGGGATATTGTTAGGTTGGTTTGCTGTGTCCTAGAAGTTAATTGCGTTCATGGTTAGGAAAGGTTGGATGAGAAGCACTTAGCCAACAATAGGTCTGGATGGAGAATTTCTTCAGTGGTAGTTAGGGGAAGTAGTTAGGATCTAAGCCAATAAGCAGGGTCCAATCCTTGTCCTTACATGAAGCCTGTAAAGACAGATTCTTTTCGATCACAGATTAGCATAACAAAACTGATAGTAGACTGAGTGCCTGTTATATATAAAACACTCTGTTGGAAGGTCTGAAGTCTCCATTTGATCATTTTACATAGCGTGGCTTTGTGTGCCTTGCTAGGGTTCTGTGCCATCCAGACCCTTTTCATTGCTATTGCCACACACATCTATGGTCTTTCAAGGCCTATGAGTTTTGTTGGCAGAGTTCATAGCCTGTAAACCAGAAGGCAAGTCCTTGAAAGTCACAGTTTAAATCAGGATAGTCACAGAAGTAGACATCAGATTAAGATGGCACAGAGAACCTGCCTAATCAATATTCTCTAAACTGAACTGACCAGGGTCAATGAAAGCCCTCTGTAGAGCCACGAGGGAGGACACGTGCCCTCACTCACCGAAGATAATGGTCTTGGGAACAATTATCAGCCTAATTTCTTTCTACATCAATGTAGATTTGATGCCTGGTAATATATGTGTTGTACCTTTAATGGCCTTTTAATGATGAAGAGGATCAAAAGCATTTTAGATCTGAACCTGCACCATTAGTCTCCATTCCAGAAATTCACTGTAATTACTGCAGCTGCTTCTTGAAGCCTTGCAAAAGCAACTGATCTTGTGCATAGATCTGCACAGTTAATCACAGTCAGCACAGAGTCTGACGCAGGTTCTGGGGGGTGGTTGCTGAAGGTGGAGAAGGACGGAGAAGGGTGTCAGTGGGGGGAGAAACAGCGAGAAGAAAAAAGGGCTGAGTCATTCGGGACCGAGAGTGTCCGTGTCAAGCTCTCTTAGTGATCACCTCTCTTCTCATAGAAACTTCCAGACTAAGAGTGAAATATGAGTTGCTGTCAAAACATTAGGTTATTTGGCCTAGTGGTAGAGTGCTTGCCTAGAGTGCACAAAAACCTAGGTTTGATTCCTCAGTACCACATACATAGAAAAAAAAAAGCCAGAAGTGGTGCTGTGGCCCAAGTAGAAGAGCACTAACCTTGAGAAAAACCCAAGGACAGTGCTCAGGCCCTGAGTTCAAGCTCCAGGACTGGCAAAAACAAAAAAACAAAAAAAACCCATTAGATTATGTATTGGGAACATAAAAGGTTATATTGGGAAAGACTAAGGATTTCTGATAATTGTGCATAAAATCTCAGTTCATTGTGAGTGTTTACCAGGGGCAGAGGAGGATGTTGGGAATGTGACACAGGATCCCCAAACTAGGACAAGTCAGGGAATCTGAATAGCCAGAATTTGTGCTGTGGTAGCACACAAGAAAAGATCTAAGGGAGAACAATATTTCTCAGGGATGGGAGATGCTCATATGGAACTGCTGCCATTGCTTAAATCACTATCCCCAAACCCATTGTCAGCCATTATCTGTGTCCTGGAGACTGACCTCCAAGGACTACAGCACATAGGCTCTCTTGTCATATGATTTCCAATTGGCTTTAGTCACACGATTCTTAACAGATCAATGACAGAAAGAGAGGCAAGGAATTTCTTCCTCTCCTCCCTTCATTTTTAAGAGCATATCTTGCCCCTTCTCTGAGTCTACTTCCTGGCTGCCATGAGGTGAGCAGCTTCTTGCATATCTTGCTGCCATGATATGCTGCCTTACTTTCATTTATAAAGCAATGGATCCAGTTGCCCTTGGTCTGAAACCTCAGAAACTATGAGCCAAAATAAAAATCTTCCTCCTCACCAGGTGAGGTAGCTCATGCCTGTAATCCTAGCTACTCAGGAGGCTGAGATCTGAGGATCAAGGTTCAAAGCCAGCCCAAGCACTAAAGAACTTCAGACTCATCTCTAATTAACCTCTAGAAAATGAGAAGTGAGGCTTGCCTCAAGGATAGGGTGGTAACCTTGAGCTGAAGAGCTCAGGGACATCGCCCAAGCCAAGTTCAAGCCTCATGACCCACACACACAAAAAAATCTTTCACAATTATTTGTCATAACAAGAAAAGTCTAATTAATACAACTCCATTTACCATTCTCCTCTATGGTTAGATTGAAGTTGTGTTACCAAGTTCTGTCAAGGAGATGAGGAATAATGATTCTAGGTCTGCCCATAAAACACTCCTGCCTGTCTTCTTCCTCTTCCATGCAGTAGAGGAAATAATAGATATATTGGAGTTATATGTTTAAAGGTGGAAGAAGCTTGGGTCCTTGAGTCTACAGCTTGGAGGAGAACTTCCCAATTGCATTTAATTCTGATGCTAGAGAGAAATCTGCCTTTATTAGATTAGGCCACTGAGATTCTGAGGGTGAGTGCTTTGTTATAGAAATTATGGTCAGTTACCCTGACTAATGTAGTAAAAGTTTTCAATGAAAGGTCACCTAGAGCAATGGAAAATCCATGGAATAAATACAAGGAAGCAGTACAGTAATGTGAGTTTATGAGGAGCATAATGTTATTGCTTTGTGAAAATAGCAGGGATTTAGGTATCGGAGATTATATCCAGGCTTCACTTCTACTTCAGTGCTCTGTGCAAGGTAATTTTTTATCTTCTTAATTTGTAAAATGGGAATACAGTTTATCTCACAAAGGGAGAGTATGTATTTATATATTATTGTAGCTGAGAGTCAATGAGAGTTCCTTCTTTGTTCTCTTAGCAGTGAATTCTAAACTCAGTGCTTCTGGACAGTGGTAAATAATTTCAGTTTTGGAAGATTTCAGTCTTCAAATGGTCCTTTCTAATCTCTAGTGGCAAAAGACATTATCATGAGCATCCTGGTAAATAGATTGGAGTACTGACTGGGAAAGAAAAGAATTTCCATTAAGTCTTGAACTTGGACATTACTTTTTTCATATCTTTTCCACGCCTTGGTGAAGTTTGCATGATACCTACTATGTATGTCAAGCCAAGAAAAATCAGGACTTTCTAATCTATTTCTTCCCTTAATTCATCAATGAACATATCTTTTGCTAAAGAGAAGGGATTCCCCAAGGAACATTGTTCTGCTTCAAAAGGACTTATTTTTTCATTCCTCTCTTCAGTGTTCAGTACCAGGCATACATGAGGATCACATCTAGGCCCAGAAATAACTACAATGATAGATTAGACATATCCTGCCCTGAAGAGCTTATGTTCTTGCAGAAGAGAGGGTAATTTAGCCTCATCAATAATGAAAAGGATGACTAGGGAGAGCTAAGCATGGAAGGGATAAAATGTCATGGAATTGTGAGGAAAGGAAACTGCTTCTAACGGAAAGAGATCACGGGAGTATTTGAATAAATCTTGAAGTTAGGGGTGGGGTTTGAGCCTATGAAGTGGAAGGGAGGCTCAAATGTGGGAGCGGGAGTGAGAGTCATGGGAAAGTGGTAGATAGAGATTGCTTTCTTTTTGTCTTTATCAGCAAAGCAAATGTTCTCAGACTCAAAAGAGGTGTGTGTGTGTGTGTGTGTGTGTGTGTGTGTGTGTGTGTGTGTGTGTCCAGAGATTGAACTTGGATCTTTGCACTTGTTAGATTAACTCATTTGACTCTCTTGTTTTTGTCTGCACCATCATGGATGCGAATTTCTCACCTTTCTTTCTCCTGAGTAAGTGAGATCATAGTATTCCCTACCATTCCCACTCGAAGGGCAAGACTGAGGCTCCGGATTAGGAACGGGTCAGCTGTGGAATGATGCACCTTTGTGAGAAAGGTTATGGGTACAAGGTACTCAGAGGACTTGTCATTCCCTCTGTTTATTCGCATCTCCACAAAGGACCACCAAGAATGTTGCCTAGGTCACCTGCCTAGAAAGAAAGCTATTCCTTCCCAGTCTACCCTCTAACGTGCTCCAACCATCAAGAATTTCTGCCCTTCCAGTCCAACTTAATGGCACAAAGACCCTGGCTTCCCATTCAGCCAAGTTGATGTCTGAGAAGGGTGGAAGGAGAGGACATCAGACCCTGAGAAACAGGCCTAATGAGCACATCACAGGAAGTCTATGGGATTTAAAGTTTATGCTGTGTGCCTTTGCTTTGACCTCAATTTCACAGTCCCAGTCTTTCTCAGGGCCTTTCTCTACCTTCTTGAAAGCTGTGCAGTGAGGTTATCCTTCATCGCTGAGGCCATCTTCCCATCATTTGTGCTAGGAAGGTGACATATTTCCCTTTCCTCCTAAAGGTCAAGCCAATTTACTTTGTGTGAGGGAGTCTAGTGTGCTTGTCACGCATGGCAGTCAGGCCTTGATCGATGTCAAGTGGCTACAGTGGCTCGAAGGCAGCACCTGCCTCTTCTAGGTAAGCAGCCAGGGTACTTGATGGCTTTGCCCTGAGAGATGGAGTCCAAGTGCAAGTTCAGAGGTCTGTGGTAATAGCTGCCCTCCATAAACCCTCCTGATTATCAGTTTGCTTCAGTCGTCCCATCTTTCCAGCCTCAGTTCCTCTGCTAACCTCCAGTGTCACAATGGAGGCAACCTTGTCTCATTAGCAGTGATTCTCCCAGGCTGACTCAGGAGCTGCACTCACACTGAAGTTTTCTGCCTAGAAATGTAGAGGGCCCTCTCTGTCTCTGTCTCTCTGTCTCTGTCTCTGTCTCTCTGTCTCTGTCTCTGTCTCTCTCTCTCTGTCTCTCTCTCTCTCTGTCTGTCTCTCTCTGTCTCTCTCTCTGTCTCTCTCTCTGTCTCTCTCTCTCTGTCTCTCTGTCTCTCTCTCTGTCTCTGTCTCTCTCTCTCTCTCTCTCTTTCTCTCTCTCTCTCTCTCTGTCTCTCTCTCCCTCTGTGCTAATTATACTTCACAATTAAGACCTTGGCTCTTAGCTAGGTGTCAATGGCTCATGCTTTAAGATACTAGCTACTCAGAAGGCTGGGTGAGATGTGAGGACCATGGAGCACAGCAGCCAGGCAGACAAAGCTAAGAAACTCTTAACTCCAGTTAACCATCTGAAAGCCAAAGTGAATGTGTGGCTTAAGTGAGAGTCCCAGCCTTGCATGAAAAAGCCAAGTGAGATAGCACAAGGTCCTAAGTTCATGCCCCAGTGTAGTACCAATAAGTACACGTGTGCACACACACACACATATACACACATATACACACACACAGACACACACACACAGATCTTGGTTTTGCCCATGTTACATTATATTATTATTATTATTATTGTTATTATTATTAGCTCTCTGTCCTCAGGTTTGAACTCAGGGCCTAAGTGCTCTTCTTGAGCTTTTTTTGTTCAAGGCTAATGCTCCACCACTTGAGACACATCTCTACTTCTGGCATTTTTTGTGTTTGTTTAATTGGAAGAATCTCATGGACTTTCCTGCTAGTCTTGATCCATGATCTTCAGCCCTCAGCTTCCAGAGTAGCTAGGATCACAGAAATAAGCCACTGGTGCCGGGCTGTCACATTAATTTTTTTAAAAATATGAATTGATTAATATTGGCAAACACTATGATGCACGGAAATAATGGTTTCTCTCACTATTAGCACACTCATTCCTCTGTTTTCCCAATCCATCTTTTAAAGAAAATAGCTCATAGCTACAGAATGGCAGATAAAAGTGGTGTTAGGAGTTATTGGGCATGGCCTCAGGTTTTAGATGAGAGAACAAGATTCAAGGAGGGCGGGGACTTGAGGACTAGAAAACATGTTCCTTCTTTGTGGCTGGGAAGAGCTTGATGGTTTTCATATTCCTTTGCCTTTGGTGTCTGACTCCTCCATTAAAACAACAAGAGATGTGAAATGAACAAGTAAACAGAGTGAACTGTTTCCATTTTATAGTCTCATGAGAAGAAATCCCTCTCGTGCTTTATAATCCCCTCTCCCCTTAGCTCCTCAAAGGTTCTGGGCATCCATTTCAACACATACCGGACCCTGCTCTCTGTGAGAACCACAGCTGGCATTGCTTTTTTGCCCGTGCTGATGGAGAGCTCCGGCACCTCTGATTGGAGCAGGATGAGACACCTGACCCTCGATAATTTTATTCATAGTTGAACATCTGCCAATGGTATGGCCTGATGCCAGGCACCAAACTGACAGCTTATAGAAATTGTATTTCCTGAGCTATAGGTGCTGGACCTAGGAGGCAGTGCAGATTTCAAAAGCAGAACGACTCTATTGGGTCCTGTGCAGCAAGAATAAGCAGAAAAAGATATTTTTTGTTTTGTTTTTGCCAGTCCTGGGCTTGAGCTCAGGGCCTGAGCACTGTCCTTGGACTTTCTCAAGGCTAGAGCTCTACCACGTGAGCCTCAGCACCACTTCCAGCTTTTTCTTTCTGTGTATGTGGTATCAAACCCAGGTCTTCGTGCTAGTCAAGCACTCTACCACTAGGCCAAACTCCCAGCCCCTTGTTTTTTTTTTGTTTGTTTGTTTGTTTTTGTTTTTTAAGGAAGGAAGAAGATGGACTCAATGTAGACAAACATGGACATGAGCAACCATGTGGCTCAAGAGAAAAAAAGCCTCAAGTCTTTGTGACTTTAAGAATCCAAGGTCCTGGGCTGGGAGTTTGGCCTAGTGGTAGAGTGCTTGCCTAGCATGCATGAAGACCCGGGTTTGATTCCTCAGTACCACATACATTGAAAAAAAAAGGCGGAAGTGGTGCTGTGCCTCAAGTGGTAGAGCCCTTGACTTGAGCCACGGACAGTGCTCAGGCCCTGAGTTCAAGCCCTGGGACTGGCAAAAAAAAAAAAAAAAGAAAAAAAGAAAAAAGAAAAAAAAAATCCAAGGTTCTGCTGAATTTCCTTACCTCACTCCACTGGTGTGGATTTCCACAACCGTCTCTCTCTCCACCTTTATTTGCATTGGCTTTATTCCCTTACAGTCACACTTTCCTAATCAGATTGTTATCTTGTGTAGCCACATGTTTGAGTCTTGTTCTTCAAAGTAGGAACAAAAGCTCAAAGGTCAGAGATTAATGTCTATCCTTTGGGAAATCTTTCCAGGTAATTTGTACATATGACAGCTGTTGAAAGGTTGGGCTGAAAGGCTTTCTGGAAATACAGTTCTATAAACCCTTTTAAACATTTACATCAATTGGCCCCAAGGAAGCCTTTTTGAACTGTCTAACATAAAGCTACTCAATGCTGCCATTGTAATTGTTAAGGAAAATAAATTCTAGCCTGTGTATGCAGCCCCCATCTCTCCAGATTTGGCCAGCTGACAGGTGGAGACAGGTTAAGAGGGACAGCAATAACAGAAGTCACTGCCTCCTGGAGAGCTTCAGGTCCTGAAAAAAAACAGTACATGAGATTCTCTGAGAGCTTTGGTCTTTGGCTGGGGAGTTCCTGTTCTACAGGGACGACTTGAGTTGTTTTATTTTCCTTCTTCTGGAGCTGTTAGTTCTCATTTTATTTCTCATTTTCTCCAGCTGGACTTTAGCCCAGGCCTTGATGAACACGACTTCCTTCCCAACAGTTGTCAGGGGCTCACTGAGCTGAGAGAAAGGGAGCAGTGGACTACCACGCGTTAGAGGTATCCATGGAGGTGCAGATAGACTAAGGATCGTCTCTACAGAAGCCTTGGCTGAAAGGAATGCGGATCTATGAAGAGCAGGGCTGGCCAGAGACTGAGACATGGACCACGGCTCCTTCCAGAGGACTGCAGTGTTGACAGTGCATGAGGCCTGCCCTCCTCCATTGCCAGGCCTCCAAAAAAGCCTTGGGAATTGCCTCTGGGCAGGCCTGTAAACATTACACAGGCTTTAAAGGAAAGAACATGTCACCCAAATGTGCCTCTTGAATTCAAGAAGGCATTTAGGTACCCAAAGCAGGAAAACCTTCCACCTCTGGGTTTGCCTGAAAACAGAGTGGTCCCTTCTTCCTGCTGTACCAGGAAAGGTGAAAGTTATGACTGGAGACAACTTTAGATCTTTATTAACCTAGAGACAGACCCACAGGAATTCACACAACCAGTGCTAAGAGCTCACCTTTCTCTACTATTAGTGCCATGTACATGTTTACATATATACATGCACGTACATACACACTCAGAAAATCACTGTATCCCTTCTGTAGACTTTAACCAGCTCTAGAACTGAGTACTCCCAGCACTGAGCCTGGCGTGGTCTTGGAGACCTTCAGACAAAGGGAAAGACTGGGGCATGAGAATTGTGCAGTTAGATGTTTGCAAGTCCTCTTCACAGTTGGCCTTGTTTCTCCCTCCCTTTCATGGATTCCCCTCCCACTCACTGTCCACTCAGTGGACCATTTATTAAAAATAAATGCTTGTATCTCCACGAGTTCTCTAGTGTGAACTCTGACCTGGGAGAATCAGACCAGAACTTATTAATATGAAGAAATCATCAATAAATTAAATAGCTAAAGTGATCATAAAATACCAATAGGTTCTCTACTTAATGCTCTTCTCTACTGTATAATATCTGCAGCAGTAACCTATTTTTCTTTTTTGAGATAGTAGATGGATTTCGAGATTTGCCTGGTTGGGAATGACACCGCAGCAAGAGTAGATTTGGGCCTCATATTCCAGCAATTCCTGCTATGCCCTACAGACAGAAAGCTCTTGGAGGTAGTACTGGGGCTATTGTGAGGTGTAGAAGTGGGAGCAAAGATGGGAGCAGGGCCAGATCCTATGCACAGTAGAAACCTTTTAAAAGCTTTGGATTTTTCTGGTTGCCAGTGGCTCACACCTGTAATCCTAGCTACTCAGGAGGCTGAGATCTGAGGAGTAAGGTTTAAAGCCAGCCAGGGCACAAAAGGACCTGAGACTCATCTCCAATTAACCTCTAGAAAATGGGACGTGGGGCTTGGCTCAAGGGTAGGTCGGTAGCCTAGAGCTGAAGAGCTCAGGGACAGTGCCCAAGCCCCATGATCCACAAAAATAAATAAAATAAAATAAATTAATTAATTAATAAATGGAAAGGAAAAGGAAAAAAAGACTTTGGATTTAGGCTGGTCATTGTGGCTCACTCCTGAAGCCCCTGCTTTTGGGGAGGCAGAAACTGGAGGTCACAGACTGAAGCCAGCCTAGGTTTAGACTCTATCTAAAAAATTAAAAAATAAAAGAACTGGGTTATGACTCAAGTGGTAGAATACTTGTGTAGTGAATTCAGAGCTCTGGGTTTAATCCTCAGTACCACAAAAGCAAGATAATACTGAATTTCAGTTTGGACACAGAAGGACTAGGAGTCTCTAGGAGGCTTGTGACTGCAAGGGAGAATTTCTTTTCCAGTTCAAAGACTATATACTAGAAGAATGTGTGGATGTGCCAGTTCATTCCTGAAGTACAGGGCCATTTTGGAGGAATTGGTGCTGCACCTTTGTGGCCTTTTAGTACAATTTCTGGGAGCTGGGAGCCCATTGTGTTATCAAGAGATCCTTCATGGCTTGATACTCTTTCCTCTCCACCCTCCCTCCTTCATGTTTCAAGAATAGATGTCCAATCTGTGATGAAAAACAAGGTTGCTCCTATTTTTCTCTGTAATATTGCCACTCAAATTAATTCACCAAGGGAATGGGCCTATAATTCGCAGTTAGAAGAAATCATCATTAAACTTTTTAACTCGAACTGTTGAGCAGTAAATCAACAGAAACTCCACTCCCAGTGAGGCAGAGCGCTCCTCCCTAGACAGCAGCTGAGCAACTCTGACTGGTTGCAGGCACCTCAGCTGCTCAGACATTGACCTTCTCCTGCCCTCTGAGGTCATGTGTAGAACTGGCCAACTAATTGCAGCTTTGCAGAATACTAACCATTACAATAAGTCAAACATGGTGTCTGAAAAATCTTTTAAGAGGTTAAAGATAAAGTCAATATTTGCAAGTTCTTCCTTTCAGATACAAAATGGCTTCCCAGCTTAATATCATTTCCAAAATATTTTATTATATAGCTACTATGTCTCAGGCATTATTCTAAGTACTTTGTATATGTTATTTAATTCACACAAGAACCTTATTTTGGTTCAAGCAATTATTATGTCTATGTAATACTGAACTGTAGGTGTCAGTTTGACGGGGTTATAGGATGCCTGGATCGTTGGTTAACTACTTTCTGGGTGTGTCTGTGAGGACATTTCTGATTATGATCTGCATTTGAGTTGGTAGATGGAAGATAGCAAATGACTCTCACTATATGGGTGAGCCTCCTTCAGAGCATTAAAGGTCTGAATAGACAAAAAGCTCAATGAAAAAGAATTCTCTTTCTTGATTAAGAGCTGAGACATTGGTCTTCAGTCTTCAGACGTGGACATCGATGGAACTTACATTGGCTTTGGGGGCTTTGGGCATGGTCTGGAGTTACACAATATCCTTCTTGGGTCTCCAGACAGCTGACGGCAGATCTCAGAATGTCTCAGCCTCCACAACCCAGGGCCATTTCTTTATAGCCAACTCTCCACTTCTTTCCCTCTCTCTTCTCTCTCATTCTCTTACCCTCAGTCTTTCCTTTTCTCTCTCTTCTTCCTCTGCTCCCCCCCACCCCCCGCCCGGCATACCTTGAAGTCTTCCTAAGTATAGTGCATGTAATCTTTCCCTTTGTTTTCCTGCCCAGCTCTCTACAAACATTGGGTAAAAGCACATATCATTTTCCTACTGTTGGAAGGAAGAGAAAAAGTATAAAGAAGCTAGAAATTAAAAAAAAAAAGCAAAACCAGACCCCAACAAACAAAACCTATGGTTTCCTTTGAGAAGTACAGCAAGACAAAAATTCAGCAGGTGCTTCTCCAAATGTTTCCTTCCAACTTTGAGACCAAGCGTCTCCCTTGTGAGTGTAGTACACGATGAACTTGGGGGGGATTTGTGTTCTAAGACTTGACATATTACCGATGAGAAAGAAGGCTCCCCAATCATGGAAAGAACTGGAGTGTTAGAAGTACTGAAGGGTTGACTCCATGGTTGTTCTCCTGTCGCTGGCATTGGCACAGTTTATGAGTGGCCTGGTGCTGACATTCTCTCCACAGAGCCTCCCTCCTCCCTCCCAGGCCATGGAGCCCCCCTGGCGGGTGAGACCAAGGTCAACATTCCAACCGAAATGACAGACAGATAGGATGGAGTTACATGAAGAATGAATTCCAAGAGTTCTCTACATAGCTGCAGCATCCTGCAAATGCCATGATAGCGAATGTGCAATATATAATAAGCTAGAGCATCAGAAAAGTTGCGAACTAAATTCATCTCCCTGCCCTCCTCAGCCTGCTAGGTACATTAATAGGACTTACCTAGCCCATTTTCCTCGTTAGCATAATCTTATTGCTTCCAGGGATTCATGTCAGGAAGACAAAAATTACAGTGACTTTACTGTTCATAGCTATTTTTGTGTATGTGTCAGCGTGGCCAGGTTATGGTACTTAGTCTGGATGTCCCCATAAAGATACATTTCAGATGTGCAGAACATTCCCTGGCATCACTGGGGAGCACAAATGAGATGAAAATGATTTGGAAAAAATGACTATTGTAAATCTTCTGTTGTCACATTGTGGGGGTGCTGGACTTATTCTTACATCAATTCTTATGCCATTTTCAATTTCCTTCACTGGGAGAAATTTCTCAAAGCAACAGCAAATTGAGTTGTTGGGACTGAGCCTTGTCATTAGAAAAGGAAATTGTGGCACTATTTCTCTCTTCATTATTATGGTCCCATTAAGCCATTTAGAAATGTTGCCTGTTAAAGAGGCCTCCATCTCTGCCTATGGCAAACGATAGGGCTAAGTCTCTTTCCCCTTCCACGGTGCCATTTCTTCCTTTCAGAAGGAACTTCCTATGTTGTGGCATCTCACTAAGAAAAATTTGATGTGGTCAACTTTTAGGAACAACAGAAATAATGTGTGGATGACAAATGGGAACTGAGAAATGATTTTAGTGAGATAAATGCGAGTTACATTTGACTATGATGCTGCCCTTACTGGCATTGGTGGCTGCTCCTTTTTATATTGCTAACATTTTTTTTTGCCAGTCCTGGGGCTTGAACCCAGGGCCTGAGCACTGTCCTTGGGCTTTCCTCAAGGCTAGGGCTCTACCACTTGAGCCGCAGCACTACTTCTGGCTTTTTTCTAGGTATGTGGTACCGAGGAACTTAACCTGGATCTTCATGCATGCTAAGCAGGCACTCTACCACTAGGCCAAACTCCTGGCCCTATTGCTGACATTTTTATTTTGTTTGCCAGTCCTGGGTTTGAGCTCAGGGTCTGAGCACTGTCCTTGGACTTTCTCAAGGCTAGAGCTCTACCACTTGAGCCTCAGCACCACTTCCGGCTTTTTTTTCTATATATGTTGTACTGAGGAATTGAACCCGCATCTTCATGCATGCTAGGCAAGCACTCTTACCACTAGGCCAAACTGCCGGCCCCAATTGCTAACATTTTTAAGGAAGGGTCAGAAGATGGAAATGGGGGAGCCTCCATCAAGGAAGAAGGCTGCTATAGTTTGTATCTGGAATGTTCGCAGAAGCTCATGCATTAAAGGCTTGGTCACCAGTATAAGGTTCTGTTGAGTGGTGGTAGAGCCTTAGGGCCCAGTAGAAGGAAGTTAGGTTATTAGGGGTGTGTCTTTGAAAGGGACCCTATCACCTTCCTATCTCTTTGCTTCTCACTGCCATGAGGTAAATGTGTCTCTGACACTGTGTTTTAGTCAAGATATGTGGTGTAGTCATGGGGCCAGAGCAATGAGGTCAAGAAATCATGGACTGAAACGTTTGAAACCATGAATTAAAATAAACCTTTCTTTTTTTTTTAAAGCCTATTGTCTCAGGTACTTGTTACAGTCATGAAAAAACTGACAGTACAGATTCATTGAGCTCTTAGCAAAAGAACATTAGATCACAGTGTTTAAATAAACTGGGATTGTTTTTAAATTTTTTATTGTTATTGTAAAGATGATGTGCAGAGGGGTTACAGTTTCAAAAGTGAGGTAAAGTGCACATTTCTTTCTAGACAATATCATTCCCCTCCCTTGCCCTCTCCCAGTTTTTCCCTACCATCCCCTCCACAAGTTGTTTCATTCATTTTCAATGTGGGGTCCAGGGAGTACCAGTGCTGCATTTATTCACCTTTTGTCCCTCCATTTCTGTGCATCCCTTACACTCCCAAAGACAGATAAGTAAACAAATAGAACAAAAAGAAACGAAAACAAACATGGGAAAAAGAAACAACCTCTTATTTTCATTGCCTGGGGTTCGTGTTGATAAATAGTATTTTGTATGATCAGATAATAGGGACAGTGTTACTCTCACATAAGCACTCTGGAGATGGGCCATTTTTGGCATTTCCTCAGAGGAACAGCGACGCCAGGGAAGAGATCCTAGCAACCTTTTAACACTTCTCACATGGTTGCCATATGGCTGCTATAGATCAAGCCATCACAACTTCATTCAAGAAGGCAGAATGAACAAAAATGTCATGTTTTTAAATTTAGAAACACGTATTCTAGGAGGCCTTGCAGCATCGTAGCCAGATCAACATCACATGGCAATGTCTGTTTGCTGAGGAAGAATTTAGATAGCCACCCCAGCTTTGTAGGAAAGGTATCAGGTGAATGAGGAAGGTGTGCTGATTCCACAGCTCCCATGGTTTGGGGTTTGTGACATGTCTGGCTCTTCTTTTGGCCATGCCCTGCTTTCATTACCTTGTTTCTTACTTGAGTTAGTACAAATGACTAGTTCTCAGGTCCTGTGAATTCTCTCTGATGGACTTAGCAAATAGTATGTGATTGTGTAGGGGACAAAGGGTGCGGAGAAAGCCCTGAAGAAGCCTTGGAGGAGGGATACAGACTGGCTTCCATCTACACATGTTTAAAAGACCCTGTTTTCACTCCCCAAACAGCTGAAAGCCAGTCATAGTGAAAAGCAAGTTCAGCAGCCTATGACTTTGGGGGAACGATCCCCCAGGAGTCCATTAGAGGGTAAACTGGGCTCCTCTCAGAATCAGCTCTACTTAGAACCATGAGAGCAAATTGTCCAGTCCTTTAGTGCATCTCTGTAGGGCCCATTAATGTGAAATGGAAAAGAACTTCACCAGGGCAGGCTGGGGTCTGTAAGGAGGGCCAGAGTGTCTCATCTGAGTACAGAGTGGCTGTGTTTTTATCAGAAAGGCTTTGCAAGAGTGTGGAGAGTGGGTAAAATAGGCCAGTCATTTTCTCAAGTCAGGCTCTCTAGGGCTGTCTGGGCACCCATCTGTCCTCCACCCTGTAACTCAATGAGTCCAATGAGCCAGGGACTCCTGCACCCTGATGGTCAGAATTGTCCATCACCATGGCAACCTCAAGACCAACTTCAAATGAGATCTCTTTGCTCCTTGAGGAGGCAGGTGGGCTATCTTCCCTCCCCCCAGCCCCCACCATGAGGCGGGGCAGAACACTGATGGAGAGATAGTCCAAGAAAGGCCTGAAATTAGATATTGAAGCTGCCACTCCAGCAAAAGATGGCATATGTCTGGAAGCAGAAGGTAGACAGGTGGTGTACATCCTTTGCTCTTGGCTTCTGGGAGCGTGTTTTCTTCCTCAGGTCCTCAGGCAGGAAAAGGGGCTTTGCATACAGGAAATAAGAAAAAATGGGATTGCTCTCTTAGGCAGAATTTCAATATATAAACAAGAAAATAAGGAGAATGTTTTTCTGTTACTGCTCTCTCTCTTGTGCTAACTCGTTTTTCAGAAGCACTTTGGTTTATGTGGAGAGATTTGACAATTCAATAAATCCAGCAAATTTTTATGGAGTGTCTTCTCTTTATTTTTATTTTATTGTTTATCTTCTACCTCCATTGCAACAGGCATTTCAGGCAGCTTCCAACCAAGGACATAAAAAACAGGAAAAATAACATTAAAAAGAAATCAGGACCAAAAAAGAGAAGAAAAAATATTCTAATCACAAGAGTTTACATAGCAGAACCTGAGAATTAAAATTTAACTTTGTGATTCCTGAATTTAGGCAAAAAGCAAAACAACACCCCCCCCCAAAAAAAAAACCCTCGTCAGTTTATTTTGGAGAAAAAAAAATTGTCTCATAGTAAATTCTCAAAGACACATTTCTCCAGGAGGATTTGGATTCTCTTCTTCATCACTGGCATTGGATGAGAACTATTCACACATTTATTCGTTGCCATTTGTTTAATGTGCACGACCTTGTTCTAAGCACTTTACGTGTACTATCTTATTGAGTCCTGGAAATCATCCTGTGGTGTATGGGCTGTTATGGTCCTCAGTGTGTGGATAGAAAAACGAAAGTGTGGGTGGAATTTCTCAGATATGACAGATTTGGTTTCTGGGCTATAGTTCTTTCTAAGAGGCATCTTCCTGTCCCCGACAGAACTTAGGCTAAAGGGGTCCCTACAGATCAAGATAAATGCATTTCAGAGATCTTTGAGACTATTCACATGTACCCAGAAGGTCCATGTGATTTCTTAAGAGGAAGAAGATGGGGGCACTCTTTGCTCATTCTAGTGTAGTTGCCACAAAGACCACCAACTCCTGTAGCTATTTCTTTATCTTCTGGACCCTTTTTTTGTCTTTACAAATCTGAATCTTGTAGACACCTAATACCTTACCTCTCCATGGGGCCTGGGAAAGGAGATGAATGAATGTTGGTCTTCTACCCACACCAATGAAACTGCTGGGCTTGGGGAACCCCTTGGTTATCTCTAATATCTAATAGATGGTGTGTGACCTTCTAGGTATCCTGGCTGTCATTTACCTGGATAATAGTAATCCATGTTCTCAACTTATCTTCTCACCAAAGGTTTTTCATATTGTGAGATTTGAGGTCAAAACTTGTCTAGTCAAGGTGTCCGCAGGACTCCAGAGCATTTGAAAGGCCCTGAGTACAGTACTCAGTGCTCAGCCTCATTCATTGATCTGACCAAATATAGGGGAGAGACAACTTGAAAGGAAGCAGGCTTTATTTTGCTCATGGTTTCAGAGGCATCGTCTGTCATGCTGGGAAGGATGGTGGAAAAAGATGAGTCATGCCATAACATCTGGGAAGCAGGGGGAGGAAGGGGCCAGGATAAGCTCTAGTCTCTAAGGACACACTTCCATGACCTACTTTCTCCAATTCACCCCTTCCTTCCTTTCACCAACTCTCAATAGTGCTATTGTATCATGAACCAGTCAAGAGATTAATCCAACTTGAAGGAATAGATGAGAGCTGAGGTAGATGGGGCAGGGGATATAAGAGGTGATACAGATCAAGGTGCATGTACTCGTTAATACATGTTGAGTTGAAACTTCTTTATACAGCTACTTCAAGATAATTTTTAAAAATATATATCCACTTTTTGGTCAGAGGCTTCTATCTGATCATATTTGTCATACATCTCTCTGGAAATTCTCTCATAGGTGTTTCTTAGGTGTTCCCCCTCCCCCTCCTCCCCTCCTCCTCCTCTCCTCCTCCCCTCCTCCCCTCCTCCTCCTCCCCTCCTCCTCCTCCCCTCCTCCCCTCCTCCTCCTCCTCTTCCTCCTCCTCTCCTCCTCCTCCTCCTCCTCCTCCTCTTCTTCTTCCTTCATTCTGGAGTATCAATTCAGGGCCTCTAGTTTACTAATCACTTGAACCATGCCTCTAACTCCTTTGGTGTTTCTTTATACAATCAAGATTTAACTATCACAGCCAGGCACTGATGGCTCACGCCTGTAATCCTAGCTATTCAGGAGGCTGAGATCTGAAGATCAAGATTCAAATCCAGCCTAGGCAGAAAAGTCTGTGAGACATTTACCTCCAATTAACCAGCAAAAAGCCAGAAATGTAGGTGTGGTTTAAGTGGTAGAGCTCTAGTCTTGAATAAAAAAACCTGAAGAAGAGCGTGAGGCCTTGAGTTCAAGCCCAAGTACTGGCATTAAAAAAAACAATTAACGATTACAGATGGTAAACAAGGAAATACAAATACATCATAGAATTCATCAATACTGGCCAATGCTTCATTTCTACTTTTGGGCCCCATTATTATAGCATCAAAGTTCTTCCAAAAAGGATTCCTTTGGCCCACTGTCTGACGGAATCCACTTGATGGTAGGTATGTGCTGTGGTTTGGATCTTAAATGTGCACAGAGGCCCAGATTCTACAGGCTGTTCACCAGTCAGTCGTTCTGTTGGGAGGTGGTAGAACTTTGAGAGCCGGAGCCTAATGGAAGGCGGTTGGGTAACTGGTAGTGTACCTGTGAAAGTGATATTGGGACCTTGGCTGCACTCTCTCTTTCTCCGGCCACCACTCGGTTGGGCTCCGCTTGCTTGCTTTCGCTCTCTGTCGCTTGTTGCAGTCTCGTCTCTGCCACTTCCGGCTTGGTTGTGTATGTGGGATACCGAGGAATCGAACCCGGGTCTTTGTGCATGCTAGGCAAGCACTTTAACCGCTAGGCCAAACTCCCGGGCCCCGGTGACATGTTTCTTTTACTGTATGCTTCCTGCCCTGATACTCTGCCTTACCACAGGCTCAAAGGCAACAGAATCAAGGGATCATGACCAAAACCAATGAAACTGTGAGCCAGCATAAACCTATCCTCCTTTTAAGTTGTCTTGGCCACAGTTATGGCAGCACAATAGGTCAAAACAAGTGTTAATCCTTCAGAAATGGATGCGTGGCCTGGGCTGCTGTTGCTAGACAGAAAGAGGGGGCGGGGGAGCTCATGATTAAAACCCTTTGTGTAGCTGTCATAAAGTCAATGTTCTTTTCCTCTTTCTGGTTTTCTGTCTGATTTCACAGTTTTACTTTTCTTTTCTACATTTTAGCTTATTCTGTGGATGTCTCTCTGCTTTCCTCAAAAGCCACTCTATCTCTTGTTACACTGCGTGTTCACTCTGGCAAATTACACTCGGCAGCTCTACTTGTTGTGTAAGCATCAAAATCTGATGGCTACAATGCTAGGATGGTAGGAGTTGGGGAAGAGGCAGGCAGCAGAGTTTGAAGTTTAAGCAAGGTTCTCTGTCAAATGATCAAAGCATGGGGCTTGAACTCGGCGTGTCATGCTCTCATTTGGCTTTTTTGCTCAAGGGTGACAGTCGTATCACTTGAGCCATACCTCTACTACTGACATTTTAACTCGAGATAAGAGCCTTGGATTTGTCTGCGCAGGTTGGCTTTGAGCCTTGACCCTCAGATCTCAGAGTAGCTAGGATTTCAGGTGTGAGTCTCTGTTCACGACCCCCCTCCCACTTTTACACAGCTACAATTGTCTCCATAGGCCTTGTAGTTTCATCTTCCAAAGGTCTGACAGTCTATCTCTCTGCCTGTATGGAGTGGCTCCTTCTACTAAACCAATGCTCATCTTTTTCTTGTCTTGTGTACTTTTTCTTGGGTGGAAAAAAGAATCCTTCTTCCAACTGCAGTAGCCAAGGGTAGCTAATCACCTTCATTCTTTCCCTCAAATCCACCCCAACTCCACACCCCGCATGCTTTGCATGGGTGTATTTGAAATCTGTCACATTCCTCTTCATAATAATCCTTATTGTTTCTCAAGTGGCTATTATATGGTGGGCATAGAACAAAGACATTCACATAAATTAACTCATTTAAGCCTCCTCTCTACAAACTAGTGGGATTATTACCATGTTCTATATGAAAAAGAAAACCAAGTTCAGAAAGGCCTCACTGCTGCCCAAATCCTCATAACTAATAAATGACAGAATTGAGATTTGATCCTGGAAGAAGGAGCCCAAAACCTGAGTCCACACCATCACTCCTTCACCTTAGATCAGGCATCACACAACTGAAACAATAAATTGCAGCAAATGCAGTACAGGGTGCTTTTCCACACCCCACTACACATTCCTACACCCACTAAAAAGGCAATTTTAAAAATCAACATTGCACTCAATTTTAATTATTAATATTAGATCATATTTATATATGTAAGCATTTAACCGCTTGTGAATGGATAGCTATTCCAGGATATAAATCTCTTAGGATTTACCATGATATAAAAAAAAATCCTTGTTAAATATTTTATTTAAAATCATTTTGTGTTGCTGCCAAAGCAACAGAAAATAATTAAATTCTTTTCCATTTTATGATACAATTTACATAAGCAGTCATACTCTTCCTGTCTGTAAATGTTTGGGCTCTTTGTGGTGATCTGGGTTTGTGTAATTAGGGTTTCAGCCTTGCAAGCCATGGTTGGGTGGTGACTTGGCAGCTGCGTCTCCATAGGGGATTCTCTGACTAATTGTGAGGTATGGACAGAGTCAGGCCCTGTTAGTGCTAAGAACCCTGGAGTGAGTGCAAAGCCAAGAAGGAGCTCAGGTGGGCTCACCTTGACAATCTCCCACAGAGTCCCTTCAGCGGCTGTGCTCAGGGTCACCCTTGAATCCCAGTGCTACACGGCATAATCTAGGGGAGCCAAAACTCATTCTTATTCTACTATTATTGTTACTTTTGGTTGGTTTTTGTGCCAAAACATGGGCTTGAACTAAGAGCTTAACACTTTCACTTAGCTTTCTCACTCAAGGCTAGCCATTCTATCATTTGAGTTATACCTCCATGTCTGGCTTTTTGCTGGTTAACTGGTGATTAGAGGCTTTCAGATCTGTCTGCCCCTGCTGGCTTCTAACCATAATCCTCAGCTCTCAGGCTCCTGAGTGGCTAGGTTATGGGCATAAACCACCTAGGGCCCAGTAGACTGGCAACTATGACCTTGGAATGTCTTATCTTCTCTTTGTATCTGGAGCTTTTCCATGTTTATAAAACATCCTCATCTCTTCAATACTTGGGGATGACAGTTTTACAAAATTCTTCACAATCACTGAGAAAGGACAGTCTTCAGATAAAAATGCTATCTCCAGATCTCTAGTTTTCTTTGGTGTTGGAAATAACTGAATACAAGCAACAATGCCTTCCATTTTCTGCCTTTTCAGGGGTGGGCACCAGGAGGAAATGGAACAAAGGGAACTGCCTTCCTATAGTATAAGAATAGAGAAGAAATTACCCTCCTCTAATGCTTCCATTGTCACAAAATGATTTTTTTCTTCACGTTCACAAAAGAGTCTCGGATCTACCAACACTTACGTGTTACATGTAGATCATACCTGTGTAATGACATTAAAACTAGTCACATAAATCAATGTCTCATTGCCAAGTAGTGGGAGCTGGGTTTCTTTTTGATATATATATGTATGACTATATATGTATACATATATGCATATGTATAGATGTGTGTGTGTGTGTGTGTGTGTGTGTGTGTGTGTGTGTGTGTGTGTTCTGTGAATTTCTTGCACCAGCTGGTGGTGGCTTGGCTGCTGTGGTCACAGGTCACCATAAATACAGAATCTAATAGCAAGTGCTTGCAGGGATTTAACAACTAGTATCTGCTAGGATAGCCAGGCAGACCCTGAGGCTTGTAAATCACATAGAAGAAAATTTTATAGCTCGGAAAGAAGACAACACAAGCCCTCAAAACCCACTGCTTCTTATTTGGCAGGAGCTGATTAGGGCTCAGGATTCTCAAGAGGGTTTCTGCGCTGATCATCATCAACCCCAAAGGGTCAGCAGGAAAGGGAATGCTTTTGCCAGTCCCAGCCACAGGAGAGATAGATTGAAAGTAGACTAGAGAAAACCTTAAATTCAGAAGAAAATTGGACCAAAAATTGTTCTCTGGGCAATTCATTAAGGAGAATTAATTTCCAGTCAAACCCTATGCAGTGATACTCTTTTCACAAAATGAGTAAGGGGGTTCAGGGCCCCTCATTTTTGCCTGCACATGGGAGATCCACTCTGAAGAGGTCATAGAGATCCCAAGGCTTCTGGCTAAGAGCTCCTCCGACATGCCTCTCTGCTTCAAAGAGGTGCAGAGGTTTCTGGTGACCCACCAAGGATTCTGACAGAAGGTTGAGACCTTTAATTCTTGAGTGAGGCTGCCAGCAAACTCAGCCCAGTTCCATGACTTTGCAGTTGCTCAGAACTCAAGGTCCCAGGAAGGAAATGGCCAACAGTCAAATCCACAGGAAAAACTCTCCACAATCATCTGAGGAAAGCCAGCCCGACTCAGACTGGAAAATTGTAATGCCTTAGACTGCTTACTTTTCTGCATGCCACGAAGACCAGAGCATTATATCAGAAGATTTTGCCCATAACTAACATCCTACTGCTTGAGCCATACTTCTAGCCCCCCTTTTTGCTGTTTAACTGGAGATGAAGTCTCAAAGACTTTTCTGCCCCAGCTGGCTTCAAATGTTCAGCTCCTAGGTCTCAGCTTCCTAAGTAACTAGGATTACAAGTGCCCTGCTTTGAGGATTATTTTGTTCCTTATTTTGTTCATTTTGCTTTGGTTTTGGTACTTGTACACTCATGCCTCCATGCTACAGAAGAGCTCTTTGTAAGGAAAGGCTTCCCTTCCCCTCCCCTCCCCTCCCCTCCTCTGCCCTCCCCTCCCCTCCTCTACCCTCCTCTACCCTCCCCTTCCCTCCCTTCCCTTCCCTTCCTTGTTTTCCTCTCTCTGGTCTGGAGTTTGATCTCAGGCTTTCATGCTTGCCAGGAAGGCTCTTATAGCTGAGTCGTGACCCAAGACTCTTCTTTCTTTTGGAAAGTACTGTGATTGGCCCATCATGTGGAGGTAATCAAGACCTAGGGCATAACAAAACCTGGGTCATTCATGCAAGGAGATGGGAGAATTCTCTTGCTTTAGTTTTTCTTTCCCTGAGAGCAACCTCTGCTATGTATGTACACACATGTGTGCATGCACGCGTGCGCGCGCACACACACACACACATACACATTAGCTTATACATCAGTTATAATGCATTTGTTCAGTGACTTACAATTTATTAAAGTGTGCATAAGAATGTTAAATACATCAGTATATCCTAAGGCCACAGGGTATAAAACAAAATGCTGATTTCTAATAAGATACAATTCAGGCAATAGAAATAGCTATTACAGAATAAATAAAACAATAGTTGAACAATCTGAACCTCTGTAAACAAATAAATTATCCCACATCCTTGGGTGATAATAAAATCAGGCCACATATGGTGGGACTGGGAAATATCTGTGGCTGCCCAAGACTGAAGGGGAGAAGTGGCTTGTTCTGCTTTGATCTTCAGTAAGTGTTGTTAATGACATTTAAAACTGTAACTGGAGAACTCTACTACAGGCAGTTGGGTAAAATAAGACAAAGCTAATAAGGACTGCTGGGCAGAAACGAAAACAGAGGGGACTGGCTGGGGCAGGACGGGGCGTGGTGCTGGGCAGCCATTGGATGAGGAGAGTTCCTCTGGGTTGGGCCACATTCAAGTAGAGGTCTGAAAGTGGCCCTGTGGAAATCTTGGTCAGATATTCTAGATAGCAGGCACAGTAAAAATAAAGATCCTGAGAAAAATCACAAGCTTAAGAAGCAGAAAGAAGGCTGGTGTATTGGGAGGGGCGCCTGGGGAAAGTCTGAGAAGGAGGCAGCAGTTAGATCTTAGAGGCTGACAGATATGGATCTCATGCCTGGAGGAACCACCAAAGGTGGGGAAGGATGTGAGCTGACGGGTGGAGGCCTCACAGGTTGAGGGAGGACTATGGAGCATTGGACATGACCAGTCCTTTCCTCCAAACCTTCTCCTTCCCCACAGGAATGAGGGCAGGCTTCCTACCAAGGCTGGACAGACAGACAGTACTAGTGACTCAGCGCTGCCAAAGAGATTTAGCTATAACCAGGAATGATCCCTGAAGGAAGGATTTGGAAATCCCTGGGAGTGGGCTGCAGCTGAGCATCCTTCCTGATGAGCACACAGAAAGAGCCAAGGAGGAAAATCATACTAACAGCCGACACGCATGCTCCAAGCATCCTCTATGCCATGCTAATTGCTTTGTATTAACTCTCATCACCTCCTAACAACTTCTTCTCATTCCCACTTATAGATGAGGAAACAGAGACATCGAGATGTTTAGGTGGCCTCAAAGAAGACAGGACTGAGGACTCATGCCCATGAAGGGAGAGAGAAGAGGACGGCAGACCAATCGGAGAGTGAACCATCCTGAGTCTAAACATTGTCTACACTTTGGTTTTCTAACCTTCTTTCCAGCAGGAACTCTTGTTTCTGTTCCAGGAACTAACCTTCCTCCCTTGGAGTGATGAGCTCAGAGTGTCTAGACTGCTACAACATACCACCACACACTGGGGAATAACAAAACAGCAATTCCAGAGGCCAAGATCAAGTGCCAGCAGATTTGGTAGGCTGAGGGCCCATGCTCTACTTCAAATGTGCTGTCTTCTCACTGTGTCCTCACATAAAGGGAAACGTGCCAGCTTTCCCTGGGATCCCCTCCCCACTTTTTCATTTCTTTCAGGTCTGAGACTGGGACTAGAAGTTGGCACTTGATCATTTCACTCACTGACTGGTGCTCTACCAACTGAGCGTGATCCACTTCCTGGAATACTTTCATTTTATTTTGAGACAAAGTCTTGCTGGCTGACCCTGAACTCAAAATCCCCTGGCTTTTGCCTCCTCAGTGCTGAATTACAGGTGTGCACTACTATACCTGCAATTCTAGCATTTAAAAAAAAACCCAGTATACTATTTGCATTTATGAAGACTTCACTCTTATAACCTGATCACCTTCCACCTCGAATTTGGGTGTAGCTTTCAAAGTGGGACCTTGGAGAGGGAGGGAAGATGGACATTTAGTTTGTAGCATTGATTCTTGTTTTTGTCAGTGCTGGCCAGAGTACATTTCTGCTGTATGTAGCTAAGAAGTCTGTCTACTAAATGTACAAACATCAAGACACTTGTTTCTATATGAAAATAGAGTCTATCCAGTTAGTGTCCCAGCTAAAAAGTGACAATTATGACAGTATGATTAATCATAGACCTGTTTCTATATGAAAATAGAGTCTATCCAGTTAGTGTCCCAGCTAAAAAGTGACAATTATGACAGTATGATTAATCATAGACACATGTGGAGTGCTTACCAGTCCTCACAAACACCCCATGAAGTATGGCTTTGTTCTGTTACCACTGGGGAGACAGGCACAACCTGAACCCCTTCAAGACCTTGGAATGAGACTTTGTTTAGAAATGAGGCTGGGCAGAGAAGATCTGTGAAGAGTGGAACAAGGTATCTGTAGGTCAGTGAGCACCCAAGATGTCTGGCAATCACCATCAGCTGAGAGAAAAGAGCAGAGGAGACTCTTACCTTGCATGCCTCCAGCCTCCTGAACTGGGAGATAGCAGCTTCTGGTTGTGGTCCTCTTAGGGCAACTTAGGGAATGAATGCAAACGCGTATAGCAGTGGCCCTGGGTCACACAGCTAGTTAAGTGGTAGAGGAGTTAGAACACTGAGGAACTTTTCCAGAGAAGATGTTTTTACGGTCTTCTCTAGGTTGCACCCTTCAGCCATGCTGGAGGTGGTGTTATAAGGAACCCCAATAAATCCCTCACCAGTCCACAAGCCAGAAGTGAGGACAGTCAGTCAGAGCTGCGTTCTTGGCTTCTGTCTACTCATCTCTACTTGGCAGCTAAGACAGGGGGGACCTATGGGGAAGGCACGGTGCAGGACGGTCTGGATGGCCCACACTGCTGGATGGTGACTTCTCACCCGCCTGGAAGGAGTGCCTGTCAGTTCTCATAGATGGTCATGCAGCATCTGCCCAGAAGGACAGCTGCGCATGGCTGGGCACCAGAAAGGGTCTGAGTGCTGGACGTGAGATCCTAACTGCCTTTCTTGGCCATGGAGCCTAACTCTGTGTTTCCTTCAGCATAGAATGAGACCAAATCCTACCTTCCCAGTGTCATCATGGTAAATGTGGCAGTGAAAGTGACTATACTGGGCTGTAGCAAGACAAGAGGGAACAAGCAGACTCCCTGCATCTGTCACTCCTCGAAGGAGGGCCACAAGTGAAAGCCACTGGGCTCTTCCTCTCTCCCTCCTTCCTCTTGGCTCTAAGCCAGGGCAACTGTAGCATCTCCAGTTTGGCTGTTAGTATTCAGAGCCCTTCCCTAGCTTCCAAGTGGGGAGATCTACATGAAAAAATGATCATGTCTTTTTCCCCCCCCTTTTCTTTCTTTTTCCAAGCGGAGGAATTATTTAGGGCTTTGGGATAAAGGGCTGCTATTCGGTATGCAGCGGCTCACCCCCTTACCCATCACCCCTGCCACGTACGCAAATGATTCTTCCATTCTCTTCCCGGCAGGTGGTCTCGCAGCTACATGTGTTCCTACCTCCAACAGGGTGCTCGGGGGAATGCAGTATGGTGATGACTGCTGTTTCTAATTACTGCCATATCAGGAGGCAAAGGAAAGAGCCTCTGCCAGCCCTGTGGGCCACTGTGGAATCACAGATGCTCCTGGTTGTCACAGATGCCCCTAAGCTGGCAGTGCTGGTTGCCTGACTGGTTACCTGGGGACAAGCACTCACCTCTGCCCAAACCAAATTAACAGCTGAATGTCCGACAGAGACACAGCAGGCCTTAAGCTCCTGTTTATTGAGCACATAATATGTTTCTCTGCTTAACACAAGGACCAGAGAGCAGAGATACAAACACTAACAACACAACTCAGGAAACTTCCTTGATAGCTAGGCATGAGGACAAATGAAACCAAAAGAGACAAGAAGAGCTCTGTTCATCCATTCAATCGCATTTATTAAGGCCTGCCCTTGTGGCAGTTTCAATGGAGGACAGAATATTAGTCAAATACTGGTCAAATACAACAATGTTTAGTTATAAACCATGACCAATGCTACACAAGAAAATACAGAGGCAACATGAACATCTGTGGGAACCTGATTTATTCCAAGGCCTCAGAAGGATTCCAGACAAAGTGCTATAAGCTCAAATCGTGGAAATGGAAGACAGGCTGGCTCCAGGAAATGTGTGGAAAGCCAAGCTGGGTGGGCAGATTGAGGCCAATGCAGTTCAAAGGTACATTTGACTTCTAAGTTTCTAACCCAAATAACTGGAAATCAAGGCTGCTGCCACAAGACGGGGCAGTTAGGAAGAGGAATCCATTGAACAGGGAAGAGGCATGGACTAGGCCACGTTCAAGGGACAAGTGGAATGGCCCAGAAATGCTGTGCCAAGTAGGCAGGTGAGTGGGTGCCTATTGGAGCTGTGACACTACAGGAAACAAAGCTGCAGGATAGGGACAATTGGATTAAGTTCTCAGCCTTGGCAGCTGCCTCTCTCTGCACCTGTTCTATCTTCCTGCTTCTCCTAGCTGCGTGTTGGGCATCCTAGCTTCCCCATGGCCTCATGGTGACTGATTAGGACAACATTTCAACATTGCCCACCCAATCATTTATTTAGCAAAAATATGTTGGACACCTACAGTGTGTCAGTAGTGCTTTTTTGGTCCCAGGAAGCAGCAGATATCAAAGCAAGGTCCCAGCTCTCCTAAGCTGACCATTGTATCAGGGAAACAGCTGGTTATTAGACAAAGATGGCACATTTCAGGTGGCTGTGCTACTGTGAAGGAAAAGCATGCTGTGAGGGGAGCTAGGAATGTGTGGAGGGGCGTGGGGTAAAGGGCTTAGGGACTACTACCCAGGAGGCCTTTCCCTGGCCAGGGGCAATAGAGCATAGGCTGAGATCCCATCTGCTTTTAAGGCTGCTGGGAGAAACTGGACCTAGAGGTCTACTGAGGCCTATGAGGCGGTCAGGAAGGCACATGTGGGAAGCCAGGGAGGCGAGGCCCCAGAGGTAACAGAGTGGCCAGTTCTCACGAAGCTAATAGGCTACTGCAAGGCCAGAGATAAGAACAAAGAGATCTTGGTGCCATGGCCCACATAACAAGCATTTCTATTCCAATTTTTAAGAATTGTATGGCTCAGAGGGTTACTTGCCCAAGGCTGCACAGCTGGTAGAAGTGGGGAATGTGGATTTGACCTTTGGGAGCCTATCTGATTGCAAGGCCTGTGTGGTAAATACATGCCTGGCTGCCAGGGATGAGGGAGAGATGCGAACGGAGGGCTCAGGAGGGCAGCAAGATGACAGAACTCTGAAGGTGTAGAAATGGTCAAGAGCACCCATGTCAAAGAAGCCAACAAAAGCAAGAACAAGAAGGCTGCTCCAATGTCAGCTCAGAGGGAGCCAGGGAAGGTACAAGGGATGGAAGGTGGCTCATGGAAGACAGTGAGACAGTGCCAAGGGAGAGAGCAGGGGCTCCATGGGCAGAGGGTTACTGCCACCTGCTGGTGGTGCTGCCTTGGGCAATTTCCTTCTCTGGGTTCCCAAATGCAGTATAAGAAGTCATGCTATCTTAACCAGCACACACTTTACTCCTCTCCCATGTTCTGTGTTTTCCAAGGGTCCGTTGAAGTTCTGCCTCTGTGTGGCATCCCCACACGGGCCCTGGCGGACAGTAGCTCCTGTCAATTTTCTTGCCATTTCAGTAGCAGAGGACAGAGGTGGGGTTGGGGGAAGTCACCAAACATTGTCCAAGCCAAGGGAGAGATTAGAATACTCTGCCTCCAAGAGGATGAAAGCATGGTGTATCCTCTTGGACCACAGTGAGAGTTCAAAAATGGCAGTGGTCCCTATTATCAAGGGGACACAGTGTCGTGGAAGGCAATTTTCTGGTAGTACCTCTGCTCTCATTACAGACTTCTGTGGCTCTCATTACAGACCATACCACTATGAACAGGAAAGGCAATGGACTATGTGGTTCCTTCCTTTCTATTCTCACACAAGCCCCGTGGAAAGCTCAGCACTGCTCTCTGTTGCAGCGAGACCTCTGTCCTGACTGAACCCCTCTTCCTCCTCTGCTGGCCACATCTTCAGAATTTCTATCTCAGCCCTCTCTCTCCTCTTGAAAAACATTTTTTTTCCCCCTCGAACAGAAACTTACTATGGTTTGGATATAAAATGTCTTCTCCCCAAAAAGATCCATGTGTTAAAGATGGATCCCCAGCTGGTAGCACTGTTTTGGGGGTGGTTCTGGAGACTTTATAGGAGATAGTCTAGCTGGAAGTATTAAGGCACTTGGGGGCTATATCTTTTCTCAGGCCCTGTTCCTCTGCTTCCTGTCCACCATGAGGTGATCATTTCTACATCTCGCGCTTCACACTATGTTGATCAGCCTTACCACAGACCCAAGGACTGTGGACTAAAATCTCTGCAATGATGAACTAGAATGAGTCATCCTCTTTTAAGGTGTTTTTGTCAGATATTTTGTCACAGCAATGCCAAAACTAACACATCAGTCATAATTATATATTTTGATGAGAGTCTCTGGATAATCATATTATCCTGGAGTAGATTCCCTACTTTTGAAAGTATAGAGTGAGGAACATTTTCTTCTAGCTTGATTTCTAAGAGAAGAAAGAAAGAGAGAAAGAAAAGAAGCAAGGAAGGAAGGAAGGAAGGAAAGAAGGAAGGAAGGAAGCAAGCAAGCAAGCAAACAAGCAAAGAATGAAGACAATTTCATAAACCCAGGAAACCCACACTGAGTGGCCTGCTGTGAGCATAGGCTCACTGTGGGCTAGGTTTAGATACTATATGTAAACTCATTTTTTAAAAAAACTTTGCAATTCACGTTTTGGAAGTATGACACTATTGATACTTCTAGACCCTTGAGGGTATATTTTATCCAGACCTATAACAGTAGTTGGAAAAAGACTACTTGCTTGAACTCCATCAGTGGTGAGGAGAGGGAAAGAAGTAGGAATTATAGCTGAGAAAGGAAGATCCAGCTAGGAGAAATCACAGTTCATGATTGGGTTTAAGTTTTGCCTGAGCCACAGATTTAATGACTCTTGAAACATGTTTTATATGTCTTTCTAATTTGGGTCTTACAAGAACCTTGAAAAGGAGGAACACCTGGTTTTATTCTGTTTTTTTTTCATATACAGCATAAATGAAGAGATTGAATAATTGAGCTGAGGACACATAGCCAGTAAGTGAGAGGGGTAAAATATTTAGACTTCTTGTTATTTTCTTAACTATAGCAGCCTCTAGAAGGTAGACAAAATGTATTACTATTGTCTCATTCTTAAACAGGAATTTTAGACATGTCCAAGTGATTCTGGTATAGAGTAAAGGAGAGTAATAAAAAGCAATTTAATGAAGGTTGAGATTTTTTTAAACTATGCTTTGCAATAAACTATGTAAGTTAACATTGGGTTTATTGTTTGAAGCTACAGCAATTTTCATGTGAACTGAGATGGTGACCTGATTTATCAATATGTAAGGTTTATGTATCAGCCTGTGTTTGGTTGTAAACAATAAAAATCAACCTAGATAAACTTGACACTCAGATTTTAGGCATGGGGTAATGATATCAAGACCAGACTGAAGGTAGAGCTACTAGTTCAGTGGTTTGCTTTGGATGGAAAACAGAAGTTTCAGCCATTTTGTAAGAAGATCTGTCATGAAAACAGTAACAACCCCTGGGTGCTTAGCTCTGTGGGAGAGCTCTGGCCACATCTTCTCATTGACGTAGGCAGTGGTTCAAAAGCCTAAGCCCTGATTGATAGATGATGAAGAAATTGAGATTTAGAGAGACAATGAGTCATTGACTCATAGTTCCACAGTCCTGGATGAGAGCCAAGAGCTTGGGAGGAATCTGAGTACCATAAACAAGGAAAGGACACAGGAATCAGACTGTCACCTCCAGAGTCACTTGAAACAAAGCTCAGGGCTGGCCATGTACAATCCTGATGGTAACTCAGGACCCCTCTGCCTCACTAGGCAGCTGAAAAGCTCAATCACAAGGCACAGAAAGTATCAATAATATAGGATGTCCTTTTATACCTGCTCTAAACCCACAGAGAAGACCATCACTGTGGGTGTCTGCTGGGTTGATTGTTTAATCTTGTATTGTCTGTCCGATCTATGATAAGGAGGCACTGTACAGTGGGGTTGATCTGGCCTTCATTTAAAGGGTGTCATCTCAACAGAAGACCCAAGGGACAAGACTGAGTCTCCTACTTTGTAGCCCCCAAGGTTGATAAAAAAACATTCACACATCTTCAGTCATGAAGACTGCCCAAATGATGCCTACAGGATTATGGTGTATGTGTGAATCTCAACATCCATCCATCCATCCATCCATCCATCCATCCATCCATCCCCAACCTGTCGTATGTCAGGCCTTGTGCTAGAAGCTGCTGATGTGAAAATAATTAAAAGATACTCATAGCCTTAAAATTCCAGAGTCTGGAAGGGAGTCCAACATGCAAATCCTGAGGTCCAAATTGATGTCTGAAATTGTACCTAAGGGCATGGCAAGACTCTTGGTTGTGACTCCTCCTTTGAGGGGAGGGGAAAGTGCGTGAAATGTGATTGTCAGATGTTCTAGATCTGCAAGATAGATGGTGATGTCTTTTTCCTTGAACTTCAAAACCTGCCAGCTGGCTAGGTAAATAGACTGTCATTTTGAAAACAACTAGGGGACAAGGATATAATGATAACTCAGCAGGGTGTATGGGTTTACTATATACAAATCATATAAAACGGCAACATTTTCTTTCCATCAGTAGGTAACTGGCTTTGGCTGGGGGCCAACAAAAAGTAGATTGAGGAGACTATTGTGACTCAATGAAGAAAGAACTCTTATCTTTTTTTAAGACCTAACTTGCTCTTCTTCTCCCCACCCCCAACAAAAGCACTAGTTTTTCTGAAATAGAACAGAAAAGAAAAATTGCTTCTGAGTTGGGATTTGTTTGTGTTGAATGCATGGTCAAGTTCACCATCAAAGGTGAAATTCTCCCACTGAGGCAAGGTTGTCCTGGGGCCCCCAAGCTGTGCAGAAGAATGTTTATCGATTGTGTTCATGCATTTTACAAGGGGAAAGAAGTCCTGCATTGCTCCAAACCTGCTTTATGATCTATCTTTGTCTTAGGGCAAAGAATTTTGATATGCAGCACCTGCTCCACCATAGCCTTATGGTTTTCATTGGCTTTAAGCAAGTTTCAAATGTTTTGTTTTTCTAAACTTCACACCAAGAAAATTTAGAGCAGGTTCCCTTCCCCCAGCTCATTCCTGATCTAGGGTGTGGACCCTGAGAAACATTCTAGTTCTGCAGCTTGACCTCTGGTCACTGTGGGTGTCTGCTGGGTTGATTGTTTCATCTTGTACTGTCTGTGTGATCTATGACAAGGAGATTCTGTCAAGTGGGGTTGATCTAGCCTCACCAATGAATGCAATAACTCTCCTGTGTGGCATGAGTTATAGCACTCCAGGTCAGAATGACCACTTGATTGTATGGGACTTAAACAATTATTTAGTTGGGTGAGTCTGCTTACTTATGTCATGCTTGCTTGTATGGAGTCCTTACCATGTGCCAGGCACTGTGCTAAGAAGCCATTGAGGGTAAGAGATAGGTGAATACAGTCCTAACACTCAATGTACCTATGTGAAAATGGAACTAGGTAACTTTGAGAGGATGGGTGGGAGACATGGGGGAATGATGGAAGAGATGGCATCAATCAAGATGCAACTTTCCCTACACATTGACCTGAATTGAAATGCCTTTGCACAATTAAAGAAAATTTTAAAATTAAAAAATAATAAGAAGCTATTGATAGGAAAGTAATGAAAAAAAGAAACCCCATCCAATTCTTAAAAGTGCAGAATCTGAGCAGGAAGATGACACATGGACAGCAGTCCAGAGTAATGAATGCAGTGGCAGCCACAGGAGCCAGGGGAAGGTGGATAATTGATTTCTGGGATCTTGAAGGGGAAGGAAGAGGAAGTTTATTGGGTTTTCTAGGACCAGACAGTACGCTGAAGGCAAGTCTAGGTTGCACAAGGACTGAGAGTGAACGATTTGGGGGTCCAGGTACTTACAACTCCGAAAAGTACCTAATGCAGCAGGACCTTATGGAATCCGACAGCCATTTGCAGATGCGATTGAACCAAAGGAACTGGGTGCCAGCCAGGCACAAATGACAATAGAGTTTTTCTTTTTAAACCTCTTGAATTTCCAATAAGATCAAAGCGCCTAGAGCTGGGAACCTAGCTTATAGATTTGTATTGATGCTAACCCCCAGAGGAAGTGAGGTTCCAGGATAAACACTTGCTTGAGAATCAGCCTGTCCGTTCGGCTCTACCGTATGCCTCTCTGGTAAGTAGCTGCCCTCAGACTTAATCTACAAGGAACTGGAGAAATTATTCTCATCATCTATCCATGTCCTCTTGCTGGCTTCCCCAAGGACAGCATGCACTTCTTCATCCCTGGATGTGCCCTCACTGTCTTTCTGATTGAGGTGCTGTCCCTGGAGACCTAGCTGGGGATCCTACCTGATTAGTTGGGGATCCTCAGCAGCAGCTTCAGTCAAAAGGGGCTGCATAATGATTCATATCACTTAGAGCTAAAACATCCAACAAATGGGAATTACTGCTGGAGGGAGCTTCAGACAATGTACTTTTCATTAATTAAAATGACAGGGAGTTATTCAAGCCCTCAGCTCAAAACGGTCTCCAAAAGATGATTAGGTATTCGGAATTGTCACAGTCTATGACCTGAGGCTGACTGGGAAGGAAAGGGGGCTGAGAGTGGGAGCGGAGACAGCAAGCACTTGGAATAGAGATCACTTCTGGAAGGCCTCAGAAGTAATGCTTCAAGCTGGGACAGGCCAAGATCAAATCCAATGTCATGAATGTCTGAATTTATGATGTGTCTCTTTCTACAGTTGGTGTCTTGACCCAGAGACAAAGGAGAAAAAGTACCAGATGAGGGTCTGGGAGAATGGAAATCTGGTTCCAGCCCTGCTTTGTGCTGGCTAAGTCGTTTGGGACAAGTCGCTGTGTCTCAGTTTTCTGATGTGTGCAATGGACCAACTTTCTCATGCAAGGTATTGTGAGGGTTGATCAGAAGATGTGATGCTCTGAGCTTCATCTGTTTTCATGTCTTTATGGAGGGATGGGCTCAACCTCTAGGCCCCTTCCAGCTACTCTAAAAATAAGCGACCATGATACAAATACTTGATGTTATTTTATCATGCTACATGGTAAACTCAACAGTTCGTTTGATATAAATACTTGATATTATTACCATGCTACATGGTAAACTCAACAGTTTATTGAAGTTCTTAATAAGCTACTATTCCCTAGTGAGCAGAGCTGAGCAAAACGAAGTAAAGCATTCCAGAGTAGAAAATACCTCAGGGCCTTCTCTCGCGAATGTAGCCATGCCTGCCTGCCTGGCAGGGAGAAATAGAAAAATGAGTAACAATGGAAGTTTCTGCTGCTTCTGTCTAACAGACTACTGGAACCTATTTGACAACCAACTGGATATTTTTGCTACAGAAGAGGCATTACACCAAGAATCTAGCTTTTGGGTAGATCATTAAAAAACTCCTCTCTCTTTGCCCCTGTAAAAAGATACTAAGAGGAAAAGACAATCCCTTGCAATCATATTGGAGAGGCTGGACACTGAGCATGAAGCACATGGCAAGATAAGTAAAGTGAGAACACAAAGCAAACATATCTCAGGGTTACTTGTTGCTAGCTGGTGAGTGAGTGACAGACAGAGGTCTGCGAGGGCTGGAAGGGAGATGGATGAAAATCCTGTTGAAATTTAATCCACATTGTGAGATGTGAAGAGTGGGGAAATTTAATCTGCCTGTAGTATTTGGTGGTGGGAGCTCTGGAAGGTAATTAAGATCAAATGAACCAGGTGTACCAGTACGTACTTGTAATCCCAGCACTCAAGAGGCTGAGGGTTGTTTGAGGCTAGCCTAGAATATGCAGTGAGGCCTTATGGAAACCAAACCATACCAACAAGAAGTGATGAGACCAGCAGATGGGAACCTAGTCCAATGAGACGGCAGCTTTGGAAGGAAAGAAGAAACGTGAGCGAGAACGCTCTGCCTTCCCAGGCAAGGTCCTGTAGCGCTCGTGCGCGCACACACACACACACACACACACACACAATAAGGACTTCACCAGATGCAACTGGCGAGCTTTGAACTTTGTAGATTCCAGAAGTCTGAGTTAAGTTAAGGAAGTTCTTACTCTGTTAGAAATGACTTATTGCCAGAAGAAGCAGGCCAAGATGCAGAGTCTGAAGTTGGAGAACACAGTGGAGGAGGGGGTGGGAGTCATGACTGGTTTGCACAGTGCAGCAGAAGAAGGGGGTGCATGGAGGCGAACTGAGTAAGCACTTCCAGGAATGCATGGGGGGGTCTGGAGTTTCGTTATACATAGAGCCGTTATGGGAGCCTTCATCTTGCACAAGTCAGCCAGTAGCATGGAAGATTGCGACATCAGATGGAGCATGGCAGATGGAGGCCCGTAAATTAGTGAATTCTTTGCTGGTGATGGGAAGATTGCCTATTTGCTCTTCAAGATCTTTCTCCTGGAATGTGCTAAACTCAGAGGCCAGGTGGCCCATCCTCCATCTTGAAACTCTCAGGGTCTTGTAAAATGAGGGATCCAATCTCACCCCAAAGTGAGTCTCTAAGTCATGAGAAATTAACTGTCTTAGTTGGAAGACTTTGTCAGCTCTGAAGTTGTCAGTGAACGTTGAAAATGTTATCTGAAGTAGTTTCTCCACTTCCTAGTTCTTTGAGCTCTACTTCCTGTCTGTCTGATGGAGATGATTTGTAAGACCCATTGCCTGAGAACACTTAGAAGATGAAACAAGGCTGTGTGTGTGTGTGTGTGTGTGTGTGTGTGTGTGTGTGTGTGTGTGCGCACGAGTGCATGTGCAAGCGCGCACGCATGTGTAATGCTGATTATGGTGTGGGGCACAAGGAGCCTTTGTTTAGTCTTCTTCTTTGTCCAGTGGTTCTGGTAAGTTATAAAGCTTAGTCACAAGGAAACTTTGAAGTCTTGTAAGCAGAAGTCTCTGTTGTCAATACCCAGGTGCTGGTCACCTCTGGAAAGATCAAACAATTCAAACAGTTCTTGAATGTTTGAGAGTCTAGCCATTTCCAAGTAAATATGCATCTGTACAGAGATAACTTGAACCCTGTAGCAACCACAGGGCAGATGAACAGCAGTCTGCCCCTTCCAGCCACCTGATCTCCAGATGAAAGCCAATGAGGAGCAAGTGATAAAGGCCAGCAGGGGAGCTTCTACCAGAAGTCCAAGCTAAGATGGCTTCTTTGTGACCAGGCAGCTGCAGCACCCAGGACTGGAGGTGACACCTAGAGATGCTGCCAGCCCTGAACAGAGAAAGAACAGAGAATCTGAAGGTAGGTGAACTTGATCTTTAGGCCCACCCACAAGCTATTGAAGGGGCTTTGCCTACAGTAGGGCTTAAGGGATATTGTGGTTTATAATTAATGACCCAGTTCTACTGATAACTTGTAGCTTCCTATACTCTCCGGGTCTTAGCAATGCTAAGGTGATTTCATCCTGGACCCCAGCCTCTTCTTTGTTTGTCTTCCCTTCAGCTGTGTTGTTTGTGAATGTCCTGAATTGACCCACATCCCTTGCCAGTTCCTGCTGGTCGGCACTATACTGTCCTGTCTTGATGTCAAAGTTATAGATGGATTGTTGTTGTCCCCTGGTCTCTCTGTCCCTAACTGTTTGTAAAGATTAAGCTGCAATGTACATAGGCCTTCTGCCTCAATCGTCTAAGTTTAATCAATTAGGCTTTTAAAATTCCCTTTTATGAGACCTATTGTCTTCTGATTACAAAAGAAATACATGTCCATTGTAGAAAGCAATTGATTTTCTGGAGCTTTTATTTGGAATTTGCATTCCCTATGTGTGCTCCTTTGGGCTAGCTGGCTGGCGGAGGCTGCCTTGAATGCAAATGCAGGAGAGGGAGATAGGAAGGGAAAGGGAAAAAAGAGAGGGAAGAGAGGAGAGAGGAAAGACGGAGGAGAGAGAGGGGAGAAAAAGAGAAGGGAGGGAGGAGAAAGACAGAGAGACAGGAGAAAGAGGGGGAGAGACAGGGGAGCAACAGAGGAGAGACTGGGAGGAAGAGAGAAGAGAGGAAGAGAGAGGGAAAGAGGAGAGGGTCAGAGGAGATATTTTGGAAGGACTCCCAAAGGAGTACAACTCTCTCTAATTGTGCAAACATCCTGCCCCTCTGGTTGTTTTGTTGACTTGCTCTTCTAAACATGCTTTAACAACAACAGCTGGAATTAAAAAGCTTACCAGAAAATGAGGTCTTAGGAGGCTTCACAACCGAATTGAACTTGCTTGTTGCTCTTTACTTGGCTGGTTCACATGTGATCTGAAGGGGGAATTTGTTTATGTAAAACTGTCATTCATTCAAGTGCTGATTTTACTGGGTGCACCCAACAAGACCATTTGCAAGCTACATATCTTGTTCCTTTCTCTACAGCCTGAGCCCAGTAAGTACTGGAGATCAGGTACATGAACAGGTAAATGCCAGGGAACATGATGTCATTTATGGGCCATCTGTTCTCTGTCACTGAGACCTCATGGTTCCTGATTTTTATGAGAACTTTGTAAGGAAACTTTGTCCCTATTTTCCAGATGTTCCTGTCATATAGAGGCGTTAAGAACCCCCTCCCCACACAAAATCCCAACATGAGTAGAACAAATTAAACTATAAATTTCAAAAGACTTTTCCTGTCCAGATTCATTCTCAACTCTTCTTTTTCTCCTTAAACTGGCCAGAGAGGGTTTGGAGATTAATATACTGGTGGCTCAGATTTATGTGTGAAGCCACAGGAACCCCCCCTCCCTGGGCTTGGCTGATGGGGGTGACAGCTTGGTAAGGGGACTTTAGAGAGCATACATGTGAATTAAGTACCTTTCATTCCCTTTGCAGCATAAACTCAATTAGACTGAAATAATCCATGGGTTTTCCCCTTTTTCATTCAGAAGAAAATCAGCACAAATTGGCTAGAGTGTCTTTTCCTCTAGGCTTTGATCATTAATCCTCTTCAGCTATTTCTTGCCTTTGCCATCTCCCTATCTCTCCCTCCCCCAACCCTCCCAGCACCCATGCACTGTCATTTCTGTCACTGAGCATTTACTAGGCAACTTGTTTAGTTTGGAGCATAGTGATGACGTAAGTTCTGTGTTTGGGAGGCGTATCTGTGGAGAAGGTGTCTGTTCTGTTTAAGGCTAGTGGAGAGCTTATTCAGAGTCCTTGATACAGGTTGATCAGTCAATGGGCTTTGACCTCACAGCTGGTCTCCAACTGGTGAGGCCCTGCCCTCTAGCCAGCAGATGCTTCTCTGCAGTCCCTGTGACAAGAGCCAGAGAAAGCTTCATTTGTCTTTGACAGCTTCCCTCAGCCCACACTCCTTATTTGAAATGATGCTGGAAGTGTTGTGCTCTAAGAACAGAATCTGGTGAGGACTTTTCTCTTGTCTTCGTGTCCCAAAGGCTTGAGTCACTCCAGGCCCAACAGGAGTCTGGCCCCCTGGAGAGAAGAGAGTTCAGGAAGCCATCTAGCTCCTCCTTTGCTTTTAGACCAGGTTGGTCCTAAGCATTTAAACAGATCCTTTCACCTCTCCACAAGTGATGGTTTATTTAGGACCCAAAGCTCCTCGAAGGGTGCTTATCGCAGCCTTGCTGGGTCAAGGGGAATAAGCCTGTGTGTGGTTACTTTTCTCCAGAAAAAGAGGTAATTTTGTGCAGTTTCCCCTAATAGATATTACTAGCCCCATTTTTCAGGTGAAGAAGTTGAGGTTCAAGGACGTTTAAAATCTTTTCCTTGTTTGTGGAACTAAGGTTTCTACCCAGGTGGCAAGATTCCAGATTCTACTCTTTCTATAGCTTCAAACAACAACAACAACAAACAACAAAACAACTATGAAATGAACTCTGCACTTGTGGTTCATGCCTGTAAGTCTAGCTACTCAGGAGGCTGAGATCTGAGGATTTAGGTTTGAAGCAGGCTGTGCAGGAAAGTTTGTAGGACTCATTTTCTCTACCCATCGGAACAGCCAGAAGTAGAAATTGTGGATCAAGTGGTAGAGCACTAGCCTTGAGCAAAAGAGCTCAGCAACAGCACCCAGGCACCTGGTTCAAGGCCCACTACTGGCATGCATGTGTGCATGTGTGTGTATGGACACACACATACACACACACACACACACCCAAAAGTATATGAAACAATTTTATCACACAGGGCATGTATACATATCACATTTATAAGCGAGTGAAGTCTTTTTTTTTTTTTGCCAGTCCTGGGCTTGAGCTCAGGGCCTGAACACTGTCCTTGGACTTTCTCAAGGCTAGAGCTCTACCACTTGAGCCTCAGCACCACTTCGGGCTTTTTTCTATGTATGTGGTACCAAGGAATCGAACCCGGGTCTTCATGCATGCTAGGCAAGCACTTTAATCACTAGGCCAAACTCCCGGCCCCGCGAGTGAAGTCTTTTTTCAGATGCTCCCTTCCTTTTCCAGAGACAAGTACATCTTGATTGATTCATATTAGATATTGTTCAATTTCATGTCCTGTGAGTGAGTGACTTACGAATGTGTGAGGGCAGTGTTTTGCATTTTAACTGTTTACTTAATTGTGACTAGGTTGTGATGTCCTTTTCTTTGGTTCTTCTGTGATTTGTTTTTGTTACTCCTTTTTTATGTCCTAGATACTGATCACCGTGTCTAGTTCTAGTTCACTTGTAACTGCTGGATAATTTTACTCTTTGATAAGTCACCATCTCTTTGTCCATTCTCTGGTTAATGTGTATTCTGGTCATTTACAATTTTCTAGCATTGTGAACGGTTCAGTGAGCATTCCTGTATCTCTCTGTACATGCATTTGAGAGGTTCTCCAGGAGTGAGATTTCTGGGTCACAGAATAGGAATGTCTTTTCAATTCCATTGGTTATTTTCAAATTGCCTCCCCAAAATAGCTTTGCCATACTCCTTCTAGCCACATCTGAGTTTTCTTTTCTTGGCATGCTCATCAGTACAGTGTTGTTAGACTTTCTTTGCAGGCTTGATGATGTAAAATGACTTATTTTTGTTTTTCCCAATCCTTGTCGTCTTTCCTGAATAAACTCAGAAGAGCTGGGTGTGACAGTGCATGCCTGCTACTTCCAAGGCAGAGGTAGGAAGATGGAATCTGGAGACCAGCTTGGGCAGAAGTGAGCAAGATACTACCTCAAAGGTAAACTGAGAACAAAAGAATTAGGGACCTGACTCAAGCAAAGAATAATACCCTTAGTCCAATCCTCAGTATGGTAAGGAAAAAAGTTGATTTCTGTGATATTAACTTCCTTTCTTCCTTCCTGCCTTCCTTCCTCCCTCTCTTCCTCCCTTCCTCCCTCCCTCCCTCCTTCCCTCCCTATCCCTCTCTCTCATTCACAAGGAGGGAACTCAGCATAGGCTCTATTAGTTGGCTATGTGATTTTTTCCCCTCAACACTGCTTTGATAGGTATAACATCCATGCTACTAACCATCCTTCCTATACTCGAACAATTTCACATATTATGTGTCCTGTCTGCTTACATGGAAAGCAGAAATGCACTTTGCTCACCTCCCCAGTCACACCTATTTGGAGTATGAGGCATGGGTGCTGTGTGGCTTCTGGTTAGGAGCAGGGAGGGAGCCTTACTTTCTGAGGTGGTAATGGTGGCTCACCTGAACACATTCTGCAGTCCTGCTCTGCTACCATAACTGCCTGGATCCCATTTCCATTGCGCATGATTCCAGAATGGAAGTCTACATTCTCTGGATAGGCTCTGAACTAGCCTCGATGTCTTTGTTGCTTAAACTCACTGGAGTGAATATTGTCGTTAAACCCCTCTTATCACTCTTCGTTTCTTTTTCTTGTTTCTTTTTGGTGGTACTAGGCATTGACCTGAGGGCCCTGTGCTTACTAAGCAGACACTTCATCCCTTCAGCCTCACAGTCTTTTATGCTTTCCTTATTTTTTTTTTTTGAATAGGGTCTTTTTGCTTGGCTGGCATCGAGTATGATACAGGCATAGACTGCCATGCCCACATTTTAGATGATTAAGGTGAGGCTTTTGCTCACTTCATCCCCCACCCCCCAGGGCTGGCCTTGAACCATGATCCTCTGGATTCCAGTCTAGTATTATAGTCCGGCTGGGAATATAGGCAAGAGACACCACCACGAGAGACTTTCTTGAGGTCTTTTGCTCAGTATCTCACATACCTATCTCTAATCCTCTTCTGAGCACTTTGCAAAGCAGTTTTTTGTTTTTTCCAGTCCTGGGCTTGGGCTCAGGGACTGTACACTGCCCTTGGACTTTCTCAAGGCTAGAGCTCTACCACTTGAGCCTCAGCACCACTTCCAGCTTTTTTTCTATGTATGTGGTATCGAGGAATCGAACCTGGGTCTTTGTGCATGCTAGGCAAGCACTCTACCACTAGGCCAAACTCCTGGCCCAAGTAGGTATTTTTTTTTAAACGTACTTTAAAGATGAGGACCCATGGCACCAAAGAGCAATTAACCCCAGGTCATAGGCTACTAAGGGGTAGGGCTGGGTTGGTCTGCCTGGAGAGCCTGTCAGATGAGTTTGCCTCCTTCCATCCTTGCTGATTTCCTCACCTGCTCGGGAAACCTCACAGCGCTTCCTACAAACCTATTTATTTCCTGGTGCTTCCAACAAGCACCTAAGTTACATAAGGAACAAGGCCCCATCCATCTTTGTTTGCCAGTACAGTCCAGTGTGGAGAGTAATCAGTGCTCAGTGAATGCTTGTGAGATGAATAAATGAACCCAGCCAAGCTACCACGGCTTTCTTTGTGGGGAAGATAATCCTACTGGCATTTCTTGTCAAGCTCCAAAATGCTTGTGCATGTATTCTTTCATTCAGCAGTCACAGATTACCACGTTTCATGGCTTTGGGAGCCACATCTGATATTTTAAGTCTTTCCAGTAGACAACACACATGGACTGCAATGCTTGTCCTCTGTGCCTGTGTCCCCACAGCCAAGACAGTCAAAAGGTTTCCCTGGATAGATAAAAGCCTTGTGGCAGAACTGGACAGGAAGAGATCTGGGCTGGGACTTGTGAGAGAGATGTGCTGACTTCAATGGTGAGTGTCTTCCACAGTCCCAGCAAAAAGGAATCTCAGCCTTGTACCAGAACCTGCTTTTCACCTGTGAGAGGCCTCGGGGAAAATGGCCCCCGAGAAACAGCAGGCAAATGGCTGTCGCTCTGCAGCCCTTCTACTTGTAACCCATTCATTTCAGCTTGAGCCCTCTCCCATAATCTCCATCCTGTGTTCTTTTGGGCTAGAGTTTGATGATAACTGGTTTGCAAATAAGTTAAGACCAAACCTACTGGCTTCATCTTAATGTCTCCATTTGTTGTTTCTTATCCCTTATTATCCCTTGCTTCTACGTCCAGTCCAGGGTAAAGAGTCAAGGTCACTTCCAGACCTGATTTCCAGAATAAGAGGGCTTGTGAGACCCCATTCTCAAATCTACTCACACCATTAAATCTGGAAACAGAAACAAATGTAATGGGTAGGGAGAACTAGGAGAAAAAGACCCCATAAAAGCAACAATACATGGATGGATTTGTGTATACTTTGGTTTTCTCTGAACAGCTACATTGCATACAGCAGTATACCATGCAGCACTGGATAGTGGAGCCCCAGGACTTTCAGTGGTGCCTAAAGCCTTGGACAGTGCCCAAACTGTTTATTCTATCTCATCTATGATGGTTTAATCAACAAATTAGGTACTGTAAGAGATAGCAACAATAATTAATGATAAAATAGTATAAGTATATATAGAACCATAGGAATATTCCTTTCATCTTTTAATTTAAAGGAGGCACTTCAAGGCTTCCCTCAGCCAACATGTAGAATGACTACTCTAGCAAGTCACAGATATCATTAAGTAAAATCAGTTATGTGTACATAAGCAGCATGGTGCCACTTCAGCCTTGCTGGTATGGAGGAAGCTATAGGTGACTGAGAAATGGGCACCATGTATGGACGGGTACACTGTACAAAGGGATGATTTGTGTTCCAGCCAGGCAGGATGGAGTGAATGGTTAGAAATTTGATCATGAACTCACGCCAGTGTGCAGTTGAAAGGTCATGATTTGCTATTTCCCTGCAATCCTTCAGTCTGCAATGGCCTCCACTTACTGAAATGTGGAAGGCCACAGCCTTGGCTGAGCAGCCTCAGGGCACTGCCTGGTGTGGTCAGGGGTGTGTGTTCATGGAATCACACAGGCAGGCATTGATCTCACTCTTACTACATTGACTGACCATGTGACCTCAAGCAAACTCTCTAGGCATAACCTCTCTAATAATCAATTCCCTCATTTGTAAACAACTTATGAGGGGAGTAGCCATTTAGAAATAATGTAGGTAAATAACTTGAAGAGCAAGGGTGGTCTTACCAAAATCAGGCCAGGGTCTAACTTGGAGTTCTTGTCCCTTCTGGCTCATTGCCCTGTTCAATATATACATGCATACACACACACACACACACACACACACACACACACACACACACACACACAACATACCTCCCATGCATGCACAGAGCATGCACACATACAATGAATGTCTACATACACCACCCACACATATACACATGCACACCATATACCACATGCCACATGTCTACACAGAAATAAGCACACACTGCAGCACCACATATACACATGTATATATGCACATTCAGCCACATATACCATGCATGTGAACAAGCAGAAACAAACCATAGCACAGAAACACACAGGCACACTACACATCATACATGTACTCACTCATTATACAGACATGCACATAAACATACAATAAAATAACATGCACGCTCTGTCCACCCCTTTCCCATCCACTCAGCTGATGTGAAAGAAGAGAATCTGCTATGATCAGAATATTCCAAAGGCCTTTTTTATTTCACTGGGAGAAAAAGGAGGCGATTTGACTATTCCAAGGGGGAAAAGGTTAGAATTCAGAGAAGAGGTTAAGAGAGCTTAATAAAAGCTCATCAACGTCGCCAGTTAGCTGTGGTTCTAGCAAAGGACCTGGGGAGCAGGAGGGCAAACTCTTGCCTAAAAGCACCAGGCCTTGCTAGGCACGGTGGCTCATGCCTGTAATCCCGGCTACTCAGGAGGCTGAGATTTAAGGATGGATGTTCAAAGCCAGCCCAGGCACTGAGACTCTTATCTCCAATTAATCACTAGAAAACAGGAAGTGGGTCTTGGCTCAAGGGTAATGTGGTAGCCTTGAGCTGAAGAACTCAGGGTCAGGGCCCAGGCCCAGAATTCAAGCCCTATGACCCACAAAAACAACAACAAAAACCCCAAAACAAAAAAAGCACCAAGTGAGTCAGAGTTGGCCCTTTGCTTGTCTGACCTAGAGCAACTACCGAAGAGGTAAAAACCTCAATAGTAAGGTAACCTTAAAATGGAGAGGAGAGTTCTTTTCTACAGCATGCCTTGAATGAGTGCTGTGAGATTGTGGGTCAGCTCTGGGATGTGTCCTAGCTTGTAGCCGTGTTCTTGTTACAATCCACCCCCCAAAGCTTTGGCAAAATAATAACTTGTTTTGATTCATGTTGAATGATGCTTTTGAATTCCAGTCACCAACTGGGCAGTGAAAAGAAAAACAATCTATTTGCAGGTGTATTGACTGTTCCTATAGTAGTTTTGAAAGGAGAACAACCCTCTTTCCAAGGAGGGAGTTTGAATTCTTGGACACTTTAGGGCTCATTGCTTTCACATCTTCACACACAAATCTGCATGAGTTAGGGGTTGCTATTTTGTCCATTGTACAGATGACAAAGCTTAGTCAAGTAACCTGCTCAGAGTGGAAACACTCATAGGCGGTAGAGACAGCATTTAACCTCAGTGCCTGACCCCCACAATCTAACAATCTCTGCAAGCATTCTGAGTTATGGAAGGTGCTACCCAGAAGAGAGATGTGGGATTCATAGTCATCAAGTGGTGAGAACACAGACCCACTATCAGGAGAAATATGCCTGCCTCATAGGAGATGGAACTACATTTTCTATAGATTTAAATTTATACTTCCATGAGAGGAGACAGAGCCAAGATAGATCCAGGTCAACGCCCCTCTTGAGAATCCCAGCCTCTTTCTCACTACTTGGTCTTGAGCAGTTCTTTTTTGGGATTATTGGCATTTCCATAGATTAAGACTCTTCAGCTCACATGTTTAGCACCCTGCCCCTGAGGTACTCAGTATCCATAGTGTGCCCTAAGCCTTATGGCTGCTCCAGCCCCCTCCCCATTCAGCCCTCCCACCTGGCTAGAGGATCTGGGAGATGACACCTTGCTGAAGATAGCATGTGACATGAGGATTTTGGTGGGTGCAGCATTAGGGAGTGCATGTGCTAAGGGCTGAGGTGATGTTCAGCCTTTAGTAAGGGGGAAGAGTCCAAGAGGAAAGCATCCTTCCACTGTGAGGAAGAGAAGGCGGAAGAGAGGAGGAAGTGTAGGAGGAGTAGAAGAAGGAGGAAGAGGAGGAAGGAATCTGCACTGGAAACTACAGGCAAAGGCTGCACAGAAAGACTGGGGGCTAAGAAAGGCAGAGAGACCAGGCTTGGGAAAGCCCAGGTGGGCTGGTAATGACTCTGCTACGCCCTCCGCTCCTGGGACTACAGTGATAACAGACTCGGGTGCTGGGGCAGCTTATTTTCTTTCCCATGGCCAACTGTTTGTGCGCTAGTACAGCGCCTTTCCACTGGTTGTGATGAGCTGGATGCAGAACCCAGGAGTGTGAGTGGGCAGAGTGGCCGCCACCAGCCACTAAATGAGCAAAGCAATGGTCCTGCAATGGCTTCCTCACTGTGTTCCTGGCTCTCCTTTGCTCCCACCAGGCTAAGCTCAGCACTGCTGCCAGAATGAGCCTATTGAAACAGCAAGCTGGTCGCAGTACGTAAGCCCTCTGCTTGCAACCCTCTGGGCTCTTCTCATTTTGCTCAACCTGTGCACCTGTTGGTGCAAAGGCATGGGATGCGTTGCATGCTTTGGCTATGACCATTTCTCAGATCTTACCTCAGATACTGTAGCCCTCAATCAAGTATACTGCTGCTTCCCCAGGGCCTTTGCACACGGGTGGTTCCTCTGTCCTCCTCTACTTACCTGCTTGGTTCTCTCCCTCCCTTTTTTACACATCTCGACTGAACCCATCACAGTGAGTGAGGGTCACCCTGTTCACTGTAACATCACAACAACTGCTTCTTTACCGACCCCAATACCGCCTAGCTCACTTACCTCTCTGTTTCTCAACAGCAGCTGCCAGAATTCTACATCAAGTACTTATTTCATATGCAGTTTTTTTCTTCTCCCAAGGACCTAAACTGACAGCTGCAGTGATTTTTTTCCTGACATGCTCACTGATGCTGCTTACAACAATTCTAGTAAGAGCTTAGTGCGAATCCTATTGAGAGAAGTATTTTCCTGAAGTCATCCTCCTCTTCCCCTCCAAATAAAGGGGGCTCCCTGGCATCTACTAGAAGTGCTTTCTGTTGCTTTGAGGCCTCTGCTTGCCTGTCCTTTCAGTGTGGACTTATTCATCCAACTCCTCACACAAGGCTGGGTGGGGCTGGAGAGAAGGGGGAGAATGATGCAAGAAGTGACACAGCAAAACACCTTGTGCTCATAGACTGACGTGTACAACCTTTTGTACAACTACTTACAGAGAGTAAAATTATACTAGAAAAGTAAAGAGCCTTCACACAGCCTAAACACGGCTGTCTGCTCTGCCTGCTCCCTCAGTATCTCAGGCTGCAGGGATCCAGTGGGCTCCTTCTCTGTGCTCACCTCAGCCAGGAATGCCCAGGCTTGGGGGACCCTGGGGAGAGCCTGGGTTCGCTGGGTTTGCCAGGTATTTTGGCTCAAGCCTTGAAGTCACATCCTCCCTTTACCCAGTGAAGCTCCAGGTCTCTAGTTCTCCTAGGGTCTATCTCTGTTGTTTCTCCCTTTTCTCTTAAGTCAGATGTGATGGAGACACAGTTGAGAAGTAAGGAGTGCATCTGAGGACATTTTAAATCCAGCTAGGCAAGCCAGTTAGGATGTCTTCCAGGCTGCAGATGAGAATTGCTTTGCTTTAATTTAATGAAAATGACACAGAGGAGCCAGTGTTAGAATTCACCAATTCTAAAATTCTTTAAAATTCTAACGAGCTTCCAGCACTTATGCTGTTTCAGGCCTCCAAGAGCCACAAAGATGAAAGACAATGATGTTGAACGCATTCCCTTTCCTCCCTGTGCTGCGTTCAGTATCCATTTCATTCTGGGATCCTGCTAAACTCAGGAGGTTGCCTTTGGGTTTTCAGCACTGCAGGGGATGATTTAAATCTAAATAATAATAAAAAGCCACCGCTTTTATTAGACTTTTATTTTATAAGTTGATGGAAACATTTCATATCCACATTAGGTTTTGTAACTCAATCTTGGTGCTCGCTGAGTCCCGGAGGGGCTGTTTCACTGCTTGGGAGTTCCCTGCCATTTGCATTATTTCTCCAAGGCAGAAAGGGAAAGCACTTCGAATGAAGCCAGAAGAGCATTTTTATTTGAAAGAATTCACTTTTAAGGCGCTACACATATATACACACTCACATACTCAGGGGTGCGTACACACACACACACACACACACACACACACACACACGCATACACACGGTCTTTCTGACAGGCTATGTCGCAAAATTTTAGAGGTTTAGATTGCAGGGGTATTGATCATCTATTCCAACACTAGCATCTTCCATATGAGGAATCTTCTGCCCAGACGGGTTAAGTACCTCATCCAAGGTCAGAGGCCTCTGGTGACAGAGACTACAATTCAGCTTCTCTGACTCAAGTCTAATTTTCTTTCTGTAACACCACATTGCCTCCCAAATAAGATAATGTATATGAAATCATTCTGAAGCTGGACTGCATTACTGGGTATAGAGAGAGAGCAGGAATGACAATGAGCTTGCTTTCTTCTGAGGTGAGCATGGCTTGCTCAGGCCCACTGCCAAACGAAGCATATTCATGTGTTTGGAGTCACGAGCCACGGTTCTCATGAGGTTCTCAGGGATGGCCTTCAGAAAAGGAGCATCGAAGGGGTTTGCCCAAAAAACTCAAGGGCGCCCGTGCACAGTGAGGCTTCAATACTGGAGGGCTCTGCCTCTTTAGATTCAATAGATTGTGGATGGAAAATATTCAAACGAAATTCAGTCTAGGCTGCGTGGGTATCCATCCTTTTCCTCATCACTGTTCTCTAAACCATGCAGGATAGCAATGATGTATTTTGTTAGGTATTATAAATAATCTAGAGTTAATTTAAAGTGTACAGGAGACTGTACATTTGCCTGTACTATGTTACAGGCAAATACTAGGTCTTTTGTTTTGTTGGAGATGGGTTCTCATGAAGTAAGGAACTTGCTATCCTTCTGCCTCAACTTCCTGAGTGTTGGGATTATAGGTGTGTCAACTTGTCCATTTTGCACAAGGACCTGGAGCATCCAGGGAATTTGATAAGTACAGGCATAGTTACCAAATCCCCTCTAGAAGCCAATCTGCGCTAGGTATTATGAAATGACTGCACCCTCTTTTTCCTTCCTTTGTCCTCTGTCTACCTCCCTCTAGTGACCACCTTTAGTTATTGCACACATACCAAAGGAAAGGCTGCCTGCATACTCTACCAAACATTTCTGCTCTATTTCTACCAAACATTCCTGCTCTATTTCTTGAAATCATTATTGTTATCAAGAGGAATAGGATATTTTATATATTAACAGCAGCAACTGGCTAATATAAAGTCTTGGATCTTGTTACCAAAAGCTTTTAAAATAGTCTTGTGATTGGAATGATGCCCAAAGTTTGGTTCTGAAATTGATTTTATAGTCTTTAATTGTATAATGTTACTTATAATTAATTGAAACATTGTAATTACCAAAGATTCACTTTTCTAGAGTCAGAAAGCCTATTAATTTAACTAATATGCAATTCATCAGAAGAATGACTACTCAGTTATTAATGTTATTTGCAACAATACTGCAAATTATTTGAAGGATTCAAGTTTTATTTTAGTATGATTAGTGGATGAATTTGCTAACTTATGGTGCTTATGAATGACTTAAAATTATCCCTGTGTTGCCTTCTCTGACGTGTGTGTGTGTGTGTGTGTGTGTGTGTGTGTGTGTGTGTGTGTTTGCTTTTATGCCACCCCTTCCTCACTGGGTTCTTTGGAATCAGAGAACTTTCCACTATTCAATCCAAGGCCCTTGATAATGAATAAAACATCTTACAGTAGGTGATGCTTTAGTAGTGTTGCCTAAATGCTTTGGAACAAGTAAAACAAATACATTGCTAAGAAAGTCTGTAAGCTCTGCATCCCATTTCTTGTTCTTAAAAAAATTCAAGTGTCTGTGTGAAATGTACAAGCACCTTTCTGTCTGCTCCTGGCAGACTGGAAAAAAGTCTGCTATAAATAGGGCCGTGGGTACAGTGAAAAGAGAGGGCCTGGGAATGTCCCCTACCTCCTTCCAGACCTTGGTTCCTGCTTTCCTCCCTCACCTGCCACCCCTCTGTTGTGCATTCTTAGGCTTCCATCCCCCTTCTCTCCCAGGCCTTCCTGGGCTGGTGCAGCCACATCACCCTGCTTCCTTGGCTGCTGGGATTCTGTCCCTTCTTCTGACAAAGAAGCAGGGATGGACACCTAAGAAGGTTTTGGTGCCCTGGTCCCTAAGGCCATTTGTGCCCATATTTTTCACGGCAGCTGAGGCATTTTGTCTCATTTTAGTCTAAGTTAATAGCAAGTTCTATTACTTGCCATTCTTTGCTCCCCCCCCCCCAAAATGTTTGCATAACACAGAAATTATTTCAGGGCTTGGGTGAGAAGCCATCTTTGTGAGTTAGCACTGGTCACACATGAAGGAATGAATCTTCCTCATTTAAGCACAAAAGCCCTGCATTGATGTCTGAGAGAGGCCCTGACTGATACCAGCATTCGGGACTCATCAGGATCTCGTCTTTTCTTTCTCTGACCTACTGCTTTGCCCTCCTCTGTTTTGTTCTGATTCTAAGGTGACTCTTGTTCACTCAGTAAATATTTTAAACTGCCTAGTAAATATCATCTCCAAGGTTTGAGCTCTAGTCTTGTGAAGTCCTTAGTTTTCATAATATGGAAGGAAAATGACCTCTGCCCTACCTCCCTTGTATTCCCTTCGAAGGTGAGCCAACTGCCATGCCAGCGGCCCGGCACTCTTCTGGAGGCTGCCTCCCACTGCCTAACTTCATTCACAGAATTGTTACCACAGATCTGGAAAAAGAACCCCCTCTTGCTCTCCTTGAGACCCCCCAAAATAGGAAGGAGACAGAAGAGGCAGGGATGTGGCTGGAAGGAATAAGAAACACAGCTGAATCAACAGACTTGGGAGGAAGATAGCATTTCAGGCTCCCAGCTCACCCTACGGAAAACAAAAACAAAAAACCGTTTGGTTTTGCCTTGAAAGGCTAGCCTGGCCATCTTCTTATGAAAATTTACAAGCAATGCCCAACTCCAGGGAACTGGAGTCAGTGAGCACTGTGGAAGGGACTGGGATCTGGCAGCCTGCAGAGCCAGCCTGTTAGCAAGATGGCAATGGGCGAGAACAGGAAAAGGGCATCGGGAACCACTGGCATACAACAGGCACAGGAGTGGGAACTTTGCCTGTTCTTTTTTAATTGACACTGCCTCTCCCTTGGCTTGACCCTTGTGAGAGGGGTGGGGAGGAGAGCCCCAATAACTTGTTGACACCTTACTCTCATGTTGGCATAATACAGGTGTGTGCTGGCTATCAGGTGACATCTGGGATTCACTGCTTTAAATGGGGCAGGTGTAAATAAGCAGCCATTAATTAATGCTGATGAGCTGAGAATCACTGCCTACCCTGCCTGCTGAGCATGGAATGTGTTACTTAATTCCAAGAGATCTAATCATCGAAATTCTTAGCTGCTGCTCTCTCCATCCTGGGCTAGAAGCATTGAAGTGTCTGGGAGACATTTTTTTGTGGAGCCAAGGTGACATTTTTGCCTGGCTTTCTCTACTGCATGGGACAGAGTATTTACAGAAATGGGTTGGCAGGAAATTGCAGGATGAGAATTGAGTTAAAGGGTAGGGAATGCCTGGCTTCAGGAGAAAGTAACACCTCCCTCCACCTCCACCCCCACCCCCACACACAAACTGAGATTTGGGCAGGACAAAATAGAGGTAATCCCATCTCTCACCTAGAGGACTCTGCCCCTGTCTGGATCCACAAGCAGAATAAAAAGGATTCAGAGGCTGATCCAGTTAGCTGTAGAAGTCCTTGGCAGGGCCATAAATCCATCCCAGCTGAGAAAACTGTTTACTTATAGAACCAAACCAAGCAAGTCGGGTCTTAATAGACTAGAGCTGGATGGCTGCTTCCATTCCTGAATTTAGTTCTGTCCTGAAAATACTGATTTAAGGTCCTTTTGATTTTCCACACTCATCTCAAACCTGGATGAAGAAGAGGGCACAACCTTAGCTTTAAGCAGGAAGATCCAGGGGACTTGTAGAAAGGCAAGTCAGGGAGGCTTAGTTCCAGTCTGTAGATACCACTGCTTCCCAGGAGGGAAGAAGAAAGGAGCCCTGGAACTTTAGAGATAGAGCACTGCATTTTAACCAGCAACCACTGGAGATAAGAGTGGAGGAGGTGATGCATTCTTGTCATTCTGGAGCACATAGTTAAATGGCAAACAAATAGCAAACCACATCAAAGCTGCCTAGACTCCCTGCTCACTGAGACAAGGGCAATTTTGAATGGCTGCAGCCTAGGGAATCCAGCCTAGGCTGAGGGTGGGATCTAGGGATTCAACACAGAAAAGGCTGCTCTGGACTTGTCCTTGGAAGGGGAGAAGCTCAAGTTAGAGATTAAAAGATGGGAAGAGAAACATTGGCTAAACAAGTCACTCAGTACCCACAGAGAGTCTACTCTAGGCAATGCCCTACAGAAAGGATGAGAGGAGGAAGTGGAAGCCAAAATATTTCCCCTAATTCCATTAGATCAGTGCCCACCCAACTGAGGCCTGCCCAGGATGAGAGGGAAGAAGGCTGCAGGTTCCAGAAGGTGGAGTCTGAATGTTTACTTGCTATATAGATCTGGAAGCAAAAAACAAAACAGAATAAATAACAACAACAACAACAACCCTAAGGGCTGGTTTTTGTACTAAGACATGATGACTGTACTCAAGTCAGGGACGAGGAATCTATAAGGGGATGAGGAGAAATACCATTTCCCCTCTTTCTCCATTACTTTTAGAGATAACAACTGCCATATTATATTAATGTTTTAAGAAAGTTCAGACTGCCTCTGAACTGCCATTCACTGTGACAAGAAATCAAAGTAGGCTAGGGTTAACTCCTCTGGGCTGGAGGAGGAGCTGGGCAGAGCATTATTTTCTGAAGCGGGTGCTCTGGGCACTATAACCTTAAGGCCTCTGTGGAAGAATGGACTAGAAAAAGGGAGTAGCCCACTGCTTCCGTGCCAACTAGGATCTTGGCTGAGGCTTCTTGCTGCCAGGCACGCTGGCCATCTCTTGGCCGCCCCACACATGGAATCCTGGCAGAGAGAGGATTCAGGCACTCTGGGTACTCTGTGGGAAGGGAGGCAAAATTGTACCACTCAGCCAGCCCTTCTTTCTCTTTGACCTTGAGGAAGTCATTTGTCTTCCTTGCTAGGATACATGGTGCTCTCCACATGCCCTGGTCCTTTTTTAATTCTCCAGTGTGTAACGGGGAACACACGCATATGAAAATGAATGTGTCCCAGGCATTTGACAATGTCTAGCTATAGGTCTGAAGTGCAAGGCCAAGAAAACTCTGCTGAGACTAAGGAACCCTGGTATCTGATAACTTGGGATAAGAGAGATAAATGCCCCCCTCTCTTTCCCTTAGAAGCAAAGACAAAGTAAACTATTTCTCCACTGGGATTATCAGCACATATCCATGTGCATTTAGAGCTTGGAGAAAGTGCCTCTTTCTGACTGTATGTATGTGAAGGGAGAAAAGCCTGGAGGTTGATTAGTGTCCTGATTTAGTCCCTTACCAGCATCATCATCACACACACAGACACACACACACACACACACATGTACACTAAGCCATATTTGTATTGAGCTGACTTCAACCAGGAAATATAACAGGGCTCCTCAGAAGAAGGTGGTGCACCTGGACTGGCATGAGAGATTTAGCAGGCAATCCGAAGTAAGTGTTAATGTGCATGTAGAGAGGAAGACCACCTGTCCACAGCGCTTACTTAAACTGACTCTGGTGATCCTTGGCAACCTGGCTTCAGATGTGTGAATGGAACATGCTGTGCTTGGTGGGAGAGGGAGTCTAGATGAGCCTTAAGTAGAAACTTCTCCAACCCCGACTTCAACATTTGTGTCCATGTTTCTGAATAGACAGCGACCCCGAACACTGCTCCAGTCTTCTTGGCTTCGTTTCTGACTGGAGCAAAGAAGAGTTTGTAGGGGCAAGTTGAATGCTGGGTTTTAGGGAGCTTATCTGAAGGCTGTTGCTTATTTGCAAGAGTTGTCATTAAGTACCAGAGAGACCCTGTGCATGTCATTCCCAGTGGTTCTGAATTAGCAACAATGCCTCACCTCCCTGGATAAGGCACCCCCAGCCTCTAGCATGCTATAACAGATGACAACAACACAGTCTCTAGAGGGATTCTTCCTAACGCATGGACTGGCATCTGAATTATGTGCATTTGGTACTAGATTTAGCAGGTGATTCAAATTGTGCATTCATCTGGCCCAAAGAGAAAAGGGAGATGAGATCCAAAGAAGGAATATGAAAATAAGACTCCCAACACAAAACTACCAAGTTTCATATTAAGTTGCTAAATTAAATGCAATCATTTAGTTTTAAAATGCAAATGAATTAATCCTTCCAAAATGTGTTATCTGTATTTGCTGCTGCCATTGTCATTACCATGATCAAAACTGTCCATCATTTCCAAGAGCAGGGCTGTAAGGGACTGTTTAGGTCATTTCCAAACTCTTCCTAGAGGACAATGGCTCAATCTAGCACCTTCTCCCAGGCTTTGCTATCACTGGCTTCCAAAGGATGTTGACATGAAGTCCTGTCACTTCCCCTGGGAAGTTAGATCTTGCCACAGGGACAAGTTTTCCCCTTGTTATTTGTCCTCAACTTTCTTTTCTAAATGTCACCCTAGCAAACATTAATCACAGAGAATAAGAAGTTGTAATTAATATAAGGCCCAAATCGTTCAAGTGGAAGATTACGCTTTTGAATTCTTGTAATTTTTTTTTCTTGGAAGATGTCCTCGACTTAATTATTTTGAATTTGGGACTCTCCCCTCCCCCAAACTTAAACCACTCTTTCAGAAACAGACTGAAATGAACAAACTGATCACAGTAACTTTCGGGATGAGGAGCTTATATAATGTCTGCAGGAGGCTGACAGTTAAACAACAAAACAAGGCTGGGGGTTTTGCTACTCCCCCTGCTGGCTTTTTAGACAAGAAAAAGAAAAGCCACCTAGATTCAGATCTGTACAGATTATAACGAAGCTCTTGGGGTACTAGTGAAAGTCGCAACTGAGAAAGAGGCCTGTAGTTAGCTTCCATTAGACACTAACAAAGTTCCATTAGAGTCTAATTAGAGGTCATTTTCAGGAACTTAGGAGGTTTGGTGGCTGCAGGGTCCCTGAGGCTTGCCACTTAATGTGCTAAAGAAACATTTCTTTCCAATAGAACCTTCCCCACGATTAAAACTCTCCATTCATATAGAAAGCACCGGGCATTTCAAGTTCTAAACCAAAAAAAACGGAGGCAATCATTCACCTCAAGACACAAGAGAGTACAGACAGGTATTCTGCAGCTGCAGATTCTCAGAAAGTGTGGTCAAAGGGGAGAAGAAAGGGTAGAAGTGCCTGCCATCCCCTCCCTCTTCTCAGACTTGCTGGCACTGTCTGGGTCACTCAGACTGTATTGCTTCTGCTGACATTAGGATCATGTTACTTGGTACAATTCATATTTATATCTTGGGTTCCCTTGTTGAGCTCATTGGTGTCACTTGTCTTTACAAAGGACACTGCTGTGTATTTATTCTTCAGGCTCAGTAATTTCTGGGACTACAAAGCCCTAGGGACGAATCCTGTTATGCTACTGAGCTCTGTCTGTGTGGTTCAAGGTAGCTTTCTGCCATTGGGTTAGAATGCCCGGGCTTCATTCCTGTTAACCTCCATTCTCCCTGCTAACCTCAGGAAAGCCCTGAGTCAGGGAGTCCCCAATTGTAGTGGGAGTCCATGACAGAGAAGCAGAGGGAAATCCCTCACTGAGGGAAATCTTGAGCTATGGAGGACTGGGGATGGAACAGCGATGCTTACATACACACTTGAGGGGCTAAAAGTCACTCATGGCACCCTAACTCCCCCATTAGGCACAAACATAATTAGAAATTAGTTCCTATAATAGTGATATACCCATGTGATTATGAAGGATAACTATGTCGCAGCTCTGTTTGGTGGAAAGATCTACTTTGACTTTTGTGTGTGAGTGACTCTGAAGTTTTCCCCTAGGAGAGAAGGGATCTTTTTTTCCTTCCCTTTGATTCTAGGCTGCTCTTCTGGCCAATGGCGTATGGTGGACACAGTTTTGTGTCTAAGCTTCCCCAAATAACAAGTCATTCTCATTCTGTTTGAGCCCCATCACCTTGAGGACAAGGTTGGCATAGATCTGATCTGTGTTGGAAGAGCAGAGAAACCAACCAGGCCTGCTTGAGGGTATCATGATTATCCTCCAGTCTGCTGATGCCCAGACCTGTGTGAAGGCAGCCAGTGTCAGCTCAGCTGCCTACTTAACCTTCAGTGACCATGGACACATGGACAAGCCTGGCTGAGACTGTCCTGGCTGACCCATGGACTGGTACCTAGCCATCACTGCTTACTGTTACCAGCACTGCTTTGAGATTATTTGTTATACAGTCACAGTACACACACACACACACACACACACACACACACACACACACACCACATATACACACATCCTAGGAATGCATGTCAACACTTCAGTTAGCAAACAGAACCATCAACTTGTTCGTAGAGTGGGGAGAGACCAGTTTAGGTGGTGGTAAGGAGAGAAGGCCACATCAAGGTGGACATGCCGGCCTGGGCTCTGAGAAGAGAGGTCTGTGGCTATTCATTTCTTCTTACAACACAGCATGGCCTCTGTGTGGAGAAGCCTCTTAGTGACACAGTCATGGATGAGCATGGGAGAGACTGTTGCCTCTGGTTCAACGTTCAGTCCTGTTAGAAAAAGGAATCCTTCCTTTTCTGAACATTGAGTTCACTGCGTTCTTCTGGGTACCAAGGAACTGGGACATCGCAGCCACTTCTGCTGGTCAAGGTGTGTCCATTTGAGAGCCTGCTCCGAGTTGGGAGACAGTAGTAGAGAATTAACCGTAAAGGCTCATACAGCTAGGAGGAGGTGCCTCAAAGCCAGGCTTCTACTCCAGTTCCTAAGGCAGGGTTTCCTATGACTGGTCCTCAGGCCATCCTTATCAGGTTCTCATGAAGGATTTGTTAGATATGCAGATTCTTGGTTCCCCACATCATCTATGTAAGAATGAGGGAGACTAGCAATCCTTTCCAGATGGTACTTGTAGCACAGCATCTTGGAGAGTAGCTCCCTAAAGCAACTCGTGGGAGCCCTGCTGGACCAGTAGGAGGCCCCGCCCACTGGATTGGAGTCTAGCAGGCAGGTATAGGGCTCTTTCCTGCCTTATAATTACCCAACTCTGCATACTTCTCCAACACAATGGCTTCCCAAACTACTCACACATCAGAATTGCTTGAAAAGCTTTTTCTAAAATGTGTATTTCTAGGCCCAATTCTAGACTCACTAAATCAACCAGAAAGGGCCCAGGAACCATCACAGAAATTTGATGCCCAGAATTTTCCTGGCCTCTACCTGCACTGGATCATAGATAGGTGACCACGCTTAAATCAATATTCAAGGATCAAAATCTGTCATCAGCCTTTTTGGGTATTTACTCAGGACATGACTTTATTTTTTCCTGTTAATTTGGGGGCACTCTGAATCAACACATTTTTGAGTCTTAGAAAACAAAGGAGAATAAATGTGAACTTGTAGGAGGCAAATTGAAGCAACACGCCATCTGCAACTCAATCAGCATAAATTCCCCAAGCGGTATCATGCTGCCAACACCGCTCTCCAAGGCTTTGCGGTCCGCCTCAACGGAGTAGGGCTCCAGAGAGGCTCAATTATCTGTCACACGTGCGTTCCGAGGGAGCCCAGCTAGAGAAAGGACCACAATGTTCAAAAAATGAACTTCTTAGGGTTTCAGAATATAGGGCAGGGCAGGTAAGTCAGAACTCAGGTAGCAGTTCTGATACAACGTTGATTGCTCTTATGTACCCAGTATTTAGATTGGGATACTTTTGCACTAATAATTAAATTAAAAGGTAACTTATGGTAGTGTCCTTATTAAGGACACAGATGGTAATCAAATATGCATTCCTTCATTCAGCAAATATTTGTCTACAAACATGCAAAATATTTAGCAAGTCAGGTAGCTACTGCTTTTAAGTTGTTTGTGGAAAATGAGTTGTTATTGGAGAGAGAGACTACAAATTAAGGAGTTTGAAAGATAATTGCTCTCCCAACCCAACCCCGCCCCTCAATGTTCTTATTCTCCTAGGAGATGCATTGTTATTACGACTGCATCCCCCCTGATTCCCCTTGTCATTTGTCGGCCGCCCCTCCCCTTGGCAAACCCTGCTATCTTTCAAGTGGCAATTTTGGGAAAATCATATGATTGGATTGTGAGTTTTTCTAAGGCATTACACCATTTGAGTTCTCCCCTGCAAATATTATACTTAATACAGTTGTGTACACTTGCATGCAACTCCATTATGTGTATGCTTATATATTTATAAATTGGTTGTAGCTTCTGCATATGAGAGAAAACATGCCCTTTATCTCTGTAGGCCTGACTTTTCTCTTAACACATTTTTCCCCTGGTCCATCCATTTCTTTGGACATCACTCAAGATGCACTATCTTCATAAGCAGACTTGTTGAATGGTAACTCCTTTGCACAACTACTTAAAAATAATAAAAATATAATTTGAAAAGCACTAAATATGCAAAAATATGAGATACCATTCAGCTTGGGGAAAGTAAGGATATTTTTAGTGAGCAGATGGAGTTTAAGTGGGGTCTTGGGAATTTGGTTTAGAAGTTTCACAGCAGTAGGAGTTACAATTTGTTGGGGAGGAAAGATAGCACAGACGACTCACAGAATAAGTGAGTATAGGGCTTCATTGTATGAGTCTATGTTGTATGCATATGTGTGTCTCTGTGTGTTAGCATGTAAGAGACTGGAGAGAACTAATGTTAAAGAAAAGATTCCAGCGGCAAGGCAAATGAAAGCAGCAGAACATTAAAAAGATCCCTACCTCAACCAACGAGCCAGGTGTGGTGGTATCCGTCTATGGTCCCAGCTACATTGGAGCTGTTGGTAGGAGACTCTCAGTCTCAGGCCAACCCAGGCAAAAATGAGAAACTGTCTAGTAAAAAAAACCTGAAGCAAAAATGGATTGGAAGTATAGCTTAAGTGGCAGAGTGCCTGTGAAAGCATAAGGCAGTGAGTTTAAACCAACAGCACTGCTAACAACAGAACAGGAAGAAAGTGTCCACTTTTATGGCTTGGGGCCTCGGATGTTTGTGACACATTCTATCCCTTGCCCTCCTGTTTCCCAAATCAATCAGGTTCAGGATAAGACCTAAAACCTAAGGTACCAGTTGATAATCATCCATCAGTGTCAGCTCCTGTGAGCACTTAGGGTTTTGTTGTTATATGGATGCTGAGATGAAGACATGGCTCCTGCAGATTCGCTAAGGAAACCTCTCATGGATACAGAAGCCCAGTCCTTTTATCCTTGGTGCCCCAAAGATGGTCCTATACTGGTAGAGGACAGAGAAAGGAAATGATTCTTAAGGTTAACCCAGGCCTTGCTCAGATGACCAGCTGGTATTATGAGTTTCTGATTCAGAACTTTGACACAAGCATTGAATTGACCCTTACTAAAGCATCTGTTTAGTCTGAGGTTTGAAAAGGAGACACCTGGCCAGCATAGGACCCAGAACCTGCTGGCACTCAGAGCCATAGACACAGCATGCTTTGGGCCCTGTGTGCCAGTCTCTAGGGACCCTTGACCCCGACTCATTTATCCAGTTTAAGGTCCTGGATAGACCCACAACCAAGGTGCTGACGGTAGAGTTCAAAAAACCATTCTGCCAAGATGGATGTGGGAATGTTTTAATGAACAAAGCAACACAATATAACATAGCCATTGCCCAGATTTTTCTCAAAGATCTCTGTCAAGCTGGTTATCATGCAGCTTCTGGCTTGGTCATTTCCTAGTGGAGATTTTGATTCCTCCAGCTGTTGGACATCTGACATGTCCTCCTGCCAGCTCTCTGAGTGACCTGCATCCAGTGACTCCTCTTTGCTCCACAGGGCCTGCCTCAGCTTTCTCCTTTCTTCACTTCTCCCTGCAGCTTGGTGGGACTTCCATTCCACCGTGGCTGATGGGTGCTCATTGCGTGAGTGAAACCCCCATTTTTGAAAGGTGACATTGCTGCCCTCTGTGGAGGTCAGGGTTGTTTGTTTGCTCACTGGAGGTGATAACCATATTTAGTAGGGAAGCAGGGGATACTGCTGTTTCTGAGAGCCAACATCTTGTAGCTGGTCTGACATTGTCTTAAGAAAATAATGATGATCATCTTTTTTATGGTTATAAGATTGGAAAGAACCATCCAAGGGTGAATCCTTATGATGACTATGAACAATGATCCTTATTTCATTCATGGAGAAACTGAGGCATAGAGAGCCAAAATAACACACTCTATGTCCACACAAAGCTGTAAGCATCATAACCTGCTGTTATTTCTTTTGTTGTTGTTGTTGTTGTGAGTCATGGGGCTTGAACTCAGCCTGGGCACTGTCCCTGATCTCTTTAGTTCAAGGCTACCACCCTACACCTAGGCCTGGGTGTTGGCCCTGAGCTCTTCAGCTCAAAGCTATAGCCCTACACTTGAGCCAAGTCCCACTTCTCATTTTCTAGAGGTTAACTGGAGATAAGAGTCTCAGGTCCTTTTGTGCCCGGGCTGGCTTTGCACCTCGATCCTAAGATCTCAGCCTTCTGAGTAGCTAGGATTACAGGCATGAGCCATGGTGCCTGGCACCTGCTGTTATTTCTATCATTAGTTCATTTCTGCCTCTGTCTGTGGCCTTAGGAAGAGCACCTGTTCCTTTTGGGCCTACCTGCCTCCTCTGTATCACATGGCTTGTCTATAAGCTCCCTTCACAGTCATCTGAGTGGTCCTGGGTCATCAAGTTCCTGCTTTTCTGCAGATGAAATCCTTTAGATTTTCCTTGGTTTTGCAAAGTACTCATTGTTTGGCTGTTCTGGAAATATCCAGAAACAGTGTACAGGAAGCCCTTTTCTTTAAAAAAAAAAACAAAAAACAAACAAAAAAAACAACTCTTATCAGAGTGCTTCAGTGTCCTAGCTACTCCAGCTGCCTCTAGGAGATACCACTAAACCAGTGGTTTGATGCTAGATGGATGTTTTCCACCCTCAAACTCCTTTTGGAAGAAGGGGAAGACTTGGGTCATGGAATCCTCAATTGTACTTTTTCTCTCTTTAGATCTGTGTCTCCACTGTGCTAAGCAGATGAGCCTTCACCAGCCTGGGGTTTAGCCAGGTTAGAATGTAGGGCTCCCCCTGGGCCATCAAAAGATTTCCTTTCCTTGAAAATAACCACAGTGACAGAGGCGACATGGGTTTGCTTCCTGATCTGTTGCCATTTATAGGCGATTGAAGTTCTGAGCTTCTAGTCCCCTCTAGAGACAGGCAGGCCCGTGGGCTGGGCATGAGGGCCAAAGAGCCTGCTGCTAGGAGGATGTCCTCTGATCCTGTCTTGTAAATTTAATAAAAGAACTTCACCGGGGTTCTGGGGGCTCTGGCCAAGGTGCTGAAGGACAAAGTTAAAAGAAGGCTGTGTTTGAGTACTGCAGAGCACAATGCAGCGTCCTTGCCAAAGCAACATCGGTGCAGGCCTGCTGGGTATTAATAGCCACAGCTAACATTTATGGAGCGTTTACAATGTGCCAGCTGCCGTGCTAAGCACCATTTAATCCTCACAATGACCCTTGGAAGGAGTGGTTATTATTATCACCGTCAACCTTTTGTAGTTGGCAATGCCGAGAATAGGAGTGGCTGAGCTACTTGTCTGAGTCACACAACTACTTCTGGGGTCCCTGACACCAAAGCTCCTATCCTTTCCCACTGTGCTCCAATGCCTTCATTCTTAGGCCTTCCTGCAAATATCATGACCTGAGGACAGTGGCTGAGGGGCTACTGGGCTTCTCACTCTGGATGGGTTTACATTGCAGGGGCTTTTCAGTTCCAGGTCAGGGTCATGGTGCCTTGGTTTTGGAAGCTCTATTCTTAGTCTGTCTGGAGGAGGGGGTCTGTTGATTTCACAAGAGGACTCTGGATGCCAGCCTGCAGCTGTGGCATACAGGGTGATCCATAGTCACCTGCAGGATGAATGCTCTTGGCATGATGTCTGATCAGGAGATGTCCCTTGAATACCTGAGGAGTGTGGTCAAGCTGTCCCTTCCTCCATTCCCTCCCTTCTCTTCAGCTGCACTGTCCTGTCCCCTCTCCTCTCCTGTCCTCTTTTTTGTTCTTCCTTCCTTCCCTGTTTCTCTTCTCTGGGTTTTTTAAAATTCAGAGGCCTTTTTTGATCTTTACTGGAGAAGTTCCAATGCATTCTTATTCTCCAACGTTCATTTTTTCAATATTCTTCCTCCAACTGTAACGACCTTTTGTCATTGTAACAATGCATTATGAAAAGAATGGTGAAATTTTAGTTACACCACTATCTATACCAGTACATTTGTGTGCCATGCAAAGGAAGAAATGAAAAGTGAGTGGATGGGGAGTCAGGAAAACCAAATGCTAGGCTTAGCTCAGCCCTAGGCAGCCGGATGATTTCAGACAAGTCAGCTCAGTGAAAGAAAGCCTGGGTGAAGGCCAAGCCAATCAATGCCTTTGTGTCACTTTCTCACTTCCTGCCCAGTGCCAGTGACTGCTAAGAATCCAGTCCTGCTGGGACTGGGCTGGGGCAAAGGAAGGGACAGTTGAGACTGTCAGCTAGAGGCAGGAGCCCAGCAGGATGCAGAGGGCCCTCAAGTTTTTTCCACCACCAAGGAGCACAGGTTCCTAGTGAGTAGCTGAGACGTCAGCTCTGAGTCTCCTTGCGAGGATATCTTCCCTGACCCCAGCTCTGAAGCACTTGGGAAACTGGAGCAAAACCCAAGAGAAACATCATGGATGCTGTCACTTCTAAGCATCACACTCAAAACTGATCAGAGCATTTTTGAAAACTTCTTTGTTATTTCTGGGGAGATAATGAAATTCTCCTCTAAAATGTGATGCCCAGTCTAGAATTCTAGATGTCCAGGCCTCACAAGTGTTGGAACTCTTTTCAGTATTTCAGAAAGTCTCTTGAAAAGTGTACAGTTACATGGATAATAATAAATACGCTATTAAAATGACAGCTTCACTTTAAAAAAATTAGAATTATACTATAATTCATTTAATGCTCATCTGGTTTGGCAGCCATCTAGATTGTGCCTTGTTTTGTTTTGGTTTGTTTGAGATAAGAGTTCACTCTGTAGCCCAGCCTAGCTCCAAACCCCTTGATCTTCCTACCTCGGCCTCCCAAGAGCAAGGATTACAGGCATGTATCAGGTCACAATTACGAAGATTTTGAGCTAATATTAAGTAGGGAACACAGATGTTATACAGGAGTTTGAAAGGGGCTGAGTTATTTGCTTGAGTTTCTTGGCTTACATTACAGAATTTCTTTGACCCCATTGAAGCTTTGGAAGAAAGCTCTGGTGAAAGATGGAACGGAAAAAAGAAAGGCAGAGCTCTGGCTCCATGTGGCTCAAAGTCTCATCTCAAAAGTCCCCACCTTGGAGTCAAAAGAGGATTTCTAAGGCTACACAGTAAGTAAGAGGGAGACTTAGGCTCAAGACACCCCTCCAAATTGAGGTTCAGATGATTTTCCTCAGTCCCCTAATGAAGCCTTTGCATGCTTTGGGGCCTTTGTCCAATTACTTAAGTTCTACAGGAGCCTCTGCTTTCTGCCTCTTTTTAACTCTCTTCTTTGGGAACCAGAGCCATAACTTGCTTCTGTGAATGATGGAGGCTGTGTCTTCTCCATCCTACATACCAGGTATACAGCCAGTGCCTCTGTGTCATCTTTAAATGCTCTTTGCTCTGCACCCCTCCTGGGGCCTCCTGTTGGGATCCTCTCAAAAACCTTAGAAGCAGATTTAAACCACCACATAAATACCTTATCTTTGTAAAACCTTCAGTATCTCATAAATGCTTTAGGGGTCCTCACTGTGCAAGAGCCTTGTATCAGCCAGGTAAGTTAAGCACGAAGATTGAGTCTGTCTGCACTCTACAATTGAAGAAATGGTGACTCTGTGGGTTTAGGGACCTGCTCCGTGTTACTCAGAGAAAGTGTTAGAACAGGAATAGAAACCACTGATTCTGGTTTTCTTTGCACTCCAGTGTAGGCTGTTTTTCTAGGTTCCTAATTCCAAGTGTCTTTTAAACTGAGGACATAGATGGCTATCTTCTGTTCTCTACTGCAACCATTGTATGCTTTGTGTTCATCGGCATTCTTCTATTACCTAGGTTCTCCAGGACCAATTCAATTCCCAGCCTCTCTTTAAATAACTTATTTTATAGGAAGAAAACTAGTATTTCTCAGGGGGCTTCTAATGAGTTCTGATTATCACTAGGAGTGAACAAGAAGCTAATCTGGACAGCAGCAAGGTCCTGCTGTAGATTTCATGGCTCAATGAACTTTATTTTTCCCTTTGATACCCAGACCAGCTAAAGAGTGGGAGTTCTATGATTCTACCTACATTCTTCTGCTGCAGAAAGGATCCATCCTGGTTAAATGAAGGAGAAATGAGAACTGCCAAATAGAAAGCAGTCTCCCTTCCATCTCTGATCCTAACTGCTTGAGGTTTTGGTGGACTCTGCATCTGTGTGTGTGTGCGCGTGCGCGCGTGCGTGTGCGCGCGCACATACGCGCACACGGGCATTTGGAAATTTTGTTCAAGGCTGGTTCTCTACCAGTTGAGCCACACCTCCGTTTCTGTGTTATTACTGATTAATTGAAGATAAGTCTCTAGGATTTGACGATCTGGGCAAGCTTTGAACTGAGTTTCTCAGCTCTCAGACTCCAGAGTAGCTAAGGTTACAGGTATGAGCACAAGCACACCACTCTTTCTAGCTTCTTTTTTTATCCCTCCATGGATCTGGATTCCCCAAGATGATGATTAGCTTCTACCCCAAATTTCAGGTGCTTTCTTGGGGGAAGTCACAGAGCTAACCGGGGAGGAGGAGGTTGACTCGGACATGTGAAAGCCCTGCTGCCTTCACATCACTACTCAGGAGGAAGAGGGTCTTTTAGGTTGGCTGTGGTCTCCATCATAGGTCTCTGCACTGTGCTGGGACATGAAGAAAGAAATTGCTTCATGTGGAGGCAGTCAGTGGATAGAAAGTGAAAGAATCTGCTTTGGAAACACATTTCTCACAGCAAATAACATTTAGATGACCGTGTCTGCAAATGCCATTGTGGCATTTGCTAAGTTAAATACTGTGCCTCTGCTTGCTTGACCTTCCCCTCACGCCTGCCCTGTGTTGCTCCTGGGGTCTGAGAGTGTCACCTTGGGGAAGAACCCTCCCCTTCCTTCTGTCCTCTAAGGGCAGGATGCCCGCTTCATAACCTGAACTGCTGAACCCATGCTCTCAGCTGATTCTAAGCCAGTGGTTCATGATGTGAAGGCAAGGATAGAATTTTCTTGATTCTTCAAAGATTGTGGCCTTTGCTTCTTATGAGCCTACAGCTCAAGAGATAGTGTATCTTTAAAAATATATTTTCCCCTACATGATCACGCTACTGTATCATTTGTGTTTATTCTCCTCCATGTTTTCTTGGTCTTGACTTTTTTGGGGGGCTCAGTCATGGCTTGAACTCAAGGCCAGGGTTCTGTTTTTGAGCTGTCCTGTTTAAGTCCAGCATTTTGAGCCCCAGTTCTACTTCTGGTTTTCCAGTGACTAACTGGAGATAAGAGTCTCACAGACTTTCCGGTCCAGGCTGGCTTGAAACAGGGATCCTCAGATTGCAGCCTCCTGTGTAGCTAGGATTACAGGTGCAAGCCACCAGCACCTGACTCTCTTATTTTTATAAATATGATTTGTCTTCAGAAGACAGGCTACTGGCAAAGGGCAGTGTATTTTACTATATAGAACCATCTTTACACACAGACCTGCTATGCTTGGGCGTGTGTATATCCATGTCTGCATAGGGTCATTGAGCATAAAGAAGCACATAGATGGTTATGTGGACTATCTGGGTGAGGGATGCCTTGATGGAAGGAAGATAAAAGAGAGAAGAACAGGCTGGTTGAGAAAAGAGAAGGAAGAAAGCATTACATTTAAGGAAAGCAACTCCTCCAAAAAAACGCCCTTTCTTCCTCCTTGAAAGCATTTTTGTTGTATCAGTGTTAGTTTTAAGAAGAAAGAGAAAGGGAAAGAGAGAGAGAGAGAGAGAGAGAGAGAGAGAGAGAGAGAGAGAGAGAGAGAGAGAGAGAGAGAGAAGGTAGAGAAGAGACTACCAGCATATAGACCAAAGATGGTGAATCAGTCAGACATATTTGTGTATTTATTTAAATTTTTTACATATGTGTATCTGTAAAGAAATTATGGTGAACACAATTAAAGACAAGAAGAAAAACACCGTGTACATTGCCAAAATTTGGTGAATGAAGTGTGGATGCTGAATGGTGTAGGGTGTATGGATAACTTTATGGATTTGAGGTTTCGAGAAGCTATTTTTATATATAATATATTGCTTGCAATGTGATCTCAATGTTCTTGGGTTTGTGGGCTGGGGGACCTGCCTGAGAGGCTCAGTTTGTCCTTTGGTTACCTTGTTCACAACCAAGTTGTGATGCTAATAATGAAAATGACAGGGCTGTAGCCTGGGTGGACTGAATGACATGTAGGGGGAGGGGCTAGAGAGTCCCATCTCTAATGAGCATCCCAAGTGATTTTTATATTCATTAAAGCTTCAGATCCATTGCTCTAGGCGTTGTTAGCTGCCAAAGTGATGCACTGCTTTTATAATTAACTTTATTCAAACAAAACAAAACAAAGATTTATTATTTACTATATTAAAAAATCATGGTTCATTGTTTGACCTTCCTTTGTTTTGCTGCCGGTATTTAAAAGACCTAGTTCATGTGAAATTGCTAATGTGTAGATAGAACTTCTAATAAATCTATTTAACTTGGTGAGAACTAAGTCTCCAAACTGAAAATAACTCCACTGCACAGCTTGGTGGAATGCTGACCTGCCCATAGGGAAGGAGCTTGAGTCTTTTGTCATCCTAAAACAAACTTCTAAAAGTAACATGAATCAACTGAGCTGGGCAGCCATGGCTCAGGCGTATAATCCTAGCTACTCAAGAGGCTGAGCACTGAGGATCATGGTTTTAAGCCAGTTTGGGAAGACAAATCCAAGAGACTCTTATCTCTAGTGAACCAGAAGAAATTTGGAAGTGGAGGTGACTTCAGTGGTAGTGTCAGCTGTGAATGTAAGGCCCTGAGTTCAAGCCCTAGTAGACGCATAATAAATAACACACAAACAAATCTATCAGACATAAACATGAGTGGAAAATAATACACATCAGCTTCCTTATCTAGTCCTAACATCTCTGTGTGTTCTTCAAATGCATTTTGTCATGACTAAAATATTATGGGAGAATTTACATAACCCCCCTTGACCCATTCTTTCCCCTGCTTCTCTAATGGTTGTGTAAAAGTCTATTGTATATAGATACCACATTTTTTTTGGATCCAGTCACCTACTGTGAGGCATCTGGGTTGTTTCCATATCGTGGCTCTTGGGAACAGTGCTGCAATGAGCATGGATATGCAGCTGTGCTTATCATATCCTGGATTCATGATGCTCAGGATAGATGCCTAGGAGAGATATGGCTGGTTCATAGGGAAGGTCTATGTTTAGGTTTTTGGGGAACCTCCACACTGCTTTCCAGAGTGGTTGTTTTAGTTTACATTCCCACCAGCAGTGCAGTAGTTTAACAGATTGTTTTTAAACAATATAAATGGTATCTTACAGTATGCATTTCTCTGCAAATAGGTTTGTTTTGCTCAGTGATTTGCCACATTGACCCATGTAACTCTAGCTCATTTTAACTATAATACAGTATAGAATGATTAGAGAGGTATATTGTTGTCAAATACATTTTTAATCTATGCTTTTTATGGAAAGTTAAGGTATTTTCATTTTGTTAACTATTGTATTATAAAGCATGTCAGATAAATGAACTCTTCGCTAATTTCTCCAAATGTATAAAGCCTTTTTTTTGTTTTAATGCAGGGTTTCAAGCATACTAGGTAAACATTATACAACTTGAGCTATACCCCAAGACATTTTTTTTTTTAATTCTGTTTATGTGCTTTTCCCAGATAGGGTCTCATTGCTTAGGCTGTCTTCAAACTCATGATCCCCTGAGATGGCCCCCTGAAAAGCTGGGATTATAAGCATATACCAGCATGCCCAGCTGCATGTGAGTTTTTTATGTATCATATGTTGGAAGGTGGGTCATAGTATATGTATATCTTCAGCCTTATTTTTTATTTGTACTCCAAACAAAGCATACCAGTTTCCATAATGACTTCTTACATATTCCAGTTTTTCCCACTTCCTTGGTCTCAGATAGCAAGAATAGAAAATAGAAATACAAACTGAATAAAGAAAGTGACCTAGCAAGCTCTTTTCCTAGCCAGTGGACATTCCATGCATGTGGCCACTTTCCTTCAAACACAGTCCATGTGTGTTGATGAAACTGATTAGGCATTTTGGAGTCAGGATTAAAAGGTATACATGAAAAGAGCCTTATCTTCTGAGAGCTTAACAACTAACTGGAAAGCTAAGATATACACTATAAATAAAAGTTAATTATTTAAGTTACAAATTAACAGCAAGAGAAAAAGTTATCCCTGGATACTTTGGATTTATTATGAAATGGCTCATGCCTACATTTATTCTAAAGAGTTCACAAGACAGGGAAGTTGCAGAAATTATGGGATTCTAATTTGCCACAGAATGGTTTCCTAGCAACCACCACTAGATGCAGGCAGCTAACTCCACCGTTTTGAACTCTACTTATTCTGTAAGAAAAATGATTCAAATAAAAGCCAGTTTAAAGTAGCATTCCACTGGGAAAAGTGTATTTGAAATATGTAACTTTGGGGATAGAGGCATGGCTCTGGTAAAGTTTCGAAGCTCTGAGTTCAAATCCCAGTATTACCAAAACCAAAAGGAAGGGAGGTAGGGAGGGAGGTAGAGAGGGAGGAAGGAAGGAAGGAAGAAAGGAAGGAAGGAAGGAAGGAAGGAAGGAAGGAAGGGAAGGAGGGAAGAAATGTGACTTTTTATTTTTAGAAGGTCCTGAGGCTTGAACTCAGGGCCTAGGAGCTGTCTCTGAACTTTTTTGCTCAAGGCTAGCCCTCTACTGCTTGAGCCACAGTCCACTTTTGGCCTTTTATTAGTTAATTGGAGATAAGACTGCGCAGGCTGGCTTGGAACTGTCATCCTCAGATCTCAGCTTCCAGAGTAGCTAGGATTACAGGTGTGAGTCACCTGTGCTGGGCTGGGTCTGCGACTTTTTGAGCAAAGTGTTGTCTTTCACTGGAACCAGCAAAGATGACTTATGGAAAACAAAAGGACACTGGACTCTGAGACTTGGGCATCGAAGTTTTCCCAGGAGTTAGATTTGGGCAGTGATGAACAAAGGGAGCAAAAGACAGTCTGGCAAAAGTGGGAGCCAAAGTTCCCTATAGTGGAATGATAGACCTGTGCAATGTCTTACCCACACCTGGCTCTGAAAGTTACAGCTTAAGGGTGGGAAATTAGACATCTGCTGATCCCAGGGGATCTGCAGTAATTGCATCGTCATCCTGCATCACCATCCTGCTGTAGATAAAGCAGCATTAGTGCCACAGCACATTCTCTTTTCTCTCACTGTTTCTTACCAACTCTCATGCTGACTGGTTGGAAGAGAAGACCTTGTGGCTATTCCAGGAAGAAGGGCCATGAGGGGATTGTTTATGCCAGCTTGCAGTACACCTGTCACCACAAACTTGAACCTTACAGAGGAAGCATTCATTGTTGAAGGAAAAAGATGCCAAACTCCTTCAGCCAGCATCATAAAACAAGAACATGTTCCAGAGTCCTTTGAATAGAAAAACAGGCTGGCAGAGTGCTGGACCTGGGAGAGACAGTTTTGTACATCGGATAATTAGAATATAAAGAAAGGGATAATTTGGCCTTGTTATGTGGTGAGTTGTGTCTAATTTCTCTAGAAGTGAAAACTACCTGTTTACCCTTTAAACTTTGTAAAAAAGAAAAAAACCAAACAAACCAAAATAAAACAAAAAACAAACCCCAAACAAAAAAATTACTCTCAGTTACCCATAGAGTCACTCATGAGGAAAAAACATACTTCTTTTTCTTTAAAGTTCAGTCAAGAAAACAGAATAAAATACTAACAAAAAGATGCTGAAACAATGTTTATGATTTTTGTCATCTTTTAAGGTTTTAAGGTCAGTTAAATTTAGAGTTTAAGATTAGAGTTCTGTTCATCATGTCACTTTAGTGCTGTTTTCTCATGCCATAATTTTTCCAGTATGTCAGATGTCACTGAAAACCTTTAGATAGCCATGTGATTCTAAATTTGAGAATTTTCTTAACAAATGTTTGTTTTGACTGGTGCATCAAGCCATCTAAAACTCTGCAGACAATCTTCATTTTTTGATATAGCAATTTTGATCAAAAATCAATTTACTTGAATATTTTGTAGTATTAGAGATACAAAAATATGTTTCTAGATCCTGCCAAAGTCTTCTGATTTTGCTCACCTTAATTCAGCCTATGCTCTGACATGCAGCTGTTTACAGACATCAATTCATCGAGGCCTGCAGAGGCAGGGTAAATCTGCAGGAATTTTTGTGAACCACTTGTTAAACAGCTATTTCTTTTTTCAAATGTTTTCCCTAAAGTTGCTTAGATAATTTTATTTTTTCATATATTTTCTATTGTAATCAATAGAAGGGCTACATTGTATTCACCAGATAGAAGGTGCATTACTTCACAAACACTGATACCCTTTCTCATGTCTTGGTCCCCATTTCCCTCCCCCCACCCCCACCCTCATCTTGTTTCCCCCCCTTCCCTATCTGATTTCAAATAACCAAAAACACATATATACAATATATCAGATAACAGGGTGAAATACTGTAACAATATGAGATAACCAAGGGACAGCAAAAGAGATGAGAGATAACATAGTACATTAAGGACAACAATCACTCATTATATGGCTTTTGTTTCTATCTCCTGAAGGTCCTTTCATTTAGCATGTCATACTATATGGCCTTATGTATCTAGGTTTTACTCTATTGTAAATCTCTGCTAGGAGAGCTCAAGGTTTCTACTGATTATGACAAATGAGGGAAACCATTGAGCCTATGTTCCTGTGAGTCTGGCTTACTTCACGTAATAGGATTTTTTCTAAGTCTTTCCATTTCCTTAGAAATGGAGCAATGTCGTTCTTTCTGATAGCAGCATAGAATTCCATTGTGTACAAATACCACATCTTGTTGATCCACTCATCAACTGAGGGGCATCTGGGTTGGTTCCATATCTTAGCTATAGTACAGCTATTTCTTGTAAGAAATAAATAATATAAATTCACATTTAACTAAAATATATTAAAAAGAAATGTAATAAGTACTCAACACATATCATGTCTTATTATTTTTACTATTGTCTACACCTTGTGTTTTTTCAAATTTTAATATCTATTATATCTGTCTGGACATATTATATAGGTGTTTTTCTTCTTGACTTGTGCCCACTGACATAATATTCAACTTTTTTTTTTCATCTTAAAAGAAAGAAATATTTATTTTGGTGCATGGTTTCAAAGGATGCAGCCCAAGATGCTGTTGCTTTGGGCTGATAGTGGCAGACAGTCATGGGAAAGTACATGGTTGTCAGAGCTTGTTCACTTTGTAGCAGCCAAGAACCAGAGGCAGAACGGGGCCAGGGTTCTAGTCTCCAACTTTAAGAACATATCCTCTACTGACTGTACATTGTATGAATTATTAGCTAATGGGAACTACTAAGGGATGGTCAGTATTACTGGGCTGTATCTTTTTTTTCTTTATTAACATTGATTTTTATATCTATATAGTTATGTTATATTTCTGATTTTTAAAATCAGAAAACACTACATTGGTTGTTAGGGATATTTGCCAGCATACTCCTAAAGCAGATGTCACCTCCCACAGACATCAAAATAAACTGTAAATCATTGGCTAACACTAATTGCCCTTTGCCACTCAGCTCCTGGGCTCCCAGCAAAATAGAGTCCAAAAGATATTCTATTATCAAAACAAAAGTATCAACCCCCCAGAATCCATTCTTTAAAACTCTCAGGTACACTGTTTTGTTTTGTGGCTTATACATAACACTCGAAACTTCTTTTCTCATGGGCAAAAGAAACCTCTATAAAGTCAATTCAAGCTTCTCCATGTCCTCTTTCTTTTGGCACTTCTAGCCTAATGTCTGTTCTGCCTGTTGGGGAGCTCCCTTCTCCAGCAGCTTTGATGAAACACCCTCCATTGACCCCCCAAAGGACCAGAGAGTCAGAAGTGCCTTTGGTTCATGCTGCTTATTATCAGTTTAGCTCCTTAAGTGCTGAGAACATGCCCCCCTGCTGGTTAAATCCCTTGTTTTTGCCTCTTGGTTGCACTAAGATAATCACTAAGTATTCATCATACAAGGACAGTGTACTAGGCAATGCTCTGACTGAAAAACAAGTGGTTTTTATCACTAAACTCAGAGCCATTCCAACATAATATGAATTTAATGAGGACTTGAGAAAAGCCCAGTGGATAGGTAGATGATGGGAAATCTGTCCTTCATCCATTAGAAAGCCAGAAGCAACTGACAGTAAGGCTTGCCATCCTTGGTATATTTTTTATTATTAACTATTTTTATTTTTATTTTAAAGGTGATGGGCAGAGAGGCTAGCAGGTTGTAAGTCAGAGGTAATGAGTATATGTCTTTTTGGACAATGTCACTTCTTCCTTTGCTCTCTGAGTCTTCCTCCCTCAGCCCCCATCTTGGTATACATTTTTGATGATGCTGATATATTTTTGAAACACAAAATTAAAAAACTAAAGCCATCATTGAAAAATGTACTGTCACATGGATTTAGAGTCTGAGTCCTTCTATATCAACGAAACACCCATCTCTCGTCTATTCCACAGTAGCTTAATTGAGCATGTCAGAAACCTAGGACCAAGTCTTTCCAGGATTGTAGAGACTCCTGTCTGTAGGTAGACAGAGCTGTGAGAGCAGGGTGTGAAGAAGATGGTAGAGAATCCAGTTACTATCAGCTTACATCCTTTAGGGTGTCAGTTCTTAAGGGTGAAACCAAAGGATAAGATTTTTTTCCTGTGTGTTGTGTGTTACCATAGAGGAACTTACAACTTTAACCTTTAAAGCAGATAATCCTTGTCCACTATGTCATCTGCAGTGATAAGGGTAGAGATGTAGATTTCATACTTTCTGTACATTTCACTCCCCTTTATCTCGAAACAAGATTTAAACAAAGCACATAAAATGGAGCCACTGGCGTGAATGTGTAAACTCTTCTAGGCCCTGACCTCCTTTTTCAGCTTCCCTGTTTCTCTGGAAGGAAAAGGGAACTAGAGCTAAATTGTGTTTCTTGAACAGCTTTAGGAAAGTGTTTGACCCTGATAGCTACCATCCTGTCACATATCGGAGACCCAGGGCTTCCCCAGCATCCTCTGCCTCTGTGTCAGAGACAGCTCTGCACTCTGCCTACCAAGTCTCAGAAAATCTCAAGCAGAAGTGGTGTTTTTAGTGGAAGATCATGTTGCACTAGTTCAGCCTCAAGCTGCGTTGGTCCCATAGATACAATTAGTTACTCAACAGCAGAAAGCTTGTTCTGTTGTTGGCAGGTATCTTGGCACATTACCCACGGAACAGATGGCTTCTGGTTCCACAAATTAGATTTCCAGATGATTGTCTAATAAGAATATCAACCAGCTACTCCTGCCTTGGCCTTGCCGCCTCTCTGACAAACTGGAATGAGTCTAGGTAGATGTGCTGACCTCCCATCAATTACCTCTTCCTCTGGGTGAGAGCACAGTTGAGATAGAGCTGAGAGAGGGCAGGGGAGTCTGCTCTTGGAAGACATTTAATTAATCTGCAACGTGCATCTCTTCCTGCCCTTTCCTCTAATCCCCATTCTGCCTTTCTTAAATGGTCTCCACTTCTCAGTAAGATTGATGCAATGCAAATGAGAACCTTGCCCCATCACTAAGAGGTAAAACAGGAGGAGATTCTGCAGCAGAATCACCTGTCAGTTCTCTCCAGCCCCCCGTACTAATCCTTTAGATTATTCTAACTAGCCAAGGTAATTCTTCTACCATGCTGACCTCTTGCCACACCCAAGGAAATTGATCGAAAGGAACCCGTCTGGACTTGTCAGAGCCAATCAGATTTCCTTGCTTGAAAAACAAAGAGGGAGGAGTCGGGAGGCAGAATAGCTTCTTTCACAGACACTAGGGGAACCATCCTGGCCCTAAAGAGGTCCTTCAAATCTATTTAGTCATCTCCTCTTTCGATCCCATGTCATCCAGCTATTTAGAAAACATTTCCCCCTATTTCAATTTGCATGCATATTTTCTGTACAGCCAAGTCTGTCCTACTCTAATGTCTCTTTTGAATTCCTTTCCCAAAGGAAAATGATAGAAACCACACTGCTGCCTTGACTATGACTGTCCCTCAAACCCAGAAATGGCAGATGCACACCACTGTTCCAGGCAAGACATTCCTGCCCAGAGAGAGACACGGTCAAGTTCAATTATTAATGGCGTAGGGCCTGATCTGAGGGGCCATCACCCAATGCAGCTTGCCTTGCCCACATCTCCACATCACACCAATATTTGTTTCAAAGTTGCCAGCTGATGGAGCTTTGGTTCTCTGTCTCCGGCTTGCCTAACTGGTTGTGTTTGAGTGTTACACCTGTCAGGTTGGCTACCAACCGTGTTGATTTAATTAGCTGTTTTATAAGATGGAGCTCTAGAGTAGAGGAAGCAGGGCCTCTTGTGACAGATTCACCAGCAAGGATGCAATTGGTGCAAACTCAGGGCCAGGTGTTGATTGAGAAGAGTTCCTGGAGGCAGGTATACAACTAGACAGCTAGTCAGGTGGGGAAGAGGGTGAGTCCTTCTGGTTTTGCTCTATATTTTCTGTATCAAACTTGTATGCCAGGAAGTGCCAGAAGCTCTTGGACTCAGTATCTATAAAGTGGATGGTTACTTGTGGAGACCTAAGGAAAATGGTTATCCAACTCCCTGCCTACGTCAGTGAGGGAATGCAGATACATTGTCCATAATCCTCATCTTAGTTCCCCTCTAGACTTGGGATGTTTGGTTCTAAGTCTGGCCAGCTCCATCAGAGACCACTATCTTCATTATTTGGGGCAGTCCTAATGTGTACCTTTTTAGGAGCTGCTAGCCAACCTTAAGAGAAACTTATATATACTGCCTTTGGCCAAAGGCAGACTCAGGTAGCGACTGTCTCTTTAGCATGCACCTTCAGTCTGTTGTGACTTGTTTGTACACCTGGTGACCCATTCCTGACAGTGAGGTCATTGTCAGGGGTGTGCTAGAGAAGCTAGGTCAGGAATGTATGACTTCCTTGTTTATAGAAGAGCAGACCAAGAGGCCTGACCATAGGGAAGAGGTCAAGCAAACTGTGAAAAGGTCATTTCCAGCTGTGTCTAGCTTAAAACAGAGCCAGCTCCATGCAGTCAGGTGGTGCCACACGGTTGGCTGAGTCTTCTGAGGGAATTGGTTCTTATTCCGTGGTCGATGATCATTTATCTTCTTCATGCTGACTCATTGTTTTCTTCCTGGAAATTCCTGGGGGCCAGGTATCAGTGGCACACACCTGTAATTCTAGCTACTCAGGAGGCTGAGATCAGATGAAGGATCTCATTTCAAAGCCAGCCTGGGCAGGAGAGTCTGTGAGACTCTGTTGGCCAATAAACTACTGGAAAAGCTGAAAGTGGTACTGTGGCTTGAGGGGCAGAGCACTCACCTTGAGCAAAAGAGGCCCAGGGACAGTGCCAAGTCTGGAGTTCATTCCTCTGCTGTCACTGTGTTTGATTTTGGCATCCTGTGTCTTGAATACATTCATCTGAATTGGGGAAGGGAAGGGAAACAACAAGATGGTGAGACAAAGGACAAAGGCAAAACCAACAAGACAGTATGTTAGAAATGAACTTTACAACTGATTGGGGGAAGGAAAGTGAGAGAAAAATGAGGGAGGAGTAACAATGTTCTACAAGAAGTGTACTCATTACCTTATGTACGTAAGTATAACCCCTTTGTGCATCGCCTTAATAATAAAATTAAAAATTAATAATTAAATCAATTAATTAAAATTAAGTAATTTTTTTAAAAGACAGAAAAGGCAAAAAAGGAAGAAAAAGAAGAAATTTCTGGGAGCTTGTAACCAAGTTAATATGAAATATAAATGAGCATATGCTTGGAAAACAGGAAATAATATTAAGATGATTTCAACCAGTGGTCATGGTATAGGCTGTCACAGGTGAAAATCAGGCTTTTGGGGATTCACAAGGTAGGACTATCTCTCGAGAAAGCCACTGGCCCAGTTCTGTTTTGTTCTCCTCTTGATATTTTCTTATTAGGAGTCCCTTCGGTCCCTCAACTTGTAAGCCTTTGGAATGCTTTGGATAGGGCTAACTCTTGGACTCAAAAATCTGAAAGAGTAAACCTTAATGTCATGATTTTAAAGAGATAGATAGTCAAGGTAAAAATAATGTAAAGACAAATGATGTCAAAGGACAAATAAGTCACAGTGTCTGTAGTAAGCTCAGGGTAGGAACAGTTTTATGGGGAAGTTTTCAAGCTCCAGCGGCTCTCTCTCAATAGTGCTTTACATGCGGTGCTATGTAATCCAAGGGTGACATCACATCTGTGTATGTGTGGGTCCACACAAGGCCTTGTTAAACAATGTCTGTTGGCTGTTTGCTTTATGAAAGGCCTGGGATTACAAGCTGACAGAGGAAAAAGAAAGGGATGTGAAGATCTACTCTTATACTCACAGAATTTGTAGGATTAAAAAAAAAAGTTCTTGTATCCTGTAGACCAAACAATTGAAAGGAAATTCTCTAAAAATCATAATCTACGAAGTACCAGTGGCAGTAGAGGACCCAGGAGGGGAAAAAAGACGGAAAAATCCATCAATCTTCTCTGGAATAATTAATAAACATATTTTGAGTTAAGGGCCATCCAGACAAGTCCTCGGTCTGCCCACAACAATGTGAATGTCACGATGATCTTTGATTTGCTAAGCAAATGACAAAGGTAGTTTGGTTGATCTGTCAACATCATTTAAAGAACTCTCACCATCAGGTCTGTTAATGGGAGTTCATTAATCACTAGCTTCCTTTCTCTTTGAAGTCCTATCAGGTAATTCCTCACCTTACCATGATTGGATAGTATTGTTGCCTAGCAATAAACTATTGGTACCCCTTTCACCAATAATCTGTATAAGGTAAATTTGTTGTTATTGGTTTTATTTTATTTTTGAGACAGGATCTTATTATGTAGCTCAGGTTGGACTCAAACTTTTCCTGCTTCAGCCTTCTGAGTGCTGGAATTTCATGTGTGCACTGTCATGCCCAGATGATGGTAAGGATGATCATATATCAGAATATTTGTGTATGGGAGAGTACATATGTTTCTGGAAGGGAGGATATGTGTGTGTGTGTGTGTGTGTGTGTGTGTGTGTGTGTGTGTGTTTGCGTGCATGCATGGGTGTGTGCGTTTGAATGAATGCTTACATGCATTCTCAGCATGCACCACCAAATGACCCCAATAAAACGAGAATATTTTCATTTTCCTAACTCATTCTCATGAGGCTATTTATTTTTCTTATACTCTTGCCTGGAAATTCAAAGTAATTGCCACCACGTGGGCACCAGCCTGTTGATTCTGTTCTCAGGAGCCAAGCCACCAGGCACCCAGGAGGTTTGGTTTATTTAACCAAAATGAGTAGCGTGTGCTTTGCCTCTTATTTCTTTAAGTGCCCTTTCATTAAAACAGCTAATCACATTCATTTCCTAGCGCATTATTGTCGACTTTAAAAAATGGGCGTCATGGTTGGATGTGTTTAACAAATCTTGGTGTATTGGTTGGGACACCTTGGGAAACACCAAACACAAATGCTGGCTGAGTAAAAGGTTATGTTACTATTCACAGTGGGTATGGGAGTTTTATCCAGAAGTAGGATAGGCTGAAGATGAGAATAACAAGTTTTAAATTGAATCTTGGGTTGAAGATCACTAGGACATAGAACAAAATGAGGACTGGATGCATATGACTGTAGCACTTGCAAATGAGACAGGATAGTCTCTGCATTCTCCTCTAATCCCAGATAAAAATCTTTCTTGGTACTAAATGGGAAGAGAATATGGGCTGATGTGATTGAGTACAGGAGGCCCTGTGCGGGCTGACAGCTACTTTCTTCATTAAGGTGATGTGTGATATTACGGATGACCTTGTCTAAGACAATTAAGAACATAAAATAAATGGAGTGGCTTTGGCTCAGTTGACCGCCAGCTCAATAAGGACCTGCCAAGTCTGTGTAAATCCAACTGCATTAGGAGAAGCCTGGAGACTAGAATAGAGAAGAGAGGCTCACGGCATCCTCCCCAGAACAGAGCACTCTGGAATGATCTTTTCCAGACATGAAATGTGGCTTCATCTTTGCAACTTGAGAACCATGGGTGCAGCTTGGAGAAATCATACCTGATCATATAAAAGTATATGCAGATGTACATATACTTTTAGAGTGCTCAAAGGGGATTCATTTATGACCTCATGAAGCTTCACAACAACCCTCTGATTTAACATCCCCATGGGGTAATAAAGGGTAATGGGCTGGCCAGAAGATGGAATTTCCAAAACTTAAACCCAAGTTCTTTGCCCTAGGACTAGGTTATTTCTACCAGGCTGCTTCCCTGAATTAAAACAAGCCACCAGACACAGTGGCCAAGATTGAAGAGCTCACATACTAGAGGCAGCTTTCTGGCCCATAAAAAAGGGGCCCTGACAGCCACTGTCAAATGTTTGAAACCTTATCATATATATGGAGGATGGGGGAAACTTCTTTGTAGTTCCTCCAGAATGAAGACTATTTGCCTGGAATTATACACCAACACAGAGGACAGTGCAAAGCCATGTCTGAAGGAGAATGATATCTACATAGGTCAACGAAGCAATGGACTGAGAACAACAGGACGGCTTGGAAGGTGGGGGTCATGGCTCATGGAGGCAGGAGGAAGGAAAGTCACTACTGCTATGTCTGCATCTGGACTTCTATTGCTTTTTGGGGGCAGCCTGAGTTAGTCCACAATGCCCTCCACACACACACTCAGTTTTTATTCCCCCACATCAGTTGGCTCTGTGAGAGTCTTTGTCCTGGAAGGGAGCTCCCTGGCTGGTCAATTTTGAAGTTAGTTATAATTCAATGCCCCCTGCTTTGGGAGTGTTATAGCTCATACTCTCAGACAAGCCTGCAGATGTCTCCATCCCCTAGCCTTTAAAATTCTCCTAGTCTAGAGCTGTGGCTGTTCTGGGATTCCCTTGGCCCCCATCACAACTACTGACAATACACAAGGCTTCTAGCTAGTGGTTTACTTCAATCTGCATTTGGAGCTCATCTATATCAACTAGTTTTAGGATACATGTTGCTCATAGCTCAGTGTTTTGGCTTTGCTACATAGTAGCTCTGCTTGTTTGTAGATGAGGTTAAGAAGATTCAAAGCCCCACCCATCTCCTCACTGCTGCCATCTGGCCAGCTCTACTCTGGACTGCTTTGGGTAACTTCAAGCTTCTGGACTCATCAGCTCATGTTAGGAATATGCGGGTTTTTACAGAATCCAATTCACTCTTAGAAACTATCATTGGCATATAATAAAAAGAAATTTTTGGTGGAAGAACTTGGGGTTATGAAATAAATTAAGCTCTGATGGTTCATAATTTAGAAAAGAAAAGTGAAGATGTGAAAATAGAAAGAGGTGTTTCTTCAGAGTGAGTTATGGTCCGGGGCCTGGTAAGCTATGCCAAGTCTCTACACTTTGCATTCTTCACCCCTAGAGGAAAACAATTCTCACAGTTGGGTATCCAGCTCAGTAATCTATCAGTTTTGTCTGACTAAAGTCACATCATTAATGGACACCAAATCTTGCTCAATTTAAAGGTTCATTTTTCTTTTGGCTGTTGGCAAAGGCAACATTGATTATGGGTTATTAGCACCCACCTCCTCTTATTTTGAATGTGTTGGGAGCATTTGTCTGCATACCAACTATAAGCAGCAGTACCAGGGCTCAGAATCCTCTTTCTAATCTGAGCCCAAGGACATGTGCCAGTGTGTCTGACTGTACGCAAGGATTTGCTCAGAGCTTTCTTAGAAAGATGAAGGGTGGGGAGGCGGGGAGAACTTTTCCCCACTTCCATCTCACAGTCCATTTGGGTTCTTTTTCACTTGTCCATCCACATCCATTTGTTCTCTTATGCACTCACTAAGTATTATAGAGTGCTGACTAGTGGAAAAGTGAAAACAACAGAGACTATGGAGAGATGAGTTTCCTAAGCCACGTGGGGAAGTAGCCACCTTACCACATCCCACAGAATGTCCTCCACAGAATGTAGAAACTGTACCCACAGAAGCCCTAATACTGCTTCCCTCTCCTTCCTTTCAGTACTCTTGTCTTCCACTTTGGGATATCACTGTGGCATACATGCCCCTCTCATAACCTCTCCAGGACTTGGCAGGGGTCTCCACTGGCACCAAGACTTTACAGGAAGGACAAACAGCTAATATCCCCCTCTGCCCCTGCCCGAGGAAGCTAACTGCTGGGATGGTGTGTGCATCCCAGAGCCACTCAGCACTTTATTTTGCTTTTCTGGCTCAGTCCTAATTGGCCCCACAGATCCTTACCATTAACCATGTGTGCTCCTTCCTAGGCTGCTGGAACAAATTACCATAAACTCAGTGATCTTTTGTTCTGGGGCTCAGAAGTCTCATTGGTCCAGAATGAAGGTCTTGGCAGGGTGTGATCCTTCTGGAGGCTCTAGGGTAGGACAGAAGTCTTCATGTCTTGCTTCCTTTAGTTTCTAGGAGCTACCTGGACTCCTTGGCTCATCATCAAGACCAGCAGCAGAGCTTCTTTTCCCCTCTCTGACTTCAGCTTTTGCTATCTCATCTTCTTTTAATTGTGATCTTGGCTTCTCATCTTGGACCCTATGATTATGCTGGACTTTTTTCTTCAGTGTTTTTGTTGTTGGGTTTTTTTTTTTGGCCAGTTCTGGGTCTTGAACTCAGGGCCTGAACACTGTCCTTGGGCTTTCTCAAGGCCACTTGAGCACAGTACCACTTCCAGCATTTTCTATGAATGTGCTACCTAGGAATAGAACCCAGGTCTTCATGCATGCTAGGCAAGCACTCTACCACCAGGCCAAACTCCCAGCCCCTATACTAGGCTTTCTTACACAATCAAGGATCATGTCCCAAAGTCAGGGTTTTCTACTCAGATGTAACAGAAAAATTATCTTTTTTCTATTCTCTCTCTCTAGCTCTTTTGCTTTTAGTCTGTGGTGCTGGGAGTTGAGCTCAGACCCTTGTACATGTTAGGTGCCCTATCACTGGGCTAATCCATTTACAAGTCCTGAGATGTGGACATCCTTGTAGGAAGATTATTCTGTCAGCCTGCCCAGTCTCACAATCCAAAAAATCCAGACAAAGCTCTCAGCAACTGAGTTCAGCTACAACAAACCTGCATTTGTGACAATGACAGTAATGAGAGCTAACATCTGAGTGCTTGCCACAAAACTCCCAGGGCCACATAAGAGCTTTGAATACAGTGCTCATTGAATTCCTTCCCAAGATCTTAGGCAAGTGAAGAAATGGAGACATGGGAGAGGTTAAATAGCTTGATCAATATAATCAAACCAGAAAGGCCCAGAACTTTGCAACCTGACTCTTTTCTTACATCTCAAGAAAAGAAGGTCAGCTGGGGGTGGGGTAGGTGAGACAGACAGATAAAAAACTGCTCCCAAGTGTGGCCTTAAGCAGTAGTTCTTGAAATATCTCATTTAAAAGGCAGAATAGAAAACTTGTGAGACGTTTATGTGGCCCGTGTCAATTAAACACCATGATATCTCTACAGGATAACTGTAAAGCTTGTTAGTGCATCTCCGAGCTTTGCTCTCCCATGTGCTTAGCAGACAATTGGGTTCAAATGCTCACAGTGCTTTGCTAAGCAGTCAGGCGGTCTCTGGCAGGTCTCTCATCTTCCAGGTTCCTGTCACCAGTGGCTATCCTGTGGGTCTTCAGGATCCATTTCTATTTCGATGAATACTGTGGGTCTTCAGGAATCCAATTTTCTATTTCGATGAATACTAGCAAGTCTTCACAAGAATTCAGCTCCTATAATCTAGCTGACTGCCTGCAAGCATTGGGCCTAGAGATGTGAGTTTAGGGACATGAAGAAGGCTCATTGCACTTATTCTAAAGAACATGAACCTATGGAGAAACCAGGAACTGAAAATAAAATGCTCACTTTGGATTCAAAGCCAATGAGACAAATCTTGACTGTGGTTTGGTATGAACAATGTCTTTTAAATCTTTAGTTTAGGATAGCTGATATCTATTTTGTGTGGTGGTCAATTTTGGGTCAGAATCATGACTGACACCCAGAACTGTTTTTAGGCACTATAATTATTTGTCCTGTCAGATGGCATTTTGCTGCTCACATGTCTTATTTAAGATATAAATGGCAAGTCTCTCTCTCTCTCTCTCTCTCTCTCTCTCTCTCTCTCTCTCTCTCTCTCTCTCTCACACACACACACACACGCACACACACACACACATTTTGGTGTGAGTTACAGAAATATACACATTAATATCGTGCTAACTTCCCTAACCACATTGAAGTCACAGATAAAGACTAATAACTTCAGAGTTATCATATCCTGATTAAGTTCGTGTCAAGTTCAAGGCAAACTACCCAGCTCCAGTAATATTTGTGCCATTACTAGCACAGTCTGTTCCAGACCAGAATCAATTTCTGTTCCGACATGTCTTTGTTATTAAAAAGTTAGGGAGAGCAGAGAAGGGAACACAAAGACTAGATTTTTCAAAGATGACATTACAAAGCTAATGGCACTGAGCCCTTTGTTTGAAGAAGGAAGAAAATCCACAGGGGCTTTAGAAGACAGGGCAATCCATGAGGGAGATAAGGAAAAAAGAGAAAAAAATGTTTCTGCTTCATGGATAGCATGGTAAGATTGCAACGCTGACGTGTAATTATCAGTTAGAAAGAAATAAGCTTTAGGGTGATTTGTTATGATTGCAAGTTTAAATAACTGTGATGATATCAGACTCCCCTAAACAGCAAGTGACTCATGCGGAAACTGAGTCAAAGTGTGTGTGTTTGTGTGTGTGTGTGTGTGTGTGTGTGTGTGTGTGTGTGTATAAGAGAGAGAGAGAGAGAGAGAGAGAGAGAGAGAGAGAGAGAGACAGAGACAGAGACAGAGAGAGAGGGAGGGAGGGAGGGAGGGAGGGAGGGAGGGAGAGAGAGAGAGAGAGAGAGAGAGAGAGAGAGAGAGAGAGAGAGAGAGAGAGAGAGAGAGAGAGAGAGAGAGAGAGAGAGAGATTATTCATTTAGGGCAAAATGATATATATAGAAAATCAATTAAAAGGTCAAGTGTATTGATCAAGAAGATGTTGGAGAGGAAAAATGGATGGATGGACTGAAGACATTTTTGAGGGCAATCCATACTTGTGGGCAGAGTAGGTAGGGAGGGTAAGGAAAGGTTAAGATGGATCTAGGTTAATTCCAGCTGGTGTGGCTGGCCAGATGTGAGTACTACGGGAAGCCAGATCAGGACCAATTTAGGTCCTATGAAGTCAGCACCTTGATAAATCTCAGGAAATCTTTAAAGGATGAAATTCTATTGAGAGCTTAAATGAGATGAGGATTGAAAGATATCCACTGGGTTTAGCACCTCAGAGGTCACTGGGAGATCTTCGAAGGGCTGTTTTTGGTGAAAACAAAAGACAGGTTGGATAGGCTGAGGACTCAGTAAGAGGTGAGAAAATGTAGGCCAATGGCTTAGAAAATCTTCTGACTATGACAGGGAGGAAGGAGTAGGGTGTGAAGCAGAGAAAATGTATAGGGTAAACAAGAGTATTTATGTCTAGTAAGAAAGCACTCATTGGGAGAACTCAATGGAAATGTAGAGATTGCATATAAGAAAGAAAAGATCACTGAAAGTTTTCTAGGAAGGAGGAAAGGTTGGCATCCAAAAAGAGTTGCAAGAATTTGCCTTTGCTTGTTTATGCCTGAAAGTATGGATTATAGTAGAAGGATAGACAGAATGTGTGATACTGAACAACTTTCCAGACGGTGGTTCCTAGGATCATATGAAGTAGGAAATGAGTAAATTTCTTCTGCTCAGAGTGAGGATGATTGCTGTGTGAGTATATGTGAGCACATGCATATACACACAGTGTATGTATTTGTGAGAACTCATACAGTCATCCATAGTTTTGAGGTAAACAAATGATTTGACATCTCATATTAAATTGAAACATTTGAAACAATAGGAACAGAAGGATCCAGTTGCTATCCAGTAACCAGAAAAGGCTAGGATTCCCTGAGCATCATTTCTAACTTCCACTCGTACCCCACCTGGTCCTTAGGAATGGCAGATGATGAGAAAAAGCGTAGGACATTACTGTGACATTTATAGGGCTATATATGAAAACAGAAAGTCTGTGGATAAAGCTCCAGAGCGAGGAAGGGAAATTGATCACTCAGTGATCCTGTGCATCTTGCAAAGCCAATCTGTGAAGACTTACCTTGCTAAGACATGAACGCAGGAGTAAGGGACACAAATGTTTGAGGACCATAAGTAGAACAGACAAAGCTTAGATTAAAAAAGATTTGTTCACAGTAACATGGCTGTGGGATGCTTTAATTACATATGCTGCCTGTTTGAGGGGAAATCTACAGCATATTGTTTGGAAGAAACTAATTCCCCATCCTCATGTTCCATAAAGAAATGTCAGCTCTACTCCCTAGGAGAAAACTGAAATGAAATGACACGACCCCTTCCTGCTGAGTCTAAGCTCAAACACCAGGTGGGCACTTCTAAGCTAGAATTTTTGGTCTTCATTTTCTCTGTATCTAATTGTCTCAGATCATGGAGGGGGAGATAGGGAGACTTACCAGTGTTCTCTTAATGAACACAGCCTAAACACCTTCTCTCAGCCAGGTGCTGGTGGCTCATGTCTGTAATCCTAGCTACTAGAGTCAGATCTGAAAATTAAAACCAGCTTGGGCATCTAAGTTCTGGTGAGACTCAACTCCAATTTAACTACTGAAAAACTAGAAGTGGAGTTGTAGCTCCAAAGTAGTAGAGCAGTAGCCTGGAGGAAATGAGCTCAGGGATAGCACCAGGCCTTGAGTTCAAGCCCCACAACTGACAGTAAATATACATACATAACACATACATACATACACACATATACAGACACCTGTACACTGCCTGAGTGATATTCTGTCTCTCCAAGCTTCCCACAAAGCTTCAAACTCTGATTTTTGTTATTTACTTTTAAGACAGAGTCTCATTATGTAGCTCAGGCTGGGCTTGAATTCTCCATCCTCCCAAATGCTGCGAATAGAGACATGTATCTGGCTCATTGCCCCTATCAGGGGCAATTGTTGACTAGAACAAAGCCAGTGCTGTGGCAGTGTGGCCATAATCCTGCTCACTTGCCTGACCTACTATGGCCTGCTGTCTCTCCCTTAGGCCTTCCTTTAGGAAGTCAGAACTCTTTGGAGCTCCCTTGTGAAGGATGCAGTGGCAAAGGCCATCAAAGCTCAGTGGTTCTTACGCTGCACTGATTTTAGGACTTTTGTACATATTTGACCTATTTTTTCTACCCACATGAACCCTAGGTTTCCCTCCACTTGCTGATAAGTAGTGAGATTGGGACCCAGGCTTCAGTTTCGAGTTCAGTATGGCTTGAACCCACCAAATCTTAATGATATCCTATCTTCTCTCTGTCCATTTGTCTCTGAGGCCAGGAAAAAGGATTCTGTGCCAGGGCATCGGGAGCTCAGGTGGATTTGAATGCTGCTTGGCTCTAGGCCACTGAGATTCAAACCCAGCAAGGCTTCCCTCCTGTTTCCTTCTGCAATCTGTCTGGGAACTTTCCAATTTGAATTTTCTTAAATTGCTATTCGAATTGCACAGCCTTGCTTCAACTGCTGTGCCCATTGTGAAGTAAAGAGTTGTCGTACATGGAAATGATGGTGAAAATCATGGCTTTCTACCATCATTTCCTCCTTTCTAATCCAATTCCTTCTGTCTCCTCTGAAGGTCCCAGGCTGTGGAACAGGTATCAGAAAGCAAGCATGACCCTGGCTACTGATTAGTAAAGACAGGTTTTGTGTCACTCCTGTCATATATCCATTGTGTCACTCCTGTCATATATCCATAATTTTACCTGCATTCCAAGAACCTTAGGGCTTAAATGTTAATAGGCTTAATATTATCATTTTATAGTGATGGGGTTCAAACTCAGAGCCTTGATCTCACTCTGCAATTTCTTCACTACCCAGTCATTTTTGCTTTGGTTGTTTTTGAGAGAGGGTCTTGGGTTTTTTTTTTTTTCTCCAAGATCTGGACTATGATCCTCCTGTCTGTGCTTCTTACAGTAGCTACGATGCTAGATACGAACCCTCACACCCAGCTTTGGCTTTGAACTGCCATCCTTATGATCAACACCTCTTCAGTAGCTGAGGCAGTAGTCCCTTCTTCTAATAGATTAGGTAATATTCTCAAGAACATGTGGTTGCTGGCAGGGCCAGGGTTTTACATGGACGTTTGGGAGTTTAAGAACAATGGAGCTGAAGAGGAGAAGGAACAAAATATACAAGGTCCATATCACCTTGATGAGTGCCCTCAGAAGGTGAGGCATTGGATTAGCACTGTTCCTGAGTAGTGGAAATGTAGGCCAGGGTTCAAATCCTGAACCTGCCATTTAAACCTGTGCTGTTACAGACAGGCAAAGCATTTAAACCCAGTCCAGCCCAGACCTCATCTACCACAGGGTGGTGGCAGTAACCATTTCCCACAAATCTCCCTACTTATCTTCTTGTGCTCCTATGTTCTTCTATCTGGGGTACTATATGCAAGTGTATGCACTTGAGCAGTGTCACCCAAGTGGTGGGTGTGATTTGTCATTTGAGCATTCATTCCTTTGACAGGTATTTATTCAGTGGCTGTTCAGTTATTTTATTGATTTTGCCCCTTAGCTAAGTGCCTATGGCTTAAGAACTTGTTTAATGCCTACCAAAATATTTAGTCTAAAATTAAATTGTTAACATCAAGACAGGGGGAAACATTAAATAAATACTTAGTGGACTATCTGCCAAATGAACATTGTCATCCAGTCAACTGTTGACAACTTAACTTTTATAATGATATGTAATTAATAAACATAATAAGAGCTAATACTTCAAGGATGAAGTAAAGAATTCAACATCTTATTGGTTAATTTTTAAAGATTAAAAATGTGACTCTCATATGAATCAGTATAGTTCAGTGAATTCAGATCAAATATTTTATTTGTCTTATTAATTGATCAAAAATCAGATGCTACAATAAGTTCATAGGAGAATTCAGAGTGGAATACATAGATATATGTACATCATAATGTGAATTTACAAATAAATGCAAAACTGGCTTTATGTTTTCAAAGGAGAGTGTAGGGATCAATTTTTCTTCCACCAGCCAGAATTAATTTGCATTTTGTTTACAAGTCTGTGAGGGCTGAAATCACATAGAATTAGATAAGCCATACTAAATGTAGTATACTCTATAGACAGCACATAGTTTTCCTATAAAATTATCTGGTAATCTTTTATGTACATCTCAAAGCCTTTCACATTTCTATTCTGATAGTTCTTTCTCCTCCTTGCGCCTATATAATCTCAAAGAAAGGTAATTTTTTATTGCAAAATTGGGCTGATTTCAATCAAGCATGGCCTGACTGTTTCCAGAAGTGCAGCAAGAATGATAATTAATTAGTCATCTTTGAGTTTACAAAGCTTAGCCAATATGGAGCTATAAAGTATCGAGAAACTAATACCACAAAGTTAGCAACTATCTGGGAGTCTTCATATGAAATTCTTGATCTGTTACAGTACTTCTTCTACTTACTATTTTATGACTGGGAAACCAATCTCAAAGAAACACTCTCCACCAAACTTCTTCCTGTGAATCTGATGACTATTTCATCTTGTGAAATCCTAAAGTTCCTAGTCAGCTAAGAAATGACTAGTTAGAAAGGCCAACTTTTGGTTCTCAAAGTGAAGCAGTGATCCTATTATGTTCAATGACCACTGTTCTTAACCATGACACTTGTAAGTCCCTGATGGCTCTATCTGGCTAATTATACACCAGTGAAAAGAGGATCAGTCTTACCAAAACATGCAACTACCTTGTCCAACTGATGACACTCATTAAGAATTTTCAAATTCAGGGCCCGGGAGTTTGGCCTAGCGGTTAAAGTGCTTGACTAGCATGCACAAAGACCCGGGTTCGATTCCTCGGTATCCCACATACACAACCAAGCCGGAAGTGGCAGAGACGAGACTGCGACGGCGACAGAGAGCGAAAGAAGCGAGCTGAGCTGAAGTGAACAGAGCCCAACCGAGTGGTGGCCGGAGCGAGCGGGACCGGAGCGTGCGGGAGCGAGCCGAGCCAGAGCCAGCGAGGCCGGAGCGAGCGGGGCCAGAGCGAGAAGGGGCCAGAGCGAGCAGAGCCAGGAGCAAGCGAGAGCTGGCCGGGCCGGAGCGAGCGGGGCCAAGAGCAAGCTGGAGCGAGCCGGGCGGAAGCAAGCGGGGCCAGAACTAGCGGGCCGGAGCTAGCGGGGCCAGAGCGATCGGGGCCTGAGCTAGAAAGGGGGCCTAGCCGGGCCGGAGCGAGCGGGGCCGGAGCGAGCGGGGCCTGAGCTAGAAAGAGGGCCTAGCCGGGCCGGAGCGAGCAGAGCCAGAAAGAGAAAGGGGCCAAAAAAAAAAAAAAAAAAAAAAAGAATTTTCAAATTCGAACCAGATGCCATTTGAAATATGTTACATTTTGGTTTCCAAAAGCAGACTTTACTAAATTGTTAGGGGCTACAGAAGAGAAAGGGGGAAAGAAAAGGAAATGATTTTCTCGTAGATTCAGAAATAAAATGTTAAAATGCAATTAGCCATATTCCAGTTAACCAGACAGAATTCCCCTTCTCAATGTATCTGGTCATATAATTACTTGTTAGCTCTCAGGATCTTCGTTTTCCGCCTCCTTTAAGGAGAGATCTGGCGATCTTGGCTTAGCCCCTCTAACAGTCTGAGAGCTGTCTTGGGGGCATCACTTCTGAAAACGACACCCACTGCTCTGTTACTTGAAATGTCAGTAGTTTGGAGTGCAGCTTGAATATCCTTATCCAAAATTCTTGGGATCAGAAATGTTTAGATTTGGGACTCTGGATTTTTTTAAATATTGGAGTATATTAACAAGACAACTTGAGGTATACACAGGAACTAATTTCAGCTTCATATACACCTTCTATGTACAGCAGGAAGGGAATTTCATGCAATGTTTTTGGTGCACTTGGGTTTTGCCTGTGACTCAAAACATGAAGTCAGGTGAGGAATTTTCTACTTGGGGCCTCATGTCAGTACTCACAAAGTTTTGAATTTTGAGATATTTCAGGCTTTGGGATGAGGAGTACTCAACGCACACCAGTTCCATTCTTATCCATAAGGGTCTGACCACTTCCTTGTCCTCCTCTTCTTCTTCTTCTTCCTCCCCCTCCTTCCTCCTCATTGGTACTGGGATTTGAACTCATGGTCTCACTTGGCATTTTTGCTTTAGTGCTGCTGTTACCACTTGAGCCAAATCTCTACTTCTGGCTGGTTAGTTTGAAATAAGAGTTTTCTACGCAAGCTAACTTTGAACTACAATCCTTAGATCTCAGCCTCCTGAGTAGCTAGGATTTCAGGTGTGAGCCACCAATAACCATGCTTCTATCTTTAAATCCCAAACTCTGGCCTGTGTCTTACAACATCTCCTTGGGGACATATGAGAGTAATAAAAGCAATAAAGCATCTAGCTGTGGTTAATTTATTACTGATGATTTCAAAATGTGAAAGGTCTGATGACATGTAAAGCAAAGATAATGAAGTCATTAAAAACTTAGACCAGGACTGGGAATGCAGCTCAGTGGTAAAATGCTTGCCTATCATATTAAATAAACACACACACACATACACACACACACACACACACACACACACACACACACACACAAATTAGACAAGACAACTCTAAGGATTGTGATGGAACATTTCCAAAGAAGTCAGAAAGAATGTTACAGCTTGTTTCAGAAAGTATATACATATAATTTTTATAAAGAAAAAAAAAGCTTGAGGCATTCCGTGACAATTTTGAGATATAACGTACACATTCTGCCAAGAATATCAAGAAAATGTCGATGAGTCTGTATTTTACGTTATATATTGAAGCAACTCCAGGGATAAGTCTGATACATATATATAAGTATATATATGTATATTTTCATTTGAGACTCAGTAGCCTAGAAGCCTTTAACTTCAAATTAAAGACGTGAAGCATGGACTAAGTAAGCATTTCAAATAATAATTGAAATGATGGCTGATAACACCATTCTGCTATTACTTAATATCACCAGGCAAAGCATTGCAGGGAAATAAGTTTAGGGAAACTTGAAAGGAGCTATAGCTTAGGAGTTCTGATCAGTGTTTCCCCTGAGGTAAAAACATACTAGAGAAGGTGAGAACACTCACAAATCTGCAGGGACTCCCCACAAAGCAGACAATCTTGGAAGTATTTATCTCACTTAGACAAATTTAACTCAGGGGAGGCTGCATCCCTTCTGACAGCATTTTCCATGAAGCCCTTTATGTTAGTCACAGATCAAACAAACCAAGTTACTTCTCATGCTTCTCTTTTTATAACAGAAAAGAAAAAAAGACAAAAACAACTTTGTGATTCCTCCTCCCTTCTTACCAGAAGAATTCTGAGAAATCAAAGGCATAAAAAATGTTGTGAAAAAAATTTTTTTGGTGTACTGAGGATTCTATTATATATAAATATATATGGGTATAATATATATTATACAAATATATACCAATATGTGATATATAAGCATATGATATAATATATACATATAATATATAAATATATAATATATATCAGAGGAATTTAGACACTTATTTAAGATTGGTTCACAGAACATCGGTGGGAGGGTATGATTTAGCGGTTGAATGCCTGCCTAGCAAGTACAAAGTCCTGAGTTCAAACCCAGTACTTCCCTTTCCCCAAGAAAATACCTGAGAAACAATGTTGGATTATATATTTAATCAGAGGGATAATAAAACCTTAAATATATATATAGGTGATGATGTAATTGAAAATAATTTTCCTTCATAAAGGATGACACAGTTATTTTTTAATTAAGGACATAGTAAGACACAGAAAGTTTCTCTAAGACACAGAATCTTTTTTTTTCTGTTGACAGAAATAATTTATTCATCCTGTAAATTAGTATTTCTCCAGAAAATAACAACCATTTATATTGTAAACAAAGGTATCTATCAGGAAAGCTGGGATAAAATGTATCAGAACAGAATGAATTTTGCTAAGATTTCACTAATCTCAGAAATTCTTTTTAGACAAAGTATTATCCATAAGAACAAATAAAATTCACATCCCAAGTTCTGGCTTTTATCATTTTCAGTTAGATTCTGGAACAAATTGGTACTTTAGGATAGATTTCTGGGGTCCATAAAAATAAAACTAACTTTTTATGTCATTGTTTTGGTGCCAGTTCTGAGGTTTAAACTGTGGGCACTATTCCTGAGTTTCTTTTGTTCAAGGGTAGCACTCTACCTCTGAGCCTCAGTGCCACTTCTGGCTCATTTAGTGGAGGTAAGACTTTCTTGCTCAGGACTTTCTTGCTCAGACTTTCTTCAGCCCAGGATGCTCAGATCTTAGTCTCCTGAGGCATGAGCCAGCAGAGCCCAGTAGAAACTAACTTCTTTTAATTTCAAGATGCTATTTGTGTAAGCATCCAATTTGTTTATCACTACTATCCTCAAACAATTAAGTCACTCTTTGATAACGCCCCCACTCTAGCCAGGTGTGGTAGCTTGTGGTTTTAATCCTAGCTACTTGGAAAATTTGTTTGAAGCCAACTAGAGACAAAAAATGAGAAACTGTCTCAAGAAACAAGCCTGGGTTGGTGGTCCACATCTGAACACCAGAGTAGTGTGAGTCTGGCCTGGGGAAGAGTATGAGACACAACTTGATACTATAACACAACAACAACTCAAACAAAAAAAGACTGTGGCATGGCTTCAGTGGTGGAGTGCGTCCCTAGTAATCACCAAAGCCAAGGACCAGCAAAAATAAACAAAAAAGTCTTTTTAATTCTAATTTTAATAATATTACTAGTTATAAGCCACACAGATCAAAACTAGGGCTTTATTTAAAAAATTCTTCTTTCTTGGAAAATTAGAGCCACCCCACCCCCACACATTTGGGTTTCCCTGTTGTTCCTAAGTGGAGTCGCAACTTTTCACATTCCTTATAACTTCTAATTAAAGTAATAAATTTCCCACAGAGAAGAGTTGGGATGTGGCTGGACAGTTGAGAACTTTCTGCTATCTACGGACATTTGTAGCAGACTAGAAAGAGCTCATGATGGGATCACTACTACACTGTTGGTGGGAGGGCAAACTCATTCAACCACTATGAAAAGCAGTATGGCAGTTCCTCGAAAGACTAAACATAGAGCTCCCCTATGACCCGGCAATTCCACTACTTGGCATTTACCCAATCGTCCAGAAACAAGGATATACTAAATCAACTAGCACAACGATGTTCATTGCAGCACTATTTACCATAGCAAAGATATGGAACCAACCCAGATGCCCCTCAGTTGATCAGTGGATCAACAAGATGTGGTATTTATACACAATGGAATTCTATGCTGCTGTCAGAAAGAATGACATCGCCTCATTTGTAAGGAAATGAAAAGACTTAGAAAAAATCATATTAAGTGAAGTAAGCCAGACTCAAAGGAACATAGGCTTAGTGGTTTCCCTCGTCTGTCATAATCAGTAGAAACCTTGGGCTCTTCTAGCAGAGATTTACAATAGAACAAAACATAGATACATAAGACCATACAGTATGATACTAAATGAAAGGACTTCCAGGACATAGAAACAAAAGCCATATAATGAGTGATTTCTGTCCTTAATGTACTATGTTATCTCTCATCTCTTTTGCTGTCCCTTGGTTATCTCATATTGTTACAGTATTTCACCTTGTTATCTGATATATTGTATATAAGCGTATTTGGTTATTTGAAATAGGATAGGGAAGGAGGAAAACAAGATGAGCGGCAGGGGTGGGAGAAGGGAAATGGAGACCAAGACATGAGAAAGGGTATCAATGTTTGTGAAGTAATGTACCTTCTATCTGGTGAATATAATTACAATAAGAATATATGGAAAAAAATTTAAAAATAAAATAAATAAAATAAAATAAAAAAGAAAGAGCTCATGGTTTCATTGTCTGTAGACATGCTTGTTTTTACATGTTCTTAAAGTAGCAAAATGAAACATGTTCAATTAACATTGCCCATAGATACAGTGTGTAATTAATGATGTGTCATAATATTCTATCCTACTTAGAAATTATCTAGACAGTCAGTGAATTTTTAGTAACTTGCCTAATGTCAACATTCTAAGTGATCGAAAAGTCTTATAAAGCTCCCTCTGCTCTGCTCCCACAGCCCATCACCTTTGAGTGTTTGGTCTTGTGCTAGCACTGGGCCTTGAACTCAAGAACTCATCTCATTGATTTCTACCCAGAGCTAGTGCTCTTACCACTTGAACCACAACTTCAGTCTAGCCTTTGTGCTGGCTAATTGGAGATAAGAGTCTGTGGCTTTGAGCAGTGATCCTCAGATCTCATCTTCCTGAGTAGCTAGGATTATAGGCATAGACCACAGATGCCCAAGCAAGTCCTGGTGTTCTTATGGGAGGTTTGATGAAGAGTAGAAAGTTCAAGAGGACATGACAGGACAAAGGGTGGGAATAAACCAGGGAAACCTTCACAAGAATGTTGGTGCATCTTCATAAATAAGGGTTCTCCTTCCCCACGTGGAAGGAGCATCCCACCGAGTGACAGTTTTAGGAAGTCAGTGTGGGCAGGGGTGGGGCAGAGGAGCCCCTCCTTCACAGGCTGGTCCTCGGGTTCCTTCAGTTTAAAATATTCAATATGCCATGGAGTCATATTTTGAAGTAGTATGTCCTCGACCCTGCTAGGCATGTACATAAATTTACAAGTACATGTAAAACCTGTTTAGTGACAGGGGGAAGGGAAATCAATTGTTTTTCCATCTGACAAAATGTCTTTTCCTGTTTATAGACTCTGATGATTTGCATTGCTATCAGCTGTCTGCAGTTTACAGAGTTGTAAAATAGCTCGCACACAATAAGAGGAACAAAGCACATAGATCAGAAATCCTGAGAGTGTGCTTCCAGAGGCACTGCAGAGGTATAGTAATCTCCTCTGTCTCTGTCTCCATCTCTGTGTGTCTGTCTCTCTTGTCTTTCTAACCTCCAGAGTATAAGCATTGTAAAAATCTCACAAATTGCTTTAGAATTTTAATAGTGCATTATCGCTATGTTTGGTAAGGGTTGACTTGCTGTGGAGTGGAACAGGGCCTAGCAAAGTGAGTGTACCTAGGTCCATGAAAGCCTCTTAGGAGTGTGTGTGTGTGTGTGTGTGTGTGTGTGTGGCTGGTGGGGAGGGGGCTCTCTTGAGAACAGGGACGATTTCATACAACCTCCATTCCACCATGGAATTCAAAACCCAAGTAAATAGGCAAAGATGGTTTTTAGATATTATCATGCAATCAAGAAAATAAGTTGAAATCAGTAAGAGAGTATGGGGAGTATGGTGCTGAGGGAATATGACAGAATAAAATGTTTAGAAGATTCTATTGATGGTTGACTTAATGTTCAAAATAAAGTCAGTGGTGGTTCATTTTCAAGACAAGGCATTTGACCCTACATCCATAAACTCAATACCAAATATCATCAAAATGTGATATGTACAACAATGGAATATTATCCAACCACATCAAAAAATTAAATTTGGAACCACCCTACAGTAGGACTGAAACTGAAAAACATATTGAGTGAAATAAATCCTCCCTAAAATATTATATAATTGAACTATATAAGCAATCTAGACTAGGCAAGTGCATAGAGATAGATGTAGATTAGAGTGTTCTGGAGCTAGGAAAAGGGAAGAATGGATATTTACTGCTTATAATTAGTGCTGGTTGGCCAGGCACTGGTGGCTCATGCCTGTAATTCTAGCTACTCAGGAGGCTGAGATCTGATCATAGTTCAAAGCCAGACCAGGTAAAAAAGTCTAGGAAACTCTTACCTCCAATTAACCACCAGATAACTGAAAGTAGAGTTGTGGCTCATAGTGGTAGAGCACTAATCTTGAGCAAAAAAGCTCAGGGACAGTGCCTAGACCCTGAGTTCAAGCCCCACAACTGGAAAAATCATAATGTCACTTAGCTACACACTTAAATGTTGCTCAAATGGAAAAGGTTATTTCATATACAATTTGACACAAAATGCACAAACAAAAAAACAATTGCAAGACATTACATGTTAACCTATGCTGCTGACATAACATAGTCTTAATGTTTATGTCCTTCCCATGAATTCATATGTTGAAATTCACTCCCAGAGTGATGGGTGTCAGGAGGGCTTTGAGGAGGTGAATAGATGAGAATGGCAGAACCTTCATGAATGAGAACTGTGTCTTAGAAAGGAGGCCCGAAGGAGCTCCCAGCACTCTCTGCTTCCCTGTCATGGAGGATCATATTCACAAACCAGAAAGTGACCCTTACCAGGCCACAAATCTAGTGATTTCTTAATCTTGGACTTCTCCACCTCCAGAACTTAGGAGAGTTTGTGTTTTTCACATAGCACCTAGTTTAGGATGTTTGGTTATAGCAGACACAGTAGCTTGATTGTACTAACATAATAAACTAGGCTAGATGATTTTGCGGGAGAGGGTTGCTATTTATTTTGATGATGGGATTGAACCCATGACCTTGTACGTGCCAATCAACTGCTCTACTCCTAAGCTACATTCCCCAACTCAAGTCACACGCTTTGATGAAAATAACTATTTTCCAAAATAATAAGTAAGAAGAGGCCTAATGTTTAATTTAAAAGATAGTTGGATTGTCATACCTGCTTCTGCATTCAATATATTGTGATACTTTGATTTGGTAAAAGAGTCTCAAGAAAATCTGAGTTCACATAATAAACAGTTGGAAAAGAGAATTGTAGTTTAATAGCATTTGCAGGCAATTGCAGAAACTCTTTGATATCCCATGAGAACTTGATGAGTAGCAGTTTTAAGTTTTTCTCCAACCATGTCTTTTGTTTTATCTTTCTTTTGGAGCACAACTCTTACCAGTATATGATTCCATGACATCGTTTCTTACTTATGAAGGAAATGTGGTTCACTGTTCATACAGATCCTCTACGTGTTGCTGTGTGTTCTGTTACTGCTATTTTATAACAGCAATATGTCACAACATTTCTCACCACTAATCTCATCCAGAGATTCTTTACATTTTGGAAAACTCATCGCAGTGCATACAAGTTTTCAGAATTTGAATTTTTGCTTAAAATCTCAGCTTTTACCATTGGCAACAAATACTGTCACACACACATCCCCAAACTCACTATGTTAACGTTTGAAAAAATATCTGCCAAATCTCAAGTTTGAATAGCCATGTTTGTTTGATATATCAAGATTTTTCTTTCCCAAATAAAACTTGCAGTTTTATAAAAATAAATGAATAGCTCAGCTTACAAGTCACATTGCACACATGATTTTTTTCAAAGCAGCTATTTTACTTTTGGCGTGCAGCAAAGTTTCTTGTAAATACCTTCTATTTGTCATACTTTTTTTTTTTTAAAAAAAGAACATAGTCTCAATTGAAAGGAATTTTGGCAATACTAGCAAGCCATCACCTTTACTTACCTTTGACTGAGCAGTTCTATTTCTAGAAATCTACCCTGAAGGTAAACCTCCAACAACTCCTCCATGCATTTTCTCCAAGTTTATGGCAGCATTGTTTATAATGGTAAGATATGGGCTAAAGCCTAATTCCTTGTATGTGAAAGAATGGTTAAATAAATGATAATACACATAGAATACAGAGGTTTGAATTGGGTGTCAGTGGCTCAGATCTTTAATTCTAGCTATTTAGGAGGCTGAGATCTGAGAACCAAGGTTCAAAAGCCAGTCCAGGAAGATAAATCCAATTAACCAGAAAAAGGTCTAAAGTGGAGCTGTGGCTCAAATGGTGGCCTTGAGCCCAGGGAGAAGGCAAGGCCCTGAGTTCAAGTCCAAGTAAGTAAGTAAATAGCCAGGCACTGGTGGCTCACACCTATAATCCTAGCTACTCAGGAGGCTGAGATCTGAGGATAAAGGTTCCAAGCCAACCTGGACATAAAAGTCTGTGAGGTTCTTATCTCTAATTAAACCTCCAGAAAGCCAGACTTGGCACTGTGGCTCAAGTGATAGAGCAATAGCCTTGAGCTGAAGAGCTCAGGGACAGTGCCCGGGCCTACAGTTCAAGCCCCACAACCGACAAAAACAAACAAACAAACAAACAAATAAATAAATAAAATACAATGCAGTTCTCTGTAGCTGCTTGAAAGAATGAACAAGATATACAAACAAAATGATTTCAGGGTGATTTCCAGTGCACACTAGGGAGAACAAGGTGAAGAGCTGCCAAAGCTGTCTATGATGGACTACTCTCCTGATAAGAAAGAAGAAGACTCTGAGCCAGCAGAAAGCAGCCTCCTTCACAGTACAAGCTTCAGACCCTCAGGTCTGGGTGTTGGTCTCTGGTGGTCTTCAGGAAGAACCTTACATGTCTATACTCTTTTTTTTTCCTTCAGCAAGTTTTCACTCAACACCCACTGTAAGCCAAGCACAGTGGGCTTTGCTATCTGAGGGTTGGGAAGAACAGGGGAGAGTTTTATAAGCTCAGCTTCTCTCTAGAGGTGATTTAATCAATTGCGTGAAGTGACAGGGCAGAGAGACAGCAAGACCTCCCTGCTTCATCACCAGCATCCCGCTTTTGTGAGACTGGTGGTGATAAACAAGAAGGCTGGCAAACCATAGCCTATGGCTGTGAATCTGACTTACCAACACGCTGAGCTCCCAGTCAAACCCAGCCTGCTGACTCTCTTCTTTATAAAGTTTTCTTGAAACACAGCCACCCTAATTTGTTTACATATTACCCATGGTTGCTTTTGTTTCAAAATGTCAGAGTTGAATGGTTGGACAGCAACTATATGCCCCTCAAAACCCTGGAGTATTTATTTCCAGGGGCCTTTTGTAGAAAAATATTTCCGGCTTCTCCCAGAGAAAGGAAAGGTCCATCCAATATGTCACCTGGAGATATCTACATTAAACATTGCTTAGCAGCAAGTGGTGGGCAGGAGACACTTAGGGCCATATTCGAGAGGCAGAGATTGAGAGGTTCATGATTTGAGGCCGCCTGGGCAAAATTAATTTGCAAAACCCCATCTCAGTCAATAAAAGCTCAATATGGTGGCACATACCTCCAGTGAGAGTCCAGCCTGACTTAAAAAAGGATGACTCTATCCTAAAAGTAACAGTAAAAAGTGCAAGAGTTATGGCAAGTGATAGAGTCCCTTCCTAATAAGCATGCAATCTTGAAATAAAATCCTAGTACTTCCAACTACACACAGACAGACAGACAGACACACACACACACACACATCAATTGCTAAAGTTTGTACCACTTATAAGCAAAACAATATGTACTCCTTGGGTTTTGCATCCAAATGGATCAAAAATATTAAGAAGAGGGGCTGGGAGTTTGGCCTAGTGGTTAAAGTGCTTGCCTAGCATGCACAAAGACCTGGGTTCGATTCCTTGGTACCACATATACAGAAAAAGCCGGAAGTGGTGCTGAGGCTCAAGTGGTAGAGTTCTAGCTTTGAAAAAGTCCAAGGACAGTGCTCAGGCCCTGAGCTCAAGCCCAGGACTGGCAAAAAAAATATTAAGAAGAAAAGAACTGTGGCTATGCACATCAGATAGAGACTTTTTTCTTGTCATTGTTCCTCAAGGGAGATAACATCCATTTACACAGCACACACATTGTAGCAGGTATTATAGATAATCTAAAAATGTTTAGAGATATGCATAAGTTATATGAGAATACTTGCCATTTTCTAAAACAAAAAAACACCCCCCCCCAAAATACACATACACAAAAGCTTGAACATTTGCTGGTTTTAATATCCAGAGGGGATTTTCTCAATCAATCCCCCAGGGATACCAAGATATGACTGTATATTCAACACAGTGTAATGAGTGTGTGTGTGTGTGTGTGTGTGTGTGTGTGTGTGTGTGTGTGTATGTGTACAAAACAGAGAATAAGAATGAGAGTAAGAATGGATCTGTGAATCAATAAAATGATGGGGAGGACTCAGCAAGATGATGGTGTGCTATGAGCAGAGAGTTTGCCCACTCCATGTTGGTACCTGAAATCCAAGGACAGCAAAGCAACCTCTGAAATGAGAAGAAGGAATAACATGGAAACAATCAGGAGACAGATCCTGAATCTCTTTCAGCTCTGATAGTGAAATGTGTTTGTGGCCTGGTGACAACCTGCAAGGTTTCTGCCTCCTAACCACCAATGTCTTGATGGCAGAAGTGGCAGTAGTGATGGTGGTGTGTGTTTGTGTGTGCTGGGGAAGGGGTTGGGAGGAGGGGAGGGTAAGGGAGGGCTCAGAGCGGTTAAGACAAAGCTAAATGGAACCCAGTGCAGGGCTAGGGAAGATGGAAAGCTTGAGGGTAGTTGGGGTGGAATCCCTTGTCCGAGAGTAGCATGGAAATGGAGGTGGAGACCAGGCTTCAGCCCTGTGAATGCTCACTGGTATTAAACTTGGTCTGTCCTTGGAGAGAGCTCTGAATGGAGCAGTGGGATATGAGTAGTCAAGGCTGAGCAGAGGGCCTGGGCAACAGTATTGTAAAGGATTTCATTTGGATTCCTGCGGCAGGTGTCCTTTGCCTTCTCCACTCAGGTTTTACAACTTTCGAGACCCTATTCTGACTCTCCTGGCATTGTGTCATGATCAGATGAGGCAGGGTGTCTGATGGAACTCTGGGAAAATTAAAGACCCCTGAGTCTTAGTCATACATTTCAGCAGTTTTTAGCAAATAATTTCTTCTTCTGATCTGCCCATCAGTTGAGTTTATTAGACAGACAGAAAGAAAAAAAATAGGAGGCTGATTAAAAACAAAACAACAAACAGCCAATTTACTCCAAATGACTTAGAAAGAACATAGCCTTGCATATTATTTTGTTTATTCTCTTTAAAAAGACCATGTGTTTTTGTATGTCATTTCATCTTCAAACCTCAAAACTTAATGAAAATGGAACCAGTCTTTTCCAAGAGTTTTCAAACATTTTCTAGGTATATCTCTAAATGACCTAATTTATGGCTGACATCTATCAGTCTATACCAGCTGTTGATATGGGGACTTTATCCTGTCCTAATCCATCAGCCTGGGAAGACAAGAAAGAAATGGAGACATTTGGAAAATTCCTAAGTCAGTGGATTTATGTATCAGGAGAGAAATGAAAAAAAAAGTAAAAGCACACTCTGAGACTTGTTCCTGGTAATCCAATTAAGATTATAATTCTAAACAACACTGTAAGTACACCAGCATCATTTTTCTTACCAAATACTTCAGGACATTTCTAAAGTATCCCTTTTCTTATTTAAAAATATTTTATAAATCTATGGGAGGATCTAGCAGTAAAATTCGCCTAATACACACACATACATGCAGAATATTGCATATATTATACTTCTTCAATACCAAGTTCAAAGAACATATACAGTTCTGGGTTCTAACATTTTTGCTTGCTTGTTTGTTTGCAGCTAGGATGGCCTCAAACTCTTGAGCTCAAGTAATTCCTGCCTCAGCCTCCTGCAAAGCTGGTACTATAAACATATATCCCATCTCAGCTTACACAGAAGCAAGATGTCACCCTGAATTTTATATCTATTTATATAATACATAATATTTATATGTATATATATTTACTCTGTATTTATATACAGAATATTTACATATATAATATTTATATCATTTTATGTCCTATTTATATCCCTAGCAACTTTTCATGCTAATACATTTTTCTTATTAATGTGATTTTAAAGTAACAAATAATAATATCATTGTAGCTGGGTGCTGGTGGCTCACACCTGTAATCCTAATTACTCAGGCAGTTGAAATCTGAGGATCCTGGTTTGAAGCCAGCCTGGGCAGAAAAGTTCCCATGAGACTCTTATCTCCGATTAACCACTCAAAAACCAGAAGTGGCACTGTGGCTCAAGTGGTAGCACCAAGAGGTTCAGGGACAGCAGCCAGGTCCTGAGTTCAAGCCCCACAACAGACAAAACAATAATAATAATGTTATCATAGGAATGTGCTAAGGTTTATTTGGCCTTCTCTATATTTTGTTTGCTTATATTTACTAATATAAATAATCTATTTATCTATCTACTATCTATCTAGTCAGTCCTGTGGCTTGAACTCAGAGCCTGGACTCTGTCCCTGAGTTTCTTTTACTCAAGGCTAGCACTCTACCACTTGAGCCACAGTGCCAGTTCTGTTTTTTTCAGAGTAGTTTATTGGAGACAAGAGTCTCATGACTCTTTCCTGCCCAGTCTAGCTTTGAACTGTGATCCTCAGATCTCTCCTCTGAGTAGCTAGAATTACAGGCATGAGCCATCAGTGCTCAGCTAATATAATTATAACATCTTTAAGAATATTATTTTACATATATTATGTATGGATCTTCAATAGCATTGATTAATGTTTACTAGGATAGTCCATGGAATGGGAATTACTTGGGCAGAGATAAAGGCTGCATATGTAAGTTCTAAGTTGTTTTCAGAGCCATTGTAATATATCCTACATGCTTGCAATTCCATCTTTAGAAAAACAAATCCTGGCCCATATGAAAATTGTAGCTAACATATTTTTCTTCTCTCCAGCATCCCTTTAAAAAGGTACTCCATGATGATGTGCTTTCCTGTGACAACACCATGTTTTCTTTTGCTCAGATTGGCTTAACATTATAGAAAAGGGAGGCTCCAGTGACCTGGATTATTTCAGACAATGTCTTAAACAAACAAATCTTACTCACACATTGCTCCTCTGGAGGAGTCCAGGCTCTTCTACTCAGTGATAAAAAAACATACTCTCTCTCTCTCTCCTCTCTCTCTCTCTCTCTCTCTCTCTATATATATATATATATATATATATATATATATATATATGTATACACTCTCTCTCTATATATATAATATATATATATACACACACACACACACACATACACATATATGGCTATACATGGTATTGACACTGATATGTTCTATGCAGTATTTATAGACCAGTATGTAATATGGTGTGGTATGGAGAAAGGAAAGACAGGAAAGCCTGCATGAAGGATGACTAGACAGAATTGTCTAAACACACAGGGAAAGCAAGAGAAAGAATGTGTCCAATGGGAGAAGAGCAGGCTGCAGAGAGCTGCACTTCCCAGTACTTGAGATACAATTTTTATGCATGCGTGTGTGTGTGTGTGTGTGTGTGTGTGTGTGTGTGTGTATGCATAAAAGTCTCACAGACTTTTTTGCCCAGGCTGGCTTTGTAGTGTGTTCCTCAGATCTCAGTCTCCTGAGTAGTTAGGATTATAAACTCCAGCCACCAGAATTTGGCTTAATTTACTTTTTAAAGCAAATGCAAGTTCTGACATAAAAGACATACTGCTTTTGGACTGTCCAGCTTTGACTGGAGAGGGGTAGGAATAAATGAGGGTGGGCATGGGCCCTCAGGAACAGTCTGGAAAGCAAGATAAAGAACTGTATGTATAAAAGGCTGGGCTCAGGCATTGAGGCTCAGACAGACCTCTAAGAAATACCAGTATCTCTTACTCAGTAAGGGTGGGTGCTAGGCACAAGGCCCCAGAAGTTTCCCTGCTCATCTACTGCTCTGTTCTGAGAGCTATACCACTGTAGTCCGATGGTACTTTCTGACAGTGAGTAGAGGAGTTGATATTCACGTGGTTGTTTCGCTGGAGAGTTATGATGTTTGTGGTTGGAGAAGGGGAACACACTTCAGTTTGGAGGCTAGTGCTTAAATCCCAGCCATTCCTGGAAAAAAAAGTCTTTTTTTTTTTTCCTAACTCAGGGCTCCATGACTTCCTTTTGGCAGCTCCTAGAGTTGTTCCCATGGAGCCTGGATGGAAATAGCCAGTCTCTCTGTAGGGTTTGCCTGGCAGGCATTACACAAGAGCTGCTTCTGAGTCACCACTGGGAAGGCAGGCTGAAGAGGAAAAAAAGGCATGAACTAACAATTACAGACTGAGAGAAGCCACACCAATTGAGTTCTTGTTTTAGCCGAAGTGGAAAGTGTGACCTTTAGCCTCATGATAATGAGGTGTCCTCATGATTTCGGGATCATTTCTCACTGTAACCTGCCCTTCTTTTAAATTTTTGTTTTGTTGTAAGAGTGATGATGTACAGAGGGGTTACAGTTACATAAGTAAGGACATGAGTACAACTCCTGTAACCATTGCTTAACCTATGCTTCTACACAGCATTTCCCAGCACTGTGGAGAGTCTCAGTTTGCCAGTTGACTCCCTGTTAGACTGTCTTGTAGGGGTGCTATAGGATGCCTGTGCTGCTATGAAACGGAGAAGGCACTTCTTATTTACTTCCTGCTAATTTTCCTCTCTCTTTTCTCCAGTTATCTTAGCCTGTGAAACACCTACGGTGGCTGCTTCCTGACATTGCTACCTCTGTGACACTGCAAGACTCTCTTGTTCTTTCAGAGGCCTGGGTAATTTTATATTGTCTATTCTTTACAAATAGTTGACTGAAACTTAATTTAGCCATTGAGTATACATAGGTCTGTGCACGTATCTACAGACGAGCAACCGGGAAAGGTACAAATATCTTTCTTTTTTACAGGGTGCTTTGACGTGTCTGTTGGTCATTAACATTATCTGGCTTTTATGGTATATCCAGCACACAACTAGGTGGTAGGGATGTGGTGCTGAAGACAGACAATCACTACCTGCAGGGAGTACGGTGGCTGATGAAAGATGATGTCCGTTGCAGTTTGTTCTGGGCTACTGTAAAAGAATACCACGGAAAGAGCAGAGATATGTATTTGTTCTTGAGGTTGGGAAATTCAAGATTAAAGAACCAGTAGATTCTGTCTCGAGGTCCCGGCACTGAGGAGATACCTAATCTGGAGGGAAGAGCAGAGCAGGTGAGGAGGCAGTGAGAGGAGGAAGGAGAAAGAGAATGGGGAGGGAAGATGGAGGGAGAGGAGAGGGAGAGAGGAGGAGGGGGGGAAATCTTGTGTAGTAACATTTGTCCATTCATTAGAGAAAAGCCCTCATGGACTAAATATCTCCTGTTAGGATTCAATTCCCCAAACAGTCCCCTGGGGAATGGAGGGTTATGTTTTCAGCATATGAATTTTTTCGAAACTTAATAGGGACCCAGTGAAACTTCAGCACTGCTTATGATAGGAATTGCCAACAGGGAAGTAGGTTCTGCATGTTTCATGCTGCACGTCACATTTCCCACACGCCATTACAATGAAAAATTCTTCCCCCTTTTTCCTTTCTCCCCCTCTTACCCCTTCCCTCCCCCATCCGCCCCTCTTTCCCAGCAGTGTGGATAATGAGTGAGTGCTCTGTCTTTCACTAGCAGAATATCTAAAGCCATGCTTACTTACGCCAAAGCCTGTTTCCTCTTCCATAAAGCAGAAGTTATATTCCTATTTGAATCTACCTCCTAGTGCCATGAGGCCTATGTGAGAACATGCACAGCAAGTGCTTAGCCTAGTATTTTCTTTAGTGTGTAGTATTTGCTACACACTAAATGCACAATCAACTGTGGCTGTCAAAATTAACAATCCCTTGGTTATCTCATATTGTTACAGTATCTCACTTTGTTATCTGATATATTGGATATATTTGTATTTGGTTATTTGAAATTGGATAGGGAACAGGGGAAAACAAGATGAGGGGTAGGGGTGGGGGGGAGGGAAATGGGAACCAAAACATGAGAAAGGATATCAATATATGTGAATTAATGCGCCTTCTATCTGGTGAATATAATGTAACCCTTCTATTAATTACAACAAAAATATATGAAAAAATAAGAATCCCCTAGATTTTTCAGGTGGAACTGGCTACCTTGGGGAGGGAGCTAAGAGCTCAATAGTGGGAAAGTATGGCCTTACAGTAGAAGGAGGAAAATAAAGACTTCTATGGTGTGGTTCTCAATGACATATATACCAGCATCACCACCAGCAACCATTTGGAAACACCAATAAGGCCCATATCTACTGGCCAAGAAGCCAGCCAGGAAATGGAAGACCCCCTCACATCATCACTGTTTTGTTTGTTTGGTTTTTTTTGTAGTACTGGACTTTAAACTCATGGCCTCCTACTTGCTAAGCAGGTATTTCACTGCTTAGCCATACCTCCACCCCTTTTGGACTATTTTTTTTAAAACAGGGTCTCGATCTGTACCCAAGTGTGTGTGTTGACTGTGAGCCCATTGCTGCTAGAATGACAGGCCTGCAAAGCTTCTATGAAGATGGAATCTCACCAACTTTTCTGCCTACACTGGCTTGGAACTGTGATCCTTCCAAAGTCTGTCAACCTCTCATGTAGCTACTATGACAGGTATATGCTACTGTGTCCAGCTCTGGATTGAGAAGGATTCTCAAACATTTCAGCCCAGGCTGACCACGAAATATCTTCCTGCTCAGCTTCCCAAGTAGTTAGGATTACAGGTGTGAGCCGAGCTTGGGCTTCTCATTTCTTGGGACTGGCTGTTTTCCTCAGCTGCTGGCTGGGTTATTGGCCAACAGGAATCTCCCAGCTCTTCCCTTCTCACTGCTTAGTTCTGACCTCCCACCACCAGTCCCAAAGAAGGAGGCACAAATGACTTCTCAGTCCATCACTGGAAAATGAACAATGTTCCAGGAGTGTTTTGAAATATATATAGATGTCAGTAATGCCTTACAGTAGCGGGATGCAATTTCTTTCCCCAAATAGCTGCAAATCTCAATTTCTGTTCCTTACATGTTTATCAGAAAGGACTCCATGAGTCCATTTCTTATTTCATGTGCATTTTTTCAATCAAGTCTCTTTCAAATTCAGCACTCTTGCCATTCTCATCACCATCTTTTATCAGGTGCTGCCCGAACTCTTGACACACTCTTAGTGGTCAATTCTCATGACACCTGGGCAGTTCAGTTTCTCTCGTCTCCTCGAGAGTGGAAGGCCAGTGTCTCCCCTGGGCTTATGCTGCATATCGCTGTCTGAGAATGGGGATGCAATTCTGTAGTCTTTTTTGAGGATTACTTGGTCTGCATAGACATCAAGAAAATTCCAAGAATCCCATCTATCTAGAACAACATGCCGATAAGGGAGGATATGTCTAAACATCGAGAGCCAAGACAGAAAGCCCGATTCTCATATTATAGCAAGGGATGGAGCAGGAGGAGGAATGGTTTCAGCATCATAGCATCAGAGGATATAAAAATATGTATTTCTGGGGCTGAAAGTTTGGCCTAGTGGTAAGAGTGTTTGCCCAGCCTACATGGATTCCTTGGTACCACATACACAGAAAAAGCCAGAAGTGGTGTTGTGGGTCAAGAGGCAGAGCACTAGGCCTTGAGAAAGCCCAAGGACAGTGCTTAGGCCCTGAGTTCAAGCCCTGGGACTGGCAAAACGACAATAAAACACAGAAATGTGTATTTCTGGGTCCTCACTGCAGGCCTGATTAAGAGATTCTGTGAGTGGGGTTGAGCAAGTTATGTTTCAATAAGCCCTTTGGGGGAGATTGGTCCACCTTAAGTTTGAGATGAAATGATGCCTTTATACCCACCTCTTTTTCTTTCTACCCCACTCTTTCACATGTGCACACACGCACACACACACACACAGTATAGAGAAGATATATGTAGAATTTGGGTATTGTGTGAGTGCTAATCAGTGAAACTGACAGAGTGGTTAGTTTGCAAAGGATATTTAGAAGTATTCCAGGTAGGTATAGAAACGACCTGTCATACATGGAATCCACATGAGCAAAAGTTGGGGTATGTATCATTACTAGACAACTAGAAACCTCAGTGGTTTTGCATGCAGAAGACCTGCAGATGGAAGTGCTGGGAGAGAGCTAGGTTGAGCATGGGTTTCCTATTTCTCATCTCAGCAACACTGTTTCTTTTTCTCTAGCTACTGCTCCCCTTCTGTGTCTAGTTGCAGTGGGCCTTTGTTTGGGGCCCTTTGTAGTCTCTATTGTAAACTGGTCATACTTCCTCCTTTCCTCTCTAGGAACTCCCACATGATTCTCCACCATGATATTTAAATACAGATATTACCTTTACCATTCTGCAAATCTCCCATTACCTTCAGTTAAGTGGCTTCTATGTTTTCACTTATTTTTTAAAGGCCTTTGTGGCTCATCCCCTCGACCTGTGAGCCTTCTTAAACCTTTTGATAGCTAAAAAGTCAGAGTTCAGCATTATGCTAACTTCTGCTTTCTTGTACATGAACAACAACAAGTGCTTATTAGCATTCAAAAGTGATTCACTTTTGTATTTTACTCCATCAAGAGAACAGAGGGCAAGAGGGTCCTATGGCTGGGCCATCGTTAGCCATGACTATCATCTCATGGTTCCTGGAACCTCTCAGGGTCAAGTGCCTTTGCTTGGCTACCAAATTTGTCAAGTGAATAATGTGGCCGTCCTGGACAAAGCACTTTTTAGATTTTACCCATAATGACACTGGTGCTTCATCATTTTACATTGAGGCACCTACACACTTTGGCCCTGGAACTGTAAAACGAACATATCAAGACCAGGTTCTCCACTGCGGTGTAATCTCATAAGAATGTTTTGTGAAGTTAGGGAAGAGTAAGAAGGAAATGTGATAAAGTGGTTGAGAATAGAAAGACAGTTATGGTGATACAGGAAAGAAAAAAAAAGGTTTAAGGTGTTGGGAGTTTGGCTTAGTAGTAGAGTGCTTGCCTAGCATGCACAAAGCCCTGGGTTCGATTCCTTGGAACATACATAGAAAAAGCTGGAAGCAGTGCTGTGGCTCAGGTGACAGAGTGCTAGCCTTGAGAAAGCCCAAGGACAGTGCATAGGCCCGGAGTTCAAGCCCCAGAATCAGCACAAAAAATGGTTGATGATCCAGTGCAGCCAGGCCCCATGCCTTACGCCTGTAATCCTAGCTACTCAGGAGGCTGAGATCTGAGGATCAAGCTTCAAAGCCAGCCGGCACTAACGAACCTGAGACTCTTATCTCCATTTAATCACTAGAAAATGGGAAGTGAGACTGCGGCTTAGGGATATGGTGGTAGCCTTGAGCTGAAAAGCTCATGGACAGTGCCCAGGCCCAGAGTTCAACCCCCATGACTGACAAAAAATTAAATGAATCCAGTGCAAACAAGTTTATGCCAAGGACGAGGTGTTTGTAGCAGGACATTTTTAGTTACCTTGAATAATACGCACTTTCCTAAAGCCAGCCCCCAAAATTATTGCGATTCTAGCAGGACAGAGGAGGTGATATGTGCTGGGGGGGTATATTTGGGTAGGATATGGGCACAAGTGCCTGCCAGTGTGACAGATCACGAGGCTTGGTTTAGCTTACTGGTAGATGTCCACTTCAGTGAAGCTCAGGGGAAAGCCACTAGTCTTACTGTTCTCCTGAACACAGTAGTGTTAGACATACTAAAAAGGTCCCGCCCTTCCTGGAATATGTGTTTAATAGCTTTCCAGTGCTTTATTTTAATTTTATTTCAATAAATATTCATATCCTAACTGTTATCAAAAGGGATAATGGACATGAAGACCACTATCTGAGTACTCAATAGGCATTATCAGCATTATGAGAATGAATTATTTTTGTTGTTTATTTACTTTCTAAGTGGATTTCGAAAGATCAATGAATGTGTGGTTTCCCAGTCAGAACAAGAGGAGTTCAAGGCAGTGGGATTGTGTTATTCCTGGTGTAAAATGTGTGTGAGATCCATGATTCAAACCTTACTTCACTATTTTTGCCTTCCCTTGCTCTCTATTTTTTTTTCCTGTCCAAAAAAAAAAAAAAAAAAAAAACTAGGCTAGATGTAGTGGCTCATGTCTGTAATCCTAGGCAATCAGAAGGACTGTGGTTCAAGGCCACCTACAGAAAAAAAAAGTTAGTAATACCCATCTCACTCAGTAAGCTGGTTGGGGTGACACCCCATGGACATGGAACCATACACACAGGAGGCTGGTGGGCTGGGTCAGCTCAGGCATAAGGATATGAGACCCAATAAATAGAGAAAAATGCGCTGGAGCAGTGGCTCAAGTTGTATGGGGTCTGCTTCACAAGCACAGGGCCATGGTATAAAAAAGATCACTCTGGTGATCTCAAAGTATCACTTGGTTTGCCAGGTTTGTAAGTTCTAAGTATATCCAGCCTCGGAGCCAAAAGGGATAATCTGCTTTCTTCTTTTTCATGTAATTACCTCCTTTCTTCACCCCCATCTCTTCTTTTTCCCCAGAACCACCACCATCAAACTTCTCAATTACCTAAAAGGTGCTGCGTGATCTCACATGACTACCTGAATTGGGGGGAAGGCATGAGGGTTGCCTACAGCACAGACCAGAGTCCCAGATTTATCTAGCCAATGTTCTGCCCATTTTCCATCTCAGAATTTCCTTTTCTTCAGCTTTAGCTATGAAATAAATCATCTGGTGACAGATCTTAGTGTGCCACATGGAAAGGAGAATTATTCCTCCCCTGGCCAAACTGCGGAAGGCCTTCCTGAATCTCTGCATGGGAGACACGTACTCACTGAGGCCTGGCCTCTTTTCTTAGGGAGTTGTTGACATAAGAATTATTCAAGTACTCTGTACAGACTACAGCCCAGTGTGGCCCACAGGGGAGGTGAAAATCTTATTCTTTAACTTCTAATTAATATTCCTTCTCACCTTCTGAGGATGTCCTCAGGGAGGCCCCACCAGGTTCTGGTTGGACTGCAGCTGGCCTCACAGTATGAACATTGCCCAGAAATGCTGTAATCCCAGAACTGACCCTGGTGGAGCTTAGTGATGATCTGAATAATGTAAAGTACTGAATTATTCACCACACGTCCCCTACTCGCTCTTAGAAGTAACGGAAGAGGCCACTGGGAACCATTAGAAGTAAACAAAGACAAGCAAGGAAGGCCAGGTGTCTTCTACTTCAACCTTCTGGTTCTGGCAACACCTATAATTAAACTCCCTGCCCTGTCCATCTCCCCAGTAGGAGGGGTCCATTGGACAGTTGTGGATTAATGAATATTTTTGTTGTTATTTTCTAGTAGTGGGACTTGAACCCAGGGCTTGGGCACTGTCCCTGAGCTTTTTTGCTCAAGGCTAGCATTCTCCCACTAGAGCTACAGAGCTACTTCCTCCTCCTCCTTCCCCGCCTCCTCCTCCTCCTCCTCCTCCTTCATCTTCCAGTTCTGGGGCTTGAACTCAGGGCCTGAGCTCTGTCCTTGGGCTTCCTCAAGGCTAGCTACCACACACCACCACTTCCAGTTTTTTCTGTGTTTGTGGTATCAGGGAATCGAACCCAGGGATTCATGCATGTTAGGCAAGCACTCTACCACTAAGCCACATTCCTGCCCTAATGAATCATTTTTTTTTTGTAGGAACTTCATAACCTTCAGATTTCTCAGGCTAGGTAGCAAATGAGAAACTAGTTGCCTGCCTAGGAGCTGAGGCTCAACGCTGAGCAACCAAGCCATTCACCAAGCTGAGACTTCTCTTTGCTGTCTCTGGCTCTCATTTTGTGTGATGATATGGTAGTGTGGGGAGTGGGTGAGTGATATGTGAATGTCTAGGGTGGAAGAAGTGGGCAAATTCTAGTGTGTATGTGTGTGCTCGTGCATATGTGCGTACTTGCATACGTGTGTACTTGGGTTGTTACTGGGGCTTGAACTCAGGGACTGTGCTCTCACTTGGCTATTTCACTTAAAGATGGCAGTCTATTCCTTGAGCCTCACTTCTACCTCTAGCTTATTTGTGATTAACTGGCTATTAGAATCTCATAGGCCTTTCTGCCCAGGCTGTCTTCTAACTACTATCTCAGCCTCCTGAGAGTGCTGGGATTACAGATGTGAGCTGTCAGTGGCCTGGCTGTGGATTTCCTTTTATTATGACCCTAAGACCATTTCTATCTGGTATGGCCCCTTTCCCAGGAGGAGAATGCATTAGGGAGATTCGCAAAGGTTCATTTCTATTCTTAAAGCCAGGAGAGAGAACATGTCCCTGTATTTTTACCTTGTCTGCACCACAGCAAGGATGACAGGCTCCTCTCAGGTCTCAGGGTGGGGTAGGTCCTTGGTATTCTTGCCCCCATCTTCTCCTCACCCCTCATGGGTTGTGTGGTATTACTTTTCTTATAACTAAATCAGCCATTTGTACAGGGCTATTGCCACCAAATGCCCCCAATCCTTCTATATCAAGAGATTTCAATAATGACATGAGTGACACTTTGGTTTTTTAATTGACTGACCCATTTAATTTTTTTTTTGCCAGTTGTGGGGCTTGAACTCAGGGCCTGAGCACTGTCCTTGGGTTTTTCTCACTTGAGCCACAGCATCACTTCCTGCTTTTTTTTTTTGAAAGTATGTGGTACCATGGAATCGAACCCAGATCTTCATGCATGCTAGACAAGCACTCTACCACTGGGCCAAACTTCCGGCCCATGAGTGACATTTGTAGCAGATTTGGAGACAACATTTTCATTTATATCATCATACACAAATTACATGTTCCTGCCTTTTGCTTTACAGTTTGTTTTCTTTTTCTTTTCTTTTTTACTAAATGCTCAGAGATGCAAAAGGCTAGAAGTGATAGACTGCCTCAAATATTTCTGGACCACCAAGTCCCTCACTAGGTAGATGAAAAGCTCATTAAGTATCCTTGATGGGTTCAAACCAAGCAGGTGAGTTTTCTTCACTAAAGCAAATGAATTTCCAGTTGAATAACTTTCCTAGAAATCCCACTGCTACTCTCTACTTTGATCCTTGCAATGACCTAAGTCTATTCCTGGGATGTCATGAGTTTTAAATATTAAAGTGGCTTTTAATTAAATCTTGTTTATTATATGGTTAATGGGCTAAGACTAATGACCAAAGCCGGGGTGGGGTGGGGGAGGGAACACAGGCTTACAATGATTTTTCTCCCTCATCATATGATAGTTGAGAAAAAGAGTACAATGATCTTCTCTGGGATAAGTTAGTAGAAATACTATTTCCCATACTTGTTCTCCGACATCAGTTCTGGAATGATTTGGAATAGCCAGTTGCTCTCAAGAAATGATGATACATCTAGCTACAGGAGCTTAGAGATCCAACATTTCCCTTTAGCCAAGAACTGCAGTGAGGTCTGGGCATTCTGCCATGTGTACTGGGATCCTTGAAATTTGAGATGACAAATCTTCAGGGTCACCTTTCTCGTTTCTCTTTTTTATTTATTTTTCAAGCTTGGAAACAGAATTCAAGTGTTTACTCTGGGAACTTCTGTGCATATACCTGCTAAATGCATACCAGCTGGCCTGATTTGCCTGGCCTCGTTTCTTGTATGTGTCTGCCTTCTTTACTCTTCTCCCCCAACCCAGAATCTAAATTAGGAATTGGCTTTAACAGTCGAGAGCCCTGCCTGCTCTGCTCGGCAGCAGTGCTACGTGAAGTGACCTTACTCAGTCACGGTGTCTGCACGTTTTTTTGCCCTCAGTCATGCCATTCCCTGAGCTACCTAAATGAGTGGTCCTTGTAATCGGTTTATGGAAGTGAATACTGAAAATGCAAAGAAGAAACTGTGAGCCTTTGAATCTTTGAGGATGAATTTGGATGGCTTTCGCTGAGCCCTGGGCAGAAGGGTGGCACATGATAAGACACATATTCACTGTCATTACCTTGGGAAATACAGACAACTCAGTAAGTCCACAGCATGATAGACAGAACACACTAGAAGGTGTAGGTTATCAGAGTGTTTCTTCTAATTCTCCACTTATTCCAAGGCAGTGATCTCAGACTTCCTCATTGATCCTCTAGAGAGAGGTTAGAGATAAGATCTAACCCTAACGGCCTTGAAGTCTTGGGATTGGGAGGTCCTAAATATGTGGTCCTAACAGATTTGTGGGCCATGGACTCCATGGAAATAATGACATGGTTCTAGAAACTTTTATGAAAAGAGATCTATCTTCATGGCATTTAACTGGAAATATTTTTTTTTTCTTTTGCCAGTCCTGAGGCTTGAACTCAGGGCCTGGGTACTATCATTGGGCTTTCTCAGGGGTAGTACTTTACCACTTGTGCCACAGCACCATTTCCCGCTTTTTTTTTTTTTTTTTTTTTTTTTGCCAGTCCTGGGTTTGGGCTCAGGGCCTGAGCACTGTCCTTGGACTTTCTCAAGGCTAGAGCTCTACCACTTGAGCCTCAGCACCACTTCCGGCTTTTTTCTATGTATGTGGTACCGAGGAATCGAATCCGGGTCTTCATGCATGCTAGGCAAGCACTTTAACCACTAGGCCAAACTCCCGGCCCCCATTTCCCGCTTTTTATGTGTATGTGGTACAGAGGGATTGAACCCAGGGCTTCCTGCATGGTAGGCAGGCACTCTACCACTAGGTCATATTCCCAGCCTGGAAATACTTTCTTGAATTATGAATGTGAACAGCCAACCACATAGACTTAGCAGAACCTGTGTCTTTCTTGCGTCAGAAATTAAAGATCTTTTCCTATGACAATATTACTGCTATACAAGCCTTAAAAAATAACATTCACTCTGATTACTGCTCTGAAATTGCAAAAGTTATTATAGATCAGCTGCAGGATCTGGCCAAGTTAATAAAGAAGGACATGTATAACATTATATATCACACATTTTTATGAAAAATATTTCCTACTTCAATATAATTGGTTTCCTTTGAAATCTTATGTATTTGACTGTGTGTGTTTAAAAACACTGCTCTGTGAGGGCTGTCTGGAGTCTGTGGCAAAGGAAGATGAAGGCTGCCTGTCCATGCCAGGGTCCAGGTTCCACTCTGTCAAAATTGGGGTCACTCTGAGCTTCCAATCTCTTCTGTTGAAAGAATATGATAATAATTCCCCATATGGTTGATGGGGATATTAAATGAATTAGTAAATGGCAAGATGCATTGTAAACAGTAAAGTACTATATACAAATCCCAGATCATAATAGGCAGACATTCCAGGCACTTCTTATATCCAGTATCTCTAAGCATCAAGTCAGTGATGAGGGAAGATGAAAGAAAACTCTCTCAGGGCCAGTGAGTTTCTCTGTGAGCAAGAAGTTGTAAAAGAAAAGTCCATTTGCAGTTGGATTATGAAATATTCATGCATATGGTTAGAATATAATGAGGCCAGATAGGCTTGGGTAAATAATCTCTGCTTTGCTAATTACCAGCTGAGTGTCTGTGACAATGTTTTTGAAAAAGAAACTGAACCTCAGTTTGCACATCTGGAAAATGGAATTCTTGGTAACATTATGTAATATCTATTCCTGTACCAGCAAATAGGATTCAGGAGCTATGACTGGGTCTTTTCCAGACCCACAATGGACCAAATGACAAACAGACAAGTGCAACTGTTAGTAGAATTTCTTCACAAATCATAAGTCTAGTAGTCATATATTTTATTTTATATTGATTTATTTTTGCTATCCAAGCCAGCAATCCTTGAGTTTGAACTAAATGACATAATCCGAAGCTTTGCTTTGCAGCAGTATGTTCCAGATGAGTTTTATGACCTGTACTTGCAGTGCTATCTGTTGATGGTCAACTGGGCGGCTCTAAGGCCCCATGGTGCCACTGCTAACTTTACCACCCCCAAATCTACATGGCTACTCATGACACTAGCTGTATGCAGCTCCTTCATTTTAAATTAAGTAAAAGAAGTACATGTCTAAACATGCCATTTCTTAGTTGTCGTAACCCCATAGCCACAAGTGGCCAGTGAGGACCACAGAATCCTAGATCATTGAGTTAATGCCATCGGGCAGCTCTGTGGCTGGCTGTGAAGAGTTAAGTCCTCCAACAACCTAGAAACAAGTCAACGAACAGCATGGGCTGTACTTCTGAATCCCCATCCCCATCCATCTAGATCCTAGCAAGCTCCAGATAAGGGAATGTCAGGCCTACTTGGATGGAGCATTCCATAGGCCTCCATCTTACCCCTCATCAGGCCCCCAGTCCCTGATCTCACAACACACCCCAGAAATGTTCTATGCAGGAGTGAGGAGCCTGCTCTGTGAATGCCTGTCCTTCTTTTTGTACTCCTCCTACCCCATTTCTTCAGAAAGCCTCTGATTTTTCTGTTGTCGTGGAGCTGTGGCCCCATCCTCTGATAGCTTGCCCTCTTCTGGATATAACTCATTAGAATTTAAATTAAAATAAAAAGAATTGTAAGAAGAGTGGAGATTCCTCTTTGTGTGGCTCACCCACAGTCAAGGAGAGCCTTGTACTTGCTTCCTTTGATATATGATATTGCTAGTCTGCTTTGCTAAATCTCATTAAGGCACTGGAATGGGAGTCACGAAATCAGCTTCCCTGATGGGATGGATTTCCCGGTGAAGTTAAGCATTCCTGCTGCCTCAGTTTCTTCTTCCAAATATAATGTCCACTCTTGCCTTCATTCGGGGATTGAATTGCAATTGATGTCTGCAATCACAGATTATACCAAACTGTCTACACAATACTCTCTCCTATGCATGCAGATGTATTATGAAGTTTGATTTATAAATTAGGCACTGTAAGCTTTTTTAAATATTTTTTATTGTAATTAATAAAAGGGTTACATGATATTTGCCAGATAGAAGGTGCATTAATTCACATACATTGATACCCTTTCACATGTCTTGGTACCCATTACCCTCCCCCCCACACCCCCCACCCGTCTTCCCCCCTTCCCTATCAAATTTCAAATAACCAAATACAAATAAATTCAATATATCAGATAACAAAGTGAGATACTGTAACAATATGAGATACCCAAGGGACAGCAAAGGAGATGAGAGATAACATAGTACATTAAGGACAACAATCATTCTTTATATGGCTTTTGTTTCAATATCCTGGAGGTCCTTTCAATTAGCTTCATACTATATGGCCTTTTGTATCAAGGTTTTGCTCTATTGCAGATCTCTGCTAGTAGAGCCCAAGGTTTCTACTGATTATGACGAATGAGGGAAACCATTGAGCCTAAGTTCCTTTGAGTCTGGCTTACTTCACTTAATATGATTTTTTCTAAGTCTTTCCATTTCCTAACAAATGGGTTGATGTCGTTTTTTTCTGACAGCAGCACGGTAAGCTTTAAAACAACAATAATAAAACAGAATAGTTATTACAATGTACTGTAATACAAGTTACATGAACATGCCTTCCTCCCCCCCCACCTCACACTGTTCAACACTTTGATAGTGGATTTGCTAACTGAGCCATCTCTGAGTGATAGATGTGTAGGTAACATAACAGCATGGAAACACTGAACAAAAGGAGGATTCACATATCAAGCAGGATAGAGTAGGATTTCATCATGCTCCTCAGAATGGTTTATGAATTGATTATTCTTGGAATTTTCTACTTAATACTTTTGGGCTGCATCTTAGTGTGAGAAAGTAAAACCAGGGAAAGCACAAGTGCAGGTGAAGGAAGGACTCACATATATGGATGTGTCATACACGAGAGGCTTATAAACTTTCCCATGAAGAAACTGAATTGATACCATGTTTGTTTTCCAAAACCAACATCTACCTTCCATTCTTTATGAGGGTTTCTTGGTGGATTTAAGGAAAGGCACCTTGGAAGAAACTATGGCCTAGGCCAATCTGTCCCATAACATTTCATAAACATGAAGCTGAGTTAGTGGAGGAGATGCCCTGTGCCAGTGGGTGTGGCTTAGCACCAAGATGCTTATTTCTCACTAACATAAAACCCTACTTTCTAGGATGTTTTGCAGACACAGAGGTACTGTTTCCAGTCTCTCTACCCACTGGAACTAAAATATGCCAGTGGAGTGGATACGAGGCAGAGGGGAGAGAGGGATCAGGGTTTCTTACTCCTTCTTCTCCTTATAGTCTGGCCACCCATGGAAAATTCTGATCTTGTCCTGGAAATGTGGCTGACATCATTGTGCTTCTCCTTTGCTAGCACTAGTGATGGGAGCGTTTGAAAAGTTCTCCCTTCCTCTACCCTCTGTGCTTGTGGCTTCTTTATATCAGAGCTTCAAGTGTTAGGGATGTGGAGGTTGGGTTTCTGACACAGCTCATGGCTCCACAAGGGAATCTTGGCTCTTGAGGTGTCCAGGGCTCTCATTCCTGGCCAAGCACAGAGACCACATCCTAGATTTTCATTTCTCTGTTGATGGAAAAATCTGTTCATATATGTGAGTTTGGAGAGATGTCTTCTGCCATGAACCACAGTAGTGTTCCCTCACAAAACTGACCAGGGAGGGGTGTTCTTTGCCACTAGAGATTACTTTTTATTAGACGAAGAGGCAGGAGGCTCGGGTAACTCTCAGCCTTCAAAGTTCAGCCCTTTGAATTCAGCTCTCAAAGTCTTCTCCTCCCTGCAGGATTGGAACCCCAGATGTTTCATAGCAGAACAGCCTCCCTTCCTTGGCTCCCCTAGACCTCTTCCAATCTCAATAACCACTCAAGGCCACATCAGTCAGGCAAAGAAGCTAATTTTTATCCAAGGGCAACTAAAAATATAATCAGGGACGTAAATCTTCAAAGCAAACCAGTTTCTGATGACTGTGCATTTTTTGAGGCTGTAGAGACAAAAAGATGTGCATTTGTCAATACAGATAGAGCTTGCACAGTTTGAAATTAAATACAATAGCTTGTCTTTAAAAAGCCCAGATTCTATGTCCAGTATAATCTATTTTGGAGGGCAATACCAAAAAAAAGAAGAATTTTTTTCATATATTTTTTATTGTAATTAATAGAAGGGTTATACTATATTTGCCAGATAGGAAGTGCATTAATTCACATACATTGATACCCTTTCTCATATCTTGGGCCCCATTTCCCTCCTCCCACCCCCACCCCTCATCTTGTTTTCCCCCCTTCCCTATCCGATTTCAAATAACCAAATACAAATATATCTAATATATCAGATAACAAAGTGAGATACTGTAACAATATGAGATTACCAAGGGACAGCAAAAGAGATGAGAGATAACATAATACATTAAGGACAACAATCACTCATTGTATGGCTTTTGTTTCTATATCCTAGAGGTCCTTTCATTTAGCGTCATACTATATGGCCTTATGTATCTAGGTTTTGCTCTATTGCAAATCTAAGAAGAAGAATTTTTACTTGAAGTTTTGAGCAGAGGGAAATAAAACCCACTTGCAGGCACTACCATCACTTTGAATAGGAATGTTGGTGAGAAAGAACCAGATTCTGCACTGTCCCTGGGGTGAGGCTGCTTTCACTGGATGTTACATCCCAGAACCTTCTCGTTGCCTGGAAGAAGCTAACACATGTAGATGAATGAATTTTCCCCATAGACTCAGTATTTAAAGCCATAGCAGACAAACCCTTCTCTAGAGACCCTGATTTAATTCCAGGGCTATCTCTTTGAGGGTTGTAGAATAAACACCCCGGGTCATTGGTCTTGGCAGGTGACTCATGGTGAAGCTGGGGATGGGGGGATCTGGGTCCCCAGAACATATAGGGCTTGTTTGCCGACCTCCCTCTTCCAGAAGCTCGTTAGTATGCTCCTACTTAGCTCACAATTCAGAGAAGGTCACTGTGTTCCCAAGAAGCCATTCAGTCATAATAGATATGGTTAGAATGATAGCCCAGAGGCTGTGGGTTAGGAAAACACATTTATTAGACAAGGCCTGAGACCGCAATAATTAAGTGACACAAATGAATACAAGTTAATGAAATCTCAATTGGATTGAATGCGCTCAATCACTGCCCCTTCCCCAGCCTTGTGCAGCAGTGTCAGGAAGTGACCCAGCAAAGGCTTGGGAATACAGTGATGCCCCCAACTCCTCCCAGGCCAGAGGAGGGGGAGCTGGCAAGAACCTGGAGTTCCTCTGCTCTGTCCCCAGACATAGCTAGAAGCTTCTCCTGTAACTTTGCAGAAGTCTTCTTAGGCTTGGTTCTGAGGGTTGATAGGATCCAGGAACTTTATCCCCAGGATATCTTGAAGAACACAGGGTGATTTTTTTTTGTGTGTGTGTGGGGGTCATGGGGCTTGAACTCAGCCTGGGCACTGTCCCTGAGCTCTTCAGTTCAAGGCTACCACCCTACCCTTGAGCCAAGTCCCACTTCCTGTTTTCTAGAGGATAATTGGAGATAAGAATCTCAGGTCCTTTTGTACCCATGCTGGCTTTGAATCTTGATCCTCAGATCTCAGCCTCCTGAGTAGCTAGGATTACAGGCGTGAGCCACCATGCCCAGCCCACAGGGTGATTTTTAAAAACGACATTAAAACAAAAATAAAAAGCATTACAGATGACTTAAATGACACACATCCATAGATTTATCATTCATTCATGCATACATGCATGACAGTAGTAATGATTGTGATGTTGCCTGTTGCCCAAACACAATTCTACAGGCATGACTTATAGTCATTCAGCCTTTCATCCTTGCAGTAACGCACCACTTAAAGACAGGCAAGCAAGATGCAGACCCTGATCAGAAAAGCATGCAACCTAGTTGGGTAAAGGCTGGGAGATCCAGGGACTCAGGGAACATGGGGACATGTCCCATCCCAAGAAGGCTTCTGGAAGGAGCCTGGCTGGACTCTTCCATTACAGCTGAGACAGGAATAGGAGCAACCTGGGGTATGCTTTGAGGAGACTTTAGGAACAATGGCTCTTCTGATTAGTAAGAGATAGTGGGGTATAATAGAGGTTGGAAAGGACTTTCTTTTTTTTTTTTTTGCATTTTTTTATTGTAATTAGTAAAAGGGTTACATGATATTTGCCAGATAGAAGGTGCATTAATTCACGTACTGGAAAGGACTTTCTAAAGGAAGTGATGAGTATGAATCCCAGAGACCTAGAGGATGTCTGAATTGAGCAGGCTACGGGTGGGGCATAGCTGGGGACACTGGCGGTCTGAAGAAAGTTGTGCCCAGTGGCAGATGGAGGGAAGAGAAGAGGCAGGAGTGATGGAATGAGCTAGGCCTGTGTGCAGCTCAGAAACCATATTCAAGACGTTAGCTGTCATCCTGAGGGAAGGATCAAATTCCCACTGAGGAAGAACTCTGGCTGCAGCATCGAACATGAGTAGCAGTTGGCCAAGATATCAAGGAGAGCCACAGGCATTGGGGTAAGTGATGATGGGGCAGAGCCTTGCAGAGGGAGGCCAGGAAGAAGACGATTTGCAAGATAACAAGGAAATGCCATGAAAGAGATTAGAGGATCCAGAAGCCCACAGATCTGCTGAGCAGTTACAGCTCCGAAGGTCTGCTGCTGTCCTGGCTCAAGTGGCTCCAGAGTGTAATTGCACTATCACAGGGGCAAAGTTTATTATCCAAGGAGAGGTTGCTGCTGAGACCTGCCTAGCCCTGTTTTGTCCCTGCTGTCCTGCTTTCCCAATGCCCTTTCTTTTTAGAATCTGGCATATTTTGTTGGTTTAGACCAAAGTAACTCTGTAGCCACAACAGCCACTTTGCATGGAAATTCCATGGCAGGGACCAGGCAGCTGCTCAGAGCCTTCTGGGAGTCAAGTCAGCCTGGCTCTGCACTGGAGCATATGCAAGCACTTTTGGATTGCTTCAGACAGCCAACTCTGTGTCTGGAGGCTTCTGTGGGAGATTCCTGGTCTGGAAGGGTTCCAAGGTCGCCCTGGAACTATGCAGTATTCTGTACATGTGAGCTTTCTCTGGGAAGACAGTTACAGTGATTGTATCCCCTGAGAGCTTGGTGATTACCAACAGCTTCAGCGGGGCTCTGACTTGGAAAGGTGAAGTTTTCTTGGTCAGGTTTCACTGTTGTCACCCAGTGCTCAAGTGCTTGGCTAGGGTTCCCTTTACCTCATTAGGGCATCTCTAGGGTTTCAATGTGAGTATTGTTCTGCCTCCATCTTGCCCTGAAAAACATCCACAATTTTTCACTTCATATTTTGGAATCTTCTTCTTACACATTTACATTTAATTGTAGGAAATAAATTGTTATCTGAGGGTGCATCTTCCTGCAGGTCCTCACCATTTGTGAAGAAGCTGAAGCTTTCCTTACATGTTGCCCATCTCAACAAAACAACTGGGTGTGGTCACAGTTTATGCCTGTAATTGCAGTGATGAGGGAAGTATCCATAGAAGGATTCCAGTATAGGCAAAAACACAAGAACGTAGTCTAAAAATAAAATAAAAAGGACCAGAAGCATGGCTCACATAGTAGAGCACCTGCCCAACAAGCACAAAGACCTGAATTTAAACCCTACTACTGCCAAAAGGAAAAAAAAAGAATTAAAGATAGAGTAAATACAAAAAGAGTTTAGAGACCACAGAGTTTGGAGAGTGGCTATCTGTACATCTCTAAATCTTAAAGACAAATAAGATTAATTTCTCTTTTCCTAATTACAAGTGCCCTAAAGAGTTCATCAACAGTTTCAATTCCCCGCTTACTAAAAATGTCCAGGGAGCTACTCTTTGCCTATATCAGGGAGATTTATGCTATCCTTATGATAATTGTTATCTATGAATGTTATGAGTAATAGCTCATAGAAATGTATTCTATTGAGCAGACTCAAGGCAACAGAGAACCAATCCATTAAAAGCCATGCTTTGGCTTCTCCTTTTCTTCTTTCTGTTCTTGAAGATAGGACTTAGCATTTCAGGAGTCCGAAGTCCCCAAATTCCTAAACACCACACTAACAGTATCAGGGAAAAGGTGTTTGGTATATATCCACTTTTTTCTCTAGTCCCATCCAGCTCTATTTATATGACATTACATCAAATTACATTCTCAGACCAAATACTGGGTGAAGGAAGATGTCACTAAGCTGATACCTAACTATGAAGGCTGGCTCTGCTCCTAAGCTCCTGAAGATCTGTGAATGAACAAGCTGAGCACACATCTACAGATGTCACTGTAGATTGAGCTTTGGGTGTTCAAACAGAAAGCCTGCCAGAGCTTCTGATCGTGGGGCTCAGGGCTCACCACAGGTCCTACAGACAGCATCTTGGCCCTGCTCACCATTTGTTCTGTGGTTAGTTACGACACATGTATCCCTTGCTGGGACCTACAAGGAGGCCAGTTTGGCTCCCCTAAGCCCACACTTACTGAATGGTACTGCAATTAGGCAAGGCTTGGAAAGCTCCGGAGAGTGACTTCTTCTGGCAGACATGGCTGGAGTATGGAAGAGAATGTTTCTGGCGCAGTCAGTATCCTTGCCTTGGGTCATGCCAGCAGAATGTTTGAAGTGGAAAAGTCAACGCTAAGGTGGTAACATTAAAAATGTCTCTTTTTCGAATGGTTGCTTTCATTGTTTAAATGTACTCACAGGCCTGGGCGAGTCAAAAATCTCCAAGAGGGGAACCTGGCTCCCAGAACTAGCTGGCAGATATACACTTGTCTGACTGCTGGTGGGGAGGCCTTGTAGCCTGCATGTGACTTATGCCACCAGAATGAGGGAGTCACCAAGACCCACATCCTCATTGAGTGTCCTTCTAACAGTAGCATAAGCACAGCTGGCCCCCAAGGGTGAGGCCTTTCAAGACCAATCAGCCACCAGCAGTTTGGCATCTCCGCAGCGGTATAATGAGATATAATGTCCTTTCAGGACAAGGTCGATCACACTCAGAGCTACGTAAAAGGCCTTGTAGTTTTTACTCAGATCACACATGGTTAGATGTGCTTCTCAGCTGCTTGGAATAAATGAAATGTAACCATGTAGAAAAAAAAACCCCAAAGATGAAGCTCTCCCACAGACATGCGCTGTGAGGTATGGACTCTTTTTTCCCCACGGATGTGAGATGGGGGAATAGATAGCAACATTTCTCTGGTGAGAGTTAAGTGCGACAACGTATGCAAAGCACGCAGCACTCCTCCTGTTTCCTTCTCAGCAAGGCAGGACACTGGCATGTTTGGTCATCATTTGGTCTCTGTCACTGTCCTCAGTAAACAGTTGTGTTCCCTTAGGTATTGCTTCACATTACCAAGGCTCACCCTGGCTTCTTTCTCTTGATTTTATGAATTCATCTCACCATATATATATATTTTTTTCTGGTGCTTTACAGGTGCCAGGGATATGAATCGGAGCAAATTGCACACCTTTCCTTGCAGAGCTGATGGCTGATGGCCTCTGTGGACAAAGAGCAGGCAGCAAAAAGGCCTCCCAGAAGAAGATGCTGAGTGAGACCTGAAGGGACCATTCCGATCTGGCCACACGCCCTCCTTCTGTTGATTCATGCCCTGTGATGGACATTTGTAAATTGGCTGGAAAGGAGAACTCAAGGCTTATGGGATAGAGAGCAGACACATCGCCTTGGCTTTGTTATTTCTAGTCTTTATCCAACGGACCTAGCCAGTCACTCAGACTCCACTTTGAAGAAGAAGTAGAAAGTGAGACTACAAAGCAGAATTTGGCAACTGACGATACACAGAATTGGAACTGCAATTATAGTACACTTAAAAACCTTGACTAAGAAATTCTACTTTGGCTATATGTACTAAAGAACTAATGCCATAATTGTACCAAGGTTTGACTATGTGGACATTACTTGCCAAATTATCTTAGCACAAAATTTAAAAGTCTACATTCTTTAAAACCATGGAAATAAAAATGGCATATAGCAATCAAAAATGCCATTGTAGGGGCAGAGATATAGGTAAGTGGTAGAACATTTACCTACTATGCACAAGGCCCTGGGTTCTATTATGATACCACAAGGAAACCAAAGAAAGTGATTTTGTTAAAAATCTGCTTTAACATGGAGGTGACTGCCAGTGGCTCATGTTTATAATCCTAGTTACCTGGGAGGCTGAGATTGGCAGAATTGGAGTCTAGGGCCAACCCAAGCAGTAGAGACTATGAGTCTCCATTTCAATCAAAGAAGCTGAGTACAGTGGCAATATGTCTGTGATACCTTTAACTATAGCCCTCAGCAGAGCCTGTGTCATGCTAGTTAGACTTTCAGCCTCCAATACTATAAGCCATAATACCTTTTTGTTTGTTTGTTTGTTTGTGTTTTGGTTGTGGACCTTGCACTCTGGACCTGAGCACTGTCCCTGAGCTCTTCAGGTCAAGGCTAGTGCTCTACTACTTGAGCCACAATGCCACTTTCAGTTTTTTGGTGTTTTTGGGTTTTTTTGAGATAATAGCCTCTTAAAATTTTGTTCCCTGGGCTGGCTTTGCACTGTGATTCTCAGATTCCAGCCTCCTGAGTAGCTAGGATTATAGGCTTTATAATTCTTTATAAAGTATCCAATCCTGGATATTATAACAATGGCAAAGACTAATACAATTGCTTTAAAATTTTTTTTACCCATTTACCATATATTCTTTCTAAGGAAAAAGACAGCATATGTGCATGTGTGTGTGCACACACACATATACACACACTCAATTCGTTTTCATGTACAAGGATGCTCAATATCATTAGGCAGTAGGAAGACACAAATCAAGACTACAATGAAATAGTACTTTTCCATCCAACAGGCTGGCAGTTAACAGAAAGATATATAACAAATACCTGTAAGGATATGCAGAAATTGGAAATCTTAAAAAATTTCTAGTGCAGTCACTTTGGAAAACAGCATGAGTATCCCTCAATAAGTTAAACATAGAAGAACTATGATATGTCTCCAAAATTCCACACTTAAGAATTTAGCCGAAAAGAAACAAACACATTTGTACAGAAGTTGTACATGAATGCTCATAATATTACTATTTGTGGCAGCCATATGGAAACAACTCAACTGCTCATTAGCTGATGAATGGACAAATCAAATATGTTAATTGGTATAATGGATATTATTCAGCTGTAAAATGAATAACATATTGATACACGCAATAGCAGGGGTGAGCTTTGAAAACACTATGCTAACGTGAAAGAATCCAGACATAAACTGCCACATATTGAATGACTCTATGTATTTTATGCCCAGAATACACTGATACAACAGGGCTCTCCCCAAGCTGACAAAATTCATTGATTAAATGGTGGTCTGATTAGTTTGTGAGCATACTTTTCTACTAGACTATCTACTAAAAATAAACAAAATTTAAAAATCCAGTGGTTTTCCCTCTGCCATTAAAAGTCTTTTCATACAGGGAAGAGTTGACATTCCCACATGCATAAAGCTAATACCCTGAGACACTCTGGTCTTTCAGAACTACAGAAAATACAATCTTGGCATTGGGGTATCAGCTATGTCTTTTCATTTTTTACGTTTTTATCTCTTGAGGTCTTGCTTCCAGGGCAGCTAATGGATAGAAAGCAACTCCCTTAAGTTGTTTGCCCTCACATGCAAACCAGTCTTCAGAGACAAAACTAGGCATGGCCAATAGAGGCTGCAGAAATTACTCCAGTGGGGTTCTCCTGAGCCTATTTACCTTGCCCTACCTGTTTCTTCCTACAGAAGCCACAACAGAATTTTTTACTACACTCTCCCCCGGCTCCATCAGCTTTCCTCCTCTCCTATCCTGTGCACCTTACTGTATCCCTGTGTGCTGTGCTCAGCCTCTTGTTCCTCCAAATCTGTGCGCTAACAAACCTCTCTCCTCACAATGGGCATTTCTGTCTGAATAACTTACAAACTTGATCCAAACAACTCTTGGTTACCCTTTAAATGATGCACTTCTAGCCAGTGAATGTCTGGTGAGTATGCCTGGAATCCTAGCTACTCAGGAGGCTGAGATCTGAGAATTGTGCTTCAAAGCCAACCCAGGTAGGAAAGCACCTGAGATTGTTATCTCTATTGAATAGCTTGAAGTGGGATTGTGGCAAAAGTGGTAAAGCACTAGCCATGGGCAAAAGTAGTTAAAGGACAGTGCTCAGGTCCTGAGTTCAAACCTTAGGATTGACACCAGTAACATAAAATAAAACATAATAACCAAAACAAAAAGTCCTACTTCTAGAAGGCTGTCAAATTCTTCTGACACATAGCGTTCAAAGAAAACAGAACCCTCTAAGATAACCAGAAAAATGGGAGCCATTGATCCTGTTGTAGTCTTCCTCCAGGATGCCTGGTCCCACAGTTAGGAAATGATTTCTCAAAATCACCTTGCCCATATGAAGTGACACATTTCTACATGGTTATGAGTTGCTATGGAAAACCAGGTCTTGACGTTTCTAGTGTCTCATCTGCCATATAAACACATGCATATACAAAAACATACATACGTGTGTGTGTGTGTGTGTGTGTGTGTGTGTGTGTATCTAATTTTGTCTCATCAGTCACTGAGTTCCTCTGGTAACAGGATCTCTGGAAGGTCTGGGTTTGCTCTGCATAACAATGTCTAACTTGACAAAATTAAAACAATCCATCTTTCATTCTCTTCCTTCTGGAAGTCTGATTCACAGCCCCAGACATAATATGAGATCCACCCTTAAGGTATTAGAAACAATCCCATGACAGCGTTAATCTATCCAAATATGCAGCTCACAGCCATACAAGAGAGCCCTACTCAGTTCCCTCAATTAACAGGAGAATTGCCAATGTTATTGAACACTATTACATTAGTGAAAGACAAACAATAATTCGTTGAGCAGGAAAGTTGTACAAGTGCCCCAGGGGTATGAGAAATTATTGTTGTATGTGTGGGGAGAGAAGGAAGAGAAAACCGGAGACTCTAGCAGAAAAGGAGGAGCCAGCCCAGATAGGGAGCAGAGCATCCTTCTTCTACGACCACTCGGCACTGCTTGTTTTGTGACTGTAGCAGACACTTGAGCATCTTGGGCCTAGCTCAATTTTCCATCACCTTTGGAGACTCACTTTGTCCTGACCAGATCCTCCAAATAAGAACAAAGCTAGACCCACTATAATTTCCAAACTGAACAAGTCTCTGCTATCGTTGGCCAAGTGCTTCCTCCCTCATCCGTGCTGAGTGGATACGAATAACTGATGACATTATAAAACAATAAGCAAGTCTTCTAGAATACTTGAGGAGGTCCTTGGAGTTTTGGATTTCTTACTTCTCAAATTGGGATAATGGTGGTAACTATTTCATAGAAATCCTGGGATTATTAATAAGATAATATGAACAAAAATCTTTTGAGGTAGCCAAAAGGTGAAAAAGACAATATTCTCAAGCTTATAGGTCCTTGTTAGAAAATTCAGATTCTATTTCATTTGTGTTCCTTAAAAAAATAAATAATAAAAGAAGACGATACAATTTATTTTGAAGGGCCAGCCTAGGCACATTACTTTCTTTCTAAATAACATTTCTCCTTCTGTTTGCATTTTTGGATTCATTGCTAATGTGCATTAGTTTCCAATTTCCCCTCAACCACTCTCCAGAAGTGCAATATTGGTTCTTTGTCTTAGGGATATTTCATTTCCTCAATCATGTTAAATCAAACAAACCTCCTATACCAGCAAACAGAATGGAACAGCTCTGGGCCTCTGAACTAATTTGCAGTGGCAAAACTGATCAGGCCTTCCTCCAGTGTCTTAATTAGGAGTCTTAATCCCTTTGATTTAAAACCAGAAGAAGTATAGGACATGCCTGGAAACTGAGCATATTTATTTAATACAGACAAATAGGGTTTAGAAAGTCCACTTAATATACAGTGTCAACAGAAATATATGTCCCTTTCTCTCTAATAATTCTTACTGGATATCTATGGCTCACCCATAGATTGGAACCATCCATTTTCATGTTCTCTTTCATTGAAAAAGACAGTTACTTTCAACTCATTCTACGCTTCCAGAAATTTCTTTTCACTGATTTTGCTTTAATTTCTTCTGTAATATAGAAAGCAAGTGGCTCAGAGAACATATGCAACATGACCCAGGTTGGTTTTCAAAATGTGATGAATGGGTGGTGGCAGAGGGAGGCTGCATGAGAGAAAATGAAAACAGAGTAACAGTGATTGTGAGCTCTCTGCAAACCTGGACTAGGCCTTTGGGCACAGACGCTAACCTGTGTTCAGTGTAAGGTCGTGGGTTCTTGAACTTCTAGCCAAGGTGTGCAGTTCTCAAAGCACAAGTGGAAGCTGAGGGCACTGACACGTGTAGTGGTGAGGGCATGGTCGGCATTCAGCGATGTTTCCTGTCAGGACAATCAGTTTAGGCTTCTAGGCACCTTGCACTTCCCACGACCACAAACATAGGAGCACTCAGAAAAGACTAACTCGAGGTATTGACAACTGGATAAACCCTAGACCCTTTTGAAAGGATTTTGCACACAGGTGTCCATGGCCTTATAGATCTGGTGAAAGATGCTCTCTTTGTTTCTGAGTGGAAGTGGAGTTTAACTCAATCTATAGGAATAAATCTTCAATAGTTTGGTTAACATTGAATAACATGAGAAGTAAGCCTAAACAAGAAAGATGAAGTAACTATAAGAAGAAATCAATATCTAATCAATATCTAAAATACTGGTGGTCACCCCAGCCACTCAGGTGGCTGATATATCAAGATTGTGATCCGAAGCTAGTTCAGGAAGGTAAGACTCTTATCGCCAATTTACCAGTAAAAATTCAGCTGTGGAGCTGTGGCACTAGTAGGAGAATGCCAGATTTGAACAACGAACAACAACAAATAAAGCTAAGGGACAGTGCCTAGGCCTTGAGTTCAAGCCCCAGTACCAGGAATAAAAGAAAATATTGTTTTTATCATATGAAATCATGACTCGATATGCCAGTTTTTATGTTTACAAGTTGCTGTCACGTTTTTTATGTCACTTATTCTTACAGCACACCCCTAAAGTTGAAGTCATATTTTTATTTTGTAGAAAAACTAACCCTTCTAAGAAAGCAAGCTAAATAAGCTTCCAGGGAACCACAGAGACAGGGCTGGTTTGAGCTCTCAGTTGTCACACTCTAGAAGGATTTGGAAAGAATATATCTGTTGTTTGTGTGGAACTAGCACTTCTAAAGAGAGACACATAGTGTGGAAAATAGTTAATCCTTTGAAATGCCTTAAACCTCCCCCCACCTGCAGCTCTGTTTACAGCACGAAGCTGTACCACCTTTGAGGAAAAGCTTTTCTTGAGAAAGACAAAACTTCCACAATCCACATCCTATCCTAATGACCAGTAATTCTGAAACGAGTGAATCTATGCTATTTAGATGATTATTTACTGCTCCTTGACATGTAACCACTATACTGAAGTCACGGTGCTTAACATCTCCCTTGCAGAAACAGAGAGGACTAGAAGGAGACAGATAATGGCAAGTCCATTCCTCAGTTTCCCCAAAGGTGCTGATGATTCTGCCTCACATTCTAGTCTTAAGAAGAGAAGCCACATGGATCTAAAAAACAATCACACATTAGTGCACCTAGGCACGGTTAACATAAAGCTGCCAGGGTGGTTAAATAATTATGGCTTACGCTGTTGATTGGGGCCATGGAAGAGTTTTATGCAAGTGCTTTTGATTTGCCAAACAGAGGAAAGTGTGCTACTGAGAGGTTGTTCTAATAATGGCCTTTCCCCTTCTGCTAATTAAGGGGATAGCTTCATAAGGTGCTAGAGATTGTTCTTAAACATTCTCGCCAATGGAAATAAATGGCCCTTTGAAAGGTGGTGAGTGAGAGATGAAGGGCTTAGCTGAATGACTTTGGACATATGGCTTACATTAGATTTGGTCCTATGGGAGATGAAGCTGGATCAGGAATTCGCAATTCATAGGCCAGAGGGCTTGGGCATTGCCTTTCTGAAACGTGATTGACCTGGGTTGACATGGTAGCTGAGCCCCAGCCTTGTTTTGGGGTTTACTCACACTTTCTTTCCCACTGTGACCTTGGTCCAGCTCTGGCTCTTTAAACCCCTCAGCCTCCATCCTTGAAGAAGAAGGACATTATGACCCAACCGGAACTGGTGATTTTGGGGGGATGGGAAGCAGTACTGGGGTTTGGACTCAGGGCTTTGTGCTTGTTGGGCTTGCTTGCTCATGGCTGGCGAGTGATTTTTCAAATCATTATTCTTTCTTAGTACATGCTATGAAACCCTCCTCCCAACTGTAAGCCCACTGTAAGGGAAGGGTCATACTTCATCTGTATTACTTCCTCAGTACCTGAAGGTCTTGGTGCATGTCTTTTGGACAGTGTTCCTTTCATTGTACATTACAGAGAAGCAATTTGTCTGACCTGGTTTGTCCTGGCTATTGTGAGAGAGACCACCGGTTGTTCCCACATCTGTTTTCCCATTTAGAGTCCCTGAGTGTGGCTAGCTGGGTGCAGGGCTACTCCTAATAGAGGGAGGCTGCCCTGAAGGGTCATGTGACTGAGTTCTAGCCAATGGGATGGCAGTAGCATATTGGACACAGCTCACTGGACTCTGCCCTTCCTGGCTCTCCCAGCTGCTGGCTGGGAGCTGATGAGCATCTCTCCATCAACTAGGTGATGCAGCCTGGGAACAGTGAAATAGGAGAGGAAAAAAAGATTGGGTCTCCAACACTCCAATCCCCAGTATGGGGATTCCATACTGGCCTAGACTGGGGGTGACCCAGAAATAACGTCTATGATGCTCAAGACCCCCCCCCCCAGACTTGGTGTCTTTGTGAGGGCAGGCAAAATAGTTACCCCAAATAATACCCTCATTCTGATGTCCTTGTTGCCTGTAGCCTAGTACAGGGCAGCAGCAAGCCCCTTCCTATTTTAATCCATTTCCATGTTTTCCCCCCACCTCACAGGGCCCCCAGGGAAGGCGGCTGGGCAGCAGCCAGGAGGCAGCATGCTTCTAGGCTCCAGCCTGAGTCAGCAGCAGTTTTCAGTTTAATGAGATGACACTAATGATTGTGCCTCCCTGCGATAGTGGCTGGTCCTCCCTGGAGACCTGTGGAAGGCTCCAGCATTTGCATCATTGCTGAGCTTGGAGGTCAAGTGAATGGGCCAGAGGGGCGACTCTGAAAGACACAGAGAGGCCCACAGACCACCCAATAGGTATTCGTTGTCCAGGAGCCAAGCTGAACTTCAGGAACAATTCTCGGGCCTGATCACCCTGGCAGGGGCCACTGAGCACGCTCCTCTACCTTCGTTCTCTGAGCTCACCAGGACCTGCTGCACAGGACATCTGGTAGGGCTGTGTGCCTGGTGTCTTACTGGCTCCCTCGGTGGCACAGCATGTCTGGCCTTGGCTTTCATACACCATTGCAGCTGTGAGACACTGGGTGTTGAGGGCTGTGGTTTATTCTGCATTCGTTCCTGCTCTGGTTTCCTGGCAAAGCCATAGGCCCACCCCCTGCACCCCCTGCACCCCTTGCACCTCCTGCACCCCCTGCTCTGTGGATCCCACTCAGCCCCAAGCTGCTCTGCGTTAACCAGAGCCCTTAGCCTTCTCTGGAGTTCTGGACCTAAAACAAAGAAAAGCATGACAGTATTCTAACCAATTAAACTCTGCTTTTGGAGAGGTGTAGGTGGCATGCATTCAATTCATCCTCAGGACAGCCTTGATGTGTGTGTGGGGGGGTGACTTTTCTATTTTATCTAACATTTGTTGCATGCTTACTACCATTGGTCAGGTGTTTTGGTTAGCCCCGCTATGTACATGAGCTCAGTAAATCCTGTACTGTTATGATCCCCAGCTTACAAAAGAAGAACATTCAGGGAGATTTAGTAACTCACCAAGGTCAGACCTACATCCAGGAGGTCTGGTAGACACAAACACTACTTTCTCCAGAAGCTGTCTGGTGGGTTTCCTAAATGCAGAGCATACGTTCTGGAAGGCAGGCACAAATGGGCTTCAGCAAAGGGAGCAAAAGCCAAGCCTGCATAAGGAAATCAAGTGTCAAATACTCTAGACAAGAGGATAGCCAGATACAAGGCTTGTGGTACTCTAGGGGTTTAGCCACATGGGACAAGGAGAGGCCCCTTGGCCTACAGAAAGAGGTACGGTCATGGGAGGGGGAAGGGGGAGGATCTTTCCCCTGCAATGAAACAGCTGCTTCCTTTGCTCTTCCCTCTACAGTGCCCCCATCTCCAAGGGGTTCCAGGGAGATGCAGAAGGGCCCTTCAGTGGCCTGTAATGAGTCTTCTAGCAAGGAGAAGCAGGACTCTCCCTGACAGGGAGTCTTTCCCTAGCAGTTTTTCTTTCTGTAGCTCTGTTCCAGCTGCAGGCCTCACAAGAGATGTGGTCCTTGCCAAACCAGTCTTCTTCTGCCACAGCCTTATTCCATTTATCTTCAGATTTTATGTGATTTCAAATAGCTTGCTGATAGGTGCCAAAACCCAGCAGCCCTGAAGAATGCTTACTAGGATGAAAAACTGAAGGCCATTGGCTTTCCCAACATGACTCAGGGCTGCTGCCTCCCCCTCCCCTTCATTTCCTTCTACCCCATAGGAACAGAGATCCTTCTCCTCCCAATCTTTGTCAGCCAGTTCTACCAGCCTCACCCCATTAACACACATTTCTGTGAAAAGTTCATTAAAAGCTGACAATGAAGATGAATCCTGAGGGCTGCAAAATGGCCTGACATGAAAGAAAACTCCATTTTCATCATCCAGATGAAGAATTGAGCCAGGCACATGCGTGGGGGTTAGAATCAGATTGCATTTGAAGAGCATAGGGAAGGAAACTCAGGAGAGAAAGACAGAATAGCAGACAAGTGCCTGTTTCTCAGCCTCTTTGCCCCCACTTTCTCTGCCTTTCTGAAACTTCAGATGTGCAGGAAGGGCTGTGGGAGCTGTTTACCCCTGGGTAAGTCTCAGCATATGCAGCCTGGATTGCATGCTTCAAGATTCTTGAACCAACAAGACTTCCATACTGTGCTATGCCTTCAGGAGGCAGAATGATACAAAATAAGGCATGAGTATGCCGGGAAAGAACTGGGAATGCAGAAGTGTCATAGCATGGGCATGCTAGTGCCTTGAGAGGTTAAGGAAGATGCTCTGGAGAAGGTGACCTTGAGGCTGGGTGGATGAACCAGAGCGGGTTGTCACGTGGCAGAGAAGATGAGCAGAGAAAAGATGATCCATGCAGAGAGGAAGGGTATGTCCAAAGGCCAAGGGGTTGTGAGAAACAGGCTGTAGCTGGGAGATGTGTGGCTCAGTGGGGCTAAAATGGAGGATGAGAAGGGGCCAGAGGATCAGAAGGCTGGAAAGCAAGGAGGGCCCAGAAACTGTGGGCCTCATAGACAGCTTAAAGAATTTGGACTCCATGGGTAGGCTTTGCTTTGTTCATGGTGTATTGCCCTTGGTTAGGCTAGTGGTTGACACATAGTAGCTATGATGCCCAGTAGATATTTATCGTTAAGCAAGTGATGGGCATTGAGAGGCTTTTTAGCAGGGTTGATACCTGATAAGTCCTGCCATCTGATAAATTAGAATTACCAGCCAGGCTGCAGTAAAGAATACTTTTCAAGGCAATGAGACTGAAGGTAGAAGGAGGGAAATGACAGAGGATACCAACCACAGATAGCAATTGGGTGATGGGGAGAGAGGTGTGCTAGAGAAATGGTGATTGGTCCAGGGAGAGTGAGAAGACAAAACAAAGATCATTGAATGGGTCAGCTTTGTGTCACCATCACCAACCGAATCAACCTAATGTAAAAGGAGATTTCTTTTGGCTCATGTTGTTAGCCCATACCTGCTGGGCCCCATCAGTTTGAAACAGTGCCTCATGGCAGGAATAAGTGGAAGCTGAAAGAGAACGGAGGAGGTGGGGGAAGAGAGACTCAATATTCCCTTTGAGGGCACACACCAATGTCCATACTCCCATTAGATTCTTCTTCTTTTACTTCTTCTCCTTTATTTTTTTAAACTCAGTGTCTGGGTGTTGTCTCTGAGATTTTTTGCTCAAGGCTAGCACTCTACCTGGTGGGTTATTATAGGTAGAAATCTCACAGAGGGCTGAGATATAACTCAGTAGCAGCAAGTGCAATGTCCTGGCTTTGATCCCCACTACCAAAAAAAGAAAAGATCCCAAGAAAGTCTCACAGACTTTCCTGCCTGGGCTGGCTTTGAACTACCACCCCTCAAATCTCAGCCTTCTGAATAGCCTGGATTATAGGCATGAGCCACTGGTACCTAGTATAGATCCTGCCTCTTAATGCTCTACCACTTCTCTATAATGCCAGAAGGCTTTGGGGGACATTTAAGACCTAACCCATAACTGGCACTAGGTGAACTCTTTCAAGGTCTGACAGGGGTACAGGCAGCATCTTCAAGGTAGGCATTCCCCTTGGACACATGGAATCGTGTCTACTCATCAGAGCCTGGGCTCTGGGATGGGAGGAGCCAGAGGGTCCTGGGACTCAGTATGGTTTGACTTATGTGTCCTATGCTACCCTCTTCTAGCCTAGAGTTTTCTCAAAGAGAGAACTACTGTCTTAAACAGTCTCATAACAAATCATTTCAATCCATTTGAAAATGTCTAATTTGAGACATTTTGAAAGCTGTGTGTGTGTGTGTGTGTGTGTGTGTGTGTGTGTGATTTCCAGCTTTTCATAGATTTATGTAGACAAAATGATCAAGCAGTCTACAACATGCTGTTCTTTCATTCTTAAAAACGTGTATTGAGTAACTGTCATGTGCGAAGGAGAGAAGCGCCAGTATTGAGCACCTACTCATCTGTCAAGCTTCACTTTTTCTGTATTTCATTTAGCTTCCTGGTGTCCTCATGAACTTGGACTTGAATTTATGAAGTGACCTGCCTAGAGCCATACAGATACCAGCGTTGGAGCCATAATGTGGAATCAACATTGCCTTTCAAAGTAAAGGTCTCCTGCCTAGGCAGAGGAGGGCAGAGGAGAGATCCATGCACATCTCCCTCAGCACATTCACCCTGCCATAATGGGCCTTATATATCAGGGAGAATTCAACTCATGTATAAGCTTGGTTATAAAAATAGGTATTAGTTGAAGGAGGAGGTGGCTTAGCATCTAATAGACCAAATTCCAGTTCTATCACAAGGTAAATGGCCTTCAGCTGATTAAGAATGGAGATGCTCATCTTCATTTGGCTGGGAAGAGAGATTAGAGATTGGACAGAGCCTGGCACCTGGCTTGCAGCAGATGCTCCATTGAAGGTCATCAGTATTACATGAGCTGAAGCTCAAAGGACAAAAGCCCTTTCAACACTGGGAGATGGAGTTAGGGGAAGACAATCTAGTGCTTTATAGTGGAGTTCCATCAGGGTTCATATTCCCCTGCCTGAGGACTTAGTTTTAATCCTTGTAGCTCTGTGAATGTTTAAGCACAAGAGGTTGCTCAACATTTTACACTTTGGAGTCTATTGCAATACGGGCCACCTACTGGAGCTTAGTCCATAGCTGAATCCGACGGTGGTCAGATCTGCTTAGACACTATTGCTCTGTACTGAAGAATCTTGTAGGGTGGTTTAGTTAGCTTTCCTGCTCTAGCCTTTTCTCCAATCCTACTGAACCCCACCTTTGGTGCCAAGCAGACAGAAAGGCCAGAAGCCAGAAGAAGAGATAGGTACCGCTAAATACACGAAAGAACATTCCATCAGCCTCTAGGCTGGTGATTGTTTCTCCAAGCTGCCCACATGCATCCTCAGCCAGGATCCAGGAGCCCTGCTTGCAGGAAGTAGGGATGGTGGCCACAATCTTTCAGATCAGCTCAGGGACACCCTCCTTCCCCCACTCCATCACTTCTCGACTCCCAGTCTGGCTCCTGTTTCTCTTTTGTCTCAGGAGTCTCCCAGAGCTGGCCTGCCATGCTTGAGGAGCCCTTCTATCTGAAGTTTCACACAAAGGCCATTTGATTCTGCTACCCTGTCATGGTCCCAGGGTTTTGCCCTTGATCGGATTGATTGACTCAGGGCATTCAAATATGGTTGTCCAAAGGCTATGGCATCAAGTGATTTTTTTTTTTCTGAGCATGATGTCCCTGTGGCTGCCTCTGACTATTTATAAAGTTTGAGCTCTGGTTTCCCATGGTTCAGAAACCTTGGGGAGTGAATCGGCAGTCTTTACTTTCTATTTGCCTGTCTTTGCAGCTGCAAGAGACTAAAAAAATCTCTATTCCTCCAAGCAGGCTAGTGAGACTTTGAAACACAAAAAAAGAGTTGTTTCAGACAAGAGTAGTTAAACTCCAGGAATCTCTGCCCAGAAAGGAGAAAAATAAATCAATGTTTGCTTACAGAATATAGAGCAAACTTCTCTGGAAGAAAAAAAAAACCACAATATGATCTCTAAATGATCAAAGCTGGTGTTAGTAACCACAGAGGAAGCTCAGCTCCTTGAAGCTCTTAATGAAATCCTGCTATAGTACATAGCAGATTTACTTGGCCAGGATTAATTAGCAATGCCTCTTCTTCTCTCCCTGTTGGCCACATTTTGCCCACCAACCCTGGGTCACTTGCCTCTGTCTTCATCTTCATGCCTTTCTGATATTTCCTCTTCTGACATGTTGTCAGTTGTCTAAATAGGTGGGGAGAACAAAAGGACACAATAAAGCCATTTTTCAAGACATATATCATGTCTTGCTCGAGTCACTAAAATAGATTCCTAATCAATACCGTGGCTCTATTTTTCTCCCTCTTTAACTTCATCCTCCCACAGGGCTGCTGCTTTTGATATCTGTCTAAAATGTAAATTCGTCCCTGCCCAATACAAAATGGCATTGCATTCATGCCTTGCATTCATCGCCAGTCCTTTCCTTGGCCAGGAAAACATGAGCTTTCCATAGGCCATCCACTCTGGGATTCTATTAACTGATAGCCTCTATATAGACTCCAGGTGCTCCAGGACGCAGACTTCTATCAGCTGTTTCTACAGTCTGCTAACAGATGGGCAGAAAATTCTTTCTAGGACCACTAAAGTCTATGCTGATCTCATTTTATGATCTTGTATTATTCTGAAAGATACTGTGATAGAATAAGCAGCGAACTAGGGGCAGGAGACTGTGGGGTTCTGATGCTGTGTGACCATAAACAAATTGCTTAACATCTCATCCCTTCTCCTAATGCCTACCTACCAACTTAGAATCTTCATCCCTGCCAGAGCTACCTTCTAGGTTTCTGGCGGGGGAGGGGGCAAATAAAGTCAGGTAGAATATATAAAAAAAGGATTTTTGAAAAATGTAAAGTGCTTGTATAGGCTGAATTTCCTTTATCCAAAATGCTTTGGAATCAGAATGTTTCGGGATTTTTCCAGTTTTGAATATTTGTTTGTATATAAGATATATTGGGGATGAAGCCCAAATATAAAATATATATATATATGTTTCATATATACCTTACACAGAGAGGCTGAAGGAAATTTTATACAGTATTATTAAGCAGGCCTGTGTTTTGACTGTTCCCTGTTATATATGAAGTATGGAATTTTCCACTTGTGGTATCATGTCCATGCTAACCAAGCTTTAAGCTTTGGACTATTTTAGATTTCAGATGTTTGGATTAGGAATGTTCAACCTCTACACATAGGTAACGCTATGCACACAATTTTACTCTAATACATTAATCTGAGCCCTGGTGCTTTGAACCAACAGCCTCCATCTTTCCTGTGTTACTAGGTGTTACTGAGTCTTGGTTTGGCATTCCTTACAGAAAAGGCATGTCTTTGGTCTCGATAAACACTTGTACTTTGGCATTTTACCACACATTGACTTCCTCAGTGACCTTTTTCTGCCATTGTTTCTTCCTGGGGTCTAGCAGACCTTTAGTTACCTGCTCAGGATCTGCTTACATAGCCTGGAAACCATGTCAAAAGACTTTAATTTCCTCACAGCTTTGTTAGCATTTCCTATTGTTACAGGTCAAAACACAAGGTTGTTTAGTAGTGACTAAGAAATGTCACTGCCGTGAATCACCAGAAGCCTGGTGAGTTGTCCACAGGTAGTCAGAACAATGCAGAGGAACTGTGTTCCCGCTGAGCTTAGCATAGGGCTGACCAACGTATATTTGACAAACCAGGGAGCAACCTTCCTCGTCTGGGAGCTAGGAAGCCTGGAGCACCTAAGATTTGTCCGGGGAGACTCTTCCTGGACAGGGATGGCATTTTGTCAAAGAAATTTCTGAACATTTCAAAATCTGTTTCCTAGGAAGGGGAATAAAAAATCATCAGTCATTCAAAAGTTGTACCCTTCTTTTCCCTTCCCTAATTTCTCTCTTCTTTCCTATTTCCCTTCTCCCTCTTTTCCTTCCTCCCGCCCTCTCTTCTTCCTTCCCTTCTTCTCCCCTCATTTTCTCTCTCCTTTGTGTCAGGGATGGAACCCAGGGCTTGGTAAGCAAACTCTCTACCCCTAGCTGTATCTAGAGCTCTCCACTTACCTTTCCACACTGCTTCAGTGGCCAGTGTGAAAGAACCAATGGAAACGACTGTGAAAGTAACCATAGGGATTGTCTCTTCCCTCTTCTTTGTCACAGTCTATTACCATACATATAGCAAAGGTGTGGAGTAAGGGAGGCTCTGATGAAGGGGGGCTCACAGATTCTCAAGGAAACATTCGAAATTTCAAGTACTTATTGAAAATACAACTCAGAGAAACATTCCCTTCTTTTGGCTTCTTTCTTTTTTCATTTTTTTTTGTATGTGTGTGTGGTGCACATCTCAGCCTCCTGAGTAGCGAGGGCAACAGGGCTGAATCATCAGATCCTAGATCTCCTTTGTTGTTTCTAAACACTGAGGTGCCTCAAGAAGCTGTGTCAGGATTCTTTCTCATCTCACCAAGAAGAGCTCAGCCTTTCTCCTGGCTATGATAGACTCCCACTGCTTTATCCTGGGATTTGTTTTCTGAGCCACAGACAAGTATGACTTAATCTGTTCACTGGACAGCTTCCTGTTATTGTAAGAAACTACCTGAGACAATCAACTTAATGAGTACATTTGAAAGTTTATTTTGACAGTATTAGAGATTTCAGTCCTTGGTTAGTTGGCTAATTGCTTCTGGGCCTGTGGCAAAGCAGCCCATCATGATGGGAGTAGGTAGTGGAGTAAAGCCCACCTCACTCATGCGGAGTAGAGGGAGGCAGGACAGATCAGGACAATGAGGCCCGGGAAACAGCAGGAATTCAGAGTCAAGCACGAGAGTAATAAAAAGCTCGATTAGAAGCATATCATCATGATTTTCCTTGATTTAAAATGCATTCTCCTTTATAAACTGTAACATTTAATAAAAAGAGGGAGGGAAAGAGAGAGAGAGAGAGAAAGAGAGAGAGGGGGGGGGACTGGCTTTCTCCCTCTGACCTTGCCTAATGTACCTAAATAATTAGTATGCTCTGGGAACTGAAACATCATGGGAAAAGGACTTTTCTGAGCATAAATCATGTTTAAGGGAGAAAACGTACCTTGGGAATGGACACCTATCTTGGCAGGAGCATTTGACAGAATCTATCTTTTACTTAAATAAATGCCCAAACATCAGTGACACAAGTTTAATAAGCAGTCCAACCTTGAAGTCTCGGAGTCCAATGAATAAAATAGTGTAAGAGCAAGAATGAGCAAATGCACCAGCAATGGGACCTGAGGGGGAAGTGCATCCTAAGATGAATGTGAACCAAATTTCAGGCAACATTTCACCATCATGAACTTGGTACCCAAGGGAAAGGCAGAGGCCTCCTCCGTTTTGGAGACCTCCCCCACAAGCATCAATGATGTGGTAATGAGAAAGAAGTGGGAGGAATCCCACAATTTCTTTTGAGGTAGGTTCCAAATGAGCTACATTCCTCCCCTTAGGCCCTGTCTCTTAATGGTTCCACCACCTCCCAATAGGACTACAAGCTAAGTACTATGAATCCCTTGGGGAAAGGGAGGTGTAAGATCCAAACTATACCAATGGGATCAAGAGCATCTCTACACACACAGGTCAACCACCAACATGTCCACATTCTCCCATGCCTTGTCTCCTCTACTTGTACTCATCTCTGCAAAGCCAGAGGCCCAGAGACAGCCTTGAATGTCTTCTGCCTTAGTCCTTGTAGCATCTGCACAGTTCCGCAAAGCGGTGCTCTGCACATCACCCTCTCTTGCCGGGACCTCTGCAGTGATTCTTTGCTTAGTCTCCTCTCCCTTGCTCTTCCTTCTGCCCCATCTGCTCTTCAGAAGGAGTTAGCAAGCATGAGTTTTAAAATTGAGAATCACATCCTATTCCTTGCCTGCTTAAAATCCTGTGGAGGGCTTCCTAAAATTTTTTTGAGTTAATTTTTTAAATTGTAATTAATAGAAGGGTTACATTATATTCACCAGGTAGAAAGTACATTATTTCACAAACATTGATAACCTTTCTCATGTCTTGGTCTCCATTTCCCTCTCCCCCCGCCCCCGCTCATCTTGATTTCCCCCCTTCCCTATCCAATTTCAAATGACCAATTAAGCACATATGAAATATATCAGTTAATAAGGTGAAATATTGTAACAATACTATATAACCAAGGGATAGCAAAAGAGATGAGAGCTAACATAGTACATTAAGGACAACAATCACACATTATATGGCTTTTGTTTCCTTATCCTGGAGGTCCTTACATTTAATGTCATATTATTTGGCCTTATGTCTCTAGATTTTGTTCTGTTGTAAATCTCTGCTAGGAGAGCCCAAGGTTTCTACTGATTATGATAAATGAGGGAGACTATTGGGCCTATGTTCCTTTGAGTCTGGCTTACTTCATTTAATATGATTTTTTCTAAGTCTCCATTTCCTTACAAATGGGGCGATGTCATTCTTTCTTACAGCAGCATAGAATTCCATTGTGTATAAATACCACATCTTGTTGATCCACTCATCAACTGAGGGACATCTGGGTTGGTTCCATATCTTTGCTATGCTAAATAGTGCTGCAATGAACATTGTTGTGCTAGTGGATTTAGTATGCCCTTGTTTCTGGACGATTGGGTAAATGCCAAGTAGTAGAATTGCTGGGTCATAGGGGAGCTCTATGTTTAGTCTTTTGAGGAACTGCCATACTGCTTTCCATAGTGGTTGAACGAGTTTGCCCTCCCACCAACAGTGTAGTAGTGATCCCTCCTGGCCACATCCCCTCCAGCATCTGTTGTTATTAGTTTTCTTAATCCTGGCCATTCTAACTGGAATGAGGTGGAATCTTAGAGTTGTTTTGATTTGCATTTCTTTTATGACCAGAGATGTTGAGCATTTCTTCATGTGTCTATAGGCCATTATTGTTTCTTCTTCAGAGAAGACTCTCTTTAAGTCTTTGGCCCATCTTTTAATGGCATGGTTGTTACTTTGGAGATTAGTTTTGGAGTGATTCAATTTTTTGAGCTGTTGATATAGTTTAGATATGAGGCCTCTGTCTGTTATATGGTTAGTGAAGATCTTCTCCCATTCTGTAGGCTTCCTAATTAATTTACTAGCTATGTCCTTTGCCTTACAGAAGCTCTGTAGTTTAATGCAGTCCCACTTATCCAGCCTTTCTCTGATTTGTTGTGTTTCTTGGTCCTTATTAAGAAAGTTTCGACCTGTGCCAAGGAGACCTAATGTATCTCCTGTTCCTTCTTGTAAAGTTTTCAGTGTGTCGGGTTTTACCTTGAGGTCTTTGATCCATTTGGAGTTAATCCTGGTGCAGGGTGACAAAGAAGGATCCAACTTTAGTTTTCTGCAGGTGCTTAACCAGTTCTACCAGCACCATTTGTTGAAGAGGCTATCTTTCTTCCATTCTATTTTTTGGCTCCCTTATCAAAGATTAGGTGGCCATAAGTCTGTGGTTTAATATATTTGGATCCTCAGTTCAATTCCATTGGTCTTCAGTCCTGTTCCTGTGCCAGTACCAAGCTGTTTTGTTAACTATAGCTCTGTAATAGAGTCTAAAGTTTGGTATTGAAATTGCTCCAGCGCTGTTCTTTCTGCTAAGAAGTGTTTTCTATTATTCCATATGAAATTTTGGATTGCCTCTTCTATTTCTTTAAAGAATGACATTGGGATATTGATGGATATTGCGTTGAATTTGTAGATAGCCCTTGGCAAGATTGTCATTTTCACCATATTGATTCTTCCAATCCAGGAGCAAGGGAGGTTTTTCCATTTCCTCAGTTCTGCTTTAATTTCCTTTTTCAGGGTTTTAAAGTTTTCATCAAAAAGGTCCTTTACATTCTTAGTTAAGTTAATTCTTAGGTACTTTATTTTCTTTGAGTCTATTGCAAAAGGAGTTGCTTTCCTGATTGTTGCCTCATTCCTCTCACTGTTGGCGTAGAGAAAGGCAGTTGATTTTTGAGGGTTAATTTTATAAACTGCTACCTTGCCATGTTTTTAATCAGCTCAAGGAGCTTGGGAGTAGAGTCTATAGGGTTCTTTAAATACAGAATCATGTCATCTGCAAAGAGGGAAAGTTTTACTTCCTCTTTCCCTGTTTGGATCCCCTTTATGCTTGCTTCTTGCCTTAATGCACTGGCTAGGAATTCTAATACTATATTAAAGAGGAGTGCTTCCTAGAACTTTTAATGGACATATAATATTGTACATATTGATGTGCCACTGTATGATTATTTGATGCATGTATACAATATGCAATGATCAAATCAAGGTAATTAGCATTTCTTCCTCCTTCAACATTCATCAGTTCTATTAGGAAACAAACAAAGAATACTCTTCTACTTATTTTGTAAGCTTCAGGCAGAATCAAGGTTAGCCACCTCCCGTTTATCTCCCTCTCCCCCTCCCCCACCTCATACCTACCCTTTCTTACTTGAGCTTCCTCCTAGTCATTCTCGGCCTCTTTGAGGCCTCACCTCAGTTTCTGCATTCAGGAAGTTCTTTCCACTTGAAATCTTCTCTCCTCAGGCTTTGCTCAGTTATTGTCAGAGTTTTTTCATAGAAGTCAGCCTTCCTTCCGCCCCTCCCAATTCAATTGCCGCATATTACTGTTCTTCGTCCTCCTTCCTAGCCTTTAGTAAGAATTTGCAATTATTACTTTATGTGAATTGATGTCCCGTCTGCCTTTCCTGCATAAGGTGGGATTATGCCTTTTCATTTAATAAGGAGAGTGGAGCTCTAGTGTGTGTGTGTGTGTGTCCCACTCCCTGCACATAGCAGGTTCTCTGTGAGTAAATACTCATTGAATTAAATAAATGTCCCAATTACATAATTCAATTATTTAAATGGCAAAAAATAGACATTCTATTTATTCTCTGAGAGCATAAAAACTGTCATTTACAAACCAGTTCTGCCCTCAGATCTGAGAAGCATGGCCTTGACCCAGGGCCTGTAATTAGAGGCTCTGCCAGGCTGCCTTCCTTTGGCTCTAGGCCTCCTACTGGGGTGAGGAGTCCACAGGGCAAACAGAATGGTTCTGTCACAGCTCCAGCCCCAGCGAAGGCAAAGGGTATTGACTTGATTTATCACCTAAAACTACTTGAGACATAGTTCAACTTGATGTCAGAGAAACATTTTTATTTTTAGTGTAAGTATGCCTATTTAGAACAGATTTACATAAAAAATCATTCCACTCATTTGGAATCCAAGTTTAACTAGATATCCCACATTTCATTTAGAAGAGCTAAGCCCAGATGCCCAGATTGTGGACTAAGCATCTGAAAACTATGGCCTGCAGAAGACTCATTTTTTAAAAATTTAATTTTCTTGTCAGGTGATGTACAGAGGGGTTACAGTTACATATGTAAGGTAGCAAGTACATTTCTTCTTAAACACTGTTGCCCCCTTCCACATTTTCACCCACTTTTTTGTACATAAAACTTGTCTGGAACACAGCTTCACCCCTTATGTATTGAACACGGCTGCTTTTGGAATACAGTGCTTAGGAAGAAGACTCATGCCAGAGACTGGTTCACAGAGCTCCAGAAGTTAACCATCTGATTTGTTACAGGAAAACCAGCCCATCTTTATTATAGGCAATCTGTGAGACCCCAGAGCTTCCAGAATATATAGGGGCTTTTCTTCTGGTCTGCCCTCTAAGGAAGTCTCAGGGCACAGGAGAGGGCTGGAGTGGAAAACATGTAAGACCCCTCTGCGCAGAATGTCTGAAGTATGGGAGACTGGACCTGATCTTTGCTGAGCTACACTGTTCTTCTAGGAGTCTCAGGTTTCTACATTTGCACCTGGCCTTTCATTGAGTTAGGAAGTTATGCTTTTCAAGGAAATCATTTATTGGCTTTGTGTATTAACTGATTTACATCTTTTTCAGTGATACTAGGGTTTGAACTGAGAACCTTGTGTTTAATTCCAGCCCTGATTTAACCTTGAAATAATTACACATGTGATATACCGGTCTTCTTTGTATTCTTGACTTGGGCTCCTCAGATGTCAGGTCTGTTTCTCATCAAGACAGGCAAATGTCATCAACAGTGCCATCTGGTGGTGAGATCTACTACTACTATTTCCAAGCTATCTAACTGCCCTTAAAACATCAGGCCCTTGTATCTAGGAGCTTAACTCACCAATGATTGTAAAAGCTAGAGTTCAACATTATGCCACTAGAACATCAGGAAGTGCTTTAAAGGTGTGAAAAGAATAATAAACTATATTTGGATAGCTTTCTATAAAAATTAGTGACTTATGAACAGTTCATTATAATGATTACTCCTATTAGTATAGTGCTTTATAGTTAAAAAGCGTACTCCCATGTATATTCCTATCCATATAGGAATATACACTGTGGGCACCACTAAAAATGGAGACAGTTAAGGTCATTGACTGTTGCAGCCTGTCCTACAAGTCAAGTGCTCTCAGTGTCACCATGCAGCCATCTTGCTATTAACTAGAATGCAGGTTAAGCAAAAATTCAATTTCACTCACGATGAAGCAAACAATAAGCTGTCACCTTGATGGCAACCTTCTCTTAGAGTTCTCAGGCCACAGCATAAGGGAGAGAAAATTTCTATCCTTCAAGGCCAGAGACTTGTGATGATTTCTTTCCATCTATAACAAAGAGCATTTCACGAGCTGACTCTGACATTTCTGTGATTCTCCAAACAGTTCTGAAACCTACCTTGCTCCTCAGCAGGCAGTGCCCACAAGAGATGCCATAGATCATGGCCTTGAGTCAGGGCTCAACAGGAACAATCTTCACTGAGAGCTCAAAGGGTTCTGAGTGATGCAGAAGATTTTCCACTCCAGTCTTTCAGAAGTAACCTCTTGTCCAGAGGTAGCTCTGAAAACAGCTGTCTTTCAGCATGCCAGAGTGGGGCTGGGAGTTTGTAATCATCTGGTGGACTTCACAATACAGTTGACAATACTGGGAGGGAATTCAGGAAACAAGACAAGAAGCTGGAAGCAGTATTTTTGTTAAATTATACTTCTCTTAAAGATCAATAGATGCCTCAAAAAGTCCACTGAGGTGGTGTTTATGTGGCTTTGACATGAACAGTTATGCTTGTCGCCTCTAGGAGAGCTGATATGAGTTATGTTGAAGATGCCTTTCCAACTTTGAGCTTGTGTATGATAGGATTTGTGGGAAAACAAATTTGCCATTTATTGTAGACTTGAGGACTCTGTAGTGAGTTGCAGGAGCAGGTTTTGCAAATCCAGGTTGGCCTGCAGAGCTCCAAGCAGACTCATTTATTCCTGCATGCACTCCACAAATGTTTCCTGAGTCCCACTGATGCCTCAGATGCATTCAGTAATCAGTTCATGAGTTGACCAGCCCACTGGTTGGGACACATGTTGAAGGGAACCAAAGTAGGCTTTTAAGAGGGAGATGCTTTAGATTGGTTTTAGAGAAACAGAGCCAGTTAGTAAACAGGGGGAAAAGAAGGCTGACTGGCACCAAAGCTCTAGGGCTTTACCAAGAAAAGCTCAGTTATTAAAGCTCCCACCTTCTGTGGGACACATAAATGGCAAGGTGGGAGGTGCAGGGGCAAATCGGAGATGGTGACTTGCAGTGAAACTGAGGTGGCCCCAGGAGCTCATAGCATGGTTTGTGGCTCTTGGCCAGCAGGAGACAGTGCTGTCAGTGCTCTCTGAAGAGCTGTTAGACTATATTCTTTGGGTGGGAAGAGCCATATAGGTGAAGTTCTTCTCCAGGACGACTGTACCATCTTTGGCATTGTCTTCCAAGTGCTTATGACTTTCTGAAATGTCAGCATTCATTTATTTCTTTTGTATTCATGATTTTTCCTTCTCAAGAACATAGTACCCCGAGTAAAGATCTACCATGTTCTCTTCTTATCCCAAGCATATATATTGATGCCAGGCAAATGATAATGTCTCAAAACATACTTTTCAAAACAACTTAATGAATGTGTGATCTAGGTGACATTGAGAAATGGATATTATAGGAAAACTAGAATGTACATATTGCCTTCTGCTTCTGAAAGAACATTTTGATTATTTGGTCCATTTCATTTCTGACAGGCAGCAAGTAGCACGGCAACTGATAGGGAGTCTCATTGTTGGAAAATAGACACCTTTGTGTAAGCTGGGCAGAGTCCTGCCTGCGAAGGCCAAGTAAGCTGTCATCATATAGCCAGAAAAAAACAATGTCAAGGACCAGTGGGCAGAGTGGTGGGCAGAATTTTGCCTGGTTGGAATGCACAGTAATAACTAGAGATGTCCACTCCACTGAGGCTGAAGCCAACAGTAAATGTTGAGTGGAAATCAAGAAAGGGTTAAAGCCCACCTGTGCTATATGACATGTAAGATGACCGTTTAGGCAGTGGCTACCTGTGCCTGAGAGGCCATGAAGGCAAGCCTGTGCTGAGTTTGTGTGTGTGTGTGTGTGTGTGTGTGTGTGTGTGTGTGATTCTAATGATCATCTTGTGACCTAGCTTTTATCCTTAGTCTCTTGGCTTCTCTTATGTGTAACTTAGAGCCACTCCTCTGCCAAGTAGATTTCTATACAATCTGAATGGAAAAGGTAGGCATATGTGCCATAAAATTCCAGTCCAGCCAAGTGACATGTATTAGGCAATCTTGGGAGCTTGGTGTTTTGGTAACACAGCATTGGTGGCTACTGAATGGACCTTGAGAGAGGTATGGAGTCACTACAGTGATTCCCTTTGAGATGAACATCTGTTCATTGTGGGACTTGCTTCCTGGGAGCCATGCCATAAAGACAAAAGTCAAAGTTTCAAAGTTAATCGTACTTGGCCTCTAAGTGACAACTTGGAGCTTTCCAGTTTCTTCATCACCTGCCCTACATAGTTAAAATCTATTTTATGCCTCCTTTGGTGACTGACTCAGTTTTACCAGGGCATGAAACTTTCAGCCTAAAATCTGGGAAAGTCCTTGGCAAACTGAGGTAAGCTAGGCTCTGTAAATTACACTTCCAGAGACCGCTAATCTTTTCCTCTCCTCCTTTGTTATATTAGTTTTCTTTGTTATTATTTCTTTCCTTCCACTGTTCCTTCTCCTTCTCTTGTTTTCAGAATTCCATATTTGATTGTTAGTCTTTCCCAAATGTCTCAGACACTACCAGTTTACATCATCTTATATGAAAACTGGCGAATGAAGTTTGCTTGCTTAGGATAGTATATCTGAATTAGTGTGAGAGCTGTCAAAACCATTGCTAGCTTAGATGAAGCCAGGAAAGACTCCCACACAATCCTTTTGATTATGTGAGGTGAGGTAAGACAGGAAACAGTCAATCCCTAAGTATGGTCTCTAAGTATTTGTAGTGCCTAAGTCAAAGCCATCATTCATGCTGTCAGCATTCTGGATAAACAGGTTGTTAATGGGTGCATAAGCAAGGAAAGGCAAAGCACCCCCACCCCTCCCCAGCAGAGGGCACAGAGGACATTCAGATTCTAACTGATGGAACTGATAGGTCAGCAGTAGCCATTTGCTGACTAAGCAAATTAATGAAATGACAGCAGACATGTTTGTCCAGATAAATCTTCTCACTGAGATTGAAGGATAAGCAAGCCTTTAGAAAAACCGTTCAAGATGACTGCTGCCAGAGAACCATGCTAGCCTCTTTCAAATGCTAAACCCTGGAGGGGATAAAATTTGTTTGATCTTCCCTAGCCTGGACATCAGAATCTCTTCAGTATAACCTTAGATCTTACCCTTCCAGTAAAGGAGAAAAACAGTCCTTCCTCTGATTGTATGGGTGAATTTTCTATGATAGCTTACTGAGAATAGAAACGTTAAAAAACGGAATTCATGTTGGGTGCTAGTGGCTCAGACCTCTTAGGAGGCTGACAGCTGAGGACTGTGGTTCAAAGCCACCTCTGGCATGAAAATCCACAAGATTCGTACCTCTAGTTAACTACCGTAAAGATGGAAGTAGAGCTGTGGTTCAAGGGGTACAATGCCAACCTTGAATGAAAAAGCTAGAGGACAGTGTCCACATCCTGACTTCAAGCCCTAGTACTGGTACAAACATACACAAAATACGTAAATAATTAGAGAAGGAAAGAAAAGAAAAGGAGAAAAGAAAAAAGAAAAAAGAAAATGGGTCTCAGATAGTGTTGGGGTGAAAGGGAAATTGAAAAATCCACTTTAGGTCTTTATTATAAACACTTTATGTCTTCATTATAAATTATTCATGTTAAGAATATTCCAAGTTCTAATTGTGCCTTTTGTCATGATTTTGTATCAAAATTACCTCAGTTTATGAATGAAAGGGAAGTTGGGTTTTTAAAAAGCAAATTACAGTCTTGCTATAAATCATGGTTGAATTATTCTCCTGTGTGTGTGTGTGTGTGTGTGTGTGTGTGTGTGAGAGAGAGAGAGAGAGAGAGAGAGAGAGAGAAAGAGAGAGAGAGAGAGAGAGAGGGAGAGAGAGAGAGAGAGAGAGAGAGAGAGAGAGAGAGAGGGAGAGAGAGAGAGTGTTTTGCATTTCATTTAGTAAAATATGTAAGGTGTGGCTACTTTGCAGCGCAAAGACATTGATTTGGCTCCCAGCTCTGGATGTTAAAGTCCCACATCAGATGGAAAGCATTGCTTTGGTCTGAGAAGGGCCTCATTTGGCCTAGGGCAACACTAAGAACATGTAGAGGAGAAAGAGATCATATTTCGAGACAAAGCTATAAAGTTTAGGTCCCTATAATCTTTTCTTAGAGTATATTCCCAATGGCCTAAATGCCTCTCAGGCCTTTCTCTTTCATGCTCCATACCACTTCAATATACCAAACTGAGAGCCAAACTTCAAACACTTAAACCCCTGGAGGGGGAAAAACCTACATCCCTAAATAATAGCTACTAGCCAGGCAATGGAGGCTCACACCTGTAATCCTAGCTATTCAGGATGATGAGATCTGAGGATCATGGTTCAAAGCTAGTCTGGCCAGGGAAGTCCATGAGACTCTTATCTTCAATAAACTATCAAAAAAAAAAAGGGAGTGCTGTGGTTCAAGTGATACAGCACTAGCCTTGAACAAAAAGAAGCTCAGGGATAGTGCCGAGGCCCTAAGTTCAAACCCAAGGGCCAGAAAAAAGTTCCCCTCTCCAACATCTATCTACAGATGTATGTATATATGTATGTATGTATGTATGTATGTATGTATGTATGTATGTATCTATCTATCTATCTATCTATCTATCTATCAGCATGATTCAGCAATCAAGTTTCTCTAGGTGGAATGGATAAGTCCACCTATAGAAAATGGGATCGGTCCTTTTGCCAAATAACAGAAACATAGTTATATGTTTTGAAAGTTAGGGAAATACTATAGGAAGATCTACTCCCTGAGTCTGTTCTATATCTTCATCATATTCTGGAAAGATTATATGTTAATTATCTTGTCTTGCTTCTGGAGTGAATGGGCTGATTGTGAATGGTCCAGTGGTGAGCACCTGAGCCAAGTAGAGCCAATCAGAGTTCAGTTATCCAATCAGAATGCAGTGAGGAGGGGATTTCCGGGATTGCCAGGGCTTGCTGAAGCAACATCTATGCGGCTTACAGGGAGCCTGCATGAAATAAGGCCAAATAAGTAAATGGAGCTGAACTCTATGGTAAGACTTGAAAACTTCCTGATTTTACCTGGAACTTCAAAATGCAGCCTTCTTTGTAATTATAACTATGGCAGATGTAATTTACTGTTAGCAGATTACAGGACCTGTTGAAGAGTTCATTGTCATGAACTCTTAGATGTAAAATGGGGACTAGCTATGGGTTAGACATTGTAGTGAATGTCAGGTCAAAGGCCTTGTGAATTTAAGGCCTAAGGAGTGGAAGAATGGTAAGCTTCATGCCTAAGAACTGGGCAGGATTGCTGTGAGCCACAGGCACTCGCTGCCTATCTAACTTTGACCTGCCTCCTAGAGTTAGGACCTGAGCTGGTTAGTGCCTTTAAGTTGCAGCTGGCTCAATGACAAGTTAGTGAGATTGGTCCAGGCTATTCCTGGCGGAGGCATCCTTTGCATGTGGCTGCCTTCTCATTATTAACTTGGCTTTGCCTGCATGATTTGAGTCTGGCCTTCTCTGGCTGCAGGCCAATCCCATTTGGTTTTTGATCTGCTCTGCCCTAGTCTTTGAATTTCCGGCTATCTCCTCAGAATGGCCGACACATTCATAGCTCAGCTTGACTGTCCCTTGGACAAGGACCAAGCCCATTGCCCAGTTTTCCATTGATAACCCAAAAGGACCCTGGGCTCTGTTCATTCCAAGTTCTAGTCAGTAGATGGACAGAAAAGAACATGCAGAAAGTTTGGCTTGAATCCATCCCATGGTTGGAGGGATGGCTCTGCTGAGTCTTCAGCAGAGGACTCAGAAATACCATCTTCTGACAATTAAAGGGCAAAATAGGTGAGGAGTGGAATTTAAAGAGACCCTCACATCTTGAAGTATACATAGCGACCTTCACCTCCAAACCTAAGTTACTCTACAGGAACACAGAAAGACTGGGAGGTGAACCTGCACTTCCTGACCCAGATTCTGTAACACAGAGTATCTGTTTATCTGCTGACAGATCCAGAAAATGGCATCCATCCTAATAGTCTTCAAAGGAAGGCACATGGTTAACCTCTCACCCATTCTCACCCTCACACAGCCACAGTCCTGGGTCCTCATCCCCTCCCCACATACTAAGACACTCTCCCACCCCTGGGGAAATGTGAATTTTCATTAGACAGGAGGACTGTAATCAGCTGTGAAATTATTCCCTAAACACCTCAGATGCCTAGTCATATGTACTATTTAATTTACTTTTAATATTGTGGATTTTTTTCAAGTGCCACAGAGCTGAAGCTCGGCTAAAGATAAGTTTGTGTCAATGCTTGTTTAGAATGGATTTTTGAGAAATTACCTTGGGTACTGAAGTTCCCTTCCAGAGAATGGCAGGCTCCCTTGTTTGATGCTGAACAGTTTGCTCTAAATTAATGCAACATTGTACTCTGTGTTCTGCTAATTCTCTAGCTATTTGATGTTTGTGTTTACTTGTGGAGTTTAAAATCCCTTCAAGAGGGGAGAGCAGGTGCCATTTGACATAAACGACCTGTGATATGACACTGTCTATGGATCTCTACATGACAGGCTTCTTGTATCTACATCAGGGCTCAAGGAGGAGTCTTTCTCATCTTTACTAAGAAGGAACTGAGGCTTAAAGAGGTTAAGGAATTCTTCCCTGGTCCCAGAGGGGAACCCAGAGTCAACCCATGTCTGCTAGATTCAGAAGCAATTTTTTTTTTATTATCTCTCTCCTTCTTCCATCTTTCTCTTTCTTTCTTTCCTCTTTGTTTCTTCTTTCTTTCTTTCATTTGTTCTCCTTTTCTTTCCCTTTTCTTTCCTTCCTTTCTCCCTTTCTCCCCCTTCTCTCACCCCCTCTCTCCTCTCTTCTGCTCCCTTCTTCCTTCTATTCCTCCCTCTCATATGTATGTGGTCCAAGTTGGCCTTAAACTCTTGGTCCTTTTGCCTCGGCCTCCCGAGTGCTAGAATTATAGGAATATACTACCACACTCAGCAGTCATGAGCTTCTTAAAGGCAGGGTCTAGTCACTATTTTATTTCAGATGTCTCTTCTAGACCCTAGCACAGGAGTGCTTGATATGTCTTTGCTGAACTGAGTATGTAGATCTACAAGTAGAATTTGTGAGCTAGCTTAAGCAAGACTACATTCATAACATTTTTTTTGTGAGCCAAGAATATTCTAATGGATTTTTAGAACTCATTTAGAAAGTGTAAGAAATTCATAAAAATATATGAATAGGGAACAGTTCCCTGAAACCTCAGAGAAAAGACAAATGACTGTGGCCTCAGGTTTTCAGGAGTGGCTTTGTAAGACAATGGGGTAGAATTCTTTTAGTGTATATTGAGTGTCTATATTTTACTGGGCTTCATGCCATGTGTTTTGTTTAAAAGATGAATAAAAGATAGTTGCTAAGGAAGGAAGGGTCCACAGTTGAGTAGATCCCAGAGATAGTAGGGAGATATTTAATTAAAACGAGTGTGATGAATGTCTGATTGGTTAAAATTTAAGTTTGCAGAAGTGATAGAAAGCATGGAAAAGCCATCGGAGTTGTGCAGGAATACTTTTGCTTAGGACAGATTGAACTTGATCTTGTTAAAATTTGTCTTTCTTATCCTTAGTTACTGTTTTAGTTCTTGGACGGCATTTACTAAAGCCACCGTTATGGCTTGTAATTGACATGTAAGATCTATGTAACTTAGTCATCATCTAATATGTGAGTGCTGACACGAAGCCTTGTACTGGGATACACAGGACAGCTCAGGTCTCTCCAGGACTGGGAGGGAAAGACTGGGGTGCCAGTTAGGCACAGAAGCTTTGAGGACTGTGTGAGCCCAGCTGGAGAAGACAGAAAGAATGTGAACAAAGATCCACAGTGCCACCTAGCCCCACATTTGCTGTTGTTTCTGTTTCACTCATGCTCTGTCCTAACCTCTTTTTGTAATGCCAGTATTGGGCTCGAACTCAGAGCCTTTTGTTCTTATTTAGGTCTTTCACTCGAGGCTGGCACTAAGATTTTCTGTCTAGCTGGCTTGTGAACCACAATCTTCCTATCTCAGCCTCCCAAGTACCTAGGATTACAAATGTGTGCCACCAGTACCTGAGTATTTCTTTGTTTTTTTAATTGTAATGTATAGAGGGGTTACAGTTATATTCATTAGATAGTAGGTGCATTACTTCTCACACATTGATACCCCTTGTCATGTTTTTGTCCCCATTTCCCTCCTCCCACCCCTTCCCAATCTTCTTTGGCCTTCCCTTTCCTATTTTAAATAAACAAATAAATGTATATACAACATAGCATGTAATTATTTCTATCTAGCCTCCTAACATGTAGTCCCAGAGGATTTTTTTGAGTTGGGATCCAACATGATGGAAGTGGTCTTTTGGGAGGAGGGGCCTGTCACTTAGGAGATATTTTTTTAAGGTATAGGCACAAAATGGTAATAAACAAAACTGAAGCAAAAACTGAGGTAAAAATTTTATCATTTCTGTTGGAGCCAGGAGTTTGGCCTAGTGGTAGAGTACTTGCCTAGCATGTGTGAAGGCCCAGGTTTGATCCTTGGTTCCACATACATAGAAAAAGCCAGAAGTGGCACTGTGATTCAAGTGGTAGAGCTCTAGCCTTGAGAAAGCTGAAGGGCAGTGCTCAAGACCTGAGTTCAAGGTCCCAGGACTGGCAAAAAAATGATCATTTCTGGATCATATGAAATTCTTGACTCATAGGCTGATTTTTGAGTATTTTTAATTTAACTCTTTCTGTTGTAATTGCTCATTTATTTCTTACCACCATTAGAGTACAAGAGGCCAAAGACCAGGTTCTGTTCCAGCCTGTATACGACTTGTTTTCCAGAATTCACCCCATGAACCTATGCCGTGGTGATGGGCCACTGACTGCAGAACAATGTTAAGGGAACGCTGAATGCGGCTTCCTCTGGAAGTAATGTCTAAACTAACAGAGGGACTTAATTTTGAAGATGCCCTGTGCCCGTTATGCTGCCCCCATCTCAATCAGAAGCTTCAAGCCAGGCCAGGCCCTCATTAAACCAAGGTAAAGGACAAGTCAGGAAAACCTGGCTTTTGCTGATTTTATTTCCTCATCAGTAATTTTTTTTTTAGCCTCTCAGTCATTTATAGATCACAAAGTTTGACAACTTAACTCCCTGCTTGGTTCTGGATGTTAATTATATCTTTGCTCCTAATGATTTTACAATTCCCATGTGGCCATTGGTAGGGTTCTGGCACAAAGGTCAAAGGCCCAGGCTAGCAAGCAGTATGATCATAATAATCTATTTGCTGCTCACTCTCAGGAACTTCATCCATTTCTTCAATAATATAAAATTCAAAATATAGAAAAAGGAAAAGAAAACCGTTTGGTGTCAAATTGCTTCATACATTTAAAAATATAGCTATTTCTCCCCACTCTCTCTTCCCGTCTCCCTCTTTCTCTCCTCCCTCTCTTTCTTCTCTTTCTATTCTCTCCTTTTCCTTCTATCCCCTTGTTTCACAACCTCTTCCCACTGGATCAAATCCAGAGCCTTGCATATGCCACACAAACATTCTACCACTGAAATATACCCACAATCATATTTTTCACTGTGAGCTTCATTAATGACTGTGTCTTAAGACTGGCTGTTTTGTGTTGTGGGTGTGGTGGCAAGTGTCAGAGGAGTAATGTACTGATAGCAATTGGGTATTTATTTGCCACATGCCCACTGATTTTACAAGCTTCATTAACTCATCAAAACAACACTCAGAGGTGGGTACTGTTCGTGCTCCCATTTTGAGGTGAATAAACTGAGGCTCAAAGCAGTCAAGTAACTTATCTATGCTGCCCTAGTTTGTAGGAGGCAACCCTGGAATTTGGGTTTAAGTGGCTGCCTCTGTAAAGAATTGCCCTCTCTCCTTATCTGGAGTCTCCCTAAGGACATGTTAATTGACCAAAAATGTGGGGAACTTCCCTGGCGGAGGCTCACTCATTAATTAACTAAGGGAAACACCCACCGTAAGAAACACCCTCTCATTCAGTGGAAATGTGAGCAGATAAGGGCTTTTTCAGAGATCTGACCGTGGCAGCTTGGCACCTAGCACCTTTAGGAGGAAGCGATAGGAACAAAATTGACTGAAGAGTAAGCCCAAAGGGGAGGCCTTCGGGAGTAGCAACTCACTGATTTCATTTTCCTAAGTTTCAGCAGCCAGAATTTTAGCTATGAAGGCCCTGCTTTAATCTGGGATGTACTTTTTATTTTAATCCCATAGATCTGACTGCCCTGCACAAAGCCCTTAAGGATTCATTAAAACCTAGACAGATGTCCCTGCTCTTTCTATAAAAAATATTTTTAAATGTGGTACACCATTGGAAATTCCATGAGAAACACATGTTCAGGTTGTAGAACAATTCCGTAGCAACCATCTATATCATTGTCACCAGGTCAAGCAGGAGAGCATCAAATCTAAGACAATGATTATTAGCAAGCATCTGCTGACTTCAGGTTAAGACCAGAGGCCATATGGACCTCCTGGTGAAGTGCTCAACCCCACTGTGAGGCAATAACCCAGAAAACACGAAACTCTAATCTGATAGAGCTCTAGATTGGACTATCAGTTGATACAAAACATAGGGTGCAAAGGGACACTTGAAATATTCTGGAGAGTCAATCAACAAAACCCAGATGTGGGAACTTCCAAAGTACAGAAGACAATGTTTCTTTGACAACAGCAAATTGCAAGGAGAAAACTAAGAGACCTAGCAGTGTAGTTCTCTCTATCTTACTTTGAACAAAACAACTCTAAAAATGTTTATGAGACAATTAGGTCCTGATTGAAGAGTTGATGATATTAAGGAAATTGTTTTATATGTGACAATTATTCTATGATCATCTTAAAATAGAGTCTATCCTTTAGAGACACATCTTGAAGTATATTGCCATGAAATAATAGGTTTCTTGGGAGTTGAATGGCAGTGATTCTGGGGTTGTAGAAGGAAGGGGATGGGGGTCTATGTGGCGATTCAAGGGATGCTTGGGGATATGCGTGTGAGAGTCATGGAGCTATTCAGTTTTCTGGATATGTTTAAACACGTTCTTAATTTTTTTTTAAAAAAAGCTGTCCTTTGGCCGGGAGTTTGGCCTAGTGGTTAAAGTGCTTGCCTAGCATGCATGAAGACCTGGGTTTGATTCCTTGGTACCACATATATAGAAAAAGCCGGAAGTGGTGCTGAGGCTCAAGTGGTAGAGCTCTAGCCTTGAGAAAGCCCAAGGACAGTGCTCAGGCCCTGAGCTCAAGCCCAGGACTGGCAAAAAAGAAAAAAAGAAAGAAAAAAAAAAGCTGTCCTTTATGGTATAATTCAAATGCCTCCTTTCTCAGAGCAAAGGCAATCTTTTTCTTGGTAAATCCAAAGCACTTTCCTCCTTCAGGAATTACAACTTGCTCTACACGCCCTTCTTCCCCAGAGCCTAGCAGGGGCTCAGGCAAGAGCTTTATCCTTGAGCTTCCCTGGATGCCTAGCCATGAACCTGGTGATTGGCAGGAGCTCCATAACGTGATTTGCTGAATTAAATGGCAATGTTATCTTTAACAAAATCCACCAGCCTCCCACAACTCTTTTCCTCTGGTCACATATAAAGGAGTCACTTCTGAATTAGGCAAATGATCTGTTTGTTTTTTTAAACACAGGAAGAGACAGGCCTGGACTCGTGATACCACAACAAAAATGTCCTCTGCCCCCAGCCATGCACGGCCAGTTAGCAGGAGTGGCCTTCCCACTGCAGAGGTCTGGATCTGCCTGCCCAGACATGGAGCCTCAGTAAAGTTTCCAACCATCTCCATCTCCATCCACCTGGCTTTTCCATCTGTGTCTGAGACCAGCAAGAAAGCCCTAAGAACTGTTTGAGTAAGAACAGCGTTTGTTTCTAATTCCTTAGAAGTAAGCTAACATTAAGTATCAATACTCTAGGAGATTAGAGACAATTGTGATGAGCCAGATGGTCCCAGAACAGTGCTAAATGCTGGCTGGCCATTGCTTCTGACCATTCATTGCTTCTGCTGACTTCCACTGGCTGCGGAAATGTCTCAGCATGCATTGTAAGAGCACCAATCCGTTCTCTCTCACCAAGAAGATAACATTCTTCCTTTTTCATTTTTCTTTTGATTATCACCTCCTATTTTTCGATGTCTTCCTGTGCAAGTAAATGATCTGAGCACCGCCTGATGACAGCATGCATTTTGAGGAGAAAATGATCTGAGAGACACAGTGAACCAGCTGCTAAATTAAGTTAGAAGTGGTATTATTTAAAACCCATGAAACTGGAGATCAGGTTAAAAAGAAAACATACTCTCAGAAGGGATGCTTACATTAATCTTGAGCCAGTGCATTTTGGAAAAACAAGGCATAGCGATCGAGACAATACGGGAACACGGGGAAATAGCTTCTAGTCATAAGGATATAAGGACATTTTCTCTTGCAGAAAGCAGAAACCCTATCAGGAAGGCTGCAGTAAAGGTGAAATGGGGAGTGTGAATTCTGTTTTTTAACCATAGCCAGTGCCTCTCCATCTATTAAGAAGGTTAAAGAAGAAGAAACGGGCCTCATCCAAAAAGAGTTCAATTAGAAGCAAATGTACCTGTGATCATAAACCAAAAGAGGTAATTGAGAATCCATTGGCTCATATCTTGGAACATAAAACAGTCCCATTTCTCTGACACAACCTAAGAGCAGGTGCACTCAGGGACATTTGGCTGAACTAGAATTCCAGCTTTAACTTCTAAGTGCTGTCTGTTGCCTAGAGCTTACATATCATCCTCAAGGGGTCTCCCCACTTCCCCATTGGAATGCACAGGGAATTAGTTTCATAAAAGCAGATGTGATTTAGCAGCCACTGACTGGGTTTGTGGATGATCAGCCCAAATCTCAGGCTGCTGTCTGATGGCATTGGTCCTGGGACACAGATATGGACTCAAAAAGTTTGGGTTTACATCACTGTTCTTTTATCACCCACACCATCATGAGCAATGGAACTTTTTCATTCTCCAAGTACCACCAAACCCAAGGTTACTCAAGGTGAGTCGACTGGTATTCAAAGTATGTCTGCTCTCCTCACCAACATTTTGTAGAGAATTGTAGACTGGCATTTCTTTCCTTTATAATCTGAGTCTGACATTTAATTTGGTCAGTAACAAACTAGGACGCAGTGAATCAGTCTGCCTCAGGCCACACCATGGAAATTTCTTGCTGTTACTTCAGCTACTCCATCTCTTCCTGCTTTAGTAATCAGTCAAGGAATAGAAGAATTCCACTCTTATCCAGAGTGGAAATTTAGAAGAAGAGTTTTTCAGAGCTTCAAGGTAGTTATTTCCCCCATAAGTCTGCTGGGCTTAAAAGTAAAAGGAATAAAATGGTCCTACTAGAATGAAGGACACAGTTCTAAGCTTCTAGAAAAGCCACAGTTCCTTCCTCTTTGTTTTCTATTAGACAGTTTTCTTTCCCATGAAAAAAAAATACCTAACATAGACAACTTAAAGGGGAAAGGATTTATTTTGGCTCATGGCTCAGGAGTTTTCAGTTCATGGTGTGCTGGCTGCAGTTCTGTGGACCTGTAGTGAGGCTGAAACACCATGGCTAGTGGGCATGGCAGCGACAAGCTACCTCGTGGTTAGCTAGAAGCAGAGGCAGACAAGGGATGGGGCAGGGGCAAGACGTATGCTTCAAAGACACACTCTAATGGGGGACTTCCTCCAACTAAGTCCCACTCCCTGATGAAATTATTAGTGGATTAATCCATTGATCAGGTTATTCTCTTCATGATCTAGTCACCGCTCATCTGGGGAAGGGAAACTTGATATCTGAACCCTCACGCTCATCGTGTGTAAAGGCATAAGAGCTACATTCACCTCGTACTTACTTCATGTATTCTTTGATTTCATATCTATGTAGAAGGCCCCTCTGAGGGTGGGTGCTGTGCTCAGTACTGCAATAAACTCAAAGGTAAATAATCTCCTACTCTAAGTATCTTTTCAGAGAGGGGAACATAATATGATGTGATGCAAGCCTGTAGACATTGGGAGAGCTGGGACATTAAGGAATCTCAGCTTTGTCCTGAGACCAATTGACAAGATAATATTGGTCAAGCTCAATCAGTTTTCAGCCATAAATATTATTCGTGCTTCTGCTACTTTAAGTCATTTCTTTTCTGATCCTCAGAATTTCAAGGATGGAATGAACCTTAGCGATTATCTAGGACTTGTCTGAAGTTATATGGGCAAATTAACTGAGGTTGAGTAGAAGAGGTGCTAAATGAATGTCCTAGAGCTGAAACACTCTCTGGCCCTAGTCTGCCTGGATACAGAGCACGAGCTGAACTTCTCTCCCAGGCCTTCCTAGATCAATGTCAAGAGCCAAGAACCAGGTCAAGTTGGCTTTTTATACAGAAACCTGCTAAAAGTAGGCACTGAATTATTCACATTTGGGATCATATAAATAATGCATTGGGTGTTAGTATCAGATTTATAATGCATTCATAAGCTTAGGAGTGATTAGTCACTGTGATGTGCTACTCAGAAGTAACAGATCACCTGGCCCTGGCGTCCTTGCCTAGCTCCTGTCCTTGCAGATGGCTCCCTTGCCAAATGCTGTGCCTTTCCCATCCCTATATGTCTGGGGCCAAACTGCAGGTGTCTGGGCTAAGAAATAGTACTGCAGAATCCCAGAGTGCTTTCACACACTAGATCTTGGCACTGGCTGCCTTATTAAGGACTCAGAAGGGTTGCATAAGGCCTCTAATGTGCCTTCCGTGTACCAAAGCAAAAAGCAACTGTTTGGCACTATGATTAAAGATGTTTACTCCACTTTGCTTCAGCTGTAGAGAACCTACCTAAGTGGTCTCACGTTAAATGGACAATTCATAGAAAAAATACTCTCTCCAGTCTGATTGAATTTCCATTTCACTGGGAAAGTAGAGAAAGTAGAGGTCACTAAATTTCATGAGAGTAATTGTAGAGGGATAATAGTTATGGTTTGGATAGCAAATACCCTCTAAAATCATGTGTTGAATGCTTAGTCCACAATGAGATGTGTATCTGTGGGGCTGTGAGAGGTGACTGAATTACAAAGATGTGACTCTTTAATTAGTATATGTATGTGTTCATGGCTGAATGGACTATTAGAAAGCAGGTTGGAGGAAATGCGGTGTGCTTTTCTGGGGGTGTGTCTTTGTAGGACATTCCTTGTCCTTGAACAACCCCTTCTCTCTCAATAGCACTCTCCACCTCTTTGCCTCCTGGATGCCAGGAGGTGAGCAATCTCCTTTGCCACATCCTCTGGCTGCCATGATATTCTGCCTCATCACAGGCCATTAGCTAACAAACTGGCAGACCATGAACTTGAAAGCTCTAAAAGATCCTAGCTAGGCAATCAGAGCAAAGGTTCCCCATTCCGCAGAGGTTCTGCAGCCTTCAGCGTGGGCTTGAATAGTTGCATATTCATCCTCACAGCACATCTGGGACCGTCACCCTGAAAACACTTGCACATGAAGAGCAGATTAATTGGACCTCCGAGATGTGCACTAGATGGGCGTCCCATCATCGGAGGGTCTAGACAATATGTAATAAGTTCAGACAGGTTGTGTAGAGCTTATGATTGGATCTGTGGACTGATATGACCAGAAGACTGTCTGATGATCTGAAAAAATTACCATAGCTCTCTGCTAGAGAGACAACTTATTAACCCCAATGCAATCCACTTCAGGCAGTGACCCTCTCTGGGACTTCTCCCATCTAGCAAGAGCTTTCTTTAATAAATCGTTGCCCTTTTACTTCTCCCACTATGCCCCTGGTCTTATTCTTTAAGACCATGGAGACAGAGCATCTCATTTAGACATTGCAGTTTTTTTTTTGTATCATACTGAAACTTCTAAAAATCAGAAGACCAAATAAAAATTTCCATCCTTAAAAATACCTGTTTCTCATCAGGTTATTATATCACAGCAACAACAAAAACATTCAACTAAATTAATAAGGTTCTGTAACTGATTACTCCAGGATTCATTTTCTTCTAATGCAAAAGACTAGAAAGGAAGATAGCTGTCGCAATAATAAATTGAATTCTTGGTCTAAGCAACTAAGCTATTAACAAAGAGATAGAGGTGGAACCTGAGATGGTTACTATTTGTAAGGTGATACAGAAGAAGAAATGGGGAAGAGTGAGAGAGGGAGGAGTAGGAGAAAGCAGATAAAGAAGAGGAAGAGGAAAGGAAAGGGAGAAGGAGAAAAGGAGGAAGAGGGCAAGGAGGGAAGGTACCCAGGAGCCAAAATCTTTAACTTCTCTATCCTTGACAATCCATCTTCTAGATAACTGCCACTGCTTTCAGATCCCTATCTACCCACAGAGAACAATACAAGGGAGGAAAGCAGAGTCAAGACTGCTTGGGTGGTAGCCAGGACTTTTACAGATCCCTGCAGCCCAGAGTGTAAGTTTTCTTCCTTAACTTTCCCCTTATGCTCTAGGGTCAGATTTTGATCCTCAGTCTTAGGCCTGGGGACAAGAAGTACCCTCCTCTTGAAGTGTGAGGGAGCCTGCCTCCAGGGGACAACATAATTTGTAACAGTGCAGAAGGGACCTGACTACCATGTGTTTTTCCATGACTCTGAGGCAGGGGATAACAGAGCACCTAGTGAGTGGCCTTGAGGTTGGGAGCACACACACTACTTGGGAGGTCTTTTGCTGCTCACTGAAGAGCAGAATGGCCTCTCCACTCAGACAAGCCCCTGGGCTACCAGTCAGGGGTTGGCCAGGGGACTGGAGTCTTCTTCGTGGCACTCACTACTCACAGTGGTGTAAAAACAATAACATTATTGCATCATTACAAAGGGGGCAGCGACATGCTGATGCAAATGCTCATTTCTGACAAGACTGAGAAAATGAAATGGCTCAGAAGGGAATGGGAAAGTGCCCAGAGAGTAATAACTGTTAGGCTGTTGAAGAGCTTCAACAATGGATAAGTCTGCTGTGATTTCATCAGATGAAAAACAATTAACCCCTGTGGAGCCATCTAACACTGTGGTTGGATAGTGAGAAAATTCCTCCATCTAGCGCCTACCCTACCCTTTCACCAGCCGAGCCTTAGTGCTGAGATGGTTTCAGGGAGAGAAATGTCTACACATGTACAATTTCTGGGGCCACACAATCGGATAGGCAAAACCTCAAGATGTCCACTGCAAGCAATCAGGTTGGGTCAGGGAGGCCCAGAATAGTCAGACATCACTCTGTTTGGGGAAGAGGAGCTGAAGGGGAAGCATTTTGAGTACACTGATTCCAGGATTTTCAAGGGAAACAACCCTGCTACGTAGGGTGTCTGCATTTTTCCAAGTGGTTCTACTTGTCTCTCTTGCATAAGGATGCTGATGTGCTAAATGTGGGCATCTGGTTTCAGCACACCATCCCTAATTAGGCTGCTCCTCCGGAAGCATGGCAGGGGGATGGGATTTAAACTAGGGGCTGTCAATGCCTAGGTTGCTGCAGGTAGACCTGAGGTCATGAGTCTGGAAAAGGCCATCATGAGGGGCCAAGGGAGAAAATAATAGAGAAGGAGCAGAAACCTGGAACACGGAGGAGGGAGGGATGGAAAGAGAAAAGGGTGGGATGGAAAGAGAAAAGGGAGGGAAGAAAAGAGGCAGAGGGGAGGAGAGCACAGGGACTCAGAGAGGGTGGCAAGTAGTCCTAGGCAGAGGTGGTGACAGCTCCTGCTCCTTGATCTGCCTCCCTTCCTCCCTGGGGTCCTCTCAGATCTCTATTTCCATTTCATGTGAACTTGGCAGTAACTGCTCCATTCCACCTTTTCTTTGGGTGATATAAATGAAACCTATTTTTTTTTTTGGGTAACCAAAAGAATCTCAGTGAAAGAATATGGCCAGAAGAGAAAAATTAGAAACCTGTCAAACAAAGCCAAAAGAATATCAAGTTCAATCATCAAGATAAACCTCTGCTTCTTATTCTTGGAGAAGCTGGAGTCAGTGAGAACAGAGTTGAAAACTGACAAGGAAGGTCTGAGGAAGAACTCTGTGGTTATAGCTCCCTCTTCCCTACGCCACCAGAAACTGGTTTTCTAATCTGTACAAATGTGGCAATCCGATTGCTAAGGAGCTATCTAGCTACTTAGGAACCTCATACCCAGTGATACTACCTTCTCAGATGGATCTGATTACAAACCCCACTCAGAGTAAAACTGTTTTGCCGAAAATACTTGTCATTTATTTCCTTGTGGTGCTAAGAATCAAACTCAGGGCCTTGCAATGCTACCTAAGATTGTCATATTAGTGTGAGAAGAGAGGTGTGGGACCCTAAGAGTTGTTACTAATGGTAGATACAAAGTTTGAGTAGAACTGATACAAAGTTGTTGCGTTCAACTTGAGCTTGCCCTGCTCCCTGTCCTTTGCAGGAATGCACAAATGATTGTCTAGCCATAATGCCAGAATCAACCTTGTTGAGACATGGGTTTGAAGCTTCGATGTTGGTGAGATCCCCATCTTCAGTAGGAAGCCCTTCAGAAATCCACAGGCACTGGTAGCTCACACTTATAATCCTAGCTACTCAGGAGGCTAAGAGCTGAGGATCACAGTTCAAGGCCAGCCCCTGCACTGAAGTCTGTGACTCTTATGGCCAATTAACCACTAGAAAACTGGAAGGGATGCTGCAGCTCAACGTGATAGGTTGGTAGCTGAAGAGTCCTAGGATGTCCTTGAGTTAAAGCCCCACAACCAAAAAAAAAAAAAAAAAAAAAAAAAAAACAATGAGCAATGAGAATCCTGGACCCAAGATCTACCCTTTAGGGGCCAACCAAAAGGTTTTAGAGAGGGACCAATAGGCTAAGAGCCTGAAAGTACTCAGGGATCAGGGAAATCATGTAACCTTTGACAAACTACAGTGGCTTAAGAGTTGTCAGCTCTGCCTACATTCATTTAATTAGATTTTAATTTCTCTTTACACATTTAGTTTTAAAGATTCTAAGAAGTAATTATTTTCAGTATCAATTGAGTAAGAGGAACAATCCCCAACTTAGACTAAACAGCTTAGGGAGGTTTGTCTCATTCCAGTTCAAACAGTCTTTCAGAAGCAGCCTGGTTGCATCATGCTTCATTGCCCCAGAAAGACAGGGAGCCGGCAGAGAGGCAAACACCTTGTGGGGAGAGGAGGGAGAAGGAAACCTCTGTGTCTCTTTCACTTCTCTGAATCTGAGGACAACCAAAGAGGTGAGAGAAATTCAAACCAGAGACCTGGGTGCATAGGTGTTATGCTACGTGAGCCACTGGGTGCGGGAATGGGTATAAATGGTAGTATCTCCCATCCCTGGTGTCAGTAAAAACTGCCCAGCTTGGATCAAAGTAAGACTATTCCCTTCTCTGACTTGCCTTTGGGAAGAGGGTCAGTTATGTTATAGTGGATTATGACTGGGTAGTCGACATTATTGAATACATCCTCCTATACCTTATTTTGAAACCAGAACCTGAGAGAAACCACTCCCATCAACATGACTGAGTTTGCCTCTGATAAAAAGGAAATGTGAGCTGGATGCAGTGACTTACACCTATAATCCTAGCTTCTTAGGAAGCTGAGATCTGAGGACTGGGGTTCAAAGCCAGACTGGCACTAAAGCCAGTGAGACTCTTATCTCCAATTAATCACTAGAAAGCCGGCAGTGGCGTGGTAGCTCCAGGGGTAGGATGATAGCCTTGAGCTGAAGAGCTCAGGGACAGAGCCCAGGCCCAGAGTTCAAGACCCATGACCAAAAAAAAAAAAGAGAAACAAACATGAGACAAACACATCCAATGTGATTTAACCAGCCTGTCAAATACATGACCTCACTATTACAATAAGTCATTGTTTCAGAATATACTTTTGTTATTAAGGTGTTGTACAGAAAGGATGCCAGTGAGTTGGTGGGGTCTAAAAATCAAGACCATGTTCACCGTCAGTGATAAGTGAACTTCTTAGCTAGTCAGAAGAGAGGGAGATAGAAACTGAGCTAATCGAGGACGTCCAGCCCTGTTCACAACACACATGCATAATGGTCTTGATGTTCAACAAATGGATTGCCTTATGTGTGTGTGCATGTATATATGTGTAGGACATGGGATAAAGTTTCTAGTAACCCCATTATTGAAAAGAAAGGGTGTGTGAGTGCAGTCATAATGTTCAGTGTATACATGTGACAATGGGATTAGGCAAACTGAGATGATGGGTAGGGGCTGTGAGAGATGGTGGGTAAATATGAAAGAGGTGATATTGATCAAAATATGTTATACTTACAGACATGTTGAAATGAAACCTCTTTGAACAACTATTTAAAGATAATTTTAATTTTTTTGATAATTTAAAATTTTTAAAGATTAATATTTTTTAAATGGCATCCTTTATTAGGCACCAGTAGCTCAAACCAATAATCCTAGATATTTAGGAGGCTGAGATCTGAGGATTATGATTTAAAGCAGGCCAGGGGAGGAGAGTCTGAGATACTTATCTCCAATTAACCACCCAAAAAGCTGGAAGTAGAGCTGTCATTCAAGTGGTTGAGTGGCTCAAAACCTTCTAGGATCTATTTGGTGTGCAAAGGGTTCATGGAGACTTTGTGGGTACAATTATATGTACACAGATGGTTTCTTATAAGTATGCATATTGAAGAATTGGATGTGTTCCAGGAGTTCAGCACTAGTCGAGGGAAGGGGGCCCCTTTCCCGTCCTTTCAGAATGTGAGAGACTATAAAATGGAATGGTGGGAAGTAAAGACTGTGAACTCAGTCTTGCTGGGTTTGACTCAAATACTAATTAGCTATGATCTCGACTAAGATGCTTACATAAATCCTTTTGTGGTTGGTTTTCTCATCAGCAATGGTGTTTTGTGTGAATTAAATGGGATGACATTTATACACTAGAAAATTATGCTTTTGCTTTTGGTTCCCACAAAAGCTTGAAAAGACAGGTCACTGTAACAATCTCAGATCCATGTCAGACACTTCTGCATGGTAATGAGGAACTTACGTACTTTTAGGCATATCATTGTATCCCAGGTTATTTTTACCACTTGAGTGCTAAGAACTCTAGAAAGGTAGAATGGAACCTGTAGTGTCCACTCCTTGTATATCCTCCATAAATCTGTTATATTGGATAGTACATAGATAGCCCAACTGTGGAGATGCAAGTAATACAAATGTAATCCAACTCAAGACAGTTACAAACCAGAGAGATGGTGGGAGGCCAAAGAGGACAGAGATCACACCTAATGGAAGGACCCTGTGTAGGTGCTGGTTTCAAGCTGGCTCTTGAAGGATGATGGGTAGGATCTCATTAGATGGAGCTAGAGGAATGGAAAAGAAATTTTCCACTCTTTAAGTAGAGGGAATATAAGTAGAAATATAAAGATGGAAAAGTGCCAGAAGTCATCTAATTTGATTGATGTGTAAGGTATAGTGGGGAAGAGTTGGCGAATAAGGAAGAGTAGGGTTTTGTCATAAAAGACCTTAAATGTTAGGATGAGAAATTTATACTTCATTTGTCAGTCAGTGGGGAGCCATTGAAGGTTTGGTAAAAAAGAATATCTAATCATATCTCTGCTTGAGGAAGAGTAATTATTCTCATAAGATGACTTAGAAGAAAGAGAGATAGAAGATAGGGAGGGTGTAAAGGAAATTGCCAGAGTATTTCAAATGAGGATTGATGGAAGTTTAAACAAGGGTAGTTACGGAGGGGCAAGATAATAGCAGAGTATAAGGGGCATAATGATTGATTGATTGTTCTGGGAAAAGGAATAATCAAGGATGAGTCCAAGGTCATCAGCCTGAGGGAATAGAAGACTGATGGACTAATATACCAAAGTAGTAAAATGACTGAGGGGATGGCTTGGGAAGGCTGGTGAATTATGAGTGAAGGACCAGATAGAGTTGAAGGCAACATGGAGCTGGGGGACAGGAAATAGAGATTAAATATTGCACAACTCATGTAGCTGTGTTTTTTTCTCTTCTAGTATCCAATCCCACACTTAACACATGGTTCTCCTACTCCTTCAGTCAGAACAGACTGCCTGTCCCTTCATATGCGGTTCCTACCTGAAGAAGTGCCATATAAAGGTATTCAAGTTGGCTCTTGTGGTTGGGGTTTCTTCATCTCTGGAGCCTAGCCTCCCAAATAATGACAAGGCTGTCTTTCTGACTCAGTCATAAGTTCAAATAGAAAAGAACTTTGTGATAACAGGGCATTGAGGACACAATAGCACTATACCTATGATACTGCATAAGTTCAACAGAAAATTATTAACAACTACGAGTCTACAGATACCTTCATTGAAAAACCTCACAGTTGAAAACCATGACCTGTTCAAGACTACAGTGATATCATATTGATATGTCATCTCCCAGAGTTTCAGGAATCCAGCTCATCTCACATCTCTAAGTGTAATAACAGCTTCTACCATGTGCTTACTAGTGTGAAAGTGCCAGATTCTTACAGTCTATGGACTGATGGAGTTATCAGGAAACTACAGAAATGATCATTTTAGTTCATAAATACCCAATAATCCAACTTTAACTGTCTGGCAATTTTCAGTTGTTAGCTTAGTACCAGCCCATATAAATATACAAAAAGCTGTGTATCATAGTTGATTTTAGATCATATTTTGAGAACGATGGCTCTAGGAAACAGACCAGACACAGCTAAGAAAATTTTTCTAAGCTCATGTAGCTAGACAACCTTACAGGACAAACAGTTATGGGTTTGGTGGCCTATGCTGTATGTTTAAAAGACCCCTCAGGTGTGAAAAGTCTTCAGCTGGCTAGATCTATGCTCTGGAGTAACTGTACTTTCCGCTATTTCCTTGTCTGCAAAAAATGAGGGGATTGAATTTGATCCGTGGCCACCATGAATACATAGAAGCAAGTGGTGAAGTAGTCTTCATAGTCTTCAGGGGTGTGTGTGTGTGTGTGTGTGTGTGTGTGTGTGTGTGTGTGTGTGTGCGTGCGCTAGTACAGGGCTTGAATTCAGTGCTCAGGCACTATCCTTAGCTTTTTCCACTGAAGGTTAGCATTCTACCATTTGAGCCACAGTTAATTGAAGATAAGAGTCTCTAGGATTTGTGTGTCTGGACTGGCTTTGAACTGTGATCCTCAGATTTCAGCCTCCTGAACAGCTAGAATTATAGAAGTGAGTCACTGGTACTTCACTAGATTTTCTTTTTAAAAATTAAATATCCTGAGGTTCACCCCAAAACTTATTAGAAAAAAATGATAAAAGTTCTATTATTATATTTGAGAAGTCAGAGATGTCCTAGACCAAAGAATTAGCTAGTTAGCTGGGAGTTCGGCCTAGTGATAGAGTGCTTGCCTAGCACGTACGAAGACCCAGGTTCCATTCCTCAGTATCACATACATAGAAAAAGCTGGAAATGGTGCTGTGGCTCAAGTGGTAGAGCTCTAGCCTTGAGAAAGCCCAAGGACAGCACTCAGGCCTTGAGTTCAAGCCCCAGGACTGGCAAAAAAAAAAAGAATTAGCAAGTTTCCTTCCATTTTAATGGCTCTAAGGGTTATATGTTGGCTCCTTTGTTTGGAGGTAATGGTTTGGCTGGTCATCCTTCTTTCATAAAAACTAATGATGTCACACAGTAAGGATGATGATTCTTGTTTCTTTTGTATTAGCACTTCAGAATCTAAGTTTGTCTGATGCCCTATTTGCCTGTTGAGAACAAGGCCTTGTTTCCTTCTTCATATTTTGGGCATGTATCTCAGTGGTGAGAGCACTGGTCTTAGAGCCAGGTAGAAGTAAGCTCTAATCACAATTGTGCATCTTATTAGAGGTTAGAGCTCCTCAGTATTACCAGCAATACAACCCAAGCCAGTCCTCTCCTACTCTTCCACTAATATCAATGTCTTTATCCTTAAACATCCCTTTCAATATTTATTAATTTCATAAAGAATTTTAAATACCTGATATAGTGCTTATCACATGCACTGTTCAACACATGATTCTTATTCATATTATCAAACTAATGTAAGTTTGGAAAGGCTGCTTGGGAGACAAAAACCAAGTGATATGCCACTAATTGGTATATTTGTGTTGAACTGTAATTTCCTCTTTGTGGATCATTTCTTTTTTATTAACATGAAGTGATCATGTTGGTTTCTAGAATTTAATGTGAGGTCTTTTTGATCTGACACAAGTATAGCTAATCCTACTTACTTTCAATTTCTTGGAAGGTCTTTTCCCATCCTTCCATCTTAAACCTGTATTTTCTTCGTTATTGAGATGTGTTTCTTGCAGGCAACAAATGGATGGATCTTGTTTTTTTGTTCTAAGCTGCCATTCTATGACTTTTTAATTAGAGTTGAACCCATTGACATTTAATGTTATTATTGAAAGATGGGTCCTGTTTACTGTTATTTTTGTTGGTTTTGTGATATTTTTGCTTCTTTCTTCTTTGCCAATCTACTGTTTTAGTAGGGTTTATTCTTTCCTATATTTTTCTAGTTTCTATTATCTTCTTCTGAATATTTCCTTAAGTATCTTTTGCAGGGCTTGTTTAGTAATCATGTGTTCCTTTGGCTTGTATCATGGCAGATTTTTATTCCTCAGTCACTTCTGAGGATAGTTTTGCTGGACACAGTATTTAGGTTAGTAGTTGTCTCTTAGGACTTGCATTATGGATTTTCATGCTCTCTTTGTATTTAGTGATTGCATCAAGAAATCTGATGTTATTCTAGTGGGATTGCCATTGCAAGTTACTTTCCTTCTCTCTTTTACAACTTGAAATATTCTTTCTTCTTTTGCATATCAGTGTTCTTACTATAATATATTTAGGAAAGTGTCTTCTCTCTGATCTTGTCTGTTTGGCATTCTGTAAGCCATCATCACATAGATAACACTTTTTCTAGGGATTTGGGATGCATCCCACAATTATTTTGTTGAATAGATTGTTGGTGCTTTTAGTTTTTATTTCTTCTCCTGCAACTATCTCCATCAATCATAAGTTTGACCTTTAGATGGAATTCAAGAGGTCTTGTAGGTTCCCATGGTATTTTCTAAGTAGTTTTTCAATATCTTTGAAAGATTGACCAAATTCTCTGCTGTGTCTTCAATCTCTGATACTCTGTTTTCAGTTTCTTCTGTTCTATTATGTAGGCTTTCAATTAAGTTTTGATGTGGGAAGGCAAGCTCTGTATTTCCAGATGAATATAGAATCTAAGGTATATCTTTGTGTCCCAGGAATTTTTCCTTAACTACAGTAGTAGTAAGAAGAAGAGACAGGGGTAGTCTTGTAGGAAAAAGTCTAGATATTTGGTTATATAGAGTGAGGAGAGATGGGAGCTAAGTTTTATGGGAGAGATTAGTGAGTAAGTGTAGTGATGTAAGCAGGAGAAAAAATTTAGAGTTATGCTAGATTAGGGCACATTGGAGATGAAGTTAAGAGAGATGAATATATATATATATATGTACACAAATAAAAAACAAAACATGCAACTTCAGTGATTATGTACAAAAGGTTTAAAAAACAGAAAAGAAAACAAAGCAGAAAGCAAATTACAAAAAATAAACAAAAAACAAAGAACATGATGTTCAGGCCATCTAGTTACCAGGTATATAGATATTGAGGTACATAGAAAAGTGAAAGGAAGAGGAAGAAGTAAACTCCAGCATTAAATGAGAAGGAGTAACGGGTCTGTGCTTGACTATAGAGTGGGAGTCTTTATCAACTAGCAGTTTCTGCTGGACTTTGGTGAGCTTCCTTAGCTTGGTGGCTCATCTCATGAACACATCTGGTATCTGGAGTACCATAGCACTTCCTGTGGTGAGACTCATACCTAATATCCTCTTGTCTCTGCACTTTGCCTCAGAAGGTATTCTCAATCCTCTGTTTGCCAGCACTGAAGCCCATCTAGCTCTAGTAGGCACTGGCATCCTGCTTGCAGCCTAGCTTCCCACAGCTTAAACTTTTGGTGTTACCTGTTGATTTATACCCATTCTGTGGCAAAGTAACCTCTCTGCCACCAAGTTGTGATTGTTATTTGTCCATGGGCTCCCTTAAAAACTTTCTCTGGAGACTCTGTCATCCCCTACACATGGAGGACACAAAACATCTCACTACTAACAGTCCAACTTCTCGTAGTAGAGAGTCCCCACCCCTCAAGTCCCTGAGCTGAAAGCAAAGTTCTTGGGTTGTCTCTTTTTTCCAGAGCTACATTTGACAGTCTTTTGCTAGATCATGTGATTTCACCTGGTGTTTCTGTATTCCCCATTCTCCATCCTCAGCCAAGTGAGCTGGATGCTTGTGTTTCCAAATGGCTTCTCTGCAATTTCCTAGGTCCCATGACCTCCTTGTGTTTTGTCTCTCTTTTCCCTAAAAAATCCTTCTCCTCTTTGTATAACTGGATTCTTGTTCATGGAGTGAAAATAGTGAATGCTTTCAGTTTGCCATCTTTCCAAAGCCCCTCTCAGAGTTTTAAATTGTTGTAGTACTTAGCTACGGGGAAAATTAGCCCAAGCTAATGCCTAAGTTAGGCATACCTTGTTTCATTACAGGCTTTATATCTAGGTATGCCTTTCCACCCCAGCCACGCTTCTAGTGGGTGAGAGATCTTCCAGAGTAGGGCTAGTGTTAGGCAGAGGCAGAGAGAAAAAAAGAGTACACAGAAACTTGCTGTCTCCGCATATGCTACTCAATGGTCTAGCATCTGGGATTTTCCTCCTGCTTTGCAGCAGTGACTTTACTAAGAAAATCTATACATGGAGTTAGGGGATGAATTGCATGCTAACTAGTGAGACAGTTATTTTTCAAAAGAACCATTCTGCAAAGTAAAGGATAGGTTACCTGAAAACATTCTCCAGTGGATCTTTTTTTATTTATTTTTTATTTTTTTATTGTAATTAATAAAAGGGTTACATGATATTTGCCAGATAGTAGGTGCATTAATTCACATACATTGATACCCTTTCACATGTCTTGGAACCCATTACCCCCACCACCACCCACCCCCCGTCTTGGTTTTCCCCCCTTCCCTATCAAATTTCAAATAACCAAATACAAATAAATTCAATATATCAGATAACAAAGTGAGATACTGTAACAATATGAGATACCCAAGGGACAGCAAAGGAGATGAGAGATAACATAGTACATTAAGGACAACAATCATCATTATATGGCTTTTTTAAAAATATTTTTTATTGTAATTAATAAAAGGGTTACATGAAATTTGCCAGATAGAAGGTGCATTAATTCACATACATTGATACCCTTTCACATGTCTTGGTACCCATTACCCTCCCCCCCACCCCACCCCACCCGTCTTGGTTTTCCCCCCTTCCCTATCACATTTCAAATAACCAAATACAAATAAATTCAATATATCAGATGAGATACTGTAACAATATGAGATACCCAAGGGACAGCAAAGGAGATGAGATATAACATAGTACATTAAGGACAACAATCATTCGTTATATGGCTTTTGCTTCAATATCCTGGAGGTCCTTTCAATTAGCTTCAAACCTCCAGTGGATCTTTTGGAAGACAAAGAGATGGCCGAACTCTCAACCTAAAGAAAAACTAAACTGCTACCTGGAAGATTGCTTCATTTTTCTTCATTCCTTCTCCAAATCTCCAGGGTCCTTGAATACATGTGGAGTCAAATTTGTTCAGATTATAAAAGGTGCAACCAATGAGACTTATTCGAGGATCTGGAAGGAAGACTTCTGAATTGTCTGGATGCATCTATAGCAGTCCCAGACTCCATATGGCTCTGCTCTAACTCTCCTTTCCTTTTTCTCCCACTGGAGTCATTCTACAAAGAGAGATACTCCCAGATTCATCAAGGCTGCACAGGATTTGTGGAAGACAATCAATATTCTTTAAGTTGGTGGTGAGTTACATTCTAACTGGTGAGTTTGGTAAGCTGGCCAGCAGCTAACCAGTAAACACATTGTTGAGTGTAAACTCCTCTGCTTCCACCTTGTGTCATTTGCACCTGGATCTGGTTTGCTAATTCAGAAAGAATTCTTAAAGCAACTTCATTTTGTACCCTCTTTGTACCTGGTGTACGGTCTAGAGACAGAAAATAAGAATCATAACATAAAGATGCATTTTCAATTGTCACACAGTTTATTAGCTTCACATAAGATCTTCTCATCTCTCAAGATCTTCTTCCCACCTTCTCAAGTCTCAAGTTATTTATGCATTTTCATTTGCACAGTCAGAAGTTTCTGTTATTTTCGAGGTGGGAATGATTAGGAGGAATTAAAAGGATTCTATTTCTTTCTTTTTCTATTTTGAGGATCCCAAAACAGGGCCCTCGAAGAGCAGAAGAATGAGCTTTATCAAGAAGTAAGTAAGCAGTTCATTTTACAAATGAAGACAGCATTAAACGGTGGTCTCGCCTCCTAATTGCTCTGGGTTATCAAACATCTTTGAGAGTGCCAGGAGAAGCATCCTTCCCACAGGCCACTCTATCTGGCACCCTCAAGCCATGGTATTTTCCTAGAGGAAGATGGTGGAGGATAAGCTGATAGATGTTAAACTCTGATCCACTCTTTTATTTCTCTTATCTTTCTGACTCCAACTTGGTTGTCGGTTTAAAAGAAGCTGGTTGATGGCCAATCATTTCTGTTTCTGCCATTAAAAAAGCAGCAGACCTCAGCCTCCTCAGTAGCTAGGATTACAGCCGTGAACCACGAGACCCACCATGGAGAGTTTTAATTGGCCTTCTGTTTCACATCTTTGTGTGAAGACATTCTTCTGCCTTCCTGTAAATATTTCCTTCTCCAGTGCAGGGAAATGGCCTTAAGCTTTAGAATGTATTTTAAGGAAAAGAAAAGAAAAATTATTTTCCAAGACTGATTTTGTTAGGAAAATATTTTCCTTAACGGAACCTCTCACTAAGCCAAGTGTCTGCTTTATCAAATGAAAGAGTAAAGTTCAAAAAGAGAAAGGATGTGGAACCATTAGGGCCCTACCTGGCTTTCTCATTAAGACTCTCCCTTTCCTTCGAACTTTTATCTTTTCCAAAAACCTTTTCTACTTCATGTCTGCTTTGTTATGTCACTATTGTTATGTCCAGAACATCTATCTGCCCTACATTTCACTGCTTTTAGATCTTATGTCCCCATTTAGATTCTGATAAACTGATGAGGAGGGTTCAGAGAATGATCCGTCCACTGATATAACGAGAGCATGTCAAGGTAAACTTAAAAGGCATAGGTACAATTATCTAAGACTTGACTCTAGCTGAAAATATTTCTATCAGTCGATAGTTACAGAGCCAGTAGCAAAGTAATACAGACAGTCGTAGAAGTCAGAAAGACAGATTCAGTATTAAGATATTACTAAATTAAGAGATTTGCCCAGAGAATCCAGAAATACCTAAAGCATCCCATGTTAATGACCTCTCACTGCCAGTGAACTCTCCAAGGTATACCTAAGCAGTGTGGTACTTTGTAACACCTGGAACCCATGGAAGAGCTTGAGTGAGGTGACTTTGATTCTGAGACACCTTGTGTGCCTTGGCCAGAATATTAACTGGTCTTTTATTCCATTAAATCATACCTATCAGCACCAGAGAAAATGGAACCAGAGAAAGAACAAGGACAAATCAAATCCCATTCTGGAATCTGGCCAGTCATGCCTCTGTGTTCCTTCCCAGACACAAGAGAAGGAATGAATGAAGTCATTCATTCCTTCATTCAGTCACTTAGTCATTCATTCATTGCTTCCATGTTTCTTCATATTATCCTCTATGTCCTGTATCATTTTACAGAGAGGACTACGTGAAGTTTCCCTAAATACATACCAGGAATTGAATGATTACTCATTATCTTTATATTTATATAAAAACAAAATTCTTAGGGACCTATGAACACATGTCGGATCACTTTTCTACTGAGGACACCCATATGTCTGTCAAACTCTGCCCCTGCCAATGTGGAGAAGGGTGACATCTCTTTTCTTCAGCCTTCTCTCCATGTGTATGCACTGGTCAATTATTTTTTTTTGCCAGTCTTAGGCTTTAGCTTAGGGCCTGGGCACTGACTGCCCTTGGGCTTTCTCAAGGCTAGAGCTCTATCACTTGAGCCTCAGCACCACTTCCAGCTTTTTTCTGTGCATGTGGTACCAAAGAATTGAACCCAGGTCTTCGTGCATGCTAGGCAAGCACTCTACCACCAGGCCAAATTCCTGGACCCTGGATTGGCTGGTTTTTATCCTCAGGTCTCAGCCTCCTGAGGAGCTAGGATTATAGGCATGAACTACCAGTGCCCAGCTTTATTTATTCTTAGGGTTAAAAAATTGTTATTGGAAAGAAAAAATTGTTATTGGGCTGGGAGTTTGGCCTGGTGGTAGATTGTTGGCCTAGCATGCATGAAGACCTGGGTTTAATTCCTCGGTATCACATACATAGAAAAGCCAGAAGTGCCGGAGCCAGCTGGCAGCAAATTGGGGTTCCAGAAATAGGGGGCAGGGACTAGGAAAAAAAATAGAAGAGAGATAAAACAGATGGGGTTCGGGAGGACTACAGCCCAAGTCAGCAGCCAAGAAGGCTGTGAGCTCAAGAATAAGGCCTAAGACTGTAGTCTAAGACTGTCGCACTGGTCAATTTTTGCAAGGCTATTCTATTGTAACAAATACTCTAAATATCTCAATGGCTTATAATAACCAATGTTCACTTTTCATGTATGCATATATTTACAGCAAACTTGTTGTGATATAGGTCATTTATTCTGGAAGCCGGGATTAAGAAGTGGCTCCTATTTGAATCTTGTGGCAAAAGGATCTTGTGGAATAAAGAAAAGAGCAACAAAAGAAACATAAGATAATCCTCAGAATTTATGCTTGGAGCATGTGGCCTAAAATATCAAATAGTCAGCAAGGTGCCAGTCACTCAGGCCTGTAATCCTAGCTACTCAGGAAGCTGAGATCTGAGGATGGCTGTTCAAAACCAGCCCAGGAAGGAAAGCCAATGCCATTATTAACCCCAGTTAAACTCCCTTCTTCCCCCAAACCAAAAATAAAATGTAGAATGATAGCCTTCAGCCAAAAAATCTCAGGGATAGCACCCAGGTCTGAGTTTAAGCCCCAACACCCCCCCCCCCACACACACACCTCAAATACTATAGTCAGTGTTAGTGACTAGAAGAGATTAGGAGATGGGTATTTGGGAGATAATTAAATGATGAAAGCAGAGCTTAAATCAATGAGATTAGTGCCTTTGTAGAAGGAAGCATGGAGAACCCTCTTACCTGCTCTCTACCACGTGAGGATGCAATGAGAAGTCACCAGTCTGCACCATTAGAGGGAGGCCTAACCAAGCCTGATACTCTTGCTTTCAACTTCTAACCAGAACCGGATATGCTGGCACCTTGATTTCAGCTTTTAGTCTGGACAAAGTGATAAGTAAATTTTTGGTGTTTGTAAGCCACCTAGTCTGTGGTACCTCTTTATGGCAACCTAAACTGACTAAGCAAAATTATATTTCCTGCCTCTTATAAACAATTTTTACTGACATCCCCCCAAAAGTGTAACTTTTCTCAGACTGTGTCAGAATCATGACCATCAACTTGGGGTTTGTTATAGTAATTCCCCCAGGGTTTCTTTACAAAGACAGGGTTATTTTAAGTGGTCCCCTGGCTACTTGTCTTTTGCGGTTCAAGACTCCATGTTATAGTTTTTCTGATTCTTCCCTAAACACCAGACACTGAGATATTAGATCTTGATAATGAGAGCAAGTGTTCTTTAGTCATTGCTTCACCTGAAAGCTCATTAGAAATTCAGAATCTGGCCCCATCCCAGGCCTTCTCAATCAGATTCTGCATTTTAATAAGTCTCCTAGGTGTTAAATATGCACACTAATGTTGGAGAAGCAATCCAGTGTTTCCGAACCTTGAGGGCACATAGATATCACCAGGGGTGCATTACAAACACTGGTGTTAGAAAAACCCTCTTCCTCCCCAGAGCCTTGACCTAATTGGCCTTAGGTATGGCGAAGGCACAGGAGGTTTACAATCTCCCTAGGTGATTCTAATGAGCGGCCTGGTCTGAAAACCACAGCTGCCTGGCTGTAGGAACTTGCTGGTTCTAAGATTAGGAAAGCAAGCTTATTTACTTACAATTATGCAATTATGTTGCTGACCATTAGCATCAAACAGGTCCCCAACAGGGGCTGAAAGAGTTTGGCTTATACAGAAATAACAATAGCTCCCATTGCTAAGGAGCTTCTATGGGCTAGGAATATTTCTAATCTGCATACATGCTGTTATCTAAGTTGAAATGGAAGAAACTGAGCCTCAAAGAAGGTGAGCAAATTTTCCAAGGTCGCGTAATTCCTACATGGTATAAAGGGTTTGAAGTTATTGGTGATTTTGAAGCAATAGCTTATTTTCTTTCATACACAAGGGAAGTTTGCTCACCAGCTATCTGTGTGAGCTATGATGAGTGGACTGATTATAGCCCTAACACATTCTTCTAGAGTTTGTTTAGTTAAATTCTAGTTTGACAGGGTTACTGTGTAAGCTAAGAAAATGGAGAAGCCACATTTTGAGAGGTCAAATCTTGGAGTCTTTATTAGAGTGCTAGCAGTCTGAAAGCGGCCAGTTGTGACAAAGGCCTATAGCCTGCAAGTGCACCAAGCATAATTAAGAAACAGGCTAGAGAGCAAAGAAAGAACAAAAACAATACCAACAAGCCAATTCACCTCCAATGAAAAGCTGGGGAGTGGGAGGCCATGGTGACTGGAGGACAACCGGAACAGGAGACAGGACAGGAACACGGAGACATATGGCATGGCTTCCTCACACCTGAACTGGTCCAGGCCTAACCAGGGTGAGGGAAAGGGGCAAGGTCACAGGAAAACTTCCAGTCCCTGGTACTGGACTACAGATGGCTGGATTATATAGTATGGATGGGAAATAGAAATAGCAGGGAACAGAGGCAAAAATGTAAGTTCCTGTCCAGTGTGAAGGTAGACAGGTATGGACATTAGACAGGCAAGTTTGTTCATTTTTCTTTTGATATCCTGGCTTTAGTTAATTTTGAAAGGGCAAGCACAAAGTGACTGTATTTAGGATTTTGCAGTTTTTCTAACTGCCTCTACATGGACTCCTGTTGCCAGGACAATCTTTGCCTGGGCGTGTCTGCTTCTTGCTGGGACCCTTTCATCAGACACCAGGGGTTGAACTCAAGGCCTGGGCACTATCCTTGAGCACTTCTGCTCAAGGCTAGTACTCTACCACTTGAGCCACAGCACAGCTTGCAGAATTTTGTTGGTTAATGAAAGACGAGAGTCTCTTGAGCCATGCTTTCAGCCTGGCTCTTTGCTGGTTAATTGGGAGATGGAATCTCAAGGAATATTTTCAGTCTGGGCTGGCTTTGAACTGTGCTCCACAGTTTTTAAGCTTATTAAAAACTTATTAAGAATCAAAGTTGTAAGTGTCACCTGTTCCTCTGTGAGTCTGACAAGCTCAGTAAACATGAGAGATTTTTGTTGCTTTTTTTTTTTTTTTTTTTTTTTTTTTTGCCAGTTCTGGGCTTGAGCTCAGGGCCTGAGCACTGTCCTTGGATTTTCTCAAGGCTTGAGCCTCAGCACCACTTCTGGTTGTTTTTTTTTTTTTTTTTTTTAATGTATGTGGTACTGAGGAATTGAACCTGGGTCTTCGTGCATGCTGGGCAAGCACTCTACCACTAGGCCAAACATGAGAGTCTTAAAAACAGCAACTGATTAAACAATTTAGTTAGTTTTTAACAACATAGCACTTTATGGTACTAATTACTTGAGAAGCAGACATTAAAAAATTATTTGCCTATGTTATTTATAAAGACCATGCTATTTATAAATAATTATTTATAATTATGTACTATGCCTTTAAAATGCTGATTTGAAACAATAATGAACATCAACCTTTTTTTTTTTAATAGTCTTGGGGTTTGAATTCAGGAGCTCTACCACTAAGCCACACTGCTGTCCCTTTTGAACATTGGTTAATTTTTAGATAGGAGTATGTTTGAACTGTGATCCCACTCTTTTTCACTTTTCACCATAGCTTGGAGAGCAGGTAAGTGTCATGGTGCCCAACTCCTCTTCATTGAGATAGAGTCTCACAGACTTTTCACTCAGCCCTAAAATGTGGTTCTAACTGTTGGCTGACTATTGGCTTCTGAACTTATTTTTATTTGTTTGCCTCACCTAGCTTTACACTGTGATTCTCCCTACCTCAGTTTCCCATATAGCTACAATTACAGGTGTCAGCCAATAGCCCCAAGAAATATGTCTGTTCTTCAGAATATGTCTTAGAAAAAACAGTTTCTCTGTATATATTTTGTTATTAATTACCATCTTCTCTGATGGCCATATTGTGATCAAAATGTCCTTTCTATTTGACATCAATTCCACCTAGAGTCACCATGCATGTTGAAATATGGAGCTGGACCTTTAGGCAAAATAATACTGCAAACTTTTGTGTCTTCCCTCAGCTTTTGATTCATCTCATTTAGAGTCTGTGGGTGACTTAGTTCCTGTGAGTTCCAACATCCTCTTCTTCACACTGGCTCTTTTACTTCCCTTCCTATATCAAAATTAGAGAGAAAGAAAAACATCTCGTCCTTTATCCTGAAAGTCTGGTTCTGCTCCAGATTCTTTCTAATACAAAGAAAGTAATTTCTATTCCTCTTAAAAAAGAGTCAAATATCTCCATTTGGATTTCTCACACAGGGAATTCTTGAAACTACTGATTATGTACAATAGGATTTATCTTATCAGAGGCATAGTGGTGGTTTGACAAGAGGTAATTTATAAAAACTGTTTTCGTGATAAGAGTTCTATAAGAAACTCTTTTCCTAAAGAAAGAGTCAGAACTCTTCACAGAACATCTGCAGTAATACTGTGCAAAGCTTCTGACAGGTAAGCTTTGTGGCACAACTCCGTGAAGGCCTCTTCCTAAGGTTGGACTTCTGAGGTCAACAGCAGGATCCAGCTGTGAGTCATGTAAGGACCTTCAGGTCACCAGGGCCACCATTCTTCTTGTCCAGGCTCCCAGGGATATAAGAAATGTTCACATGGTCCTCTAGTATCTCACAGCACAGTGGCCTAGTCCAACCTAAAGGATAACTTTTATCTTCTTTCTACAGGGATTGTCCATTCGTGGTTTTTGTGTGTTACTTACAAAATCCAAACAGCCTTAAATGTCTTTTGCATATACATGTAATCAATGTGCTCTAAGACCTTACTTCTATGTAATGAATTTCCAGAGGATAATAGAATGAATGAAAATAACAGTTCAGCTGGGCGTGGTGGCTCACACCTGTAATCAAAGCTACTCAGGAGCCTGAGATCTGAGGATCAAGGTTCAAGGATCAAGGTTCAAAGCCAGCACGGGCACAAAAGGACCTGAGACTCTTATCTCCAATTAACCTCTAGAAAATGAGACTTGGCTCAAGGGTAGGGCAGTAGCCTTGAGCTGAAGAGCTCAGGGACCATGCCCAGGCCCAGGGACAGGGTGGTAGCTTTGAGCTGAAGGGCTCAGGCCAAGATCTAGCCCCATGACCCACCCCCCCCAAAAAAAGTGCATGAGACAAAACATGTGTGTATGTATGTATGTATGTATGTATGTATGTATGTATGTATGTATGTATTTTTATTCTAGTCCTAGAGCTTGAACTCAAGGCTTGGGCCTTGAGTTTTTGTGGTCAAGGCTAGCACTCTACCACTTGAGCGTCCACTCCACTTCCAACCTTTCTTGGTGTTTAATAGGTGATAAAAGTCTCATGGACTTTTCTGCCTTGCTAGTGTCAAACCATGACCCACAGATATTAACCTCCTGAGTAGCTAGAATTACAGGTATGAGCCACCAGCACCAGGTTCAGTTATTTTATTTATTAATGGTGCACTTTATTCTCATTAAAATATTTTCTGTTATTAGTATGTTTAAAACAATGCAATCTAAACATGCTTATTTAAGTTTTCAAACCTTAGTTTAGGACTTTTTGGTACAGCACTGAATTTTCTGGTTCTAAGTCTGGTTTGTTTTCCTACTTAGTCTTAATTTCTCTTGGAGTGACAATGATACTTCATAAATTCACATGCAAGATTCACCATTGACGCCCTTTCCTAAATCAGGTATTCATTGTTCATTATTTTTCATTAGTTGAAATTTACTTTGCAACATTGTTCAATATTATTCACCAATTATGCAAAGGTTTCTATGGAACTCAGCCAATATTTTCTATATTCTTGGATGTCAATCTTGCAAACGAACCAGAAGTTTCTGTTTTTATATTTTTGGCAAATATGTGCAATTTTAGTATGTAAATGAGTTTTAAATAGTAAAAATAATTCCATTTCAAAGTTTCTTGGTGCAAATATATGAACGCTTTTACAGGTGACACAGTTTCATCTCACCAGAAAAATCATTCTGAAAATATATTTTCACACTGTTCACCTTATAGCATTTAGAAGAGCAATTACTTTCTCAGTTATTGTGAAATTTCCACTTTTACCTATGGGTATATTTAGGCATGTTTTATTTATTTATTTCCAACTACACAAAATTCTATTCACAACAGTCTGTTACTATTTGAAAGGTCAGAAATTATAAAGCACTGTGTTTTATAAAAGCAAAACCAGTGGTATATCTTCACATATGACAGCTTTTTAAAAAAATTGTTATCTTTTCAGTGCTGGGAACCAAATGGAGAGCCTGATTCTCTCCCACAGAGCTCTAGACTTAGCCTTGTATATTACAACTTTTTAAAGAAGGTTGCTCTACTTTATCTTGTGTGATTGTTGTTAATGTATTATGTTATTTCTCTTCTCTTTTGTTGCCTTTTGGTTAATCTCATATTGCTACTACATCTGCCTTTGTTAAGTGGTATATTGTATATACTACATACGTTTATTTGATTTAGGAAAGGGAAGGGGAAAAAACAAGATAAGGGGTGGGGTGGGGGAGGGAAATGGGGACAAAAACATGAGAAGGGGTATTAATGTGTGAAATGTAATGCACCCACTACCTGGGAATGTAACTGTAACCTCTCTATACATTACGCTGACAATAAAAAATAAAATTATAAAAAAAATAAAGAAGTTGCTCTAGGTATTCTTTATGCCTATTTGTGATACATGCTTGAACCATACCAAATAATAAAAAGATCACCCCTTAGGTTGTAGGTGATCTTCGTTTTGAAAGTGAACCCCACTCTGCTATTGTCCATTTTTCTATACCCTCACTACTCACCGTGGGATTCATTGAGCAGTATCACTAACATCACCTGGGAGCTTGTTAGGAATACAGACTCAGGATGGACCAGACCTCCGGACTCTGTAATTTCATAAGATCCCCGGGTGAGATGTAGACACATTCAGGCCTGAGAGTACTGCCCACATGAAATTCTGGCTTCTACTTCTTGACTGCACTAGCTTGTTAAGAAAATTATGAAGTTAATAACTTCTTCATGTGGAGAAGTGTGTAGCTGGACTTCAGAATTGAGGGGCCTCAACTCTGGGCCTGGGCTCTGTCCCTGAGCTCTCTGTCTCAGTGCTAGTGCTCTACCATTTGAGTTACAGCACCACTTCTAGTTTTCTGTGATTAATTGGAGATAAGAGTCTCACAGACTTTGTTTTTTGTCAGTCCTGGGCTTGAACTTAGCGCCTGAGCACTGTCCTTAGACTTTCTCAAGGCTACAGCTCTACCACTTGAGCTTCAGCACCACTTCTGGCTTTTTTCTTCATTATGTGGTACTGAAGAATCGAACCCAGGTCTTTGTGCATGCTAGGCAAGCACTCTACCACTAGGCCAAACTTCCGGCCCTCTCGCAGACTTGTGCCCAGGCTGGCTTTGAACCAGGATCCTCAGATGTCAGCCTCCTGAGTAGCTAGGATTACAGGCATGAGCCACCAGTGCACAGCTGATTTTGTTTTTATACATTCCTTTTCATCTTCAACACAGTTTTTCATGCATCTTTTCTGAGAGGAAAGGACTGGAATCTGGACTCTAACACTTGAGTCATACCTTAACCCTTTTTTGCTTTAATTATTTTTTTCAGAGAGGGTCTCATGCTTTCTTGCCTGAGTCTGCTCATAGACTGTGATCCTCTTATTTATACCTGCTGTCCATGCGAACATGTGGAGCCATTTTTCTATCTTCTGAAAGTTTGGTTAAAGTTACATGCTCTATCAGGAATTCATCCCATACACTGAAGTGAAGGAGAGGGGCTACTGTTGTCCAGACTCCTCTTTTATAGAGAGTAGTCTGTGAAGGAAAATCATGGATGCACTGGCCAGGTGTTTATAAATTCACAGCAGAGGAGAGGTATTCACAGAAAAATTCTATCTGAAGACAGAGAGGACGATGAACGGCAGGTGATGATGACTTTTGGGATGTCTGAAGCAGCTGGGGAGAAGGCTCCCTGTCTCAGAAAGGCTTTTGTGCTCCCTGGTCTAACTTTTCAATGGAGTCTAGAAAGTTTCACTTTATTGGTGCAGAAGATCATTCCATGCCCCTGTAGGTGCAATATAGAACCTCTAGTTTCCTTATTCCTGCATGCAGACATTCCTTCTCCTTGCTCTACATGCATATGTGCACGTGCACACACACACACACACACACACATGTACTCACACACACACACTTAACATGCACATATGCATGGTCACATTTTAAATTATTTTACAGTCTTCCCAATCTTCTCAAAACCAAGCTTTGAAGAGCCCATGATTTATTCTTTAGCAATAGGTTATTCCTACACTGGGAGGTGGTGGAGGGCTTTTTATCTTCTATCCACGCCCGCCATAAAGCTGGTTTGCTGTCATTAAGTTTTATAAGGCGATACTGACCTGATCCTGAAGTATTCTCATCTACACTGCTTTGCTCATTAAGCACAGGCAGGCGTTAACCTTTCCAGACATAAATAAAACAGCAGTGCCTTGGCCTGCTCAGGAGAGGAGGATGAAACAACTGGGATTTCAATTTTTCTTTTTTCCCCTCAGATGCTTGCAAACTGCTTTTCCTTGTGTTTGACAAATGTCAAGACTGTATTTCTCTTTGCTTGTAGTAAGAAATCCTTCATTTGTCCATGAACTCCTGCTGTCTGCCATTTCATTGTGTGGTGTGGGTGGGGTGACTAGACGTAGCTTGCCATGTGACCTGTGTCAAAGTAAGATTAGCAATGATGACACAGGAAAAGGCTGAAAATGGGTTCTGGCACCTGAGTTTGCTCTCTTGCTTTTCTGTCATCACGAAGAGAAGGATGGGTTTGGGCGATCTCACTATCCCAGGATGAGGCTGGGGGTCATGTGGGACAGATGAGAGTCATCCAGTCAGCTGCCTGCTGTGGCATCTGTAAAAGTTGTCAGAATCACAATGGAACCGAAGCTGAGTTTTTAGACCCCCCAAACCCAAAGTCCAGGAATTCCACATTAAGTCCAGCCACTTGCCCCATATGTCAAATAAAGACATAGTGAAAGACAGAGAATGGAGATTTATTACATGGAAGCCATGGGAATACCTTTCAGTCCATCTGCAGCCGAGTTCATGGGTAGAAACATTGACTTTGGGTTAAGTAGGGAGAATTGGGGACACAGGGTGAAGGCATGTTTAAAATAGTTCTGGTAAGAGCATGGTACGGTTGATTATTGTTTTACTTTTTGTCTCTGGAGGAATTTTGTGGAAGTTATGATCACTTAACCACTGGGACAAAGCAGGTACAAGTTGCCGAGTAGGTGATCAGAATTTTGAGCTGTTGTCTTTAAGAAAAAAAAAAGTTGATAAGAGGCATTGCCTGTTTGAGGTATAGTTTGTCCATTGCCACAAGGTAGGTGCTTATTGGTGGATCCTATGTTTCGTGAGGCCCAAAGTGATTGGAACAGGTCAAGTCAATGGACACAGATACAACATTTGGAGGACTTCTAGTTTATTCATAGGATGTAGCTAAAGTATCTTAAATTGCCTCTTACAGAATCACTTCTGTCAATCCTAACCAATAAATAAGTAAATAAATACATAAAGCCTGAGGATTGCTAAGGGACCTGATAAATGTATGCCTGATAAGAAGAACTATTCATAAATAATCTTCCAGAACCATAACCTCACATAAGGGCTATTGAAATCTTGTAAAAAAAAATTAAAGTACTTCTTTCAGGATAGATGTGCCAAATCGCTTATGTGAGTCAGGCCTGATGCCATCTTCATTGTTCCTAGTAGCCAAGAATTCTTGTTTTAATTATGTAATCATTCTCATTTCTGTCTTTAAATCTTCCCCTTGCCTTCTCCTTGAATACCCTCAGTTTATAATGGTATGTATATTTCCATTTGCAATTTCAAATTTAACAGCATTCTTCTTTGGGAGACTATCTCTTCAATTGGTATTTAAGTTGCCCAGTCTCAGAGAAGTGAGTCTAGCTAAGATCAGTAAAGTCACTTAGCTGACACTTGGTTTATTTCAAAAGCAGAAACAGCTACATTTATTGGTGTAGGCACTTGATTTTTGTAGTTACTTGTTAACTAACACTAAATCTGTCCTGTTCAAGGCCAGTCCCCCCGGGACTTAGGCAAGTTTCCACTTTCCACCATCTCTGCCACTCACTGCAGTTCTTCCTCCCCATACAACAGGAACTACTCTTGCCCACCTGGGTAAGAGCCCACTCAATGATTTAAGTGTTGCAGAACAAAGCAGATGCCTTTACTTTTCTTCTTTCTTCCTTTTCCTTCTTTCCCTTCTCATTCAGCTCTAGGCACTTTGGACAATCCTTTATTTCCCTAACCCTTTCCTCCCAGGTACGTTAGGCACCATCTGGCTTCTTCAGTCTGCCTCACAAGCCCTTCATTCTCATTCCTTTGCTTGCATACTGGTTGGTTCCACAGAACTCTTACTAGAATTTCTTCTCTTCTTCCCATCCTTGGAGAATCTCATCTGTCTTATTGCTTCAACAATAGGATTATGATCCCAAAGTCCTGCCACTTTCCTCTCTGACAGTCCTATGACACAGAACCTAATGGATATTCCATTTGGCCTTAAAATTTAATCCAGCAATTTCTTTCATTTCTACTTCTTTTTTATTCACTCTTTTCGGGAATGACACCATCTCCTACCTTGTGGCAGAAGTCCGAATCCCTTTGAGCTTCTCTTCTTCTTCTTCTTCCACAGTCTGGTTAATTTGCATCCCTGCCTGTCCTCGGTCTGCTCACTTCTCTCTTGTGTCAGTTAACTTGGTTCAGACTACTTGGATGCTTTGCCTTGATGATCCTGGCTGGGAACAACCAGGAGCCCAACTGGCCTCACTGTCCCCACCACTCCCAACTCCAGTCCATTTCCCGTACTTCAGCCAATGTTAGCTTTCTAAAAGGAAACCTGACCATATCACCCCCCCCCCACGCCCCTGTTTAGAACCTCTCATTGCTTGTCCATTGCCAGGTTCTTTATAGTCTGGATCCCTGCTTATTTCTTCAGCTTTACCTCATGACATTCTCTTCTTTGCATGAGTAAAAGTTATAAAGAGCTTTTTGGAAGTTGCCCAAGGATACTCTGCTTTCCCCATCCTTGAAGTTTTTGGACCTTCAGCTCCAGCATGAAATAACCCACACCTCAACTTTAGTCAAGTAAGAGGCATACGTGTATCCCTACGTGCATTGACATGGCATCTTCATTTTTATCTACCTCATCTCCTTTCATCCAGTGCCCTCTTTCCTAGTCTACTACCTGTGTATGAGATCCAGGCAGGGATTATGTCTGGTCCTTCACTGTATCCTTGGAAGTCAGCACATTGAGATTAAACTACATGTTTTATAAACATTAGTTAACTGAGAAACATCTTCTTTTCTCTCTCTACCTTGTATATTGCAGAGCTAAGATCTTTCAGTTTTTCAAAGGTGTCCTCTTTTCACCTATCATCTACAAATGGATTTTGCTCTGATTTTATTGGTTATCTTTAGGTTCTATAAAAATGTCTTCCTTTTACTAGCTGTCTCGGCAATAAGCTCCTCGAGGTTTTCCCGTCTCTAATGACTGCCATATGGGGACATGACAGGCTAATACTCGCTTCGATAAGCTGAAGTTATTGTTAAAACAAACCACACCACCTCCATCCAGCTCGCCTCCCATTTTAAAGGACCCACTAAAACTGATTCTGTGAAATAGGCTTTTAAAAATATATGCCCCTGAAGAAGAAAACATAAACAGGGAGGATTGTTTGCTCAGAAAAATTCAGTGTATTTGGGGACCCAGCTTGTTTCATGCGACTGAACAGGAGGCCATAAGCCCATCAGCACAGACCCAGTCAGCCTGCTTTGTCCACACTAATGGACTCTGAGTCCTGAAAGAGTCTGAGAACAAATGACTCCAGCTTCAGCTCTGAATGTCTTTGGGAACAGCTCAGCTATGACTTGGGTAGCAATTCATGTGTCGGTGTGATGGGAGCAGTGTAGTATGAAATGTCTTGCTCACCAGAGCCACATGTCCTCAAACTAATAAACAAGAATGCCACAACTCCACAAAGACACACAACTTACAACTTCATGAGATCTGCTACTGTACTACAACCATGATATCAATTCTCTCTCTCTCTCTCTCTCTCTCTCTACACACACACAGTATTTACTACTAGCCTTTTAGTTACTATTTTTTAAGATTGTAGGAAGTAATCAACCCTACATTGAGCATTTTTTAAAATCCTCATTTGAGGGGTGATATATTCCCATGTGGGAATTGGGGGTTCTGGAATCACAATCAGAAAAAAAGTGTGTAAGGCTGGAATTTGGTTTTGAAGTAAAGAAGGCTGTTACTCTAACTTCTGCTTGCAGACTTCTTTTTCTTTGGGGTGAGTTGTGGGGGGCGGGGAGTACTGTGGTTTGAACTCACAACTTTGTGCTTGCTGGGCTACCACTTCAGTCATGCCTCCAACATATTTGCTTGAGTTGTTTTTCAAATAGGATTTCATTTCTTCTTATGGTTGGCCTCAGATAACAACTTTTCTGTCTCTGCCTCCAGAGATCTACCTGCTCTGATAGGATTACAGGAACAAGTCATCATTCCAAACTTGTTCTTTGAGATAAGGTCTAAATAACTTTTTGTCTAGGCAGGTCTCAAACCACAGTCCTTATCATTGCCTCTCAAATAGTCAGGGCATGTGCCACTTTGCCTTGCCATTATTTGTAGACTTCTTGAATTGTATTCATTTAGCCATTTGGCATTCTTGAATCCTGAGCACTGTGTTCATCAGAGACTAAAGAACATGACCCAGATAGACTGGCAGAGAAAGATGGCATCTGACACTGCTGAAATGACGTTGAGGAGCTCTCAGCATCTAGGACCCAGGAGATCTTTGGGAGGGACAATCGAGGTAAACTCCACCTAGTAATTAGGAGACTGTAAGCTGTCCATTCCTTTCTTGCAGGTTCAGACTTGTATTTTTAATACCAGTTCCATTCTTTTCTTTAAACATAGAAACAAAACTTTCTCAGTGTCAAAAGGGTAACTCAAGCACTGGAAAAGTGTGGTATACAGCAGAGAGAAACACTGAAATGAAAATGTGTGGGCTGTACAGAGAAGCAGAACTGAGTCTTCTAGAAAGGGTCTCTTAGAGGCCAGCTGTCTCCTCACCTCTAGCTCAGTGAGAATATTACCTACTCACCTCTACAGTGCAGTCCAGGACCTGTTTTTACAACCTTGCCAGACCTTAGTTTTCATCTGAAGAAATAGAGTATAATATGTACAATATTCTAGATATTCTCTTTAGAGCCATAAAATATTATAAGCACCTATGCAATGAAGTTCTAGTGGCTTTAAAAGGAAGTAGAGTCTTCAGACTCCCATAATTACCAGCCCTTATCATTTACAAACTGTGTATGTATGAGATGTGGTGGTGCATGAATCTGAGCAACTTGGGAGGTGGTGACAGGACCAAAATGTGTGTGTGTGTGTGTGTGTGTGTGTGTGTGTGTGTGTGTGTGTGTGTGTTTGTGATGCACTGGGGCTTGAACTGAGGGTCTGAGCACTGTTTCTGAGGGTTTTTTTTGTGCTCAAAGTTACTAACACTTGAGTCACAGCTGCTTTTCGGTGTGGTTGATTAGGTTTTATCTGTCCAGGCTGGCTTCAAATTTTGACCTTCAGTTCTCAGCCTTATTGAGTAGGAAGGAATCACTAGTGAGGCACTAGTACCAGGTCTCAAATCAGTTCTAAGCTGACTTCTAGAAAGAGAGAATATGAGAAAACATAGGAAACAATACCCTATTTGAAGAATAAATGCTGAGAATTTTCTGGGTTTACAATGACACCAAATCTCCACCAGGATAATAAGAAGAAATCCACATTGGCTACAGCAATGAAGTATCTTTACTATTAAGGGCTATCTGAAGATCTTAAAAGAAGCCAGAAAAGCAAACTTGGATCATTGACACAGTAACTAATGGACTTGATACTATGTCTTCTGAACAGCAAGAATGAAAGCCAGAAGGTAGAGGGTTGCTGCCTCTAAAAAGCAGAGAGAAAATTAGGGCCAATAAAGAATGGTATATCCTATGAAAATACTTCTTGGAAAATGGGATATGAAAACAAAACCAAGTTTTAGAAAAATGGCAGGAGAGTTCACCACCAGTAGAACGTCCCAACCTCCCACTTCTTGGGCCATTTTCAAGCACAGTGCAGGCCATTAGAATTCCTCATAGCACTTTCTATATTATACAAGTCTTTCCCTTCTTTTCCTCTCCTCCGTCCCTGTTCTTGGTGCTACCTGGTTAGGAAAGGCCTTCCCTCCCGTACCTTATGTCACTGAAGCAATGGCAGTAAGGAGTTAGATACTAGAATCCATGCAGACAAGAGTCACATATGGGACTGTTTCTTGGCCTGCCAAAGGGGCTCCCTGCCCACCTGCCACAAGAGTGAGAAGAGTAATGTCCTTTGTTTCCCTACCAGTCTGATCATTCATCCATCCCCATTTACAGTAGTTCAATTTACTTGTTACCATTTGGTATTTGGGAGCCACTAATAGCACTGTCAGGTAAAGTGAAAGAAAAGCAATGGGGAAAACACCAGGAGGTATAATTAAAATGAAGTGCTAATAACTCTGCCCATCAAAAAGCCCCTTTCATGGCAGCGCAGAGTGCAGCTCATTAAGCAGACCTGCCAGCCGGAAAGGAGCAGGCAGCGTAAGCCAGGGTGGCCTGTCCTCCAGGCCAGGAAAACAGACATTCCTCCCTGCCTCCAGCACACCCACATGACGGTCCCAAAGTGAACCTGCTCCAGGATGCAATTTAGAGCAGAAAGGGAATGGACTCTGCTCCCAGGGTGAGGTGAGGGAGATTGATTGGGTTGGCTCTCTTAGGGGTCTCCCATCTTCTCTGAGGGTAATCCTTTATTTCAGGAAGGAGAAAGGGTGCTGACAGAGGTTTCAGCATGGGTAGACAAAACACCTGAGCTGTCAGAGAAACTTATGATCTTCAAACACTAGAACATTCATTGTTCTTCATATGGAGTGGAAAGGTCAGGCAGGATACCTGATGTATTTACTCCTTACAACAAGCTTGATGAGCCAGAGGTTACTGATACCCCCACTCCATAAATGGAAGAACTGTAGGGAGAAATCAAGGGACCATAGATGCAAAAACAGCTTCATCTGCAAGTGGCATTCAGAGCTGAGATGCCAGATGAGAGCCTATGACATACTTTCGTTTAGCATCTACGGAGCGCTTCCCATGTGCCCAGCACTACTTTATTCCCGCCCTACAAACTGGAGAATGAAGGCCCTGAGAGATCAGGTTCTTCTCTTGCAGTAGAGTGGGTAAAATGGCCCAGACTTGCATCCCTTCCTGCCCCAAGTCTTTACCTTAAGCTGTTTGTGAATATAATTTTCTTTCACTCTTTGTTTGGCTTTGTTGGTTTTTTTGTCTCTTCCATCTTCCTCTGCCTCCTTTCCATCTGTTTCTAAATTAAGACCTGGGAGGTTCTGCATTTCTAACTACTTTAAGATGGAAGTAGCTTTTCCTTTAATCCCCAAGGTTGCCATATAGGAAGTTCTCATGTAGGTCTAGCCATTGATTTGCTTTTCTGTTGAAGGAAGGCTTATAATTAAGAGCTCTATGTACTGAATCAGTTTCTGGGAGGTGATACACACACTAGATGGAAACAAAAATGAAACTTGTCTCAGTAGGGCTAACCCAGACCTTGGAAGTATTATCTGAGTTGGAAACTAATGAGCCACAGCTCCTTGGTGACCTAATTCTGGGTACAGTGTCCAGGGCTGACATCTCCAGGTATACCCAGATGCAGAGCCCCTGCTGGCTTGCCCATACCCTGGGAGGCTCTGTTGCAGAAAAAACACCAGGGCAGGACTGCCCAATGTTTCCACCCAAAACAAGTATTCAATGTAGCTAGCCAGCCGATGAGATGGTATCATTCGTGAGGTTTATTAAATGGCAGATACCCAAGCTTTATTTTGTAAGTCTTTAGACTCTGACAGTCAGCCTGTGTCATCCAAGATCATCAACTTGGTTTCTCTGCCATGTGTGGTTGCTCCTTGAAATTGCTCCTTTGCTACAGCCATTGACTGGATCATATGACTAATATCTGAAGAGTCTCAGCCAATAGAACTATTAGTAATGACTTCTACTTTGTATTTTTGGAAATGCTGCCAGACCAGCAAAGACAGGAAAGGTGTCTTAGATGCAAAGATGTAGAAAGGGGCAAGGTGCAACTTTGTACTCTTTATGGGGTATCTTTGAGCAAAAGAATAAGAATGGTAAATGTGAAATCCCTCAGCTCTTGTTAGGGTCTATGGGAATGAGGCAAAGGATGGTAAGGATTGAACTTCATTCCTTTCAGGACAAGAGTATCTCCTGTATTGGGAGATAGGCAGATGTACAGAAGAAGAGAGTCTCCTCTAAGGAGACCCTCAACATGATTGGTTTAGAATATTATTCAGACACACAGGTCTTCCTTGTTAGCAATCAGCAAAGAAAAAGAAGGAAGGAGAAGCATGAGATACAGCTTCTGAGTTGACTGGTGCAGCCAAAGACAAGACATCAGCAGATTCCTTTGGCCAACAGAGCACAAGGAAGAGAGTGAAGAACAATGTTCAGAGTGGCACTAGGATCTTGTTCCCCCCAAAATGGAATCAACACTCTCAGTTGATTGGGTGGGGAACAGTGAGATAAAGAACTAGAACAGCTTTCATTTGCTCTAGAGATCAGTGCCACTAGAATCAACAGAAAACCACCCCTCTGTTAGCTAGTCTCTATTTGCTCCTCCCCCATTCTCTGTCCTCTTCTTTGCTGCTTCCCTAAAGTCTACCTGCTCTCCACAGTATCACCCAGGTTCCCTTACCCTTTGGGCTATAGTTGTTCCAGCTAATGGGAGATTAGCAAATAGGAGAGACAGAAGTAAGCAGGGCATTTCTTGCTTGTTCTTTCTCCTGCTGAAATATCATTTCTGGGAACTCTGCCTCCAGGGCTATAGCTATAACAGGGATTAGGGGTGAGAATAGCTCTCCACACTTAGTACTTAATTGTATCCCAATATGCAAAGGGTTGTGTTTTGCACAGAATTCCTTTTGAGAGGAAGAGAGAAGTGGACACACTGAGGTGGGGAAAAAAATAGGGAAAGGGAGGCAGAAAGCAAGACAGAGGAAAAGAGAAACATACTTGAAAATGATTGTATTCTTCCTTAAACAAACATTATTTAAATCCAATCCAGTTCCCAGCCTTAGACCTTTAAGAAATAAGTGAGGGTATCTATCATATGTAATCTAATGGACAACCATATGTACTGACAAAAAAATTTAGTAACATTTATTTTAGAATAAATTGTTCAGCCTTTAAAAGTAATGAACATTCTAACCTGTTAAGAAATAGAAATAAACACATTAAAAAGAAAACAAGATGATTGGGAGGGGGAGGGAGAAGAAATGGGACAAAAACATGAGAAGGGGTATCAAGATACAAAAAGAATGCACCCAGTACCTGACGAATGTAACTGTATACATTATCCCAACAATAAAAAAATTAACTATTAAAATGAAAAAATGTTTTCCATCCTCCCTCCCTCTTTCATGTTTAAATTTTTCAAATGTTAAACCTGTCAATGATTCAATAATTATAACTGCAGTGATGTCCCACAGCTCTCCATGTCCCGAAAGCTTGCTTTTAGTGGTAAGTCCAACCGCCCACTGACTATTATCCAATGCTATGACCTCTTCTCAGCTGTCACTGAGATTTCAAGAAAGAAGGATGTGGGCTAGGAGCATAGCCTAGTGGTAGAGTGCTTACCTAGCACACACCAAGCCCTAGGTTTGATTCCCTGCCGAAAGTAGTGCTATGGCTCAAGTGGTAGAGCACTGGAACTGAGAAAGCCCTGAGTTCAACCCCCAGGGACTGGCAGAAGAAGAAAAGGAAGAGGAGGAAGAAGAAGAATATAGGAGGACCAAAAATACAGGGCTACTGATTAAGCTACACAGAAGCTGGATTTCTTTTTTTTTTTTTTTCTGCCAGTCCTGAGCTTAGCTCAGGGCCTAAGCACTGTCCTTGGACTTTCTCAAGGCTAGAGCTCTACCACTTGAGCCTCAGCACCACTTCTGGCTTTTTTCTATGTATGTGGTACCGAGGAATCGAACCCGGGTCTTCATGCATGGTAGGCAAGCACTTTAACCACCAGGCCAAACTCCCGGCCCAGAAGCTGAATTTCTTTGTTCCACCTCATAATCTTTCTCTTACTACACTTGTCCTTCTGATTGCCTAGAGGAAGACTCAACAAACACACTCTGTCTGGGAATTTTTCATTTCAAATAAAGTCCTCTTCATGGGCTGAGATTTCTGGAGCCTATTTGTGCATAGAACTACTTATTTCTATAATGAGGAATTGATTTCCAAGAAGTGTATCTAAAAAAATAACTTGCTATCGACTATCTTTCTATATAGGACAAGAATCAAAAGACACCAAAATCTGGGCTGGGAGTTTGGCCTAGTGGTAGAGTGCTTGCCTAGTGTGCATGAAGTCCAGGGTTCGATTCCTTGGTACCACATACACAGAAAAAGCTGGTAGTGGTGCTGTGGCTCAGGTGGCAGAGTGCTAGCTAGCCTTGAGCAAAAAGTGTCTGAGGAATTCAAGCCCCAGGCCTGGAAAAAAAAAAGACATCAAAATCTTACGAGCAAAAAGAGTAACTCTTGGCTCTGAGTCATTACTTTCTTCTGTCCTGCTTAAGGATTCTATGAACTATCCCCAAACGAAGAAGAACAAAAGCAAAGTAAAACAAAACAGCCACCCAACCTATCCAGCATATTTCTAGTATGCTGCTAGATTCTTCAGAACTCCACAATTTGAGTAGAATACCGGACCAAGAATTTTTCTTCAGGCTAAAATTCTGTACCTGCTGAGAAGCCAGGTGATAAAAACAAAAGGGAAAATAATTGGGCCAGAACTCTATTTGAGTTACAGAATTTCAGAGAATAGCTCCCTTAGCCTAACTCAATATAAAAAAAAAAACACAGCTTTATTGTATAGTATCTTTTCTTTTTACTCGATATCCAGAATTGCCTCTCACTGCAAATTTATTTGTGATTTAGACGATGTATAAGTTTCAAGTAGAGGGGAAACTCAAAGCCTTTAGCTGAGATTTGAAATAAACTAGAAATTTAATGAAGTATAGATATATTCTTGTTGCAGTATGTCTAAATAAATTCTGCTGCTTGAGCCGCATGAGTCTCTACATTGGAGCATAACACAACTGGATTAGTAAGTGGGTTTCTTTCTTTCTTTTTTGTCGGTCATGGGGTTTGATCTCTAGGCCTGGGCATTGTCCCTAAGCTCTTCAGCTCAAGACTACCACCCTACCCTTTAAGCCATTGCACCACTTCCGGTTCTCTAGTGGTTAATTGAAGAGTCTCATGGTCTTTAGTGCCCAGGCTGGCTTTGAACTTCAATCCTCAGACCTCAGCCTCCTGAGTAGCTAGGATGACAGACATGAGCCACCATGCCCAGCTTAGTAAGTGGGTTTCTTATTCTGGGCAGTGTGTAGGAGGGCTTTTTCCTTCTGGCTCATGCTACTTCTGTCTGAATTACTCTCTACCTTCCTCATTTGGGATATTCAGGCCATATGGACTTCTATCATTTTAATTCATACTTTTCTCCTCAAGAATTAGAAAATTCAAGTCATCCACTACACAGGGGCTTTTTGGAAAATAGCCATGGGGAGAAGGCACAGGGAGGGAGAGGAGCTTATTTAAAATAGCTGCATGGAAGCACCAGGATTAAGGAATTAGCATGTGCAGTGTGTAAAGTAGCACCATGGAAGGGTTTCACAGGTACCATTTTTTTTTTCAGCAAGACTAAAGCAGTGGATCAGACCAGAGGCAACATCCTATACTGGCTCAATATAGAATGATGTGAACCAGCAGCTTGGGAGGCAGAGGAGATTGTCAGGTGTGAGTGACTGAATGACTACCTATGAAGAACACAATGGTAGAAAAAAGAGGACAGCCCAAAGAGCAGACTGGAAAGCCCCTCAGTACATGAAACTGGAGAAATCGTAGACTGCAGGACTAGATGTGTAAGAGGCCCAGAGAAAAAGACCAGGAGTGAAAATTCCAAATGTAAAGCAATGCACAGGGAACGAGAGAGGGAAGGCATGTTTCAGGAAGCTGTCACAGCAGCTGGTGGAGGGGGGGGAGAATGAGGACTGTGGACTGGGCTGTTTGGTGTTGTGTTCTTATGGCTCTTGAAGTTAATTAATCTCATGGTAGTAAACATATTTTTCCCCCAAAATATGAAGCTACTAAACAGAAGAGTTCTAATTGGAACCCAAGCTTCGGGGTGAACATATTTTGCATCTTTTCTATTTGTAAGCATGGCCTGCCCTTCCTGGTAACTGCCACCCTAGAAGAAACTCACAAAGAAACACCAGGAAGCCACACCCACCACGGTTCTTATTCTAGGTATCAAAATGGCAGCTCCATCTCTACTCAAGGAAACCCTGGGGTCTCTCTCCCTGGGACTGAGAATCCTGGCACCCAATTAACTTCCTCATTCTTAAGGATGCTCTTTTACTTAACTAGAGAAAAATGATGACATTGAACAAACATTAAAATAAGGGTGAGGTTCTCAGATCTTGCCTCCAGTTTAGATCTTGATTCCTTTGTGACTGTGAACTAGAGATGCCTTCAGCTAATGCCATCCTTCTCTCTAGTCACTTTCCAGCCCTCTGCCGGGTGGGTACTGGTAAGAGAAGAGCTATTACTTAACAAACCCAAACTAATTCTTTTACTTCTTTTCTCTTTTTCTTGCCTAGCTTCAAATATTGCGCTATAAAAATGTGCTTTCTGTATCATTGCCATACTGCCTCCAAGAAACAAAGACTATGAAACTGAGCATTCAATTTAGTTCTAAATGAATGATCACGTTTGGTATCTAATCATAGTGCCAGCTTTTGAGGACCTTCAGAAGTCAGTATTACCATCACAAGCAAAACCAAGCCAGGAACTAGTGGCTCGTACCTATATTGCAAGCTTCTCAAGAGGTGGGTATCTGGAAAGATGGGAGTTTGAAGCCAAACTGGGCAGAAAAGTCTATGAGATCCATCTCAAAAACAACCAGTAGAAAGGTGGGCTAGAGGCATGGCTCAAGTGGCAGAGCCCTAACTGAGAAAGTGCAAGTCCCTGAGTTCAAACCCTGATACCAGGAAAAACATTGAAAGCAATGGAACAATGTTCCTTTCTAAAAAATAACATTTCCAATGAGGTGCCAGTGACTCATGCCTATAATCCCAATTACTCAGGAGGCTGAGATTGAGAGGATTGAACATCAAGGTCAATCCAGGCTTAAAAAATATCCATGAGGCCCATCTTCAATGTGGTAGTAGGAGCCTGTTTTCAAGGCTGGTGTGGGGAGCATAAAAAAGAGAACCATGATCCAGGGATTGATCCTGGTTAGGAAGTAAGATTCTATCTCAAAATAATGAGTGCCAAAACTGGATTGGAGGAATGGCTTAGCAGAAGAGTGCATGCTTAGCATGTGCAGAAACCTGAGTCATGAATAATGATGATGATGATGATGATGATGATAATAGTAATAATGTAAATGTTCTAGATTATCCATGAAACATGGATGAGCCAGAAGACAGGAAAATGGTGATTCTTGGTGAATCATTGTCTTCTTGAGAAGTAGTTTGCTCATTTGCGGAGATTCGCTGGGTCTCAGTTCTAAACATTAATATAAATATTTTTAAATAGCTCAGATTTTATGGAATTAAAAGAAATTTGTTCACAGAGAGAGAAGGAAAGAGGGAAGGGAGAGGGAGAGAGAGAGGGAGAGAGAGAGAGAGAAAGAGAGAGAGAAAGAGAGAGAGAGAGAGAGAGAGAGAGAGAGAGAGAGAGAGAGAGAGAGAGAGAGAGCCATAGATGGAAACCCTCCACTAGCATTGCTCCTCTTCTCTCTCTCTCTCTCTCTCTCTCTCTCTCTCTCTCTCTCTCTCTCTCTCTCTCTCTCTCTCTCTCTCTCTCTCTCTCTCTCTCTCTCTTCTCTCTCTCTCTTCTCTCTCTCTCTCTCTCCCTCTCTCTCTCCCTCTCCCTTCCCTCTTTCCTTCTCCCTCTCTCCCTCCTCCCTCCCTCTCTCCCACCCTCCCTCTCTTTCTCTTTCACTGCACTTCACATCACAGCAGAGAGCTTATCTTTGTTTTCAACATCTCCCATATTATCCTCACAGCGTCTTTGTAACTGTTATTCACTGTATTGAAGTTTGGAATACAGTTTGCTTGAAAGATAACACTGAAAGCCAAATTCTTATAAAAAGACCTGTCACTTGGGTTTGAAGAGTGGGAATGAGTTGGCAGTAAAAGATAAGACCCTTCCTTTAAGTTAGGACCAAAGAAATCTGAAATCTTTAAGAAGCCTAATTATGAACTGCATACTTTGCTGACAATTCCAAATAGCTACATTATACTTTACTGAAAAGAAGAAAAAAACTACCTCAAGCAAAAAAAGAAAAGAAAGGACAAAATTTCCATTTAATCATCATTTATGTAAGTGCTTGGAATCCCAGGATGACTTATCACTTATCGCTTCAAACATGACGCCATTTCTTCCCAGTTCAGCTCAGTCCCCCTGTGTTGAACGTCTTCCTTTACTGAAATTGATCTTTGTTAATACCAGGCATAATGTGTTCTCCAGCTCTTAAAGGAAACCGATGGACTCTTGCCATGACAGGACATAACTAGAAATCTATATACTCCGGACACCAATTCCCCATCAATATACTGAAATGTTTTTTCTTTAAAAAATAACATCCCTGCATGAATTTGATCACTTTCCCAAATTAGTATAATTGATGCACCCTGAAGCCTTAATGATTCAGAAAGTGCATACTCAGGGGAAATTCAAATGCCTATCTTGGAGAGGGGTAAAATATGAGCCCTTGCACTGAAGACACACTCCCCAGGGTTTGGTTGCCTCCAGAACACGGAGGAAAGCTGGGAAATGTGTAAGAAGGCTGCTCTTGAATAACAGATGACCAAGGGTGACCAACGAGCACGTCTTCAGTGTCTTTGGCATAAGATGACAATTGTTAAGTGGCATGATCCCACCCAATTCTTCAAATCCTGAGATAAAACTCAGTTTTCTAACCTGAAATACTAGGTTGGTTGATAATAATAACTTCTACTTCTAGTGTTAGTTAATGATGTTAATCCAACTATAGTACAAAGCATGCTTGAGTCTGGAAAAGAGCTCAGGAAGTGCCTGGAACCTGCATCACAGCCTTGCTTCCTTTATTGCAGCAGTGCTACAGGTAGAAAGTATTCTAAGGATGCCGAATACTTGAACACATGAATTATTTCCTCCACCAGCACCTGATAGTCAAATTCCAGCCACCTATCAGCTAGGAGAAACTAGCTGCACTGCTTCAAGCTAAAGCCTTTGCAGACATGAATAATCAGTCACAGCACTCTTCCCCAATGTGGCCATTAAAATATTTCAGGCAGCTCCTGTTTAGAGTTGGCACCAGAAATAATGCCCTGAGGGTACCCAAATAATTGTCAGGGCACAGTCCTCCCCTCCACAGATCTGCTATTTGAATCCTGAATTGTTGGAACTGCACCCTGGGCACGGATCATCTAGCTGGAGTAGAAAACAATGAGAAAGCAAGGTCTGTTTAAAATTCAGTATTGTTTTTAAGCTGAAGAGGATTTTATTGACTTGCTTTATCTGGTAGCCCTTAACCATGCCCCTCCCACTTTTCTTCTCAAGTGATGGAGCCTGTTGGTTCTCTACCTGTAGTCTCTGGATTAGGAAGATCCCAGAACCTCAGAGGGTTAAGGACAAGCTCACTCTGGTTCCCTATCTGTGTTTATCTTTCCTTTTCTCTCTTACTCCTGAACCTACGTGGCCATGATTCCCCTATATTCTTGCTCAGACTCTTGGTGAATTCCCTATTCTCGCATCTTCTTGTCCAATCCTAGCTTCATGGCTCTTGGCCTATAGTTTAGTGACCCCTGACAAGCATTAGGCACATTGTGCTGGATGTGTCTCAACATAGTTCAGCCTCTTCTGGATAAAAAGCCAATCCTATTTCATGTTTTCTTTTGTGTCACCTTCTTTAAATCCATTACTTAATTTAATTTTTTAAACAAAATCAGGAAGTCAAAGTAATATCATCATCATCATCATTGCCAGTCCTGGGGCTTGAACTCAGGGCCTGGGCATTCTCCTTGAGCTTTCTCAAAGCTAGCATTTTACCACTTGAGCCACAGTACCACTATGTATGTGGTACCAGAGAATGGAACCCAGAGCTTCATGCATGCTAGGCAAGCACTCTACCACTAGGCCACACTCCCAGCCAACAACATTATTTTTATAGGAGGAAGTTGGGGCTAGAAATTCAGAGATGTTAAACAATGTACTGCAAGCTGAGTCTGACTTGAGTCTAGATATTGTCCATTCAGCATGATTCCCTTCTGGACAAGGTAATTGCTCCATCCTGCTCCCCTCACTGTTCCCTGTCTACCCCAGCACACACACTCTCCCCCCGCCCCTCGCCCCCCCCCATGTCTCTTTCTTCAGTGTGGTCCTCAGGCACATGGGGCTCTTGGAACAGGAAATCCAACACAGTGATTTGCAGCATGGGGCCTGATAATTAACTAAATAGGATCCCTTGCAATAAGACCATCTCACTTGCATTTATTACCACATTGAAATGTGAATCTTAAGCAAAACAAGAATATAAATCTTACTGGTGGATGATGGGGTTTAAAAGAACATATACTAATTCAATCCTCAATAACAGAGACATCTTTATTGATGACTAGAAGCTCTTTTTCAATTTTGCATGCCAGAGGGTAGAGGTAGGGTATGACTATACACCTAGCTCTGGTTTAGTGACTAAGTCACTGAATGGAATATTTGTCTGGGCCCCAGGTAGATCATTGCAGGCGGTGGCAGGGAGGTATTCAGTTAGATTCTCATATCTGAGAGCAACTGTATATAGATCAAAGCTGTTTGAGTTCAGTGTTTTGCTTTGGGGTACTTCTGGAATTCAGAACACTAAATTTGGGGAGACGATTGTGAACTGGAGAACAGCTTACAGCCTTAAAAACAGATCCTCCCTTCCCCAAAATGTTTCAACATATTCTCCCAAAGATCCCTGGACAGTGCTCCCCTGGCCACCATGAAGCTCAGGCGGGAGTCACCAGCCCAGGGCCTGGTTACCACTGTGTATACAGGAAATGACCTCTGCTTTTAGCTTCCCTCTAGGTCTTCAGACTTTTGCAGAACAAAGGAACACAAGACCTGAGGGTTATCAAAACAAATTCAGATCTGTGGTACTGTGTTTGTTAGGCAGGTGCTCTGCCACTTGAGTCATGCTTGAGTTATTTTTGAAACTGAATTTCATATTTTGCCCAACTGGCCTTGAACGAGATCCTACCAATCTTCACTTCCTGAGTAGCTGGGATTATAGGTGGGAGCCATTTCATGTGGCCAATGAGTAAAATATACCATGTACCATTAATGATGAGTTGCAGGATGTTAAACTAGTTCAAAGGAAGATTCAAACACAGACATATCTATACATCATTAAGAATGTTGGTGTATATTCAAATAGTTATGGAAAGAGGGTAGGAAGTGCAAGATATGTTAAGGTATTAGTGTGCCAGGGAAGACCTGATTTTTTTTTTTTTTGAGCAAGGAATGAAGGACATGAGGAAGGTTTCTAAGTCTGAAGTTTAGGGAACCAGATGAAAGACAATAGGGTAGGGTGGGGCTGGGACCCTCAATTGTTGAAGGACAGAGAGTGAGGAAAGCCAAAAAGCTTAGAAAGGAAGGGGTGGGAATGGAACCAGAGAGTTAAGAGAGATTGAACCCATACGGTTTTACAGTCTATTAATGAATCTGGGGAAATTATTAGTTTCTTATGGCTGCTATAACAAACTGCTATAAACTTTCTGCCCTGAAACAAAATGAATTGCCCAACAATTCTAGGAGCCAAAGTCCCAGTGCATTCCCAGCTGGAATCAGGGTATGCACAGGGGTGGATCCTCAGAACCCCCAGGGAGAATCTGCTACAACCTCCTCCAAGAGCCTGGTAGCAGGCAACACTTCTTGGATTGTGGGGGGCATCACTCTGGTCTATGGCCACCTCACCTTCCCTTCTGTCTGCTGGTTAAGTCTCCGCTGTTATAGCTCTGTGTGATTGTATCTGAGGTTGCCCAGATGACCCAGGATGATCTTTCCATCTCAGGATCCTTAATCACCTGGATAAAGACCACCATCCTTTTAGTCCTAGAAGGCAAACAGGCTCACAGGATTAGGATGTGGATATCAGTCTCCCACAGAGACCATTTTAGGGTTTTGAACAAACCTGATCTATGTTAGTGTTTAGAAGGCTAAAGAGATCCCTTTGAAGGAGAGGAAAAGTAGAGAAACAGGAGGAATAGCATAGCAGAAGGCTTTTCTGGTGACCTAATAGATAGATGCTAGTGTCTGGGGTTCAGGTGGCAGAGTGGAGAAGATAGGAAGGGTAAAATGCTGCACTAACAGTATCTTCTTAAGATCAGCGAGACTGATATGTCAAGAATGACTCCAAAGTTTGGGCTTGAATAACTAAAGGATAAGCCACTTTCCACTGGGAAGGATAGGGCTGCTGGTGGAACAGGTGCAAAGGAGACTGGCTGAGGGTGAGACTCAGCAGTAGAGCATCTGCCTAGCAAGGACAAGTTTCTGTGTTCAAACCCCAGGGCTGCCACACACACAAAAAATTAATAAAGAAGAATGATAGTTTGGGACAAGATTGAAATGCCAGCTAGACTAATGCATTAGTATTAGGATAGGGGGCATGATTAAGTTACAAAGTATTTACCTTTACTAATAAATTTCATTCCCTTAGAAAGAGGGCTAAGGGATCTGTCAGGCCCCAATGTGTGCCAGGTGAAGTCACAGCAAGTGACACCACTGTGGAAGCAGTGAGGCAGACCTTTATCAGACAATCTATTGACACCTTGCACTTGGACCTCCCAGCTTCCTAAAAATTAATTCATTTCCATTACTGTAGTTAAACATTACTACTATAATCCCAGCACTTGGGAGGCTGCAGCAAGAAGATCTTGAGTTTGAACCTGGCTTGGGCTGTTTTGTGAGATCCTATCTTAGGATACCCAGGTACTTTGTTTTAGCAACAGGAATAGACTTCGGCAGCCATCTCAGCAGAGATGTCAAATACAGAGCTGCATGACTTGGGAATTCCAGAGAAAAGTATGAGCTGGAGATAAATGTATACCATTTAAAGCTAAGATAAACAAGGAAATGTAGTCAAAGATAAGAACAGATCCAAGGCCAAGCAGCAGGCTGTTCCAACATTAAGATTTTGCAACAAAAGGAATGAATGAAGAGAGACAAGAAAGAGCTGAGGAAAGCATAGGGTAGTGGAAGCTCACGGAAGAGACTCTAAAGGAGGATGAAGGGCTCACCTACATTTAATGACACAGATAAGAAAAGAAGGTGAGGACATTGGCCTGACTTTGGATTTAACCAAATGGAAATCCTTGGTGCTTTTTGACAAGAAACTGGATGTTGGAAGACCCACATGTACCTCCATCTCTTCCAAGGGGCTGTGTGTTGCAACCTAGAAACAATGAATGGGGATTGTAGGTAGTGAGAGAAAGAGGAGTCAGGGAAAAGAGTTTGGGGTTTTGTCTTTTGACTTTTTAAAATTGTTTATAGATGAGCTAAATAACTTCATGCTTGTCTACTCATGGGAATGACTCAGTAGAGAGAAAATTGATGATGTGAGAGAGAGGAAGATAAATTGCTGGAAAGGACGCCCTTGAAAAGACAAAAGAAAATGGATATTCATCGATGCTAATGTACACAGAGGCAGAGGATGTGGTACAGTTGCAGATGGGAGGTCGATGTGGTCGGAAAGCACTGCAGAAAATGTCTGATTGCTTCGTGTTTCCCATAGAATTAGAAACTGGATCATCCATAGAGCAAGGGTGGAGGAAGAGTACTGGAGTGTGAGGAGAGTAAGGGGTGGATTGTCTTACTCTAAGTGGGTGTGTTCTACAAATGGGCATGCCTGATACTGGATTTGATGTTTTAAAAAGTGCCTAATATGACACCAAATGTTCCAAACACAACTTTACTGGGAATGACCAAACATGATGCCTTAGAAGGTAAGATTACCAATAGTTCCCATCCACTCCTCTCCTCTTTTTTGGATACTAGGGTTTGAACTCAAGGTCTTCATAGGTGCTCTACTCCTTAAGACATACCCCAAGCATACTCATCCTCAGGTAAGAGCTGTGGTCTTTTGGGCACAGGAAGCTAGATTCCCAGGCTCACATGCTCTCTGATCCAGCCTCTGGGGGCTTCTTGAGAGAAAAGACCATGAACTGAAAAGGGACAAGTAAACAGCGAAAGGGCTGGAACTATGAAGGGACTGGGACAAATAGTCATGCAATCGTCTCCTTTGTAGAAGGGAATATGAGAAGGGGCAAGGGACCATGGTAATGACAGTGAATGACACAATGCCCCCAAAGCTGAGCCTTCTGATCAGAGCACCCCAGGAGGGGATCAGTCCACCTACCAGATGCCGGATCGCAACTTGTTTTCTAGAGACCAGGAAGAATATAATCTTGCACAGGCAGATGCTCTAACAATTGGCCCAGATTCATTAAACTCAGGGCCAGTCCTATGTGGGTGACTGTCTTATCCTCCCCAGTCCCAAGAAGAAACAGAAGAGACTGAAGACTCCGGATTAAGCACTTCCAGCTGCTGATGTGCTGCTGACTGTGGCAGATAAGAAGCCATAAGTGGCATGTGCTGAATACGAACTCTGGTATTGCTTGATGCAATTGCATCAGAATGGCTGGTATTCCATGCACTTGAAATGATGTATTCAGACCCATGAGCCCTGTTTGAGAAGCCTGCTCCATTTTTTTTGCAGACATAAAGGGGCAAGGGAACAGCAGAGCAAATGGATGGTGGCTCACATTTACCTGCTCCTCACATGACCACATCTGGGCTGGGCATCTGAATTAACCCTGTACACACAGACTCTGATGGACGGACACCTTGCTGTGGTGCTGAAAGAGTGAAGGGCTGGTGGCTTAGGGATGTAAGCAGCTCTCTGACCATCCAAGGGCAGCCCATGTGCCATTATTCCTGTGTCTCCCAAGTGAGAAAAATCTAGATTTTTTTTCTGAGCATCTAAAATGGCAGCTAAGGCTGAATGCTGATGGCTCACTCCCATAATCCTAGCTACTCAGGAAGTTGAGACATGAGGATTGCTGTTTAAAGCTATCTTGGGCAAGAAAGTCCACGAGACTCTTGTTTCCAATCAATCACCAAAAAGCTAGAACCATGGCTCAAGCGGTAGAGCATCAGTCTGGAGCAAAAATAGCTAAGGGATAGAACCCAGTCTGTGGGTTCTATGAGTGGAAGCCGCAGTACCAGCACATAAAAAATAGATAGATGGATAGATGATAGATACATAAATACATAGGTAGATAAAATGGCAGCTAGGCCCAAGAACTACATGAGTTTGATAGGGAGGTCACTATTAATGTCACTATTATTGTTCAGGTCATGTGACTTCTCTGGGCACTATATTCTGATTTGAAAAATACGAGAATCAGATCAGGGTAAATCAATGTCTTTTTGCTGCTGTTTTTCTAAGGAACCCTTTTTACTGAGTGAAGGATACCTCATTAGTCATATGTGTTTACTTCTTTGTTGTTGTTTTTAACTTTTTAGGATGAAATTAACCAAGAAGAACTTTTTATTTTTGTAAAAATCTTTAGAACTCAAGTCATTTTGGGTGAGTCTCCTCTGTCCTACAGAACTCACCTGGTAAGTCTCCCTTACCTCTTTACTGATGTTATCTAAATTTATAGTAATCCTGATGGGTGCTCCCTCTGTCCTTGCCTCCACACAGCCTGCTACAAAATCCATACTTGACCTGATGGTAAATCTTCCTGAGATGTGCAGTGGAAACCTAGTCACTTTGTCCTGCACATGAGTGAGGGAACCAGGAGCTATAGATCCAAGAGAAGGATCAAACAGATGTAAAGAGTCAAACGAACAGAGAAGAGAAGCAGAATGAAAGAACAAAAGGAAAAATCTGGTCCCTAATAATAGTCCTTTCCTAAAGTCTAGCTACAAACTTGCCCTCCGGTGCTTGAAGAAATCTTTTAAATCCTTCCTCTCCCATACTGCGACTTCAACTTAGGGCCCCATGCTCTTACTTGGCTTCTTTGCTCAAGATTGGTGCTCTATCACTTGAACCATATCCCCACTTCCAGATTTTTGCTGGAGATAGACGTCTCACAGGCTTTTTTGCTTGCACTGACTTGAAACCCCAATCCTCAGATCTCAGTCTCCTAGTAGTTAGGATTATAGACATGATCCACTGGCACCCAGCTCTTTTTTGTCAGGTAAGTTACCTGCTGACACATGGGCACACATAACAACTACCCACAGACTGTCCTGTCCAATCCTCATAACAATCAGTCATGGGAAAGATTAAGTTCATTTCATGGATGTGAATTTGCAAAGGAATTCATCCTGCATAGTCTATAGGAAAGACTAGACTTCTAGTCTTCGTTCTATGCAGATTGGGTTGTGGGAAACAAATTAACTTCTTTGGGCATCAGTCTTTCTCAAAAAGCCCAGTAAAACTGGTGGAAAGGTTCAAGCAAGTGGTTATTAGAATCCAGCTAGTAATTTATGAAATCAGTAACAATGACCTAGAGGCTTTTGAGAGGGCAGAAGCTGTCCAGAGCCTGGCAGTGTTTTCTGAATGTCCAAGTACATGAATTGGATTATGTAATTTCCAAATTGCCTTCTAGTTCAAGCCATCAATGGATTCTTTGCTGTCCTCAAGTTACCAAGAGGTTCATTTCTAATCCCCAAAGAACTGAAGGTAGCCAATAGATTTGGTGGGCTGTAGGACAATGTAGTTACAAAGCCAGACAAATCAGCAGTAATTTATTTTGGCTTTGAAATTTTTCCTTCGATTATGGCTACATGGATCATTACTTGGCAAAGAAATTTCTCCTAATATTGATCTATGAACATAAAGAATTATGTGCCAAGATAAAAGACAAAAAGTTATATATAAGAAAGTAAAGTCAATTCACTTATTGACCATCAAAATAGGAACTGAACGTTCATGAAACTATACCTATAAGAGCTACCATCGAAACTGGATGAATCGAGAAAATACAAGCTTAATTAATTTCCCCTGAGCCAAAGATTTCCAAGCAAATGTTCTCCAGTTTTGTGCCTACGAGGCTTTCTAGAAATTGCTTAATGTTGAGAATTGATCTCTGCTTCTTAGTAGAGAGCACCCGCCGCTGTATCCCTACCCCATCTCATATCCTTGTGCACACCAGTATTTCTTTTTTTCCATATATTTTTATTTTGATTATTAGAAGGGTTACATTATATTCACTAGGTAGAGGGTGCATTACTTCACATACATTGATACCCTTTCTCATGTCTTGGTCCCCATTTCCCTCCCCCCACCCCCGCCTCTCATCTTGTTTTTCCCCCTTCCCTATCCGATTTCAAATAACCAAATACGCATATACCCAATATATCAGTTAACAAGGTGAAATACTGTAACAATATGAGATAACCAAGGGACAGCAAAAGAGATGAGAGATAACATAGTACATTAAGGACAACAATCACTCATTATATGGCTTTTCACACCAGTATTTCTTGAATGAAATTCCAGGAAACTGAGATCCTGTAACCTCATGACATTCATAAGAAATGCAAACAGAGCTATCACTGGATCCCCTGAAGAGCAGTGCTTTGCTTCTTCAAGCCATCTATTATCCTCTCTGCCTATTAGAGGGATGGATGCCCAGCTAGACAAGGCTGTGTGGGGGTGGGGTATATGTGTGTGTGCATGGGTGTATGCATGTATGTGCTCAGTAAAGACCCCCAAGTTTTTCTTCATTCCTGTTCCAGGCAGCAATGCTTAGCCATCTCCCTTTCCTGTAACACAGCAGCCTGCTTCTGTGAAAATGCTACATCACCAGCCGGCCTGCAGTAGCTCACTGCAGCCTCTCATTTGATTTGCATTGCAGGCTCCCCATACAGGTAATGAGTCTAATTTGGAAAAAAAAAAACAAAACAAAACTCTAGAGTTTACAGCAAAGCAGTTGATCTACAAAGAAAGAGATGGATGAAAGTCATGAGTGAACTGGCTCCCTGTCTCCTTGCTCATGCTCCAGGCTCTAGTCACTGGGGTTATTTGACCATGGAGCTTGGGGGATTCAAGTCTTGGGAAGACTGACTTTTCATTTAATAAATGGACAACTATTGCTAATATGAGAGAAAACTTAGCAAAGGAAAATTTAAGTCCTAGTTTAAAACCACCAAAGCCTTTAAAAAGCTGGCCAGACACCAGTCACTCATCTCAGTAATTCTAGCTGCTCAGGTGGCCGAGATCTGAGGATCCTGGTTTGAAGCCAGCCCAGGCAGAAAAGACCCTGTGAGACTCATCTCCAGATAACCACTCAAAAACCAGAAACGGTGCTATGGCTCAAGTGATAGAGCATTAGCCTTGCACACATAGAAGCTCAGAGAGAGGACCCAGGCACTGAGTTTTAGCCCCACAACCTCTACCAACAACAGCAAAAGGTAATCAGCATATCTCTTGACCTATTCCTCTTCATCTATTATATAACCTAATCCTCCTCTCCTGACTCGGGACCTTTGAATATTCTGTTTATTTAACCTGGCTCTTCCTTCTCCCATCTCTTTCTTGATAAATTCTTATTTTTCTTTTAGATCTCAAAGTATCTCTTAAGAAATATTTTATTTGACCCTCAAATCTAAACTAGTTACCTGTTATTCTATCTTAGTCTTTTATTCTCCTCTAACACTCTTACAATAAGTGTTGCTATGTATTTATTTGTTGCCTTCTGCTGCAATGCTTTCTCTGGAAGAGTTTATGAGGGTAAAGATAAAGGCACAGCTCATGTGATGGACATATTATGAAGAAAACCACCTATTTACTGATGATTTCCAAACCAAGTGTGCTCCAGAACTGAGCCCAATTGCCCAGACAGATCTCAATCTGAGTTTATGCTTTATGCTTGCTCCTTGGGAAGGCAGCAGCCAGATGCCTTTTTGAGTCAAAGAAGTGCCCAGCTTTGTAGACAAAAAGGCCAGCTTACTCTATTGGTTTCCTATGCTGCCATAACAAAATTATGAATTTGGTAGCTTGAATAACACAAGCTTGGTTTACTATATATAGTTCTGAAAGTTAGAAGTTTGAAATGGGTCTCTCCAGGTGTTGGCAGTGTGTTCCTTCCTGAAAGGTTGAAGAGGGCTAGGCATGGTAGCATACATCTGTAATCACAGCTACTTGAGAGGCTAAGGAAGGAGGATCACACATCTAAGGCCAGCTTGGGCCACTCAGTATAACTGTCTCAAAATAAAAGAATCTGAAAATGTCTGGGGGTGTAGCCCAGTGGCATGCTACTTGTTTAGTATGTGTGAAGTTCAGTCTTTAGTACTGAAAAAGGAAGGAAGGAAGGAAGGAAGGAAGGAAGGAAGGAAGGAAGGAAGGAAGGAAGAAAGGGAAGGAGAGAGAGAGGGAGGGATCCAGGGAGAGAGGGAGGGAGGGAGAGAAACTTCAGGGAGAAAACTCCTTAGCTACTCTTCTCAGGGTCCTCCTTTGTTCTCCTTTTCATGTACTGACCCTGTGATTATATAAGGCTTACCCAGATAATCTAGGATAATGTCCCCATCTCAAGAGCCTTCAGTTAGTCACATCTGCAAAATCTCCTTTGCCATGAAAAGTCAAATATTCACAGCTTCCTGAAATTAGCAGTTGGGACATCCTGGAATGAAGCTATTCTTCCTACTACATTGGTGAATTATTCCCAGGACAAGTCTCACAAAACAGGTGGAGGGGTCTTAGTTTACCTCTGCCTGCTCCTTCCTGCCCCCCAGGAGCCCAGGGAATATGACAAGAAAGAAGCAAGGATTAGAACCCCAATTAATAAACAAAAACGCCAACCAGCAGAATCCTCTTGGTAGTGAGTCCCAGTGTATCAGCCATAATAGTTGATAAAAGCCAGCTGCGAAAACATTTCAGGCGCCGAGAAAACTGTTAAATAACAGGCTGCAGTGATGTGAAGTTTCTGATATTTGTTATTAAGAAATTTGGGTTATTCAGTGGTAAATTTCAAAGCTATTTGTGTCAGGAATTATTTCAGCTACAAATAACAGAATAACCACATAACAGAGGCTTAAACAGCAATGTCATGAAATGTTTCCTAGAGCAAAGAGCTTAGAGGCATAGGTTTCCAGCATGGGACAGCAGTGCAGGAGAAAGACACACAGGCATATAGGCATGCATGTGCGCCCTCTCTCTCTCTCTCTCTCTCTCCTCTCTCTCTCCCTCTCTCTCTCCTCTCTCTCTCTCTCTCTCTCTCTCTCTCCCTCCCTCCCTCCCTCCCTCCCTCCCTCCCTCCCTCCCTCCCTCCCTCCCTCTCTCTCTCTCTCTCTCTCTCTCTCTCTCTCTCTCTCTCTCTCTCTCTCTCTCTCTCTCTCTCTCTCTCTCTCTCTCTCTCTCTCTCTCTCCTGCTGCTCTGTCTCAGTAGGTCAGCAATCTCTTCCCTCATGGTAAGAAGATGGCTGCCAGAATTCTAAGAATAGTGTCCTTACAAAACATCGTCCCAGGAACCCAAGAGAAGCATGGAGAAGAAGATCCTTTCTCTTCCTGCTGGTCCCTCTTTTATCGCAGAGGGCGTTATTTCCCCGGGACTAGCCTATTGGTCTTCATTTCAGATCTCTTTGGCTGGGCAGGTCATTTCTCCATTTTAGAAAATGGGCATGAAGTTCTATCGTTGGCTTACTCCAATCAGGAATCATAATTGAGAGTGGGCACACTGCCATGCTAAATAGAAAAGGAGGAATGGCCACTGAGCAGGCAACTAAGACATCAGGGGTTATTTATCAAATGTGCTAGTACACAAATTAGGTAGCTCTCCATTTATAATAAGATAAACCGTTGTGTTCAAAACAGATATTTATCTCATCAATTAGGCCAGACCACTTTTAGCTCTCATATATACAGTTGCCCCAATTTTCTGTAGCAAAGGAAGATGAAGAGATTACGGGTTGTACTCATGGACCTTTCCTACGGAGCCCTCTCCACCCATTCATTACCATTTATTGAGGACATACAGTGAGCTTGGTGTAGTGACTAAGCACCAAGACTAAACTGTTGTCCTTGTAGGGTAATTACAATATGGAGGGCTACCGGTTCCTGGGGGTGTGAACCAAGGAACAAGGAAGGTCCTGATGATGGGAAAGTAACCTAGCCTTAGGTTTTTGGAGGGTTGTGAAGCCTGAGACAATCCTGAAAACAAGTGAGGTTAGCAAAGGATGTATGAGACAGGGCTGAGTTGGGTTGGAAAGAGAATGAGGAAGGGCTCAAGGAAGGCAAAAAGCTATTTGTGAAGATAGTTTGTGAAAATAGCTGTAATCCGATATGGCAGGAGTGACCAGTGGAATGAGAAGACAAATAGAGTCCAGACACTGGGAGTCTCAGGCACTAGGAGATTGCTCTAACTAGATCTGCATGGCTGATTTGCATAGTGGGGCTAGTGGCAGCTCGCTGCACTGGCCCCATTGTCCTCATAGCCTGGCGGTCAGCTGAATGTGCTTCTCTGCCTCTTGACTTCAAGCCAGGGAAAACTGGCTTCTTTCAGTTGTTGGCATGTGGGTAGAAGTGACCATGTGCTGCCCTAAGCCTGGACGAAGGGACCTTTGGTGTTTTCATTTGCGTTTTTGGATATCTGCTTTTGCCAGGAGAACAACAGGCCTGGCCAACTTACTGGGCCCACTAGGAAGATGGGGAAAAAAATGGAACAGAGCCATCCCAGCTGCTGCAGCCGGAAGCATAGCTGGCCCAGCTGCATCCACAGTTTCATAGGAGACAAATGGATGTGTTCGCTTGTATGCCACTGAGATCTAGAGGCTCTGCAGTAAGTTAGCATGACTTACTTAGTGGCCACAGCTAACCAAGACTGGACCACATAAGAAATGATGTATTAGAGAAGGCTGCAGTTGACAGATTCAAAAGGTACAGAAAAAAATGGTTGGGCCCGTGGATGCTTATAGAGAAGTTCGTTAAAAATGTCTCCACGGGTTTCTTCCTCGGGTAACTATTCATGGAGATGACAAACACAGGGGTAAAATAAGGACTGAGTTACATTGATCTGAGACCTGTGAGCTATCCAAGGGGAGATGTCTAGGGAGAGAGGGGACAGTGGGGTCACCAATAAACATGTGGGTGGACTCTGACACAGCAGGTCTGGATAATGACATCCAGAAAGAAAATGGAGCTAGAAAAATGTGAGATCAGAACTCTAAAAAGGCCAGCCTTCAAAGACAAAAGAAAAGCCTTCAAAAGAGACCACAGAGAGACATCCAGGGAAAGCCACCGAGAGGCTAGGAGTGCGGCCTAGGGGTAGAGTGCTTGCCTAGCATCCCTGGGTTTGATTCCTCAGTATCACTTACACAGTGCTGTGGCTCAAGTTGCAGAGTGCTAGCCTTGAGCCAAACAAAGTGCTCAAGGACAGTGCCCACGCCCCAAGTTTAAGCGCCTGGATGGAGAGAGAGAGAGAGAGAGAGAGAGAGAGAGAGAGAGAGAGAGAGAGAGAGAGAGAGAGAGGGAGAGGGAGAGGGAGAGGGAGAGGGAGAGGGAGAGGGAGAGGGAGAGGGAGAGGGAGAGGGAGAGGGAGAGGGAGAGGGAGAGGGAGAGGGAGAGGGAGAGGGAGAGGGAGAGGGAGAGGGAGAATGCTCTAGGATGAGTGGCTTCCAGCAACTAACATGGAGAAGACTTTACCTAATAGCTAACAAAAGAAAAAGATCTTTACCCCAAGAAATGGCAGACCATTCCCACCTGCTGTGAGATTGGTCTTAGCCTCTGGAGGAGATGCTGGGATTTACTGAAATGTCTTGAAAGCACATACAAGCCCTATCCTGCTGAGGAGCAGTGCCTTGGAGCAGAACTTCACATTTCCTGTAGCTAGTCCCCAGGTCAATCCCAGCATCAGATCCCAAGGCTTTGGTCCCCTTGGCGAGTCCATGAAATGCAGCATCTGTCAGGTGCCTGGCCTGGCTGCTATCCCTCTGATTCATTTCTCATTGATCCGGGTGAACTTTGTGAATGCTGCAGTGCCACTGTTCTCTCCAGCTTGGCTTGTGTGGCTGGGATCCATGGGCTCTTCGTTTCAATAGGATGGTGGACGCTTTGCCCCTGTGTTCTGGAGTCTGAACAGCTGTGGTGGCAGTACCTTGACCCCTTCCACACTTGGCAGGGAGTAGACTGGAGAAAGGTGAGATTGTGAAAAGTTGACTTGTGTAAGGTTTACACTGGCAAGCACACAAACACACATGGCTACTACCAAGCCCAGCACAGGACTTGGCAGAAGTCTCAACAGTTACCACATTTATGAACTCAGTGATTGTTCAGGTTGGGGATATCAGACATTTGAAGTTTGTTTTCCTCTTTGGAATGGAACTGATATAGACTCAGATAATTCATAAGTGTGTCTTTGTCCCAGTTTGCAACATTTATTACAAACACTGATCAGCCGAACAGTAAAGGCTTTCTACCGTTTATTTTCTGGTTTTTTTTTTTTTGCTATCACTTTTTCAAACAGGGAAATGTGGTTGGCAGGGTAGGGGTAGCTTACAGGCAGCAGAAGGGGTGAAATGGGATGAAAAGAAAGGTTCTCAAGCTCTATGGAGTCTCTCTGTTGCCCACTGTCCTCAGGAAGGGTATGTATGGGGTGCAGGGGGGGGGGGAGGGAAACTGAGACTCCTGGGGGAGAAAGTCATAGAGGGAAATGGGTAAAGAAGGAAATTCCTTACCAGGTTCCAGGTGACTACTCTGTACTGTCAGTGTCACCTAGGTTATCTTTGAGGACAGGTTTAGAAAGGACCCTTTGCCAGAAGTAAGAAAATATATCCTAGATATGCAGGAGAGGCATTTTGGAACTTTCAGAGGCTGATAGATGTCAATCCTGGTGCATGTGTAAGACTCTGACTCTGTCTCTGTCTCTGTCTCTCTGTCTCTCTCTGTCTCTCTCTTGGTGCTGGTACTGAGGCTTGAATTCAGGGACAGGGTACTCTCAAGGCTGGTATTCTATCACTTGAGCCATACTTCTGGGTTTTTGCTGGTTAATCAGAGATAAGAGTCGTTCCTTTTTGTCTGCCTAGGCTGGGTCTGAGTAGCTAGGATTACAGGTATGAGTTCCTGGCAGCTGGGTAAGATTTCTTTTGCAAACATTTACCTAGGAATGGGAGACTCTAGAGAGGGGACTGACAATAATTGTCCCTGTCCTTTATAAAGCTCCCAACCAGATGAGATTATTGTGGGTAGGTGGGATAGGGTGAACCTGGGTGCTAGGAATACACCCTGGGCAGCTAGTGTGGGGGGGTGGCAGGGAAGATGGAGTCTAAGCTGGGTTCTGCTTAGAAGGTCTTTTCAGTTGTGAGATAGCTATCCTCTAACTTATTAGACCTAGGTTCCTGAGACATGAAAGGAGGTAGAGTTCAGGGAGAAGTCCATCCACAGAATGACAATCACAGATTTGCAGTTTAACAGGGTTATTATGAATCTCCTGTGTTGATACGCTGGCTGAATCATTTGCTAGCTCAGTAACATTGACCTTTTTGTGCCTCAGTTTCTTTATTAGTGCAGAGAGAACACACAAATACCTTTTGAGAGGACTCAACGAGAAAACTCACAAGTCTGATGGTGATAGGACACAGGAGTGCCCCAGAATTGCCAAATCTGGTGATCTGGCAGGATCTGCCTTTGTATGTGGCTTTCCAGAGGGACCAAGAAGATTAAAAACACAGGGCCTGTATCTTTGTTTCTGGACCTTCTCCACAAGATAGATGGCTAGCCCAATCATAATCAGCCTAGAAATTCATAGATGGGGTACTTTAAATGGCAAAAAGAGAGCAAAGATTTTCTTCAGCTATTGTCTGTCCTATTTCACTTTAGCCACTGGGACCCCACTTGAAATGAAATCCCCAGTCAGTTCGATGCTTTATCTCTAGTTCTTCTACACTAATGGCTCAGGTTTTTGCTCAATTACCTTTTTCCCTGTTGTCCTGTTGTGTACTGCCAAGCCAGATTGCCCCCACCATCTTTGAGTTGGCTGTATAAGGTGGAATGGTTTCATTTCAGTGAGCGGTGCACTGAAACAAAATGTCGCCTTAGGCATTTTCTTGGATATTTGATTTTAATACCAAAGCTAGTTCTATCCATAATGGGCAAATACAACATGATGGATTCTCCTGCATTTTTTCTGACAGCACAGAATGGAGACCACAAAGCCAGCCAGCTTTAAAGAGCCTCTGAAGGGAAAAGGGTACCCCTTTTATTGCTGTGAGTGAGAATCATAACCTTGTTTGGCCATTCAACCAAAGAAAAATTCTGGCTTACAATTACAGAAAATCAGCAACTGGAATTATCAATAAAAGCAAAATAAGTTGTTTATCCTGCAAGTAATTTGTGATAATGTTTTAGAATTGATAGTAATTTCTATTACTTAAATACTAATTAATTCCTGTACTAAGCAATGTATTGACTTTTCTTATGGTGTTATAGCAGCCCTCCTAGCTGCTATAAATTGTTCTTTATTGTGTTCTTGTGATAATTAAAACATGCTGTTTATTTGTTCTATTTTCATGGGCTGTACCCACTGAGAAAGCTTTGTGTCCAGTTTATATAAAAGTCACCATGTGTGAACTCTGTTCCTTATAACTTCATCTTTTTCTGACTAGGAAAATTCCCCAAACTGTTCTTGACAATATGTCCACAGTCTCGATCGTTGGTTTCCTTTGGCCCATCCATAAAACAACAAGTTCTGAAATCTATACCTGCTGCTATCATTTCACAGCATTGAACTAGCAGGTTCTCTTTTTTCTGCAGACACATTTCCTAGACAAGTCCATTCATCCCTCCAGGACTATATTCTCCTGTCTAGACACACAACAAGGAAGCTGGAAGTGGTCATCGTAAGAGTTATAACTCTAAATTTTAATGCATTAAGGGAATCAGCAAGTTTGCTTCCTTGCAGGTGTATTGAAAGTCCTGACTGCTGAAAAAAGCAAAACCAGAAAAAGATTAATGGGCCAGAGTCTCTGGAGAATTCAGGGCCGACAGACATGAGCTGCCTGTTCCTGTTTAGTATCTCCACATCTTCCTGAAAGCTGAGTTTTACTATCTGACTTCTTCTACCCCTTTTCAACAACAGCCTGCACATAAAATAAAACCTATTGAATCTCAGATGGGGCTCTAGGCTGATGCTTTATGAGACATTCCAGATGATTTTTCCAAGTTTTTTCTTGTTTACAAGATGGGATCATTTATATTCCATTTATTGCACCTATTAACTGTTTTGAAGACAAGACAAGGTTACATAAAAAAAATCACCTCCAGGATGTAAATATAATTGACTGCTTTTGCTGACTTTAGGACTGTAAGTCAGTAGGTCTGAAAAGCCTTTAGAGATCAAGACCTCGGATTGGTATTCCACGCAATTCTATTAGCTTGGTAGTTTGGTCTTGTTCCCTGGCCTGGTATCAGTCTTGGCTACAGCCAGCTACCTTGGCAAAAGGCATGCTATCATTTGTAAGAAGTATTTTCTGTTAACCTAAAGCTTGGTGCTGAGTACTTTTGACCTAGAACTAAGATTTCTTCTCTCTCCTAGACCTACGAGCGATGACTACTTTCTGAGTCACAGTTAGGAATCTTTCTTGTCTACCTGGCCAGACACTGACTTTTCAATAGTTCCGTCAGCAAAATAGCTCCTCAAATCATCCTGTTTAGCAGGTCTAATATCAAATCCTAAACTATTTGTTTTCCCAGCTTCTCATAAGCTCTAGTAAGCTTTGCCAACCCACCTTGATACAGCCAATGGCAATGCCTCCTGGGACCTCATACCATTTGGATAGTAACTTGGCTACACTTAAAATTAGAAATTGTAAGAGAAATAAAGGGTTACTCCAAAAATCAACTCTGGACTTTCCTTCTTCTAGAACTCACTAAGAAATAACATAGAGCCAGGTGACAGTGGCTCAAGTCTGTAATTAAGTTTGGACTTTCCTTCTTCTAGAACTCTGTAAGAAATGATATAGAGCCAGGTGATGGTGGCTCAAGTCTGTAATTGACTTTGGTCTTTCCTTCTTCTGGAACTCTCTAAGAAATAATATAGAGCCAGGTGGTGGTGGCTCAAGTCTGTAATCTTGGCTGCATGGGAGACATATATTAGGAGGATTGCAACTACAGGACAACAGGGGGTGAGAAAAGCTGCAAGGTGCTATTTCAAACGTCAGAATGATGCTAAGCACCTGTTATATCAGTTATGTGGCAAACATAAACAAGAGATCATGCTCCAGTCCAGCCTAAGCCACAAAGCCACAAAGGGAAAAGAAGCAGGAAGTGTGACTCAAGTGAGCACCTATCTAGAGCAACTAGGTAGCAAAACTTGCCAGTATTTCCAAGAGAGAACGTGAGAGTGGGGGGAGGGAGGGGGAGAGAGAGGGAAGAGCAGGATAAGGAAGAGGAAGAGAAGGAAGAGGAGGAGGAGGAGAAAGAGGAGGAGGAGGAGATAGTAATATTGTGGGCAAAACCAACTAAGCTTTTTTTTCTTAAAGAAAAGCAGTAAGGAGGGACATATCCCAAATATTAAAATATGGTATCAATCCTAAACAAGCATTATTTTACAACTATAAAATGGAGAGATCTGTGAAAGAGAGATAACCTAGTTAGAGATTGATATTTATAATGCATTCAATAGCTGGAGTTAGAAATTTTTAGAAAAAAAAAGATGAACTTCAACATTTCGCCCATAGAATTTTATTTACAATTTTCAAATGGCTGAAATGGAGGAGAATAATGAATATAAAATGAAGCTTAAAATAGTACAAGGAAATGTAGAAAGATTTTATCTAATATGTTTATGGAAAGAGAACTTTTAAAATATGAAAGCAATTGAGGGAAGAGCAAATAGATTTAACTAATAAAAGTGTACAATTACAGGGCCTAAAATGTATCTTGCTAGAATGCTTGTCTAACAAGTGCAAGGGCCTGAGTTCAACACCTAGTATTAAAGTAGATGAAAAATTTAAATGTATGTCTAAAAGAATCAAAGAATTATTCAAAGATAAGAAAATTGAACAATGATATGAATCAGGGAGCAACTGTAAGAAGGCAGCAATGAGAGTGGTATCATGTTTAAGTCACCTCAAATTCAAACACAAAAATAAAGCAACTAGAGAGCAAAACCTTGAAAACTCACTGACCAACATTTATTTATTTATTTGTTTGTTTGTTTGTTTGTTTTTGTTTGTTTGTTTGTTTTATTTTTTATTGTAATTAATAAAAGGGTTGCATGACATTTGCCAGATAGAAGGTGCATTAATTCACATACATTGATACCCTTTCACATGTCTTGGTACCCATCACCCTCCCCCCCCACCCCCCCATCTTGGTTTTCCCCCCTTCCCTATCAAATTTCAAATAACCAAATACAAATAAATTCAATATATCAGATAACAAAGTGAGATACTGTAACAATATGAGATACCCAAGAGACAGCAAAGGAGATGAGAGACAACATAGTACATTAAGGACAACAATCATTTATTATATGGCTTTTGTTTCAGTATCCTGGAGGTCCTTTCAATTAGCTTCATACTATATGGCCTTATATATCAAGGTTTTGCTCTATTGCAGATCTCTGCTAGTATAGCCCAAGGTTTCTACTGGTTATGACAAATGAGGGAAACCACTGAGCCTAAGTTCCTTTGAGTCTGGCTTACTTCACGTAATATGATTTTTTCTAAGTCTTTCCATTTCCTAACAAATGACTGACCAGCATTTATAACAAGGTTAATAACAAAGAATCCCATGAGCTCTAAATTACAAGTGGATGGAGCAAGCCACTACCAATAGCTTCAAGCTCTTACAGAGCTTGAAGATGAGCCAGAGAAAACTGAAAGGAGGGGAAAGCTGACCAATTTGAGAACAGGACGTTCCCCCACGCTCACATATGGAAAGTATAGCAAGCCACCATGAAAGCAGCAGTTGAATCTAAGGTGGATTTTACCCAATTGTATTTATCAGAAGTCCCTCCCAGAGAAACAGACTTAACGGGATAGATACTGTCAGCTCTCTCTTTATCTGAAAGTTCTATTCAAGGATTCCACCAACTACAGATCAAAAACATTTGGAATGGGGTGGGGAGTTTGGCCTAGTGGTAGAGTGCCTGCCTAGCATGCATGAAGACATGGGTTAGATTCCTCGGTACCACATACATAGAAAAAAGCCGGAAGTGGTGCTGAGGCTCAAGTGGTAGAGCTATGGCCTTGAGAAAGTCCAAGGACAGTGCTCAGGCTCTGAGCCTAAGCCCAGGACTGGCAAAAAAAGAAGAAAAAAAACATTTGGAAAATGGATGCATCTGAGTATATACAGACTTGTTTCCTTGTCATTATTCCCCCCAAAATACCACAGAACACCTATATGTACCTCATACATTGTTTTATAAATAATCTGGAGGTGAGTGATTGTAGGTTATGTGTAAATGATGCACCCTTTATATCAGGTGCTTGAAAATTCATGGATTTTGGTAATGGCGAATGATAGTTTTCAAATGAATCCCTCATGAATACAAATTTATATACCTATAAGTTATATGGGCATATAATTTATTATGGGCACTGGTTCATGTGATTATGGAAGCTGCCAAGTCTCATGAAAGAGGATTGCAGGTTATAGATATAGGGGAGATAGTGGTGTAGCTCTTAGTTCAAGGTCAAAGGCCTGAGAACTGTACAAGTCCCTAAGTTCAAAGTCTGGGAAAGAGTGAATCTAGAGCCCAAAAGTTGTAGAAGATGAATGCCTAAGCTCATGAAGAAAAATAGATTTATGCTACTTTTCATGTTTTTGTTCTAGTTGGGTGAGTCTTCAACAGATGGAACTATTTCCACCTATGTTTATGAGAACAGATCTTCATATGCAGTCTACAGAATCAGTGATAATCTCTTCTGAAAATACTCAAGGATGTATTCAGAAATAATGTTTCAGCAGCTATCTTGGCATCCCTTAGCCCAGTCAAACCAAAACCTTACAGTAATCACCATAGAAAAATTTAATAGTGCTGAATGATTATAAGGTGGAAGGGGGCTGTGAGGAGTTGTTAAGGACCAAAAGATGTTTGTTTTTCTTTAGTCCTAGGGCTTGAACTCAGGGCCTGGGCATAGTCCTTGGGCTTTTGCAAGGTTAGCACTCTACCAGTTGAGCCACAGTATCACTTCTGGCTTTTTCTGTGCATGTGGTACCAAGGAATTGAACCCAAGACTTCATGCATGCTAGGCAAGCATCCTACCACCAGGCCACAATCCTTGCTCCAAAAGTTTTATCTTCCCCTACCAGCTCTTGAAGATGAGCAATGAATGGTCTTTTCTCAGTAAGTGTTCAAGTTCGGGGTAGTATTTGTTATTCTTCTGCTATTGTGTATATAGACAGACTAGGATAAAGCAAATGGGTGGTTATGAACTATGCTATAATCTCCAGGATATTTTGGCATGGAAAAAGGAAGTTAAGGTTGACAATGGATGATTAAGTAATCATGAAATTGAACTAGGAGTACCATGAAGATTGTGCCTGTGTGCTTCCTTCTGCTAGAAGATGACATATGCATTACTAAAAATCACACAATGTGAAAAGTCATCCAGTACAAACCACTAGGCTCAGATAGAAAATGAGGACATTAATACAATACTAAAAAACTTCTTTCGTGTTATGCACTGGCAGCTCACACTTGTGTGGCCCTGAGTGACAAACTGAAAAGAGGATAAAAATCTCACAAAATAACACATGATTCTCCATATACTGAATGGTGATGAAATACAAAAATACGCACTGAATATGGTACTTTGCCTTGAAAAGGACAGAAAACCAGCTTGTGGAAGCAGGCATTGAGAGGGCTACAACTGGCGAGGTATGACAAAAATGCTGAGGCCTGAGACTGATGGGAAGCCATCCCAATTGGTGGGCATGGCCTCCTGTGTGGGGCATTAACACTGACCCTAAGAATTAAATGATCTCTGTACCCTTAAGCCCTGGGTCACCTTTGGCTCCTCCAGGTATGCATTTGCAACAGATTCTTGTTTTCATCAAAACTGCAGATTTTATCTAATTTCTACCCTATTTTTTTAGGTTAATTTCTGTCATTGATGAAAATTTTGTGGCCACTTTCTCTTCTGCACTGCAGTTTTATTTAGAGATTAAAACGTCTGCAAACTGCAGTATTTGAAATAATCAAACCAGTCAGTCATGAGCACTAAAATGGGGCTACTTGTGCAAGATTTGGCAGTTTCTGTTGAAGGCCTTTGTAGGCAGATTGTACATTCTCTCTGATTTTGAAAAAAAGTTAATCTTTTTTTTTTTTTTGGTCAGTCTAGGCCTGGGCACTGTGCATGAGCTCCTCCGCTCAAGGCTAGTGCTCTACCAGTTTGAGCCACAGTGCCACTTCCAGTTTTCTGATGGTTCATTGGAGATAAGAGTCCCATGGACTTTCCTGCCTGGGCTGGCTTTGAAGCACGATCCTTAGATCTCAGCCTCCTGAGTAGCTAGGATTACAGGAGTGACCACCAATGCCTGGCTAAAGCTAATCTGTATTTTTTTCACTATATCAGATATCTTTGATTTGGCCTGGTACAACCTCTGCATGCACTTGATATGTCTCTTGTATAAAAATGCCCATTGCCATATGTATAGTTTATGTTATGCCCTACTCGTTCTCTAGTATCCATTGTACTTAAACAGATTAGAACTTTGAAAGTAAGCATTATACTAGAACTGGCTGTGTACAAATTCTCAGTCTACTTTCCCACCACCCCCACCCTCAACTCCTTAGTTGTGTCTGTCTGAATACAATGAGTAAGCTTACCTCAGAGCAGAAAGAAGCATCCCAGAGAGACAAAGGGTGTATGTTTTCCTTTACATGTAGAAAGTAGATTTAGCATACAAATTTATATGTAAATATATTGGGTGGTATGCAAGTGTATACAAATATGTTAACTGAAGTACAGTAGATTAAAGGGAGAACTAAAATAATGTAATTCCTTAGACAGTTACAATCAACATTCAACCAGACACCAGGAAGCCAGTACTTGAAAGAGGTAGGTGTGAGGTCAAGGGGAAAGGTGTAGACAAATGAAGAGAAAAATAAGGGGCGAATACAGTCAATAATTCAATGTACATCCTACAGAACAAAGATGAGTTAGGGAAGGATAGGCAGAGGAAGAATGAGTAAGAATGTTGAAAGAGGCAACTTTGATCAAGCTGCTTCATTAAATGGCAACTCTTTGTACAACTCCTTAAAGATAATTTGTTTTTAATTTCGAGGCAAAAAAGAAATATCCCTAGCATGAAATAAAGATCTTTATCCTACTAAAAGAAATGAGGGCTTCCTGACCAGTTTCAGGTGTGGGACAGGAGATACGCCTGGGACATTTTATTTTTCCAGAGAGCAGAGAAACTACCACAAACTGCCAGGGTTATGCCATAAGATCAAGACAGAAGTTGAGTAGCTAACTGAATAAACTGACAGTGCTGAAAAATGATATGCTTCAACAAGAATCAAAATGATAGAATTGTATTTAAATATGTTTCAATCCATGGGCTACCCATAATGTTTGAAAAATACTGGCTACGTTGGGAGAATGAGAAGCGTATATTTATTATCTTGGACATGGAATTAAATACTTGTTCTGCCTTTCATTTGTGAGCTGTTCCACTGGGGAATCTGCTTAGATGAGTATTAACATCTCTTCATGGGAGTGTTTCAACTAATCAAAAGATATGATAAAGTTAGAACATCACCATTTTGCCCTTTCCCCCAGCCCCAGCCCCAGCACATTAATGGATAAGATATTGGACATTAACAGATGCTAACATCCAAAAAACAAGGACTAGGGGACAAATGGATATTATTTGTTCCTGCTGGAAAACATAACCATCTATAATGTGGCCAAAGGGATCAAATTTAAGACTAATCAAGCCTGTGGATCTAGCTACCAATTTGCAGGAAATACAGGGCTCAAACGAACATATCAAACTCTTCTTTAAATATGTAATCAGTGAAATCCAGACTGTAGGAAATCTAACAGGTTAAAAGGCTTAGGGTTTTAAACAGAGAAGAACTCGAGACAGAACTTGTCAATTCAAAAAACCATTTAAAGATACAGCAAAGATTTTTTAAATTATTAATTTGCTGTTATTATAGAGGTGGCATACAGAGGGATTACAGTTACATGAGTCAGGCAGTGAGTACATTTCCTTTTATATAACATCTAAGTTCCCCCATTCTCTCCCCATCCCTCCCTTCTGTCTCCGCCCACTGGTTGTATAGTTCTCTTTCATCAGTGTCTAATGACTTTCATTGCTGCACTTTGTCATCCTTTTCCTCTCTAGATCTGATCCCGCCACCAACCCTTCCAATGATGTACATTTGAATACCCCATACACAAGGTAAAGAAAACAGAATTACTAAACAAAAACTAGAAAAAGAGAGGCTTCTTGTTTCTCTATCTTGGAGTTCGTTTCAACATGTATATTATTTTATATAAATAGAAAGAAGTACTTTCTCTCTCCTAAGAGTATCCTCTTTTGGTCTCACTATGTGTAAATATCTAGAATCCTGTATAATTTATCATATGCCAGTGTATTTTAGATCAAATTTCTGCAGATTAGAGAAAACACATGGTTTGTCTCTCTGAGCTTGGCTTACCTCACTTAACATGATTTGTTCTAGTTCCATTCATTTCTCTGAAAATAACATTTTATTCTTTCTAATGGCTGTGTAAAATTCCATCGCAGATAGATAAGCACATTTTTTGGTTATACCACTCATCTATTATTTCCATATCTTGGCCATTGTGACTAGTGCATATCCTGGATTATAACGTGTAGGGCAGATGGTCTTAGGAAAGGTCTATGTTTAGTTTTTTGAGGAACCTCCAGACTGCGGTCCAGAGTGGTTATACTAGTTTACATTCCCACCATCAGTACAGTAGGGTTCACTTTTCCCATCAACATTTGTTGCTTGAATTTACAATGTTGGTCAATCTAACTGGCATAAGATGGAATCTCAAGAGTTGATATGATCTGCATTTCCTTTATGACAAGAGATGGTGAGTATTTCCTCATGTGTTTCTTTGTCATTCTTACCTCTCCTTCTAAGAAGTCTCTCCTTAGCTCCTATACCCATTTCATGATTGGTTTATTTGGTTTGGGAGAGGTTAGTTTCTTGAGCTCCTTCTATATTTTGGATATTAAGACTGTCTGATATACTGCTGGCGAAGATCTTTTCCCAGTTTGTTAGCTGTCTTTCTAGGTTAGTAACTATGTTCTTAGCTGTGCAGAAACTTTTTATTTTGATGTAGTCCCACTTGTCAAGTCTCTCTCCTATCTGTGTACCCCTGGGACTCATTTGAAGCGATTTCTACTCTAACAAGTTCTAATGTTTCTCCTACTCTCTACAGCAAAGATTTTAAATTGGCAGAGCTAACTTATAGTGTCTTAGAATGGACTTAAAAAAACTATAAAGAAACACAAAGAAGAAATTGCTATATGAATCAACAATCTTAGTAATTAAGTTAAACTAAAGAAAACAACACAAAAAGGACCTCCAGAATATAGAAACAAAATGAGCAATTGTTGTTCTTAATGTACTATGTTGTCTCTCATCTCTTTTGTTGTCCCTTGGTTATCTCGTATTGTTACAGTATTTCACCTTGTTATTTGATATATTGTATATATGCTTATTTGGTTATTTGAAATAGGATAGGGAAGAGGGAAAAACAAGATGAGGGGTGGGGGTGGGGGGAGGGAAATGGGGACCAAGGCATGAGAAAGGTATCAATGTTTGTGAAGTAATGCACCTTCTATCTGCTGAATATAATGTAACCCTTCTATTGATTACAGTAAAATATATATGGAAAAAAGAAAACAACACAAACTGTATTCCCTAAATAACTGTATGTATGTATTGAGACTGGTATATACTACTTTCTCACAGCAGAGCCTTTTCTAACCTGCTGGTATTTTAGCTCTATGCATAGGCTAGCCTTGCTAGCCTGATCTGTGGGGTCGGTGATAGTAGCAACATCGGGCTTCGTATCCCCAAAGGTTTCATCAAGACTGGACCATTTGTTCTAGGCTAGCCTTTTGCTTTCTTCCCAGGGGACTGAGGTCACCCTCCAGGATGAGCTGACAATCATTTTATTCCTGTATCTCTCTCCTCTAAGGTCATGGAAAAACTCAATGGTTGCTAACCCTCCCCCTCACCCTACATATACACCTTTCATCCAAGAAAACAATAAAACTAAATGCTGGGCTGCTAGAGTTGCTTTCTTCCCTATCTTTGCAGGATCCCTTGAGTTCTATTTGGTTGTTCTCATGCCATACCAATTAGATCAAGATTATTAATCAGAATTACAAAGGGTCCATAGAAAAAGGAGGAAGGAGGGCAGCAATGTGGCAGAAGCAGAAAGGGAAGACAGAGAAAGCCTCCCTTCCCACTCTGATCTGATGTTTTATTCAGGCTACTTGCAAATGAGCCAGTGGAAACAACATTAACAATAAATGAGATGCATTAGACAGGGGAGAGAATGAAGAGAGAGACTTGGGTCTTGCTTCCTTGCTAACCAGGTACACAGGCTCCCTGTTGGGTCAATCAAGATGAGCCCTTGTCAGGTGGCCTTACCTGGGGTCACCTATCAGGCCTATTGAAGATGCTTGTATTTTATTTGCCAACTCATATCAAGAACTTTGTCCTAATAGACCAGGGAAATCTAACAGGTAAACCCTAGGTCTGCACACTTCTACTCTCAGGTTTATTACTCAAGTTGTTGCAGCTTAAAAGCTATTAGATAACTGTTCCCATTTACTAAAATAACTAACACACGCCTTTGCACACATTGTTGAAGGCCTTTTTCATAATCGCCCTGGAATAGTAGTGACTGGTATCATCAAGGTTACACTTGTTCTGAAGGTCTTCTCCTAAGAACGAAAATGTCCTGTAATTCCTTCCTTTCAGACAATGTTTATGAGCTTTTGTCTCCTCAACCTGCCAATTTACCCAGACTCACTCAACCAGTATGCATTGGGCAGCTCTGTGTGTTAAACACTGAGCCAGAGACTTCTGTCAGAGAGAAGCAGGGCTCTAGGAAGTGGGGTTCACCTCCCCGCTTCCCAGCACACACTGCTGCAGCTTCTTCCCATTTACTGTGGGCCACTTATAATGTAGATGCCAGAGCTCTACTCCAGCATAGTCCATCAGAGCATGGCTCTAACAAGATCTCCAGGGGAATGGAAGGCAGTTTAAAGCTCATGAGGCACTGAGCTAGAATATACAGAAAGGAGGCACACCAGCTCTGTGCTTCTTAAAGGGATGTCCCAGAGACATCCCATGCCTGGGAATTAGTTAGATATACCACAGAGTGGCTACCACTTGCACCTGGTTCCTCTATCTGACACATCAAATCGACTGCCATCTTGGCCACACTAAGAGAAAATGGATGTTTGATTTCTCTGAGAAAGGTTCTTAAAGCTCAGGCTTCTGAGCAAAATCTTTCCTGCCTACATCTAATTTGCTGCTTCATTTCCACTGCCAATAATTAATGGGAGGAAGAAGTCCCAGGAGAATAGCTGAGTTTCCAGTGCTATGCGGTATCTGGTCAGAAGAATACTTGGGAGCAAAGGGTTTCCCAGTTTACTGCCTCAAGAATTGATGAAGGGAAGCCAGGCTCCAGTGGACCATATCTGTAATCATAGCTACTCAGGAGACTGAGATCCAAGGAGCGGTTCAAAGCCAGCCTGGGCAGGAAAATAGTTAGTGAGACCCTTACCTCTAATTAACTGCCAGAAAACCGGAAGTGGTGCTGTGGCTCAAGTGGTAGAGTGTCTGCCTTGAGCTGAAGAGCTCAGGGACAGCATTCAGGCTCAGAGTTCAAGCCCAATGACCAACCAACAACAAAAAGAAAAAGAAAGAAAGAAAGAAAGAAAGAAAGAAAGAAAGAAAGAAAGAAAGAAAGAAAGAAAGAAAGGAAAGAAAGGAAAGAAAGAAAGAAAAGGAAAAAAAAGAAAATAATTGACAAAAGGAGGGAGCCATGATGGAGAGAGACTACTCTGGTGGAGGCTCTCTGCCAGGGCACAGTGAGAGCACATACATTGCTGGCACCAGACAGACCAGATTGAGTAGAGCTGCACAAAAGAAACAGATGTTCCCTGGAGCACAAGATTGCTGGCTGTCAGAAAATGACTCAGACCTCCCCTGACAGATCAGTACCCCCATCCCATCATCCTATGCTTCGGTCGGAAGATCTTCATTTCCTCATTGTAGGGCAGCACCAGAAACACACATTGGTACAACTGGAAGGAGCATGACACTGTCTGCTCTTTATTCATTTATTCATTCAACAAGTCTTCGCTGAGATTGTTCTATGTGCAAGGCACATTGCCCAGTGCACAGATACAATCAATACTCCCATCCTCATGGAGGGTACATTCTTAGTTGTTTTCTTTTTAAGACTCAATGAAGTGTGTAATTACCACCCAAGGACACACGAAAGAGGGAATCATGAGTAACATGCCTAGTCTCAGGTCAGAGGAGGGTCCCCTGACAAACCCCAAAGGATTTCTGGAATTGGGCTTCTAAAGGATACACAGGAGTTAACTAAGCAAATGCAAGTGTTGGTGGTTTATAGAACATCACAGGCAAAGGAAAAAGATGAAAGGAAGCCAAATATAGTAGCACATGTCTAATTATTCTAGCTAGTCAGGAGGCAGAGATAGGAGAATTACAGTCCAAGGACAAACAGGGCAAATGTGTGAGGCCCTGTCTTAAAACTAAAAGGGAAAACAACAGCAGCAAAAAAACAAAGGACTCAAGGATGTGGCTCAATTGGTTGTGTTCCTAAGTTCAAACCACAATACTGTAGAGATGTGGGAATAGGGGAAGAAAAAAATGACATGAGTGGACATAGATCATGGATGGCTTAAGAAACACAAGGAAGAAACACGACCCCCAGATCACAGCAGAGACAGACATGGCATCAGATGACACAGATATGGTGGGCTGGCCCAGCCTCTGCAGGTCTATAAACTTGTATATACAAAGTAGCAGAGCCGGGCAGGTGGCTCACACCTGTAATCCTAGTTACTCAGGAGGCTGAGAGCTGAGGATCAAGGTTCAAAGCAAGCCCAGGCACAAAAGGACCTGAGACTCTTATCTCCAATTAACCTCTAGAAAATGGAAAGTAGGGCGTGGCTCAAGGGTCAGATGGTAGCCTTGAACTTAAGAGCTCAGGGACAACACCCAGGCTGAGTTCACGCCCATGACACCTCCAAAAAATATCAGCAGGAAGCTTTGAAAGAGTTTTCACAGAAGAGTAAAGCCTGAAGATGCCATGGAGAGGGAGTAGGGATGGCAGGCCTGTGAACATATTATGAAACCATTAGAGCAGCTCAGCAACTCGCAGTGCTGGAAGAGAAGATGGGAGACAAATGTGAGTGCAGAGACACTTGGGAAAAAATCTCAGTCCTAGAATGTGGAGGAAGGTAAAGAGATGAGGTATCCAAGGGACATGAAAGGTCTCTAGGCAAGGTTACTGGACAAGGAAGCAAAGCAGGGTGGGAGCTGGACTGAGAAAGAGACAGATGCAAATAGGTAGAAGTACAGAAAAGGTGCATCCAGAAAGGACATGTGATAAAGACTAAAATAACCTGTGGAAATGAACCTTACTTAGTTGCTGCATGTGATGGTACAAGGTTACAATCCCAGCTACTCCACATACAAGTTTAAGAACAGCCTGGACTATATAGACCCTATTTCAATTTAAAAAGAGCTGGAGATATAGCACGAACAAGGCTCTGCATTCTGAGTTCAGTAGTGCATTAAAAAGGGAAACAAAAAAAATACCAACCAATCTCTTGGTATGTAATTAAAGTAGGTGTCCAAACAGTGCTGAGTTATAAGGGTTAGCTAATGCATTGATTAGGCTCCTGCAATAAAGCTCTTACTGCAGTCCCTGAGCTGGTTTTTTTTTTTTTCAACTTCAGCAGCAGGTAGAAGAAGGGAAGGAGGCTGGGGCAGCTCTTAGTCATGGATATTTGGTGGAGAGTTGAAAATGAAATGGCTTCACCTACTTTGAATGCCAATTTATTGTGACTATTTAGCTCCCAGAACAGCAATCCTTTCCCTGACAGGGAGGGCTGCATATAAAATAAATGCAATTTACATTTCTGGCAACTTTCAACAATCATCCCATCATAAATTAGTCAAACCATCATAGCATCCAAATTGGTTCCTGTGATTCTTTCATCTTCCAGGTTGTTTGCCTTCGAAGTTTATAAACTAAATTGGAAAATATTTATAGCAATGGGACATTTTTGTGAGTCTGAAGGAGGGGGATTTGAGAAATCAGCACTAAAAAAATGCAGAAAGCAAACCCAGCTGGCAGACTGAAAGGCTATTCATTGTATTTCCTTCCTTCCTTCCTTCCTTCCTTCCTTCCTTCCTTCCTTCCTTCCTTCCTTCCTTCTTTCCTCTCTCTCTCCCTTCTTCCCTCTCTTGACGCCCCCATCTTCTTTGGTGGTGGTGGAGGCAATGGCAATCACTTTCTGGGTTTTGTACACGCTAAGCAAACACATATTTTGCTTAAGAACTTCACTCCCCCACAAGGCTCTAAACGACAAGTTTGCAATGTCTTTTTGATTTGTGTTTTGAGAAAGTACAAAGGCAGCTGCCACCACTAGGTTTGGATGTAGAAAGGGACTCCAAAACAGCACAAAAGTTTTGATTAAAGATTTGATCCATTTCAAAGAATTAAGGGTAAAGAATTAAGACCAAAATTTAGGAGTTACTCCAGAAACAAGTTTGAGAACAGCCTGGGCTATACAGATCCTGTTTCATTGCAAAATAAAGAAGTGCTGGAGGTACAGCATGCACAAGGCTCTAGATTCAACGTTCAATAGTGCATTGAAAAGGAAAAGAAAAAAATCAACCAATCTCTTGGTGTGTAATTAGAGTAGGTGTTCAAAAAGCTGTGAGTTATTAGGGTTAGCTAATGTAGAGAGATGCCATGCCAGAGAGATGGTTGAAGAAAAATTTAAACAGGGATGTTTCTAAGAGTTCGAGCAGAGTTAAAGGAAGCCAGAAAGGGCCAGTGAAGCACCAGGCAACTGGGAAACCAGCACTCCTTATAGGCACAAAAGGGAAAAAGTGGAGCATGGCTAGTTACTTCAGAAGCAAAGGGTTTCTCTGAATCTAGAGAAATTGTAAAAATGTCAACTATGGCCCAGGAGGAAGAAAGAGCAAGAAGTAAATGCCCCCAACTCCTGACTGAAAGTTACTAGCTCACTAGCTCACTAGAACCAGAAACCAATGAGCAAGAGGCCTGTGGCTTTGTTCCACATAGAGCAAAGTAGAAGACAGTCGAGAGTGGACATGCAGAGGTAAGCAAAGCAAACCCAGCCTGGGAGCCCAGACACTTGCTCAGATTAGCACATTTATTGGATCAATATATTTATGCAGATCTTTGTGTTTCGTTTCTAAAGCCCCTCTGGTTCCATGATGTAGTTAAGCTCCTATCAACAGTGTTTAATAAACCAAGAACAGAAAACACATCAGCAAGCCCAGGACTGCCTGAGTGAGATGGGGAGGGAACAATGGTGTTGGCTGTGTTCCAGTTTGAAGTCATCTGTGCTTCTGGCCACTTGCTGCTTTTTAAAAGTTGTTGTTTTTCTGCCCCCTCCAAAAGGAGACCAGGCTTGAATTATTGATGAAATCAGAAGACTAAGTGTGGGGACTGCATGTCTTCATCCTGCCTGTTGTTTGTCCAGTAAATGGCATTTCCTCTGTAAATCTGGAGCTTTCATCTTAGAGGTGTGGACCAGACTTAAGTAGACAGGGAAGCCTCCCTTGGAGAAAACCCTCTGTGATCCTAGCTCACTTTGATCCGCTCTCTTCCCAGATGTAGTCAGAACGCATCCAGGTTGCCAGGATACTTTCCCCTTGGCCTGGTTTTATTTCCCACTGTGGAACACACACAGAAACAGACCTAGCTCCCGGTCTTTTCCCTGGCTCAAATACCAGATCTTCTCATGGGAACCTGTGGATTTCTGAGCCATTAAAACATTCTAATTGGTGAGGCAGGGAATCCTTCAGGGACCTAGTACAGAAAGGTAGACCCGCTCGAACATTGCCCTCTGCTGGAAGCTGCTGGGACTGCTTAGTCCTTAAGCGCTTGATCAGCTCACAGCTGTTCAAGGTGACAGTTCTACCTGGGTTGTGGCTATACCTTAAATGTAAGATGGAGATCTTTATCCTTTCTATTTAACAACCTAGATATTAAAAATTAGGTTATAATAAAGGGTTTTTATCACATGGTAATGGAAAGTGATTTCTAGCAAGGCACACATACACGCAAGTAAGAACACATGAAACAGATAAATTTGGCTACATCAAAATCAAGAATTTCCGTATGACTGTAAACACCATAAACAAAGTTAAAAGATATCAGGAGAAAATATTTTCAACAAAGGAGCAGTATCTAAAATACATAAAGAACTTCTAAAGAACATATACAAAGAAAATGTAAAGTTAGCTCAGTAGAAACTATTCTAAACATATACGAATAGTAATTCACAGAAAAATATTGCCCGTTGATACACAACAAAAATGCTCAAGTTGGCCAATAATCAGAAAAATGGTTAGTCAAATCCTACAGAGAGCTTTTCTTCATCTCCTAAAATGTAAAATATTTAGAAGGGCTATGGGTGGAGAGAGCTTTTCATGCTCTATTGGTAGGTTTGTAAGTTTTTGTCAGAATTTTGCAGTATGTATTGAAGTGTGAAATGACCACTCAATGGTACTGGTTAAATAAAACTGGATCTTCTATATCATTGGTAGGGAGGAGAGACAGACAGAGACAGAGAGAACAAGAAAGTTTGTTATTATTTGCTTGTTGTGGTGATAGAAATTAAACCAAGGGCTTTGCACACGACAGATAAATATTACCACTGAGTTACCCTACCAGCACAAGATCCAGGAGTTTGTTTTGTTTAGTTTGTCTTTGATACTGGGGCTTGAATTTAGTGCCTGAGCACTATACATTAATTTTTTTTTACTCAAGGCCACTGCTTTTTTTTTTTTTGTCAGTCCTGGTGCTTGAACTCAGGGGCCTGGGCACTGTCCTTGGGCTTTCTCAAGGCTAGCGCTCTACCACTTGAGCTAGTGCACCACTTCCATTTTTTTCTGTGTATGTGTTACTGGGGAATCAAATCCAGGGCTTCATGTAGGCTAGGCAAGCACCCTTCCACAAGGCCATACTTCCTGCCCAACTGTTTTACCACTTTCCACAGAGACCCATTTCCAGCATTTTGTTGGTTAATTGGAGATAAGAGTCTCATAGAGTCTTTTGTCTGGTATGGCTTCAAACCACTAGTTCTCAGTAGTCTCTCAAGTAGCTAGGATTGTAGGTATGAGACACCAACACCTGGATTTTTGTTTCAATGTACTGTATGTAATAACATGGGAATTTCTTCAAGACCTATCCATGAGTGAACAAAAGTCAAACTTCAAAATGACGTACACTGTGAGAACATATTAAAAAAAAACATTGTTCCCTGTTTCCAAACAGATAGCAATGATATCATAAGGCACATTAACTGATGATGAGAGTTGGCTCCAAGACAGAGATGAAGCCCAGAGATGGAGGTCCAAGGGGATCTCACAAGTTTATGTTGGTCCTGGGGCTGGAACTTAATGCCCGGGCACTGTCCCTATGCTTCTTTTGCTCAAGGCTAGCCACTGACACTTGAGAAACAGAGCCACTTCCAGGTTTTTCTGGGTAGTTTATTGGAGATAAGAACCTCACAGGCTTTTTTTTTGCTTGGGCTAGCTTTGAACCATGATCCTCAGATCTCAGCTGCCGAGTAGCTAGAATTACAGGCTTGAGCCACCTGTGCCCAACTCTCAGCCTTGTATACAAAAGTGACTTATTTTTTTTAAATAAAGAGAATGTATTTATAGAATACGTATAATAAAAATTAACAAGAGCTGTTCTTACATTATGAAGAAGAAGACCTTGCTTCATCCTTATTCACTCAACAGGAACGGCCTAGGAGTCACTGCAGTAATGAGGCCTTCGGTGATTGATTGGTCAGGGGCCTGTTAAGTAGAAGGTACTGTGGTTGTCATGGAGATGCTGCTTGAACATAATCCTGTGTATATATCTACACATGCCACTTTCTAACCATTCCCCACTCCATGTCACATCTGTCAGAGTTGGGTCAAGAGTAATAATAGTTATTGAGGTTAGCTGAGGTTTATATGTAATATCTCATTCTTTCTCTTCTTTTCCTCTCTCTACTGCCTCCTCTCTCCCTCAGTTATTCAGACTTGGTGTTATTTAAGTAGCCTATCCAAACTCCAAAGCCCTTACTATTAAATATAGTAAACACATAAGACTGTATATTTATACTTTATATCACAAAGTCATTAAATCTTCGTAGTCATGGTAACTTTGAAACATACAGTTCTTGTCAGATGCTTTTTCTGTCTTTAGAGCCGCCTTACAGTGGGTCATTCTCAGAGAAAAGTCACCACAGGATGCGATGTTACTCAAGTCTCAGTGCAACTAAGAAAAAACCATCCACACTATACAAACGAGAGTTCAGGAATGATCCCCAATCCCAAAGCATCTTCAAATATTTGAAAAATACTCCTGTAGGAACAAATCTAATTGATAACTGCAAAGATTAAAGTCTGACAGTAATGTAAGTCTGGCAAGACCGTTTTATAGGTTAAAGTTGATTCCACCTTCCAAATTCTGGAAACTTCTTTTAGTAATATGAAATCCATTCCAATGATGAAGCTTTCTTTTACTACTGGCCATTCCTTACAGGCATAGAGAATACCACCAAGTGACACCAAAGATCGCCGAGATCATAGAGATGGTACCCTAGCAGGGTTCAGAGTATCGTTTTCAGAAGAGGCTGGCTGTCTCCTGCTATAAGGAAGCAAGTTTTCCAGGGACACTTCTGGAAATCCTTCTGCTTGGCCATGATGGTAGGTTCTCATAACGCTGGGACTTTTTGTCCACCTCGAAACCCTTAACCTTTAAAAAGGACTTCTTACTTAAGAACCCATGTGTCTATGAATAATGCATAGTCCAGCAGGATCTGGGTCTAAAGGCCCAGAACAGGCCCAGAACACTGAAAGCAAATGAGACCCAGGGTATGAAGATAACACAGGAGATTTTATGCAAGGAAAACCTGGGAGAACTCAAAAATCACTCTGCAATTAAGAAGCACATCCAAGCCCCTGGCTATGTCCACAAACCCATCTCCTCTCAGATAATGGAAATTGAAAACACTAGGTTCCCCTACTAGGAAGGGGAAGAGATAAAGCAAGAACTGCAATTCTTAAAAAGGATTAAAGTATTAGTTTTAATGAACAGTGTTTCAGGGCTGCGATTAGGGACATTAAAGTCTTACTAGATTGCAACTCCAAATTCTTAAATTCAGAGGAAACTGGCGCCCAAGCCTTGTGGTCAGGTTAGCAGATGGGGAATGTCTGCCAGGGAAGGAGGTGGCACCAAGTGGCTGGATTTCTTCTGGGATTTCATTCCTCTAGTCAGCTGTACTGAGTAAGTCTGTCTACTGAGGCCAAGAAGATGTGTATCTTCATTTGTTAAATATAAGATAACATCGTGGCATTGTATGGATTAGGGGGAGAAATGCCAGCCAATAATATAGGATGGCCAACTGGCATGAATTCAGCCTAGAGATCTTTGGAGGTAATGGGAAAGTGATGTTGAAAAATGTTGCCTGTCGACCTCTAGAGAACAGGGAGGGGCTTCCTACCACTCTACATTAGAACCTCTAAGCCTAGACATGTCCGTGTAGACGGGAAGCCACGAGGATCACAGAGACGGAGACAATTCTTCTCTTCAGTAAGAATTTAACTGACCCAGGAAGGCCTTGAGATCCCAAGAGTTTTATAACACACACACACACACACACACACACACACACACACACACACACACACATATATACACACACACACTCCTTCTCATCTCTCTTGAGCAGAGTTTTCATACATAAAGGATTTTGGATTTTCATCTTGTCCAGAATCTTTCAGATATTGTCTGGACATAGCACATGTTTGGTCCCTTTATCTTTGTCGCATTAGGAAATGTACACAGACAAAATATGACTCTACTCCTTCACCTGATTGTAATGGTCCTCATTTAGTGACAGAAGCTATTTGGAGCTGTGGCAGGAGGCAAATTAATATGTGAACAGAAAAAAAAGACCCTTTAAAAGGCTGCCCGCACTGCAGAATGGGAAATAGATGAACCTCTTTTCTATTACGGCAGCAATACCACAAGGCAGGATTTGTTTGTAGGATAATAAAATGGCAAATAAGCTAGGCCTAAAAGATGACTCTACTTCACTTAGCGGCCTGAGCAGGGTGGAGGAAAGGCAAGGCTCATGGCTATGTTAGCCTTGGTGGAATCCAGGACAATGGGGTGCTGCTGTGTTTACCCCTGCATCAACAGCTCTATTCATGACTGATCTCACAGAGAGATCACTACTCCAAGTCACGTGGGGCTAGATCCGGAGGAGGTTAGATTGGGTCAACAGGTGGCTTGAGTGTGTGTGTGTGTGTGTGTGTGTGTGTGTGTGTGTGTGTGTGTGTGCGTGTGTGTGAGACAGTGGAGCGGGGGTGTCATAAGCCTTGAATTCAGAGCCTGGAGCTGTCCCTGCTCAAGACTAGTGCTCTGCTACTTTGAGCCAAGCACCACTTCCAGTTTCCTGGTGGTTAATTTAAGATGAGTCTCTTGGGACTTTTCTGCCCAAACTGGCTTGGAACCATGATCCTCAGATCTCAGCCTCCTGGGGTAGCTAGGATCGCAGGGTCTAAGCCACCAGTGCCTGGTTGGCTTGGCTTTTCACCTAGTCATCTTACGACCATTTGTGGTGTTATAGACAGCACAGAGGCGAGGGGAAGAGAATGAACTGGCATCCTGCAACTCAGCTTCCAAGTCTGACTCCTTACGTGGTGTGTGAGCTTTGACAAGCTGATGTATCACTGCAAACCTCAAAAGACCTCATCCATAAAATGGGATGATGCTGTTATCTACCTTATAATAAGTCTAAGAAGTGCATGAGAAAATAGATGAAACAACTGAGCATAGTGGTAGCACTATGCCAAGTCAAGTACTCTGTGAGGGTTAGCTACTATTCTACTGTAATTGACATCCCCTAACAAAACCTCCTTGCCCAAACATAAACATCTTCCCTAAAAGACAAACAAACACAAGCTATCTCCAATGGTATTTATATCATTAGATCAAATAAATGTCCATTTACAGCTATCTTCCTTAAAGTTTTGCATGTATCAGACTCATTCAAAGTGTTTGCTTGGTTTTATTTTGGGTTTTGTGCTGGTACTATGGCTTGGACTTAGGGCCTCTCACTCTAGCTTGGCTTTTTTGCTTAAAGGTAGTGCTCTACCACTTGAGCTATACTTCCACTTTTAACTTTTTGTTGGTTAATGAGAGATAAAGGTCGCCTTTGTCTGCCAGAGCTTCCTATCTTGATCCTCAGATGTCAGTCTCCTGAGTAGTTAGACTTATAGGTGAGAGCCACCAGGGCTTAGCTTCATTCAAAATTTTAAGGAAGGACTCAGTGAATTAATGATGTTTACTGATGATATTTATGAATGAGCTTTAGCTAATCCTGCCTAAAACCATTACCTGACTCATGTTAACTGTAACCCTTCTGTATACCACCTCTATAACAATAATTTGGGTTTTTTGTTTGTTTGTTTATTTGTTTGTTTGCCAATCCTGGGGTTTGAATTCAGGGCTTGGCACTGTCCTTGGGTTTCTTTTGCTCAAGGCTAGCACTCTACTACTTGACCCACAGTACCACTTTTGGCTTTTTCTATGCATGTGGTAACAAGGAATTGAACTCATGGCTTCATGCGTGCTAGACAGGCACTCTACCACAACACTACACTCCCCGTCCAACAGTACACTTTTTAAATAAAAAATAAAGAACCAAATAAAATATACAAATGAAAAAAAAGAAGTACAAAGTCATGATCTAGCTTATATCTGAATGTACCTAGGAGTGGTAAGTTGACCTCTAGAATGGCTAATTTCACCTATTAAAAAAAGTACTTGCTAGGCACGGTGGCTCACACTTGTAATCCTAGCTACTCAGGAGGCTGAGAGCAGAGGATCTCAGTTCAAAGCCAGCCCCAACACTAAAGAGCAGAGACTCTTATCTCCAATTAACCATTAGAAAATTGGAAGTTGACACTGTGGTTCAAGGGGGAGGGTGGTAGTATGGAGCTAAAGAACTCAAGGACAACACCTAGGCTCAGGGGGTAGGACAGTAGCCTTGAGCAAAGAGCTCAGGGATAGCACCCAGGCCCAGAGTTCAAGCTCTATGACTGACAAACAAACAAAAAAAGTTCTTGCCAGACACCAGTGGTTTATGCCTTATCCTACCTACTCAATAGGCCAAGAGCTGAAGATTTGAAGCCAGTCAAGACAGGAAAGTCTATATAAGACTCTCATCTCGAATTAAACATCAAAAAGCCATAAGTAAAGCTGTGCCTCAAGTGGCAGAGTGCCAACCTTGACAGACAGACAGACAGACAGACAGACACACACACACACACACACACACACACACACACACACACACACACTTCTTTATACTTACTCTCTGGCATACAGAAAATCTTAGCAACCATTGTACATGACAGTCCTTCAAAGATTTAAAGGTCATTCTAACCTTACACTTATCCTACTCAACCTCCAACAATTCCCAACCTAAGTATGCCAAGTGCAGGCCTGACTGCAAACCTTTTCCTTAGTTCTAAGCCAGCAAGATGCAATTGAACTCAACACCACGGCAAGTGATAGATCTGCTCTGTCCAATATGGTAGCCTCCTGTTACACACAGCGACTGAGCACCTGAAACGTGGCTAATGTGGCCAACTAAACATAATAACTTAATCTCGATTTACTTACATCTAAATATATCTTGCCACATACACTGGCTACTATATTAGCTAAAACAGTTCTAATCACTTTACATCGCTATATGGTGTTTACTAATTATGTGTCAGTATTTTATTGTATTCTTAAATTATAGTCTATAAAAGTTCTTTGGGTTGTTTTTTTGTTGTTGTTCTGTTTTCATCAGATGTGGCCTCTTAAACTTGCACTTCCAAGTCTTTAAAATCATGAGTCAAGAAAAGTTCTATTCATTATAACCTACCCAACCTTAGGTATTCTGTTGCTGCAAAACAAAATAGATTAAGACACATGGGCCCTTAAAAGTACAAGAGAAAGACAGAAGATACCAGAGCAATGCTATGTGAGAAGGACTCAACCACTGCTGGGTTTAAAGGTGGAAGGAGGTCGAGACCTACCGAATGATAACAGCTTCTAGAAGCTGAAAAGGCAAGAACACAGATATGAACAAAGTCTGCTTGTTAGCACCTTAATTTTAGCTCACTGAGACCCATGTCAGACTTCTGATGCTAAGAAATGGAAGATAATAAATTTGTGTTAAGATAGGAGAGCAGCCTTTCGGCAGGTGAGATGAAGGCAGTATTTCTGAGGGACAGACCCAACAAAGACAGTGGTCATCAGAATAAGGCATGGCCACAGTGAACTGGCAGGTGAGTGGTAGAAAGCAGGCCTGAAACGGGAATGGGCATGGGCACTGCAGAGTCTCGTGTTGTAGAGATTGTAGAGACAGGGTGGTGCTTTTATTCTGAGGCACTGTCAAGACATGACTTGCTCCATACCACATGAGTCACCTCGTAACACCTCCCTCCTGACATTTCCCCAGGTCCTCCCCACACCTGCTGAGTACTGCCAGAGGCATGCTAACCGGTCACATAGCAAGTGAAACAGTAGCAGGTGTCAGAGCTGAGAGAGGGGGAAATAATTCAATCCCCTCTGGAGGGCGAAGATCATTTCATATATTTCCATTTAAAGGGAGAAGTGAAAAGCATGAAATCACATGCCAACAGAGAAAAAGAGTTTAAACAAGAATAACCTTGACAGACACAGGCACTGGCAGCTTCCAGGTCATGCCTCCCAATGCTGAATTCCTGTGAGAAATGGAATATTTACCGGGGAGGACAGAGGTAGAAGGCTTGGAAAAGTGAAAGAACAAAGATGGCTCTCCTCAGGGACTTGGACCCTTAGCCTGGACAAGTCCTGGGGCCTGCATGTGGAGGCTATAAACCAAATGTCAACACCAAAATGATCAGAGTAACAAATGAACTATACAAATACAAATAGCTCTCTCAGTGGTGGCTGTCTTTTCATGGGATTGGATTTTGTTTTCTTCTGGGGAGAGACCTTACCTGGACTCAGGTATGCCAGGTGTCAGGATCTGTATGAGGTAGAAGATGAGGATCAGAGATCATTGCTGTGCTACAGCCTTCATATATAGAGGAAGCTAAATTCTGACTTCATTTTCTTTTGTAAAATTTAGTATTGAAATAAAACTCACATATTATAAATAAGCTTACAGTTTAGTGGTTTCTAGTAAATTCACACTGTATGCAATCATCCCAGCTATCTAATTCAGAAGAGGTTTACTCCAGAAGGAAATCTTGTAGCCACTAAGTAGTCATTTCTCATCTCTCGCCCAGCTCCTGGGAGAATCTAACTATCGTTTCTATGAATTTGCCTCTTGTGGCTCCTTCATATAGATAGAAGCACATGATCCCATCTTTTGTGGTTTTTGATGTCTGATAACACGCCCTTAATATAATGTTTTCAAGGTTTGCTCGTGTTCTACCACATAGCAGGGCTTCATTTGTTTCTATGACTGATTAATATACCAGTGTATGGGTGGCCGTCATCAGTCAATGGATATTTCAATTGTTTTCATTTTATGGCTATTATAAATAGTTGGCAGTTATGAACATCTGTTCGCAAGCTTCGTGTGGATATGTTTTCATTTCTCTTGGGTATATGCTTATGGTTGAAATCACTAGATCAAATGTCGTGTGTGTGTGTGTGTGTGTGTGTATGTGTGTGTGTGTGCATGTGCACACACACGTGCGTGCACGCTGGTACTAGGGCTTGAACTCAGTACTGAGGGCTATCCCTTGGTTATTTTGCTTAAGGCCGGCTCTCTGCCACTTGAGCCATACCTCTACCTTCGGTTTTTATTTTTTGGGGGGGAGGTTAATTGGAAATAAGAGTCTCACAGACTTTCTTGCTGGCTTTGAACTGTGATCTTCAGATCTCAATCTCCTGGATAAGCTAGGATTATAGGTGTGAGCCACTGGTGCTTGACAAACTGTTTAACATTTTTAAGGACCCTCTTTTTGAGGCTCTCTCTCTCTCTCTCTTTTTGTTTAAGGAACCGGTTGCTTTGGAACATCTCCTAATCGGATGCCAGATTTAATCTCAATTTTTTTTGTGTGGGTCATGGGACTTGAACTCTGGGCCTGGGCTCTGTTCTGAGCTCTTTAGCTCAAGGCTACTGCCCTACCCTTTGAACCACAGCCCTACTTCCCCTTTTCTAGTGATTAATTGGAGAAAAGTCTCATGTTCTTTAGTGCCCAGGCTGGCTTTGAACTGAGATCTTTAGCTTTCAGATTCCTGAGTAGCCAGGATTATAGGCGTGAGCCACCGTGCTGGCTTTACTTTCAATTTTTTAATTCACTTCCCCAGGAGATGGATTTACTTATAGGCTTTTATTTCTTGGGCATTTGGCACTTTGTGCCTGGGGCTGGGACTACAGTTATGACAAAGCTGTGTCCTTCTTTTGGCCTTGTTCAGTGTCCAGTGGGAGAGACAGTGAGAGGAAAGCCATCTTGAATATAATGCCAGGGAACTAATAGAGCTTTCTGGAGGCATTATGCCCTGAGCAAGTACCTGAAGGAGGCACTCTCTAAAGATGGAGGAGAGAGGGTGTTAAATGTCAGGCTTCTGAAAACAGCATGTGCAAAAGCTCATTATTCTTTCTTAATTGGTGACATTTAGTTTGAAGAAGGGAAGAACTAACTATGACAATAGACCAGGAATGTGAAGGCCCCAGAGTCTGCCTCTGGAAAGACTAACTTGTTCTATTCACCAGTCTAGTCCTGTTCCTCAGATGTGTGCTCTAAGGCTGTGCTACAATTGATACTTCCAGACTTCTCACCTGCCCACCCATCTGTGTGTTATCTAACTGTAATTTGGGACCAATGTGCCTTTCACCTGACTGGCAGAAAACTCTTCTGTGCCCAGCTAATCCCGCTTGCCCTACCACAAAGGAGTCTTGATCCCTCTGGATCCTGAAGAAAGAAACTTTAATTTCTAATCAATAACATGGTTCCATGGAATCTGGCCTATTTCCAATGAGATATGGCTTTTTTCCACCCAATTTGTAAGTAGAGGGGAGTAGCATGGGATTTCTCACATGTTAATTCTGAGACAAAGGTGTGTGATTCAGAGTTGCACAAAAACCTTGACTCAAGGGATTGTTGTCAAGGGAGTTGGGGACGGCTGTTTCCCCATTCAGCTACTATCTGACTCTTGCCAACTAAGCAGTTGTTTCCATAGAGCCTACAGAAAAGGCCTAAGATCTTTAGAAAGTGAGTTGAGTAGAACCCTTCAACTCTTCCGGCGGGGCAGAAGCTGAGGGAAACACATTACAGGGACCATGGACCAGAGTCAGAGATAGAAGGAACCAGCCGAAGGCCAGGAGAGATTGTTCTAAGCCAGAGGTCAGAAAACTACAGACCACAGGCCATTTCAGCCCACCTGCTATTTTGTATGTCCCAGGAGTTAAGGATAGATGATACATTTTTAATAGTTGAAAAAAAATCAAAGGATAATATTTGATGATATGTGAAAATTATGTCAAATTCAGAAATTTACAATTCATAAAGTTTTAAATTTTTCAATTAATAATTTATAGAATTTATTATGTTCATAATATCCTTAATTTTTCTTTCTTGGCCCTCAAAGCTTAAATTATTTATTATGTGGCCCTTTACAGAAACGCTTTGCCAATCCGCTTCTCTAAACAGTTTCAGGAAACCCACTTAAAGCCAGGCCAGCCCACTATCCTTCCTGGAACAGGAGCATTTCTAGAAAGAGAAGGAAACAGCCTTTCAGGACAGGCTTTCTCCAGTACCCTTCAGATCCCTCCACCACATATCTTGCTATCAACACCATTCAGGAAACGAGAAACAATTGCAGGCACAGAAAAACTGACAGCTCTGACTAGGACAATTTGGGGACAACTAATAGTCCCACAATGTCTCATTTTCTGAACACCTATTATGTACCAAGAACTGTGCTGCACATGCCAAAGACCCATCTCAAATATTTGGTACCTTCTTAAGTTCTCCCTCAGCATCCCAGTCATAGACAAGACAGAAAAAATGTTAGCTTCTTCTCCCTCTCTATTTTTTTCTAACTTCACCCAAGTGGAGAGGGAATATTTACCATAAAACAGAAAAGTTACACGAATTTATAAGGCCCCATCCTGAGCAAATGCTGGTTAAAATCAGAGCTTCTTAACTTTCACATTATTGATACTTGGGGCTGGACAATCTTTTGTCATACGGCTGACTTCTGAGATGTTTAAGCATCCGTGGTCTCTAGAGCTAAAAAGGGGAATGAGATGAGGCAAGACAAGGCCATCTATCACGTCTCTCCAGGATGACTGTGTGGCTGACAGGAAAAGACAAGTCCTATTTATACTATCCTTACCAATACGATTGGTCATGATGAGCTTTTAGTAATTTCTTTCCTTCCTCCTTTTGCCTCTTTCTTATCCTTTCCTTTTCTTCATGCCTTTCCTTCTTATTGGTACTAGGCTGCATATCTGCCTTTCTATACATCGTGTGATAAATATGAGAAATACGAGTTTTAAAGTAAACTGAGACTCACAGCTTAATGAAGCAACACACACACACACACACACACACACACACACACACACACACACACACACATCCTGAAGAGAGCTACATGACAGATGACAGCTAGAATTTTGTTTCAATTACAACTGATACTGGCTGAGGATAACAAAAACCAGACACAAAGTAAATTACCAGGAAATAATATTTCTCTTTCCTGGAAGTCTAGTTATTTGGCCACTTCAGTAGAACTTTACTCCCTTGAATCAAGAAGGCTTTTAGTCTTTTGAGATGTCTTTAAGAGAATACCTGTGGTGAAGGCTTCTCCATCTCATGAGCGGACAGAGTTGTCATTGCCCCGGGACAGAGGTTAGTGAAATCAGCTCATCAGCACATCACAGACAAAGCCTCTACTTCCCACTTTCCAATAAGTTTTGCCCTGGGTTCAGGTCTCAGTTTCTAGTGAAGGTTTAATCTAGTTTCCACTCTGTCTTGCTTCATCTGTAAATTGGCTCACCCATCCCAGGTACTTAAAGAAATGTGTTAATGGCGCTCTGTGGAAAAAGCAGAGACTGCTGCAGATGGAATACTCAATGATCAATTAGGTTAGAGTTGAATTGACCTAGAAATTCAGGGGGAGAATGAAGAGCTTGGCAGGATATGGGACCAGAGCTCACAGAACATTAGAGCGGTCTACTAAACAGGATCATCAACAACAATGACTTTGGGGAGATCCCAGGTGCTGACCAAAGACAGTGGTACAAGGCAACCAGCAAGGATAAAGGTATCAGTCTGGTGACAGAGACTAAAATGGACCAATAGCTCTTTTCCACTGACATACAAGAACAGAAATACAAAGACTCCAATTTCACAATCTCTAAGATTTGGTTTGACTTCTGGAAGTCCAGTCTAACTGAAGTGGGTGTGTTCTGAAACATTTAGACTAACATCATCCATAGGATAAAGCCTGCACCTAGGATATTCCTGCAGAGATAATGTGCAGAAGGATTTGGCATGGTGGTAGTGTTGGCACTGGTGTCAAATGTGGGACCAACCCGAGTTTTCATTAATAAGGGACCAGGTAATCCATAGAATAGACATGCTCAAAAATTATGATGCACAGTGGAGTTTACTAACACAAAAAGATGCTGCTTCCATGTACTTTCATGAGAAAAATAATACCATAAAACAGTATGCAAAAATATGTAGGATTGATGTGAAAATAAAGAAATATATACATAATCAGAGATATATGAATATATAAACATACACCCATATATACTTTTGAAAACTATTGACAGAGAGGCAAGAATATGAATAGAGACAAAGGCAGAGATATCTGAAAAATTTATACCAAAATGTTAGCATTGGTTTATCTGCATAGACAGTCCCCTCAGTGCCAAGTATCTCCCTAGTGGAGCAGAAATTCACAGATATGCAAGGGGAAGTTAGAATGAGACATATGGTAATAGATTAGAGTTACAGATATCAGTAAGAATTCATGTTTATCTTATATAGATACAGATGGTTACATATTGAAATATTTATGGATCTGTGTTTATTCATGAGTTGATATATACACACACATACATATTCTGTTAGCTGAGGAGGGTTGGGAAGAAATGATACTCTCATAGCAAGGAATGCATCTAGCACCCACATCTTTCTTTCCCCTCCCTCCTCCCTTCCTTCCTTCAACCCCTCCTTCCTTCCCTCCTTCTCTTCCTCCCTTTATTTTATTTTCCCTTCATTACTTTCTTCCTTCCTACTTTCCTCCTTTCCTCATTTCTCTCCCCTTTCCCCCTCTCCCTCTTGTCCCTTCCTTCCTTCGTTCCTTCCTTCCTTCCTGCCTTCCTTCCCTCCCTCCTTCCTTCCTTCCTTTCCACTTAGAAAATGGCAAATTGTTAGACTACCACAAGAAATGCACATGATAGGCCCAGAACATCTGTAATGTTAGAAAGTAAAGAAACACAATCACATGCCACTTAATGATAGGGAAACAGTCTGAGAAATGTATTATGAGGCAATTTCAAACATTATAGAGTATGCTTGCATAAACCTAGATGGTACAGATTAGAAATTCAATGCAGCCTTTTAGTATCGTTAAGAGACACAGTAAATATCAGATGTGTGAGGCTGGGTCAGCATGATGTACAGTAAACATTTTTTATAAGTAGAAGGAATGCATTTAAATAATGATAGAAAATGTAGTATAGTGATAACAGTCACCATGATTAAGTGTTATATACCACATATAATTGTATACTCTATGCCTTCATATGACTAGCAGTGCAGTAGGCTTGTTTATATCAGAATCTCCATGAACACATGGGTGATTGTTGTCTATAGCATTACTAGGTAATGGAAGTTTTCAGCTCCATTATAATCTTAGGGACTACTATAATATGTATGTATATATTACATGTATATGACCCACTGCTGATTGCAATGTCATTATGCAGTGCATGATTATAGTCAAAAACCATATTGATGGGAACATATCAAAGAAGTCCGGAACCAATGGCCACAACTGGCAATGGTCAGTCTAGAACAATTTTAGCAGAAAACAGAATTGAATTCACATACAAGTATCCATTTCTCATTTTAAACAAGTAATTGAATACGCTGATAAATGTTGAGGAGAGTGGAGAGATCCATCTCCCACGCAGAAAAATCCCAAATCATTTGTGTACATACATACTCTGCTCCCAAAGAACTTAGACCTCGACTTAGTGCTTAGTGACTACCTTGCAAAGACTACAGCATGAAAGCATGAGAGGCCGTGAGAAAGAATAGCTTTACTGTGTAAAGAATCTACGAACAAGTCAGGTAACCAAGAGCCACAAACACAGTCATGAATCATGTTGCTACCATGTAACCTTGATATGGAGGGATGAAAATGACACATTGCCGCTATGATCTTCCTCCTTCAAATCCATAACCCCTGTCTAATCACAGACACACAGCAGACAAATTCTAGTAGATGAGACTCCTACAAAATGCCAACACAGTACTCCTCGAAAATGCCAAGGACATCAAAAACAGTAGCAAGTTGACAAACTGTCATAGCTAACAGGAGCCTAAGGAGGCACAGATGTACTCAATCAAAAACAATTTTAAATAATAAACTCTGTGTGTGTGTGTGTGTGTGTGTGTGTGTGTGTGTGTGTGTTTGCGTACGCACATGCTCATTTGTACATGGATTCAGCTCCGTCCTCACCCAGATTAGGCACGTCTTCCCCAGCCCAAAACTTTGATATTTTGGTTTTCATTTCTTTCTTTTTAAAAATTCCCGAAGAAGGACCTTTCCTTAAGCAAAAGAATCAAAGTGAAATTCTACCTCAACTTTTAATACAGAAAAGCAATAAAAAGCTTTGAAACTAAAGGCTTTCCTTAAAGGTTTTCCAATATCCTGCATCAAATTCTTACATAGGGTTTAAGGTCAGAGTTCTTGGGCTTTATCCAGAAGATAGAAAGATTTTCCCCAAATATATCAGGTACAGACACAGCCTTGACGGTGGGAAGTTAAAACAAGCATAGGCTACCTTCTTGGACTCCTGCTGTTTTTCAGCAGGAGTCTTTTGTGAGACTGCAAAGTCAACTATTTCGAGCTACATTGCAATGTTTTCATCTATCCCTCATCCAGTCTCAGGACTTGGCCATGTACTGACCCAGAGGAACTTTGCTCTGTCTCCAGACAGAGGTATATAGACTGATCAAATACCAGGCCATACCCTGAGCTTCCTAACTCATTCGATGTGATGGGATCCTTTGCCAGGAGGATATCCTAGATGGCAGGCTGGTTTGGCAAGCAACCTGACAATTCCTCTAGTGCCCACTTCCAAGAAGAGAAGACTCTTGAGAGGTTACACCTCTATGAATCAAGCAGAGAGAGGCAAGTCATGGACTTGTTTTATTTCTTCTTCTTGATTTGGGGATACACACACATTTTATAGGCCCTGATAGCCTAGGAAATATACTACAAAAAATAAATCTCTATAGTCAGAGAAGTCCCTACATTTAAAACTAGGATTTAGATATAAGGTCAGAAATAGCAGCTTTGACAAGTAGAAGTGACAAAAAGTAATGTGTCTCCACCTCCAATTCTTTATCCCTTGTAAAATCTCTACCCCAGGATGTCTGGCAAATACACGACACCTGACTGGAGTCTCCTAAGACTCCAGCCAAGAGCTTAGAAGGTCTTAAACATCTCAAAAGGAAACTACTCATCTCAAATAGGTTTCCACTTCTTAATAAAAGCTGCAGCAATGCAAGTTGCAACACACTAATACAGAAACCTCCAATGGAGCCTAGAAACAAGAGACCAGTGAAGAAGTCTGGCCAGGATTTGTGAAGTCGAATCAGGAGGCTGGTAACACTGGATTTAGTGGAACAAATAACATCCTACCTGTTAAATTCTGCAAGACCATCTGTCTATAACTTAAGATTCATCCTTTTGAGGACCACAATCAGTGAACATGAATTTGTCTGGTTCTCTAATGGTGTCTGAGTTTTCAGCTTCTGATGCAAACAAGAGAGCTGGGTTCTGTCTTATATGTAATGAGCTACTTGGAGGTTCCTGATTAGAGCTTTTGTATCAGGGAATGAACTGTGGAAACACACATTTGCAAAGTCCAAAACCGAATTCAGTTCCTTTATTCATGTTGCAGAGACAGAAGTGGCCATTTATAATAAAATCATCTTCTATGACTTGAAACAGGCTCACCAAAATCTCTTATCTAACTAGAAAAGCCACACTTGCAAGTGCTAGCAATAGTTGCAAATGAGCAGCACTTATAAGTGCTGTCACCCTGTGCACAGAGCAAGTCTCAGTAGTGTCTTCCATGCAATCAAGAGAAGAGCATGTGCATTAAAAGATTTGTATATGATAGAAAAAAAAGATTTGTATATGAATAAATGTAATCTTATCCCCCAGAACAGGCTTTAACAAAGAAGTTATTTGGACTCTTCTCTGAACTCACTTGGCTCTCTAAGGAAAAAGTAATATTAGAATCAGTATTCCCTTCCCCTGCTGGTTTCGGCACTGCTCTTTGGCAAACACACACCACGACACATTTAAAAATATTTGCCAGCTGTAAAATGTCTCCTCCAAGCCTCTCTATAAAAGAATATTAAAATTGAGTCTCTTGCTGTTATGAGTTTCTGGAACAACAGTCCTAAAGGCAACAGCTGCTCTTCCTTGCTGTAACAGAAACTTTCTTGGCATCAGGGAGTTGGTCCTGGAGGGAACCTCCCAAAATCCAACAGCAGAAAACTGCAAGCCCTGACTCCTGTGTGAGGCAGAAGAGCCTCTGACAGGAACCACCCTGCAGGATTGATGAAGCCCTTTATCTGTGAACCAGACAGGAAGGCAGAAAGAAAGAGGGAGGAAAGGGGGCAGAAAGAGAGTAGGAGAGGGAGGAAGAAGAAAGGGAGAGAGAGAATGCCTCAAGGCCCCAGACAATACTCCTATGTATCAATTTAAAATGCAACTGCCCAGGACAGACATACTTCTGGCAGGCCTGGCTTCCCATCTGGAACACTGACAAGGCCCTGGGCCAGATGTCAACATTTTTATATCAAAGATCCACATGGGTTTTAACCTTCAAATGAATGAAGCAGGGATTATTACCTGAACAGACTCCAAAGGGAGCCTCACCTGACAGACCTCTGGATTGCAAAAGAAACAACAGCATCATCCTCAGGAAAGAGCTCAGAGCCAGAAGGTGACTTTTGCAGCTTGAATGGCTCAGATGTGGAAACCAAATCAGAGCATTTGGAGGAGTACAGCACTGGGAGGGGAGGGCACATGCTTTGCAGCTACTCTAAAGGCAAGACTATCATAGCTCATCTTTGGAGTGCACACAGACTTTCCCCTCTGCTACTTGCTTCTGTCATTGCTAGAAATAAACAGGAAGTAAAACAGTTTAATAGGCTACAGAAATAAAATTCAATGCTATTTATGTTTTATATACATTCTATTATTTATTCATCACAATAAACCAATGAGGTGAGTTTTATTAGACCCATTTAATATGTGAATACCTTGAAGACACTAAGGGATAAAGAACTTACTCAAGAGTATGCAGAACTTGAACAGAGATGGGCCTATCCAGCTTATCTTCCCTCTCCACACCTCTTTCTCCTGTCTTCTCAGAGTGGCTGCATCTCAAGTCTTAGTCAAGTGATCCTGCGCTCGCCAAACTTCTAGAAGAAAATAACCACTGCAACATACCTGGAGGTCTCATGCCTGAATGAATATTTTACAGGTATGGCTTGCTAAAAGGAAACGTAATTCCCATGAAGAGAAGACCCTTTGGAACCAGAGCAGACTGGCAAAGACATCTAACCTTTACACACCTAGGGATCTCTGAATACTGAGTGTCATACTTCATTTTGCAGGAGTCAGATGGATCTATTCAGAGATATGGTTAAGAACACTTGGAAGCCTTCTTATGGGTACCAAGACATGTGAAAGGGTATCAATGTATGTGAATTAATGCACCTTCTATTGGGCAAATATCATGTAACCCTTTTACTAATTACAATAAAAAAATAAAAACAGAAAAAAACAATAAAAGCAGGACAACAACTGCCTTTGCTTTCCACTGAAATGATTCTAAAATGATGGCATAGAAATCTAAAGGAACAAAGAGAATGGGAAGGAAGACAACAGAAAACAAAAGGACTGAAAGTGAGTGGAGGAAAGACAACTCACTAGAGGAAGTTAACATCCAGCTCTCAGGAGAGGCATTGCCAATGAGAACCAAGATTCGTGCCCCTAAAAAGGATTAGAATTGGAGGCAGTAGGCATACCTCTGAAGACAAGCAGAGAAATAGCACTGGAAATAGCCCAGTTGCTGGCATCTTCACGAGAAGCATTTGCACCCTGGTCCTGCCCTTACCCCTCCCTTTTCTCCATTCCTCTGCAATCTGATGCCAGCCTTTCTCTACCAATGATGGAACAAGAGTTGTTGGCTCTGAGGAAGCTGAACCAAAGATTTTTCAGACCTCGAGACAACGCAAAGGGTAAGTCATTAAATGGAGATGAGAGGAATTATATGACAGTTTGTATACTGAAAACCTCTTCCTGCACCAGTTCCCAGAAGTCTGGCAGGTTCTTTGGGGGGTGGCAGACAGACCAGAAGATTCATCTGTGATGATATTTTGCGGTTGTTTAACAGAAAGTCACAACCCTGAATTAATTTTTTTCTCAAAAAATTTTAAATTATTCATGCTGGGAATTTGGCTTAGCAGTAGAGTGCTTTCCTAGCTTACACAAAAACCCAAGTTCGATTCCTTAGTACCACATACATAGAAAAAGCTGGAAATGAGGCTGTGGCTCAAGTGATAGAGCATTAGGCTTGAGAAAGCCCAGGAACAGTGCTCAGGCCCTGAGTTCAAGCCCCAGGACTGGCAAAATAATTTTAACTATTCATTTTGAAATCATTTCACTAAGTCCAAAGTTACAAATAATTGTATGTCAAATTCTCATATATTCTTCCCTCATATTTCCCAAACTCAGAAAATTAACATTGTTCCTACACTATTAGTCAATGTATAATCCTTATTCTGACCTCCAGTTTTCTTCCCATGGCCCAGGCCCACACACTCTGCTTATTTGTCATATCTCTCTGAAGCTTCTCCAGCATAGAAATGGATCTTCATGATTTCCTTGTTTTGAATGATTTGATAGCACTATATAAAAGAGTACTTTTCTACAGTTTCCTTTGAAAGTATTCCTTCTGCAGCTAGTGGTAGCTGGTTACCTGGCCCAGCTGGTATAGCCTGGGTAAGGTAGGCCCTCTCTGGCTTCTCCATTCTAATGTTAATTTTGTCACTAATATCTATATTGTGGAAAGCACAGTGTTCTATTTCCTCAACAAATTTTGGCCCATTAATTCATAGATGCTCCTGGCTTTGTAGCAATGACAACTATTTCTGTAAGTCTGGGTTTTAATGTATTAATTAATAAATAAATATTGAAACAGTCATGTTATGAAGGAAAAGACTTGTTTGGAACCCTGGGTTGTGAACTCAGGGCTTTGTGATTGCTGAAATGTTTATCATTGAGCCATACCTCTAACAGTCTTTTTCACCAGCTATTTTTGAAGCTGTTACCTGCTTCCTGCCCAACCTGAGCAATGATTTGCCTATTTTCGGTAACCAAGGAGCATTGGGATCTGAATCACATGCCACCACATCCAGCTTCCCTCAGTGGAGATGAAGTCTGGGTGACTTTTCTGCCTGAGAGCTATGTCCCTCGATCCTTCTATTCTCAGCCTCTTAAGTAGCCAGGAATATATACACAAACCACCAGCAACTGGCAAGAAAAGACTTTTGAACAAGGTAGGAGTTTAGAGTAGGAAAACTAAAAATATAAATAAGCTCCAGAAAGATGAAACAGAATATACAAAAGGAAACAAGGTAATTCAAGAACTATGGAAAGAAAAATGTGCTAGAGCATAGGACATGGCTTTTAAATTAAAAGGCCTACCAAATGTTTACTATAATGCATGGGAAAAACTAAAGCATATCACTGTGAAATTTCAGAGCATTGGGGATAAGGAAAAATACAAAAAAAAAATCTGAAAAGCTTTAAAAAAAAACCTTCAAACACACACACAGGCAATTTTTGCCTGAAGAGTAGAACATTTCTCTCTGCCAAGCCTCAAATCAATAATATTTTTTATAAGACAGTGACTGAAATGTTCAGAATAGGAAGAGACACACATCAATCTAAAGAGGTTTTTCAACAAAATCCTGCCATTTTCTACTCAAAGATAATGTCAAATGGTAATCAGATAATACTCAGATTGGTTTCTCGGTGCTTTTTCTTAATGAAATTGCTTCTTAAATGGTATTATAAATCAGAGGAGACATTTGAGACCCTCTTGCCAGATATCTGAATGAAAGATGCACCAGGAGAGGGTCCATGAGCACCCAGACTTCCTGCTTCCTGTCCCTTGAAGTGATCAGTCTCTGGTCTATACCCAGAGATATCCAACAGAGAAGCCATACAATGGAAACATTTTCTTGGCAATGTAGGCTTCCAGGAAGTGATGATATAAAATATCTAGTAAATATTGTGTAAGGTAAGGATCATACAAAAGTCATCATGATGTATGTAAGGCCCCAGATATATTTCTGCTCCCTCAGTGGCCTAGATAGTCCCTATGATCTCTAAGAGTTAATTTTGCATATCTACACATTTCCAAATGAAGGGAGCTGCTGTGAATTCCCATTATGCCACATAATAAAACAGAATCAGAAAGTGTCAGACTTCCTGGTGGGAAGGCCAAGACTGACTGCCATAGCAAAATCAGCAAGTGTATAAGACCAAAGTTGGAAGAGCTGGAGAGAGGGGGGTGGGTATGATTCTGAGCCTTTGTCCCCCCAAATGCTGCAGGTCACTAGCAGGTGTCAGCAACATAGTAGAAACCTCTGGAAGTCACAACCCCCTGTCCTTGGGAAGGATTTACAGGGCAGCCATGGAACACCATCAAGCAAGTTAGAAAAATGAACCCCCACCACTCCAGGCATATGATGCCAGATTTGGGGAGTGGCTGTGGCCCTTCTCAGGATAGAGTCAGTCTAATTAAAAGAGCACCTACTGGAGCTATTGTCCACTATCTGCTTCCCTCAGTCCTTACAGCTATAAGCACACATCACAAAATTCCCCAATAGATCACAGCCCCGCTCATTTGGCTTAACTCTGTCAGCTGGTGATCTGTGCTAGAAGCAGGTCAGATGGCTTCTTTCCCAAGGCTAACATCCTGATTTAAGACCTGATTCTGACAGCTTCACTGCTGACTAGAAGACACCCAGAATAAAATGGATTTCTCCCTCTTAGGTCTTGAACAGCTGGTCTACTTCAATCCCAACTCACAGACACCAGCAGGGAAGTCTCCTTCTTAGGGAGAGGCTGCCCCAGACCCACTTAGCACAGCTTCTAGAAAAGAAGCCATATGGACTTTCCTCCCCAATTAATCCAATGAGGAAGAGGAAGATGACAGCAGGGGAGAAGGGAAACACAAATGCAACTAGGAGAGGGAAAACAAAAGTATAATAATCTCTAAGAAATAAAACTTTGTATCTCCTCCCCTAGCTTAAAATTCCACTGTGCCTTGAAGTAAAACCAATGGCTTAGAGCCAGCAATGGAGGTTTTGCTTTCCTTAAAGGCTGGAATGTGACCCCTGAGACCAGGAGAGCTGAGCTGTGTTCTGATAGTTTCAGGAGAACTTCAGAGGTGGCAATTAGAACAGTGACACCACCAGAGATGGTTCTAGGAAAATGAGAAACCTAGGAACCCAACCATGAAAGTACTGAGTGTCAAACATGCATTCCATTACCATTCTCATTGTTGCCCTCCTTGGCTATCTAAACACTAGTGGCCATTCTTAATGCTAGTAGTCTGAGGAAGCAAAGGTTACAATTTGAAAACATTCAGCCACACTCATATGATCTCCATGGAAATCCTTTGAATCCCACTCCCAATGTCTTCTGGTGCCATGGAAGTTCACAAGATGGAGCACCATGTGCTACTTCTGCCAGACAACTCCAGCATCTCCTCCTCTCACTAATGTAAGGAGCATCCCCTCTACTAAGGGAATTGAGACTCGGCATTCAAGATGCTCTGCTCCTTCCCACTGTTCCAAAGCGACTGGAATCATTGAAAGGGAGACCAATCTTTTCTAAACCTACTTAATGGGTTTGAAGTTTTCCATCCACTCCCCTCTTTTCCAACCATTCTCCTTGCCCTGTGGCTGATAGAGAGCAGCCTCGAGGCCTATGCCTTCACACGCCCTCATCAGCCATCAGGGATATTTATTCATTTTTGTTTAACCTGAATTCCATTTCACATTGGAGAGTCCCCTGGTACTTTAGCAAATTCTGAGTCACCCAGAGTGAGTCTCAAAGTTAGACTCCCACTGTTGAGAAACGATTTCTTCCTCAGTTCTGATAAACTTCTTCCCATTGGGCTAGGTGTCTAGGATTATTTTTGATTGATTGTACCCACATGGAATTAATTTTAAGTCAAGTTAACATTTCAGCAAAGTGCCTTAGCGTTTTGAAGCCCACTCCACTTAAATAACAATTTGAGTATTTTGTTTTGTTTTGTTTTGTTTTTCATGTGCTCCAGGAGTCTTCCTCTGAGCTTTCCCTATGTTGCCCCACTCACATGAACACTTATGCAGACATGGTGGGCAATAACACCAACACCGAAAGGCAGTTTTTCAAAATGTCTTGCTCAGAGCACGTTTGGGGAATAATTTGCACAGAAATCCCACCTGCTGCTAAACAATAATCAACAGTCCAACCTGTATGCTGACAGAGTGCACTATGAGATTTGATGTCTTCTCTTTGTTTCTGTCATTCTTTGAGCTAAAGGTCTACATCAGTCCTTCAGGTGACTTGTTGAGTCAAAAGGACATTGGAATTGTCTCCTATTAAACTAGAGTGTAAAGCTTTTCTCCTAATGAGAATGCAGGAGGATCTTGTATAGTATTCAATGGATAATGTCTGATAAGTATCTCTGGGTTGCAGAAATGAGCCAATAAAATGAACCAGTCACCACAGGACCAAATCACATGTCAATAGTTAGACCATACAATATTTAAACCATAGGCATGTCTTCTCCCTAAGGATTTTTCTAAAGATGTAAATTAGTTCTTACTAAGTGCAACTCGTTTCTCTGTGACCTACAGATGTGACATGAAGAGCACTGTTCAGATTGAATCTTTACCCGTCAAGGAGAAGAACCAATCAAATATCAACTCTTCCCAATGCCTAAGAACCTTTAGTTATAGACATGAACTATGGAGGTAGACTATCTGTTCAGATCTTAATTCTGCTACTTATTAGCTGTCACAATGGGCAGACCTCCCCTAGGCCTTGGTTTCTACAGCTATAAGATGGAAATAAAAATGTTCCTTAACTGAGTGGGTTATTGTGTGCAGTAAATGAACACAGTGCTAAGTGGTTGGCCCCGTGTGTGGTACCATTAAGTACTCAGTAAATGATTGCTGCTTTATTGTTGTTATTATTATTATACAACTTTGGCAAAATGTAGTAAAAAATCATTTCAATGTGCTATAAGAGTACTTATATTAATTTTGAAATGCAATAGAAAAAAATCACATTACCTGTACTTCATCAAAACCACAATAGTTTCCTTGCAGCCTGAGCATGAACAGGGAGCTTATTTTTATCAACCACATCCTGGGAAGCAGCTGTCCTTAGACATCAGTTACACTTCTTCAGGTCATAGAATCAGTCAGAAATACACAAGCTCTTCATTTTCTTTGGGGCTTTGGGGGTACTGCCTCCTTTTTGACATCTACATTTGAGTATAGACAAGCTTAGCATTTCTACAGAGAAAGAGGGAGCCCATCTGAGCATGACTGATGGGGAGGAAAGAGTCCTCAAGTGTAGGGAGTCTCCTGGGTGTTAGTCCTGGACCCTGGCTAGCTCTCCCTAGGATATCAAGTTCAATCTAATCTAAGTTCCATCAGTGCTGCCAGGTATCTGCAGCTCTTGAAAACAGACCATCAACACAGAAGAGTTTCTGATTGAGGGAAAGGTGTGTGTGTGTGTGTGTGTGTGTGTGTGTGTGTGTGTGTGTGTGTGTGTGTGTATGCACATGTGCATGTGTGGCATTGGCCCACAAGAGTTCCAAAGCATGTAGAAGAAAGCTATCCTAGATCTTGTTCTCAAATAAAGAATCAATTGCAGATCCAGCGTCAACATTGGTTCAAGATATGGTTAGGTTTCTTTCTGTCCTGTCAAGCTAGGGAGAGAGCTGAAGTTAATCCTCGTGCTGGAGGAAGCTCATTGATTGGTTCTGTACAAGATAGACCAATAAGGAGGGTGGGCCTGAAGGTAGGGAGCCTTTTTAGAATACAGACAGATCAGCCTGCACCAGGGAGTACCAGAAGTGAAGAGGAAGAGGAAGGTGGTGTCCGGATAGGTGGGAGAAGAAAGTTCGAAAACACCAAGGCTTTAAACTTGAACAACAAATGGGATTGGAATTCCATGACTAGGAGGGGGGCCCAGTGATGTGGGAATTGAATGGTCAGTGCTTTAATATCTGAATTTGATGGCATCCCCCTGTACAGACCCATCCATAGCATCTGAGATACAGAAAACCATCAGAGCAGGAGTGACTCACATCCATTGTGCATTTGAGACAGTGGGTGTGTGCTCCCAGAAGAAAGATGCACTAGTCAGTCTTCTCCAGAGAAATGAGAGCCACAGAATCTGTAAAGAGAAATTTAAGAAAAGGGCCCATCCAAGCGTGAAGGCTCGTAAGCCCTCAGATTTGGAGATCCATAGAAAATGTGGTAGGTGGTTCAAGTGTGAAGGGTATCTACTGCAGAATTCTCCCTTGCTTGAGGGGAGGGTGAGTTGTCAGTCTTTGTTTGCAACTGATTGGCTGAGGTCCACCCACATTAGGAGCAAATCCACTTTATTCAAAGTCTAATAAGTAGTATATCCATTCAAGGAAAAAGAAAATTTAAAAAAGGAAAGCAACAAACAACTCTTCCCAAAACCCTCAGAATTATATTTGGCCAGTGTCTGAACAACTTGACCCAGTCAAGCTGTCAACTTGACACTATTACAGATAATTATGGAAAATAAGGACATGCCTTCAAGAAGAGAACAGATAGGATTTTAAAATACTACATGCACACTCTGAGTGTCAAGGACTACATAGTACAGGACACACACAGTGTATAGGGCAAGCTGAGATTCTAGCTCTTATCTTTTTCACAGGATTCCCTGACAGCCAAAACTCCCTCTCACTTCTCTCAGCCAGTGGAACAGGGATTAATGACTTAGAAAAAACAACAATACCAACAAGAACAGCACACACACACACACACACACACACACACACACACACACAAGGCAACAACAACAAAACCCCACCAAAACTAAAAAATTCAAGTCCAATTAAAAAGATCTCAGAAACAAGTCAGGCATAAAGAGTGTCCAGAAATTCTACAATTGAATTTTTTTTCATTGACAAATGATCCTGCCATTACTGTAGCTAGGGTGATGTATCTAATTCCTATACTTCCATATCTTTAAATGAAGCCTATAGGAGACTCTTGATAGAAAGGAAGATCGATGGGACTGAAAGGAAGATACTCCACTTCATTCCTGCTCTCTGAATTCAATTTCCCACCAAGTACTTACTTGGTTACTTACCATCGTCTCTTTCACTAATGCTTGAAGCCAATTTTTAGTTACCCAAACCCAAAGAAGAAGGAGAATGGGTTCAGAAACCCTTAACTTAGTAGAGGCCTCTACCTTCTTCTCCAAACAAACCTCTTCCAATCTTGGAATTTCACCTTCTGTTCTCTGACCAGACACATAGCAATGTTCAGAAAGAGAAGAGGTGGAGAAAAGATTGAGAGGTAGAGCAAGTTCACAAAGAAGAAATCCTGCTTTCATATTACAACACCAACAAGTCTTGTTTTCTGTAAACATCAGATTTGATCTGGTTCTTCTAAAAAACACATCTCTTCTGAAAAGTCATCCTATTGGTAGCACAATACATGAATTGTCACATGACAGAGACAACGCTGGAAGGCCAGGGTAAGGAAAAGACAGTATCTTGGAATGTCATGTTGGGCGATTTATTTAATCCTGGTAGCTCAATTTTCTTAGATGTACAATGTGAATAACAAACTACTTTAATGACTTATGAGAAATGAAAGATAGAAGTAAGCAATAGAGTCTTTCCACATTCCAGTTTCTCACCATTCAATGAACATATGCTCTGGTTTTGTTTTTTAATCTCTAAAAAACAGAGAGTGATTAGCACAGGACATGATCTGTGCTGTGATTTCAAGGCCTCCATAGAGAATCATCATCTACTCTCTCCACTGCCATGCCTACATTTCCTTTACCATAGTAAGCACTATGGGTCAAGGCTGCTAACCTGTGAGAGAGCATTGACCTTTTTTCTCCAAGGGGACAGACCTTTCCAGACAAGGTTCTACAGCGATGTTTGGTGAACACTTTGGAGTCACTATGATGGAACTCGGCTTCATGGAAACCATGTTAGATGTGAACATTGTGAGAAAGAATGACATCTAGCGTCTCCCCTCACTTGTCCCTGGCCCTACCTGTCTCCCCTGCTGTTGCTGGGCTGCTGAGCTGTGCACAGCTCTAAAACTGAGCCCTTTACCCCAGTTGCAAGTTACAACTGAATTTTTCAAAGAGGGGTACCGCTCAAGCCACAGTGTCGCCAAAGCAGACCCGGTATCATCTCGGCTACCTGGTCACATCTGATGTCACATTTTACTCCCCACCGAGTTACTCAACTTGAGCTGCAAGATTGGCTCTGATGGTCTTATGTCAGTAACACTTCCCTGGCCCTCCACCTCCATTTACCCCTTTTCACTCCAGCTGAGTGAAACTTGGATTTGAACAGTAACCTTCTAACCAGGACATGTGTTACAAAAACACGTTGAGAGCTCTATTGATAAAAGAACACACACACCTTTTGTTCTTAACATAGAAGATCTGAGACATTGTAATGATTTCAAATTGGCTTATTTTCTGTAGTAAACACTTAACAGACTCAGACACACACACACACACACACATTATCTTAAACATAATTGACAGTATGCAGAAAATACATCTGTGTACTATGTAATGAAACACCTTAATGATACTCTTAGAAATAGTACTTTTTCTCTGACCACTTTTCTTTTCAGTACTTAATGTATGTTATTACCAAATTTTCATCTATTTTCAGAAATATTCTGCAAAATCTATTTTTGTTGTTGGGAAACTAAACCCAAAGAGTAGGGATCCCTCTGTAGGCTGTTAACATGAATTTCTAAGATTTCTTTGCGATTGAAAAACTATGTGGAACTCAGAATACAGAATCATATGATCTTTTTATTGTATTATAAAACAACATAGTTATTCATAATTAATAACCAAGTATAACATTCCAAGCTAAGGACCAAAGTCCTTCATTTTCTTGTTGAAACATTGGAATAGTTTTCTATAATAAAAAATGAAAACAAGAACTGCTTCTCAATAACAGGATGATGTTTGTTTCACTGGAAACAGTGCTGTTTGGCAGTTTTCTCTTTATCCTGCTGAAAGCTCCCTGCTAGTTGTCAGGATTACCTGTTACTCTTGACCTCATGACTGGGAACCGAGTCTAGTTTGTGGACCAAATTTCCTACTGGAACACCAGGTTCTATTCTGCGAATAAAGTTCCATTTAGTCTTGGCAATGCAAAGCTTTCTGGTTCAAAGAGAAGACTCTTATAAGAAAAACAGCATTTTTTCTAGAATTTTGGGTTCAGTAAGATACGTTTTGCCAAGTGTTTTACCCCTTAATTCAGAAAAGGCATGAATATTTCAAAGGAAATTTAATCCATGTATTTCTGATTCATTTACACTTAAGTCATCAGAATCATTTGAGTTTTGAAGCGATGTCATCTCTGTAAGAATACAGACTGAATTTTAACACTATAGAGGCTTAAAGGTGAATGGATGGCAAAGTAAAAAAAATTTGTGGTAATCATAACTTATTTTTAAATTGGAATGACCAGAATACAACTCAAACTAACTGAAACAAAAGCAGAACCTTAAATATAAGTCACTAAGACTGAAGTAGAGGTGGATTGTAAGAGATCAGATTCCAACATACTGACCTGTAGGAACTCAGAGGGAAATTTCCAGCTCAATAAAATTTTTAAATGGAAAAGAGAGCTTATCAGTACATACATATGGGTAGAAACAGAAAAGTGAAGAGAGGTAGGGACTGCTAGGAGAGCCCAAGGTTTCTACTGATTACAACAAAAGAGGGAAACCATTGAGCCTATGTTCCTTTGAGTCTGCCTTACTTCACTTAATATGATTTTTTCTGTCTTTCCATTTCCTTACAAATGGGGCAATGCCTGACATATATTTTTTAAGTAGTGTTTATGAAGGAAGAGTTTATGAAGAAAAGTTGTAGGAGATACGGCTAATAAAGGTTGTTAAAATCAGAACAAAATTAGAAATTGGGTAGGGACTGCTCTAACATATACCAGTTAAAGTCTCCACAGAAACCTTGGGCTCTCCTAGCAGAGATTTACAATAGAACAAAACCTAGATACATAAGGCCATATAGTATGACGCTAAATGAAAGGACCTTCAGGATATAGAAACAAAAGCCATATAATGAGTGATTGTTGTCCTTAATGTACTATGTTATCTCTCATCTCTTTTGCTGTCCTTGGTTATCTCATATTGTTACAGTATTTCACCTGGTCATCTGTTATATTTCATATATGCGTATTTGATTATTTGATGTCGGAGAGGGAAGGGAGGAAAACAAGATGAGGGGCAGGGTGGGAGGGACGGAAATGGAGACCAAGATATGAGAAAGGGTATCAATGTATGTAAAGTAATGCACCTTCTATCTTGTGAATATAATGAAATCCTTCTATTATCTACAATAAAAAATAGATGGAAAAAATATATGTCAGGGGCCGGTAGTTTAGCCTAGTGGTAGAGTGCTTGCTTAGCATGCACAAACACCTGGGTTTGATTCCTCGGGTACCACATACATAGACAAAAAGCCAGAAATGGTGTTGTGGCTCAAGTGGTAGAACTCTAGCCTTGAGAAAGTCCAAGGACAGTGCTTAGGCCCTGAGCTTAAGCACAGGACTGGAGATATATACATGCATGCAAGCATGCATACATACATATATACATACATGCAGACATATACATATATATGTATGTATGTGTACATATATATATATATGTCAGGGCTGAGAGTTTGGCCTAGTGGTACAGTGCTTGCCTAGCATGCACAAAGACCCGGGTTCAATTCCTCAATACCACAAACATAGAAAAAGCTAGAAATGGGGCTGTGTTACAAGTGGTAGAGCTGTAGCCTCAAGAAAGCCTAAGGACAGTGCTCAGGCCCTGAGTTCACACCCCAGGACTGGAAATATGTCAGACTTGGTTCTTTGGCTTGTACCATTTCTTTAAGTGATATCTCGCCAACAAAATCCCAGTCATCATCCAATGTTTAAGAAAAACCAACCTTCATTTTGGAGATTCCTCTAACCTTGGCAGTGGGCAGTGGTGGATAGTGTTGGTATCAGAATCATTGATACCGCAATCAAATTTATTTAAGAAATTTCCAAGGCTGAAATTTCTTCACTTGTCTTCTTGATTCTCTCTCTGTCTCTCTCTGTCTCTGTCTCTGACTCTCTCTCTCTCTCTGTCTGTCTCTCTCTTTCTAAAATCTCTCTCTCTCTCTCTCAATATATATATATATATATATATATATATATATATATATATAACCTAGGTCCTTGTATATACTAAGCATGTATTTTATTATGGAGCTACATATACCCTTGACTTTGTTGCTTTTTTTTGGCCAGTACTGGGGCTTGAACTCAGGGCTTGGGCTTTCTCAAGGCTAGAGCTCTACCGCTTGAGCTACAGCACTACTTCTGTTTTTTTCTATGTATGTGATACCAAGGAATCAAACCTAGGTCTTCATGCATGCTAGGCAAGCATTCTACCACTAGGCCAAACTCCCAGCCCCGACTCTGTTGCTTTTTGATTGTGACTTCAGCTACTACCAACCTAGAAAAATTAACACATACCTTGGGCCTAATGAAAGTGATGCCTTTGGGATTTTTATAGGGACTGAGAAAGAATTTTGATTGCACCATGCAAAATATGAGTTTTACTCTCATGAGCTGAGGGAAGCAAATTTATGTGAACCTATGAATCTCAAAAGAAGATATAAAGTACATGAGGATCAGATACTGTAAGGGTTTCTGGCTTAAAATCTGGGGATTTTGCTGCCAGACATCCATAAACTATGGTACCTACTGAAAAATACATTTATTAGAAGATTTGCCTACAAAAAGACATGAACTATGTTCAGGAGAAATCTAATATACATACAAGTTCCTAGAAATAGTAAGTCTTACAGTAAAGCACACTTATGGTTAGAGCTTATGAAATAAAAAATTCTAATGTATTCTTTTCCTTATAAAATTGCCTATAAAATTGTTTATTTTATGAAAATACAGGCTTGGTTTTAAAATTGTCTACCCACGGGTTTGCTCCTTGTTAGGGTTCTGCTCTATAGTATACTATTTAAGAGATTTCTCTGTTGGGCCACTTGCATCTACAGATACCTTTTAAAATTAAGTTCAAAAGGCAATGATTTCTCCTTAAATCAGATTTCAACGTGTCCTTGTTCTACCTGGCCTTGTCCCCACTGTCATCTGACCACTGATTTCATTATTTAAAATACACCACCAAGGTTATCAGCCCTACTTGCTGACAAACTTAATGATAACCTGTTGGGCTAATGTTACTTGACTTTCTGAGCTTAGAGAGCCACCCTGTTGCTTGTAAGCAGTACCCCTTTGTTCCAGCCATCCTCCTTTGCTCTCATCCTTTCACAGGTTGGTTTTCTTTCAGCTTTTTTCCCCCCACCTCCACAGGTTTCTTTACATTTTAAATAAATGTGATGGTTTCCTGGAGCTCAAACTTCACATCTTTTTCCTCCATATTCCTCTGAACAAGAGTAGCTTCACCAAAAATCAAATGTCACATGTTCTATGAGGCATCTTCATTGTAATAAACCCTCTTCTCTTCCTCCAGTCCCATCTCAGGGGACACTTCCCACATTTGTCCTACTGTTGGGAACTCACCCAAGATTCCTCTTCTCTCAATTCTTATATCAGACAGGGCAGTATTTTTCATAGTTCTTAAAATCCCTGTCTGTTGGTTACCTTTCTCCTGGTCTTTTCCAGTGATGGTGACCTCTTGTTAGATCTTTCTGCTTCCATTCTTATCTTTCCCATTTTTCTTCCCACTATAACCTCAGTGATGTTGATCATGTCTCACTTCTGAGCAGAACAATTCAGTGACTTTAAGTCCTCTGGAGGACATATTCCATATTCCTGACCAGAGCACATATATTGGTCACTATTTGCCATTTTTCTCCTCTCTCTCTCTCTCCCTCTCCCCCTCTCTCTCTCCCTCTCTCTCCCTCCCTCTCTCTCTCTCTCTCTCTCTCTCTCTCTCTCTCTCTCTCTCTCTCTCTCTCTCTCTCTCTCTCTCTTTCTCTCTTTCTTTTCAAACATTCCGTCTGGCTTAGGCCTCTTCACTCGATCACATCTTCTGCCTTCTCTGCCAAGAATGCCTTCACCATTGGTCTTCCTCAAAATCTACCTCTTAGTCTTTACATCTCAGCCATATATTACTTCTTTTTTATTTAGATTTTTTATTGTAAGTAATAGAAGTGTTACATTATAGTCACCAGATAGAAGGTACATTACTTCACAAACATCGATACCCTTTCTCATGGCATGGTCCCCATTTCCCTCCCCTCACTCATCTTGATTTCTCCCCTTCCCTATCCAATTTCAAATAACCAATTAAGCACATATAAAATATATCAGATAACAAGGTGAAATATTGTAACAATATGAGATAACCAAGGACAGCAAAAGAGATGAGAGATAACATAGTACATTAAGGACAACAATCACTCATTATATGATTTTTGTTTCCTTATCCTGGAGGTCCTTACATACTTCTTTAGAAATATTTTCTGATTGAATACTCCTTTACCTTCGTTTTCAATATATCTCTCAAATAAGGATAGTTAATCTCTACCCAGTGGCAATTCAATATCAATAAATGATTAAGCATTGTTTAAGCATTTTTTCACTCATCTTTGACAGTCACATTTGGGCTTATTGTCATGTTTCTCAGTTTTGGCACCATTTTATTTCAGATATATTGTAGAAATCTGTTCTGTGCATTTTTGTAGGCTGCTTTGAGACACCATTGACTTCTACCTACTAGATGTCATTTTACCCCACATTTATTTACAATAGCCCAAGTAATGGCTGATGTCACCAATTATGCACTGAGGAGCAAAACCACGCTAGCAGAGAGCCACTAAACCATCATCAATAACACCCAATCAGAGCTCACAATGACGAAGAAAAGTTCCATCTTTGAGATTCTCCCCAGAAAGGCCAGGTCCAGGCCCAATCTTACAGTTCTGTGGAGAGACCTTTTTTTACCCTTACCTCCCTTCTTTTCCCAATCTGTTCTTTATTGTTGGTAGACTTGGGGTATTATGGCAACCTTTCAGAATCATGGTAGGGTTTGATCATCTCTGTTCATGAGCCCGCTTTGATAACCACTCCCATGTAACATAATATTTTAAACATCCAGAGGGTCATTTCTCTATGGGATTGTACTTTGGTGCAAGCATATACATTCAAATAAATGCATCATTATAACAGAGACTAAGATTTCAAACTTGGGTGGGTGATTCTGAACTTAATATACTACACAAATACTCATCACAATGCTCTGTAATTGGCACCAAATTGCTCTGCAGAAACTACCTTTAAGATAAGGTCTTTATCTCAAGTGCCTATGGTCAGCTGGGTGGGTCTTCTTAGCCAGCAGTGGGGAAAAACATCAGCCCTCCATGCTCACATTCAAGAAAGATTAAAAACCTGAGAAATAAGATCCCATTTAGGTGTATTTTTTCTGTGTGATTACAGTTTCAAGGTATTCTAAGTTGGCCTTTCAGATCTTTCAGAGGAAAGAAATGAACGTTTATTGAGCCTGTGCCATGGGACAGATAGTATGCTTAGGTTCATTTAAGGATGTGAAAACCGTGTTATCATCTCATTTGTACTGATGAGGACACTGAAAATCATCAAGAATGAAATAATTTTCTCCATGTCATAGGGTAAGTGGTAAAAGTGGAAGTTGAATCCACATTGGTTCCACTCCAAAACCCTTGCCTCCATCCTATGCCTATGATGACGTATTTGAACATGATGCTAGGATAGAAGGAGGCTATGTGTTCCCCCGAAGGTGAATGGCTACCATGGTGACCGGCAGTCCTGTTGGGATATCCAGGCTGAGCCATCGAAATTTGGACACGGAGCACAAAGGAGGACAGTGCTTCCTTCTCAAGCACAGTCTCTGACTACCAGGGATGCAGGTACAGAGCAGCTCTCGAATCCCAGTGTCTTTAACAGACCACTGAACCAGCACAGAAACCACCATGTGGCAAATACATGTGGTGCAAAAGGCCAGCTCCACAAAAATCTTACAGTTTTTAATTGACAAGTAATGTCACAACCCTAGTATTTATATCACACCATATTAATATAACTGGGATCTAGAAGAAGGAAGATTGGCAATCCATGGGCAGATTCATGATTCATCCAGAAGATGTATAAGGGCTGTCAAGAGTTCTCAATTCCTTCCCCTAGTGAGTTCTTAAACCTCATCAATTTCTGTCCAACAAAATATTTTTGGGTTATTAATTTAATTCTACAATCCATGAAGTAACATACTTTCTAAAATTCTGACATCTTGGCTGACAAATCTTGGCCATCATTTCTATAATTTAATTAACTAAGTAAAGAAAAAGTGAGTTTATGCAAATGTGGGCTGGCCAGCTGTGACACTCAAAAAAAATGTGAGGAAAAAAAATTGTATAAGCCAGTTGCTGGTGCTCCTGCCTATAATCCTAGCTACTCAGGACACTGAGATCAGAGATCGAGACTCAAAGCCAGCCCAGGCGGGAAAGTCCATGAGACTCTCATCTCCAATTAACCACCAGATAACTGGAAGTGGTGCTGTGATTCAGAGTGGCTGAGCACTAGCCTTGAGCTAAACGCTCAGGGACATCGCCCAAGCCTAGAGTTCGAGACTCTCTCTCTCTCTCTCTCTCTGCAACAAGTGGCAGTGCCCATAGTAAATATCCTGGATGAGGGGAGATGAAAGTGGTCCAGATGTGTTTGTCAGAAGATCCTTATAGCTACTTAGCTTCAGACCACTGCACACTCATTCAAATGTTCCTTATCCTGGTTCCATACACACTAAGTGAGTAAGACTAGAGAAGTGTCATTCTTCATATATCTAATATCTCTTAATTTATATAAAGTCAGATGTTTCTGGGGTAAAAATCTCCAATCCTGGGGCTCAGCCATAAACAACACAGCTGATAGGACTTCGCGGATGATGCTGCTTCGTGTAGTGGCTCTAAACAGGGGCAATGTGATGAGCTTGACTCCTTCCTCACTCTTCTCTCTTCTCACTGCACTGAAATGCACAGGAAGTTTCTAGTGCTCAACTAGACTGGTGGTCAGAGATAAATTTCCTTCACTACTCTTTATGCCATTGTTGCCAAGTTATGGTTTGGTGGAAAACAGGGAAGTCAGTGAAAGCCAGTTTGAAAGGAGCAATAATGGGGGTGTTAAGAGCTAACTCACTGTTACAGGAGCAGACTTGAGCTATGACAAGCCAAATCCAATGGCTAGGCCTGAAATTGGCCTGATAGATATTTTAGCATTGTGCACCAACTCATACTGGAATCTACCCTAATTCATTTCTTCTAGTGCCCTGTGTATACTGTGCAACAAAGAAAATATACAAGTTAGTCTCTTGTTCTGGAGTCTTTGCTTAACAGAGAGAGCTTGTCTTTTGGCATAGGAATAAGGGATCTTTGTCCTTATTCCCTATTCAGCTATCAGGATCTGAGTGTATGCAATTTAAGCATTAGTTGTAATAGGTATTAATAAATAGGGTACATAAACACACACACGTATAAGCATTACTACTGCAGCTTATTGGAATGAAGTAAGTGTGGAGAAGTTGAGTTTCCAGCAGTAAGGGGAGGCTTTGTGCCATCAAGATTTCATTTTTATTGGAATCACATCTCTATTTCAAAACTAAAAATTCTAGAGATGTCCTCAGAAACACATACTTGCTGATCTGATCTTGTCCCTACAAAGATTTGCAGCCCTGAGGCACTGGTTTCTCAAGGCTTGTTGAATTCTTTCCATCTAAAGCTACTCCTTCCACATATACTCCAGATTCCAACCTTTTCGCTCTTCTGAGGATTTCGCTCCAGTAATTCTCTTTCATTTTACATCATTAGTTTTTTTTTCTTTTCAGTCATTACCATGAACATAAAAGCAGCCCTTATTTCTCCTACCTTTAAAGGCTACAAATACTCTTCTGTCTGTACTTCTCCTCTAACTTTAGCCCTTTTTGTCTGCTTTCTTTTGTTTCAAACACTCCAAAAGTATTATGTATAGTAGCCATGTTCTTTCTCTCACTTCAAAACACCAATTAATATTTTTGTTCCCCAAACTAGTCTTAGGGCTAATACCAACACACACACACACACACACACACACACACACACACACACACACACACACACATGCACACACACACCTAAATTAAAATGATTAAATTTTAGTGTTGTGTTAGCTTGGTCTGCCAGCAACACTTTGCACAACTTATCATGACTTCCTCATCAGTTCACTGTTCTCAACTGGCTCCCTGGTGTACTTCCTCTCTTTGTGTCTTTTATGCAGTGTTTCCCTTTTAACTTCCCTTATTGTGCTTTCTTTTCTCCTCAACCCTTTTCTCCTGCTATACTTACTCCCTTGATTTGATCCAGTTCTCTTTGCTATAAATCCTCTGCACTTCTAGATTTTATATTCATATCTGCAGCCCAGACCTTTCTTCTTAACTGTAGATCCAATCATCCAGCTGGCTATAGAACATCTTCACATTGTCATTTAACATGCCAAAACTTCATGCCTGACCCTTAGTGTGCCCCAAGAATATTCTTCTCACTCTCACTTTATCATAATTCTATCTTTCCAGTTGTGTGAGTCTGTAACCTAGAATTCATTACTGACTCCAGTATTTTCTTCACACGCCCCATATACTGTATATCTAGAAACTCTACATTGCAAAACATAACCTTAATTTGGCTGCTCCTTTCTACTTTCATTGCTCTCACACTGTTCTGAACCACCATCATCTCTGTTGGGTGGCTATAATAACCTCCTAACAAACACCTTTGCTTCCTTCTGTGGCCTCTCTAATCTACTTTCAATACAATAATCAGAGTGATACTTTTGTAAAACATGAGAAAATGGTTTAGCATTTGAAACATCTATCAATGATCCATCACATCAACAGAATAATGAAAAAAGTATCTTTACTATAAGTAAAATAAAAGTAAAGTAATTGTAAAATGAAAAGCATCTATAAGAGCAAAGAAATAAAAATAGCACCAAATAAACATCATTCTCAAAGGTGAAGGACTGAAATTTTCTCCTCAACAAGAACAAAGTAAGGATATCCTTGTCATCATTCTTTTCAACATTGTACTGGAGTTCCTAGCAAGGTATCATGACAATAATTAAGAAATACAAAGGTTAAAGATTACAAAAATAAATGTGTAAAATCCATTTATTCACATAATAATGTATGCTGAAATCTTTTAAAGAATCCAAAACAGGTAAATTAAATGAGGTTTCTGAATACAATGTGAACACACAATTTTAAAATTAAATACTTGCAAACACAATAGAAAATTAAGTTAAAATACTGGTTACATTAGTATAAAAACCATCAAATGCCTAATAAAAATTTGACAAAAATTTCTTATCTACTATGATCTATAAAACATTGCTAGAAGGAACTAAAGACCTAAATAAATGGACAAGTGTATATATTAAACAGAAGATGTAACATATTAAGATGTGAATGTTTGCCAAGTTGATCTATAAATTTGATTGATTAGCAATCAAGACCACAGAAAATTTGTCATTTGGCAACTGACAAAGTGGCTTTAAGGTTTGTGAATATGTAGAGAAACCTGTAAAATCAAAACAATGCTGAAGAAGACCAACCAAATTGGAGGACTTCTCTCTACCAGGTTTCAAGATTCAGCATAAGGCTACAGCAATTTGTGTAATATGGCCAGACCACCACAATTGATTCTGGTCCAAGGAAGATCATCTTCATTCATAAAATGACATTTGTCAGACTTTTTGTGTTCTGATAAATATGTTGGGCAAAGCACTCATTTATTATTATTGCTATTTTATATATCATCCTATATCTTTTACTTAGGAAAAGCTCTCAGAGACTTGGAAAGGCTAAATCTAGAAGACTAAAGGCCATGGCTTCCTCAGCTCCGATCAATTTGTCTGAGTGAACTCAAGACACAGAAAAAAAAAACTAGACTGTGGGCAGGTAAAGCAATCTTCTGTCTCTCTAGAATGTGGAGTATAAAGCACAGAAATCAGTCTGTATAGCAGATACTTGACCTGAATAGGTAGAGAGCAAAGCACATGAGGCGGCCAGGTAAAACACCCAAAGCCTTTGAGGAACAAGAAGGTGATCTTCAGAGTCTCTGAGTCCAGATGATTCGGGAGGGGCTCCCTGCCTCTGCAAACACTGAAGTTGGAGGAGCTCTCTGTTCATGGTGAAGGCCACCCCTAGATTAGCGCCTCCAACCCCTGATCCTAGGCTTCCCAAAGTACCTTAGACATTAGTCCAAAGTAATTTGTACAGACACCTGAGAAGAATTCTCAGCAATATGGAATCAAATGTAAATGGTATATGACAAGGGCTGAGAATATGGCCTTTAAACAGCTCCCTGGACTATTATTTGCAAATTAGTTTGGGAAATCATATAGGCTACTATTTCCAGAAATAGACCCTCAGCTCATTTCTAGAGCTTCAATGTGGCTTTTTATAAATTAAGCCAGGATCTGCATTGCAAATACAAGAAGTTATGACGTACTGCACATACATATAACCCCTCCCTCCCCCATTACATGGTATACTGAAGGTATGAGAGTCAACTTCGTTAACCCCTGAGATGTGAGCTCCCTTTTCTGGGAGCATCATCTTGGTCTGCCTGTGCAAAATAAAAAATATTTTTTTTTAAAAAAGAGTAAAGCTCCTTACATGGCAAGCAGCCAATTCTGCATCTACTCCTTGGAGGCCAGAGTCCTACTCCAGGGTCACACTGACTGAGGGCTGGGCCAGCTGGGACTTAGCAAGTTTTATGATTCATAATAACCGTCCAAGTGATGCAGCTGAGATAAAAAGGCTAATCAAATTTCACGCTCCAAGGCATGAGCTGATTATTGCTGGGTGGAGAGGGGATTTATTCCCTGTGGTTCTAACAGGAACGTGGAGCCAAGTACACCCTCTGAGCTTCAAACCCTGCTGACCACTTCCAAAAAGGAGGATCTGTGAGTTAGAAAAGCCAGAAACTCAGCTTCCATAATGTCTCCGACCAAGGACAGAGGGATAGCATCAGAGAAGGGAAGACAAGGGAAACAACTTGCTGAGAAAAAGGACTCCGGACTGTGAGGAATGGAGGCTGGTGAGGAAGGTCAAACCGTGTGTGTCAAAGTTTGGCACAACTTAGAGAACCCTAAAGACCTCTACTTGTCTCTTCTTTTCTAGGAATTAGTCTGTGAAATAGGGGAAAAATAATTCCTGTGTCTGGAGGAAGTTGTGAAGATGATGGTAGGTAACTCTGGATTATGTGGTAGGGTTATTGGTGGCACCCTAAAATATGTAGGCTGTCAAGAGACCATCAGAGTACAGGCTGTTGACTAGGAGATGGAAGCTCTTAAGATCAAAAGAATTCTCAAGCTGTGTGCCTGTCATCTTAGCTACTCAGGAAGCTGATGATCACAGTTCAAAGCCAGCTGGAGCAGGAAAATCCATGAGACTCTTATCTCAACCAACAGAAAACCAGAAGTGGCACCATGGCTCAAAGTGGTAGAGTACTAGCATTGAGTGGAAAAGCTCAGGGACAGTGCCCAGACACTGACTTCAAGATCCATGACTGACAAAAACAAACAAACAAACAAACAACAACAACAAAATCAGTTCTCATACTTTAAAAAGTCTGGCTCTGAATCAGATGCAAACATGTAGACCAACGCCTAAAGAATTTTAAGGGAACTTCTCCAGCTTTACAACTTACATCAACAGTAAGTAGGCTGCCAATACTATGTGATACCTCCAAAACTGGCTTCTAGGTACATATCTGGAATATGGCCATGGAAACTGAGATAGTACTTGGGTGTTGAAAAGTAACCAACCTATGAGAATGAATCATAATTCTATCTTGTCCTTCAAACTTTTACAGCCCAAAGAAGACTCTGAGTTGGAACCAAGACAAGACTAAATTACACCTCCTGGTATACCCCTCACGCCCAGTCTAGGATACTGAGGCTCAAACCAGCACCCTAAAAGTAGACTGACTAGTTCATCTTTCTTCTTCCTAAGTAAACCCTACATATTCTTTGAACTTCTATCAGATCTGCCTCTATCCAAAGTATGTACTAACCACCTTAGGCCATAGAACAGAATTCCTTAAAACTCTTCATTTTTCAAGTGTGAGCCCTGTGCATGGATATAACCTCTATCTTCATTAACTAAATAGATATAAAAGAATATATTTAGAAGAAAGAGATCTCATTTCTGAAGATCGGCCCTGGTTCCACAACTTGATAGCCTTTGGAAAGGTCTTTACTTCACCTTCATCTATCAAATGCAGATAATCATGTAAGGTGAATTTAAAGATTGAAATAATACATGTAAATCATCTAAAAATGTTAGATATTTGTCTATTCCCTATTAATGTTTAGCTCATTTAAGTTTTCATGTGATCTTTTATGTAGCTAAAGTTTATGCTATTTAAAAATATATTGGCTGGGAGTTTGGCCTAGTGGTAGAGTGCTTGCCTAGCATGCATGAAGACCTGGGTTCGATTCCTCGGTGCCACATACATAGAAAAAGCTGAAAGTGGTGCTGAGGCTCAAATGGTAGAGCTCTAGCCTTGAGAAAGTCCAAGCCCTGAGCTTGAGCCCAGGACTGGCACTATATATATATATATATATGTGTGTGTGTGTGTGTGTGTGTGTATGTGTGTGTGTGTGTAATTGAAGTCAGGGACTGGAGGTTCACGCCTGTAATCCTAGCTACTTAGGAGACTGAGATCTGAGGATCACAGTTCAAAGCCAGCCCCGGTACAAAAGTCCATTGAGACTCTTATCTTTAATCACCAGAAAATCAGAAGTGTGCTGTGGTTCAAGTGGTAGAACACGAGCTTTGAGCTGAAGAGCTCAGGGACAGTGCTCAGGCCTAGAGTTCAAGCCCCACAGCTGACTATACATACATATATATGTCATATATATTATAGAGTTAAGTCTTTTGAATTTTTATATTTTTATAGACTAGTGTCATAAATACTTATGAAATATTTGTAACTAAGGACTAAAGTAGCATTTAGAGTAAGGTATTTTCCCCTTGGTATTTCCAAAATAAGGAATGCAAGCTTAAGTCCATGTCCATAGCAAAGGCAGTATTATTTTTCTAATAGTTCTAAAAGTTGAAGGGCAATAGATCATAGATTTCAGTCAGAGATGTAGAACGCAAGACAGTCAGGGTTTTAGAAACTAGTAATGAATTCTATGTAATGGAAGAACAAAAATATAACAAAACCTGAAACATAGTATTGAAATTTCTGTTTCCCAAGAGAAGTAGGAAGACTGTAGGTTTTTCCATAAAATCACTAGAGTAATAGGTCTGCATATGAGAGGCTAGGGCTATGAAAAACTTTTTCATACGATCAGGCCTTCTAATGCTAGACCCAAGTTTTTATTTATTACCTGGTTTGATTATATCAAGTTAAAACAAGCATCCAGCTGAGGTGTACTCTCAAGCAACTACAGACACATATTTTCTCTCAAAGACTGAAGTAGAAAAACAGCTTCAAAGCATACAACCTAATTCGTTTTTTGACTTCTCTAAGAACCGCCATGTTCTCTTCTAGTATCAGTACCCCCCCCCCAAAAAAAGAAGTATTGAGTTTCTAAAACATAGATGTGGAGGAAAGAAGTTGCATGGTATCTTAAAACTCAGTCAAACTGATCATTAAACAACTCCATGTCAGAAAACAAATACATCTATCTTCCATGTATTGATCAACTTCCAATGATCTTTGGGCCATTTCTATTTTGCTCTCAGTGGTACATGCATGATCCTTTTCAGAAGACTTTCAAGTGTTTCAAGGGAAGACATGGCTTCCAAGGCCAAGCCCAGCTCCTCCATGTATGGAGTGGGCCCTCTGATTCACTCCTAGAGCTTCACATTTCTCCACCTTGAATTCTGCTTCTATCAGGCACTGTTTGACTATCAGCCTTGGAAAAGCCTCGTAACTCAGGATGACAATATAGAGACCATTAAGCCTCCATACTTCAGCAAAAGTGCCTCACTGCTGTCTCTGCTCCAGGTTATAAAGATTTCTCACAGCTCACACAGGCCTCTCAGCATGGATTTGACAGGTTGCCCTCAGAAGGCCACTGCCAAGACCAAAGCTATTTTTCACTCAAGCTCTCGGTCTACAGGGGCCTCCAGGTACTACACAGCAATTTTGATGGTGATAACTCTGAAACATTACCTGGGCATGGCCCAATGCTTAGATCTCAAAACTGGTGATCAGATCTAGCTTAGCAACCTTTCAAAGCATACACACATATCCATACACTGAAATATAAATGTCCATTCTCTTTACTTGTGCTTAGAGAAAATCCACAGCCTATACTCTAGGAATTCACTTAGTAGATTTACAATGAACTGGTAAGGCTGTTTTAAGTCAAGACCTTCAAGTGAAATCTAGTAATACTTAAAATTCTGATATGACCCAATACTATTTCTGAAGCTTGATAGGTAAGACGTTTTTCCTGAATTCTATAAAACTTAGGTTGTACTAAAACTAACAATTTGCAGTAGCCCTTCACCAATAACTCTTAGTATCCTATCTCAGTTCCACAACCCAATTCTACTTCTACACATACAAGTAAAAGTTGAAGGATGACGTGGAAGTAAGCTATGTTTCAAAAACAAGTGACTATCAACAGTATGCATATCAAAAGTTGCACGTATGCATTGTGTTTTCCAGAGGACATCTTCCAGCAACTTGCGCCACAGTGCTGGAGTCAAAAGTCTCCTGGATAAGATGGTCTCAAGCCCTACCCCTCTCTGGTGTCTGATGATATAATCTTAGTCATGAAATACAGTGAAAGTAGAACAGTGTACGGTCTTAATTTCATATGCACTGTTATTAATTTTGAATTAGAGCTCTTCTTTCATTATTGTATCAGACCTCTGTCAGTTTAACCTTTTCTTGCCAATGTTCATAAAAATCATCTCTGAGGAAACAACATTTTTTTTCATTGTTGGAAATGTTCTCTGTCCAATAGAAAGCCACATATGGCTTTTGAGCATTTGAAATGTGCCTGGGACCACTGAGGAACAATGTTTCATTGACTTTCATTTTAATTTAGCAACAATTTAATGCCTACTGGGTAGCACAGATTCTAACTGCTCAAGACATGAAATGACTATTCTTGTTTGCCCAGCTTTTCAAAAGTCCAAGGATCATAACTTGGCCTAGACTAACAAGAAGCTGAAGAATTAGAATAAAATGAAGCTCATACACATCAAATCCCTAAAGGCATCCTCTCAGATGAAGCTTTTACAAAAAAAAAAAAAAGATCAGTTGAATTTGTTCCAAGATTCTTGCTCTACTCAGCAGCAAGATAAAAGGCTTCAAAGGGAGTGAAAATGTAAGCAGGGGAGAAAATGTAATGAAAAATTCTTAAGGAAATGTGACTGCCATTGTGTGTACCTTCCCAAAGCTTGGTAGGGCAAAGATGATCAATACTGTAGCCACAAGAGAAAAGGGGACAGATAAACTTAGTATATCCTCATTGAGAAGATTACCTACAAGAATAAGGGATTACAACAGTGTGAACCTGGACAAGGGGACACACCCAGCAAAAACCAGATTTTTTTCCCCTTTGTCAATAAGCTGGGCATAGATAGTTCCACAGCAACCAATTCCCAATTACCACTTTGAGCAATTAGCTGGAATGGTTTTTCACAATTAGCGTGTGTGTGTGTGTGTGTGTGTGTGTGTGTGTGTGTGTGTGTATTTGTATGTGTCAGTCCTGAGACTTGACCGCAGGGCCTGCATGCTATTATTTAGCTTTGAAAATTTCTTATAAAGATAATGTATAGAGATGTTATAGTTACATAAGTCAGGTGTGCTTTAGTTTTTCTGCTCAAGGCTGGCATTCTACCACTTGAGCCACAGTTCCACGTCTAGCTTTTGGTGGTTCACTGATGAGTCTCATAGACTTTTCTGCCTGCTGACTTCAAACCATGATCCTCAGATCTCCACCTCTTGAGCAACTAAGACTACAGGTGTGAGCTGCAAGCACCCAGCCCTGATTATCTTTTGTGAACAGGCATAATCTAGATCTACCAGATAACCCTGAGTCAGGGCTACAGAAAAGCAGCTGGCTTAGAGTATGAAAGGCAGTGCTTATAGCCTAAGACTAGCATATGAGTGCGGGTAGTGGGTATACGTGCAGATCACAAGAAAGAACCAGCTTTAATCATGTCCTGTTCAAGAGCATAAACCATACCTCAAAGGCAAAGCTTTTCCATCCCCTTACCTTTAGGGCCTTCTCTTTGCCCTTTGAGCTCTTTCAGGATATAAAATAGCAGTTCTAGTGTCTGTAAGGAGGTGAGTGAGAGAAAGAATATAATCTTTAAAAGCAGATAGATGTTACCTAGTAAGGAATAATGACTGAGAGTTGATTAACAGCATGGACTAGATAGACCCCAATCACTTAATGAGATTGTGTATTGAGACTTCAAATGACTATTAATTTCCAAACTCTTTGGAGATAGAGATACATTTAAAGAGATAGCTGGCTTGATAGACCAAGATACATTGTATCCATAACCTGATTGGTTGAATGATTATTCAAAACATCATAATAAGACACTAAGTCAGTAAGATAGAATGAGAATAAAAATAATAGAATATACATTTTTCAAAGGGATAGCTGGAGCCAATACTAGTAGCAATAAAACTAAGCTTTTATTATACCATGAACTATGCATATTCCATGAAATATTGACAAAATTTTCATCTGGCTAATAACACATCAAAAAAATTGAAATAGGGGCCAGGAGTTTGGCCTAGTGGTAGAGTGCTTGAATAGCATGCATGAAGACCCAGGTTCGATTCCTCAGTACCACATACATAGAAAAAAGCCAGAAATGGTGCTGAGGCTCAAGTGGTAGAATTCCAACCTTGAAAAAGTCCAAGGACAGTGCTCAGGCCCTGAGCTCAAGCCCATGACTGGCAAAAAAAAAAATTGAAATAGTCTGTGTCTGACCACATGACTCATGGGGCTACTTCAGGATCCCCTAAGGAAGAACTGAATTTATGCTTGAGCCATGCCTTCAAATCTCCTCAAATGTGAACTTCATAAATCTCTCTTATTCATAAAGTGAGCTTGCTTTGAGGGTTTTGTAATAGTAAAGAAGAGCTGACTAATACATAAACACATTTGGAAAAATTAACTAGTAAGAAATCGAAATCTGAAAAAAAATGATTTGCTGAAGAAAAAAAATGAAATAGATTTCAGAGTTCCTTTTCCCTCTCTTCTTTCTCACAAAATATCACGTTGTTCTTTTTTTTTTTTTTGGTTGTTCCTAATGGTTTGGACTCTGGGACTGGGCTCTTCGGCTCAAGGCTACCACCCTACCCTTGAGCCACAGCCCTACTTTGGGTATTCTAGTGGTTAATTGGCGATAAGAGTCTCACAGTGTTTAGTGCCCGGGCTGGCTCTAAACCATGGTCCTCAGATCTCAGCTTCCTAAATAGCTAGGATTACAGGTGTGAGCCACCGCACCTGGCACATTGTTCTTTATAATAAATCAACACCACTGCAGTGCTCTGGCTGTAGTGCTAGAGTGCTAGCCTTGAGAAAGCCCAAGAACAGTACTCAGGCCCTGAGCTGAAGCCCCACGACTAGCAAAAGAATAATGACTCAGATTTATTACTATGGCCATTATTAAAACTATAGAAAATAATGTGTTTAGGATATGAAAAACATAAATATACTTTATATATCAGGAATGGCTTGGAAGTGCTACTTCTGTAAAAACACCATGGCACTCCTCATAAAATAAGAAAATTTAAAAAATTTATTGTTGTATAGTACAACAGTCCCAAAATGTCATTTTTATCCAAAGTAAATAATCATAAAAATTCTTGTTCAAAAAGAAAAAAAGAAATCAACACCACGATAGGTGATAGAACTGTGTTCTTCATTGAGAAATAAGTATATTTGGGCAAGCTTATAGCAAACAAATCACATGATATTAACTCCCTTACATAATCTGTGCACTTGAAGGATGAGTTGTATTAAAATAAAAGCAAAATGGGATCCTCTTGATATATAAAGCCAATCATGTCACATCCAGCAACTGAAAGTACAGCTCAGTGATAGAAGACTTGCCTCTATCACATGTCCTGGGTTTAATCCTCAGCAATGCAACAAATTAATAATAGTAACTTTTACAAAGTATTAGTGGGGAACACATCAATTATTTTGAGGAATTTTACAAAGCTTCAGAAACCAGATAAGGATTGAGAATGGTAGTGCATATTTATAATTACAGCACGAGGGAGGCTGGGATAGGAAGATTATGAAGTCAAGGCCAGTTGGGATTACCTAGTAAATTGTAGAAGAGCCTTTAGAAAGACATCAAATTTTGTCTCAAAAATTATTTTGGTTCCTTTTCAATCCACATTTCAAGAGACAAGGTAAGGGGGGGGTGGTCCGTGGTAGAATGGGCAGGTCATAAAGGCAGAATACCTCCAGCCCACTGTTGGGTTCCAGTCAGACTGCTGTACTAATAAACCCCAGAGATTCTAAGATTATACCAAAAGCATCAGCTGATATAAAGGGCTCTGTAGTTAGAGTGGGCTGCAGGAGCCTATTTATGGCTTTTGTTGGTGGTGATGGTGGTCATCATAGGGCTTGAACTCACAGCCTGGGCGCGATCTCTGAGCCTTTTCACTCAAGACCACCCTACCACTTTGAGCCACAGCTCTTTAAAAGAAGAGTGTCATCAGTTAGTCCTAAAATAACTGCCTGATCTCCAATGACACCCAGCCCTTGACTGACAAAGTCAAGAACATTACAGTTTCTCCTGATAGCCAGGGAAAAGTTTTTCTCACAACAAAAACATAAACTATTCATCTTGAAATTCTCTTCCATGTCTTCAAATGCAGTTTTTTTTTTCCTCCCAGCTCTCCTGAAGTGAAATAACTAAGGAAAGGAAGATGGGGTACAGCTCCCACTAAGGCAGGTGGTCAATGTGGATGTTGATCCATTCCTTTGCTGCAGCCACAGATTCCATCTTTCATCTGTCTTTTAGCCATGTGCCTTTAGAGTATGGCTCTGGCCAGGTCTATAGTGCAGCTGAAACTGAGGGTCAAATGGAAGGTCTAGGAAAAGCCAAAAGATTTGCTACTACTTAGTGAGGCACCCCAAAGAATAATGCTGGTGGAAATGGCTCTGTGTGTATGTAAACCAGCTGTCTCTCTCTCCCTGAGAAGCAGAGCGAGGGGGTCACGCGCACTGCTGCTGCTTCATCTTCCATGGCGGCTATCACTCTAGCTCCTCCAGCATCTCCTTGGAGCTTCCTGATCTTAAGCAGACACGCTGATGATTTTTTTAAAATCCTTTCTGAATCTCAGAACTATTTGTGAATTGCTCTTAGAGATCCAGAATAATTCACAGATGCTTATAGTCAGATATTCCTCCACTGTCTATGGTTTTTAGGGGATTGACAGAAAATCCCCTTCCTTTGTGGACTAAGATTCTTTTTCTCTGTTTCTGGGCAATTCCTGGTTGCTGATGCCCTCTAGATGTCTACCTTCTCTTCCCCACTCCTTCTGCCTTCTCCAGTTTGCCAGGTCTCAGTACCTGATCACTTGCCAGCTACATTGGCACCATAGACTGCTCAGTGGCTGTGTTTTGGGTCTAGAGGAAACAGCCAAATTCCCAGAAGCAAATTCTGTCCTATTGATTTTTCCCCACATGAAGATTTTCATAATCCATGATTAAATCCTTCACCACTATATCTGCCATCTGCTGCTTGAACCTCAATTTCTTTGGGGCCCTTCCACTCAAACACAGAGACTTCTGCATCTATTTGATGTCTTCTTGAACTCATTAATGCACTGCTTTGAGTATCTATTAATTGCCAACGACTTTTTTTTAGCTATCAGGCAGATAGCAATGAGCAAAACAAACCTTCTTTTAATTCATTCTCTTCCAAAATGGTGATTCAAACTATACTTGCTTTAAAAACAATGCTACTACTTATCTGAATAACTATCAAAGTTCTATATCTGCACTAAATATTTTAATATGTCCCATGACAGTATTTTACAGCAAACTCTATTGTTTTCATCTTACAAATGTGAGAATAAAAGAAAGTCCAAAAACCAAGACGGATGGGGGGTGTGGGGGGGAGGGTAATGGGTACCAAGACATGTGAAAGGGTATCAATGTATGTGAATTAATGCACCTTCTATCTGGCAAATATCATGTAACCCTTTTACTAATTACAATAAAAAAAAAGAAAAAAAAGAAAGTCCAACTCATTTATCCAAACTAGAGAAAGGCAAACATAGGATGAATTCAACACCCCTGGTTAGAGTTGCAAAGCAAAGTTAGACCCTTTAACAGTCCTGAGATATGAACAGATGTCTCACACAAAAAGTCTAGCAATGTGCATATCTTTTAGTAGTCCCAGGGGTTATGGATGGTTTCTAAGTGGTTCGAAGTCAGGAGAACAACAATCAGGAGGCACTGATATCTTTGTTAACCAGAGATGCTGGCAGAAGAGATTGATACACATGAAGGGAAATGAAAGGCTGAAAGTTACTGGAGTTGAACCAGGATAAAAAATATTTATATTTTAAATTACACACACATACACTTATTTAAAACTGTAGTGGACAGATTATTCTAATATTGAGGTGAAACTAATAAAATATAAAGTAGGCATTAAACGGACTGACAAGTGTGTAGAAAATATTTTAAAACACTGGCTTCTAGCATCCATGACTTGCAAAGACCTTGTTGCCTTCTAGGAAGTGAAACTTAAGAAACCACAAAAGAGAGGCAGCTCAAGGCAGATGTGCTACAGAGTTTGAAGGTTATAACTTTGGAGTGACTGTCCTTTAAAAAAAAAGACTAATACCAAACTTAGATCCAAGGCTTTGAAAGGGGCCCTGAAGCGTAAACTGTATTAGTTTCACAGCAAAACTGGCTTTGCCTGAGTGGATATCAGACTGAGAGAGTGGACTGCTCAGAACCCACACGGTAACCTGCATCAGAGCTGCAGCTGTGGCAATGGTGATAAGACTGAAAGACTCATTTGCAAAACTTTGCGATCCAGAGAACAGTAATTAGTAATTTGAAGGGTGTGTGTGTGTGTGTGTGTGTGTGTGTGTGTGTGTGTGTGTGTACTGGTGTTTGAACTCAGGGCTTGGGCACTCCCCCTTAGCTTTTTCACTCAAAGCTGGTTCTCTATAATTTCAGCCACTGCTCCACTTCCAGCATGCTTGAGTGGCTAAGTGGAAATGTGTCTCAGACATTCCTGTCCAGGATGGCTTCAGTCTGCAATCCTCAGATCTCAGCTTCTTACATAGCTAGAATTATAGGTGTGAGCCACTAATACCCAGCCTATTTAAAGATATTTGATCAGAAGACACTAGATAATCATAGAAGTAATTGAAAGGGAGACTTTTGGCAATCTGTATCATTGTAGAAGTCATCTAATGTTAGTTTGAGTGAGGGAATTAATTTTATATATTAATATGTCAAGTAAAAAATTACACTGTGAAGCCAGCCACTAGTTGACATCTATAGTACCTATATGCAATGGACATATCTACAATGAGGTAGATAAGGTAGGAGAAAAGGTCCTTTCTCAGCACATAGACACACTCCCCCTTTACCCTCTCCCCTCTACTGTCCCATGAATGGTATGTATGGAAATCTGGTCAAGATTTATGGCACAATTGAAAGCCTCTCTTTGTCCCTAGATGACATTGTGCTTGTAGGTAGTAAGGGGAAGATGAGTGGATATCAGCCCCAGAAGGGCCGAATCAGAGGATGAATCAGAGGATTCATCCTCTCAGCTAGGCAGGCACCCATGTGTGGTGTTTAATCTGCTTGACCACACAAGGCAGTTGCCCACTAGAAGTGTAGTGATTTTTACCAGTATGCCTGTAGGGACTTGGAAATGTGCAATATTTTAAGCCAGAAAATCCACTTCTTAGAATCTACCCTAAAAAGAAGACAAAGATTTATATAGGACAAATCTTGTAGATGCTGTAGTTAGAGTGATAAATTGAAAACAACCTGTATATCCAGTAATAGAAAGGTGATAAATTAACTTGTGATTTAGCCTTACAATAAAATATTGATCATCCATTAAATGAATTTTCAATGGCAAGATGAAATGTTCATGATATGTTTATAAATTAAAAAGCAAGGAAGACCGAAATGTGGTGATATATGCCTGTAATGCCAGAACTGGGGAGGAGGCAGGAGGCTGACAAACTCAAAGCCAACCTAGGATATATAGAGATACCTTGGGGAGAGAGGGAGGGAGAAAGAAAGGAAAGGAGGAAGGAAGGAAAGGAAGAAGGAAGGAAGGAAGGAAGGAAGGAAGGAAGGAAGGAAGGAAGGAAGGAAGGAAGGAGGGAGGTGCATGTATAAATATTGAAAGTAGTAGAATCACAGTTAATTTTAATTTTACTCATTCTTTTACCTATTAAAACACAAGTTTGTTTATAGATGTCATACTGTTACCATTACTGCAAACACATGTTTTGAAATGGTACCAGGACCTGATGGACAAGTGGGAGAAGGGAGTAAGCATTACCTTGACCTCATGGGCATAGATTTGCATTTCACTGCTTTCCAAAGGCCCCGGCTATCTTGGGCATGCTGTGGTTTATTACCTTCTATCTACATGATGGATGGGCATTGAAGAAATGTGATGTTTGCCCCTGACAGCCACTACCTTTCAAAGTGTCTCCATGTGCTTGAGACTGAGGCAAAGCAATCTGGGGTCATTAAAGAGTGTTCATGTAAGGTGAAGTCCATCTGAGCCAGGCTGGGGGAGCTAATTGACTTCAGCTCCTTACTCCCGGATTTATGGGACACTACCACTGAGTAATTAAATTTACTGAGCTATTTCCACAAGATATTAACTTTAAGTAATCCTCACTAAATATAAATTAAGAGCTGGGCTTGGGTTTTGTTTTGCTGTTTTTTTTCATTTTGGAATCTGTAATTAAAGATTATTCAGTTATGATAATGTGCTTAGGAATAGTTTTTGTAGCTGAAGTCTGATAAACATTATGCAGCCTGGATAACAATAATGATTTTCTTATTTGCTTGCTTATTTATTTTATTTATCCTGAACATTCTAAGCAAATTCTGTAGGGTTTGGGTTGAGAGGGGAGATCCATAAAGTTTTTCAACTGATAGAGATGTGCTTTTCTCACTTTCCTATGGCTAGATGTTCTCTCTCTCTCTCTCTCTCTCTCTCTCTCTCTCTCTCTCTCTCTCTCTCTCTCTCTTTCTCTCTCTCTCTCATTTTCTTTGGATTTCTTTTCTTTCATGGTGTCAGTACTGTCTTGAACTCAGGGCCTCTGGCTCTCATTTGGCTTTTCTCCCTCAAGGTGGATGTTCTACCATTTAAGCCATATCTCCATGCGTGGCTTTTTAGTTGTTAATTGCAGATAAGAGTCTCATGGACTTCTCTAAAAGTCCTCAAGCCCTCAACTTGCTAAGTATGTATGGTTATAGGTGTGAGCCACCTGCACCTGGCTTGTGATTAGCTGTTCCCTCAACTGTAACCCAGAACTCTCTCACGCTCATGGAAGATTTTTCTCCCTGAGGTTAATGATGGACTCAAATTTAGGCAGCATGTAAGTAGTGATTCAGAGCCTATGTACATCTAAATACCCTGGACCATGTTGGTACATTGTGGAGGGAGTCACAAAAAAGGATTTTGAGTTTAATCATTATAAATGAGAGCATAAAATGGTCAGAGAAGCCAGGTGCAGTGGCTCACGCTTGTAATTCTAGCTACTCAGGAGGCTGAGATCTGAGAATCGAGGTTCAATGCCAGCCAAGGCACTAAAGAATGTGAGACTTAACTCCAATTGACCACTAAAAAATGGGAAGTGGGGCTCAGGCTCAAAGGGTAGGGCAGTAGCTTGAGCTGAAGAGCTCAGGGACAATGCCCAGACCCAGAGTCCAAGCCCCATGACCACCCCCCCCCAAAAAAAAAGGTCAGAGAGAGAGACTCAGATCTGAGGCTCCAGATCTTCTCCAAGGCATGAAGGAAGAGGACACTTTTGAGATTTCCTTACAGGAAGGCACAGCCTGGCCTGAATGATTCTTTCTAAAACCGTGATTGCCTTGAGCTTCCCTCAGAAAGTTTATGGAGTGCTAGATGCTGATGCAAATCACATCCCTGGCGAGCATGTAATCAGCACTCCTTCTGGCAAGTACTTAGCAGTCACTGGAGCAGAAGGCAAATCCAGATACAAACCAACACCAGCAAATTACAGCTCCCAGCTTCACAAGAGCTAGAGTTCTCTTGATGGTCCAAGCTCTCTCTCTCATGGGATCAGGAAGGATGCACCAGACACAGAGACAGAAGCGGACTTATGAATAAGGCCACACCTGGCTTTGAATTCTTCCTAACTCAGGCAACATTATTTTACTATGCCTCATTTTGTTGTTGTTTTTTTAATTAATCTGCAAAACAAGGTTGTGACTTGTAAAAGGTCCTGTCAGCAAGAAATACCATGTGTACATGCCTAGCACAGATCCTGGAATACATGTAGCATGTGCCCCTACCTCCCCAGCTTCTTCTTGGTACCATTTCAACTCCAGCTACACTTGATGTTTGAGCCCACAATTCCTTAGCTATTGCTGTAGAACAAACTACCCCAAAGCTTAGTGCCTTAAAAAGCATGCATGGATTGTCTCATGATTTTTTTGTGAACCAAGAAAGTGGTAGCAGGCTGGTCAGGTAGTTCTGAACTCAGATTTGCTTGTCATGCTATTTTCAAATACTAGTCAGGGTCGCAGTTCCCTGAGGCTTCACTGGCTGGGAGTTCTGACTTCCAAGCTCATTCTTGCAGACCTGGGTAGAATTTTTCATTATATAGGTCTTCCTACCAGGTTGCTAATTAGATTATATTTGTTTATCACAAAAGCAATGCCCCTCTGTCTCTTATGAAGTCATCTCCCAAGTTAAATATGCCTTTACTTCCATCTTATTCCATTCATTAGAAACAAGGCACTAAGCTCTATCCACTCTTATGAGGAAGGGTCACTGGGGACCATCTTGGAGGTGAAGTTCCCTGGTCCCAACCCCAAAGATTTCAATTGGGCTTCAAGTCCCCCTTGAAATTCCAATGTAATATATATATATATATGTATATATATACATATATATAAATACCTTATACAGTTTCTTCTCTTCTGCTCACCTTGTCAGTTTGATCTGCCTGCCTTTAATTGTCTCATCATCTCCTACTGCTAAATCCTTTCTGGTTATAAGAAGTCAGGCCAGAAGCAGAGGGGAGTAGATCCCAAGGAATCAGGGCCAAAATGCAGAGCTGTAGTAGCAGTAGGGTGAAGACCAGAGTAGCAAACAACAAATAAAAATAAGACCTACTGGAAGGCCTTGGAGTGATGGGAGCTCATAGTGAGGCAAGGAACCAGGCCAAGTCAGAAAGGAGAAAAAGTCAGAAATCAGAAATGCTGAAGGGGCTGGGAAGGAGTGCCAGTGAACCAGAAAGCAGGCACATGACACTGGCAGCAAGGAGAGCCCACACACCAGAGCCAGCTCCTGGCCCAGCGCCAACTGCCTTACTACTGTCATGAGAGCTAATCCCCAAACACCTCCCAAAATGCCAGCCAACCACAGCCCAAAGCGTGAGTGCAGAGGGGAACAGACAGTCCTAGCTTCCTGGCAGTGGAAGCTCCCTAACACAAGCTGCCCCCAACCTCTCTTCCAGTAAGCATTTTCTGGCTCATCAAACAGTTGGCATTGCTCTCCACAATGAAAGTCGCCTACAACAAAAATAAACATAAAATAGCTATGATCTACACATCACAGGGGAATGTGGTGTCTCCATCATCACAGATGGCTTATGCATTTCTGTGTAATGAAACTGAGATTATAATTGTATATATTTCCAACTTGTCTCTCTCTGCTCACTAAAGAGGGGTCTGGCTTCATCTGTCTGATCGATGTCCTCTGGTCTTCTGGTCTTTGGCAGCACAGAATCTAGGAGAAAGAGATGTACTGAAAGACAAAGGCTCAGAGCAAGGGCTGAGCAAAAGCTAATAGGGTTGGTATGTCTAAGAGCAGTGAGAAAGTGTTTACATCATAAAAGAAAAAATGGATAGAAGGGAAAAACCGTTGTAAATAGAGAATTGTTGCTCAATGATTTGAGTCCTGTAAAAACAAATGCTCCAGAGTGCTGGGAATGGTGGTATGAGCCTGTATTCTCAGCAGGAGGCTGAGGCAGGAGGATCATAAATTTGAGACTAGTCTAGACTACATGGTGACTCTGAGGCCACATAGCTAAAAGCATAGTGAGATCCTGTCTCAGTGGGAGGTAGAGAGATACCTAAGAAGAGTATTTTTTAAAGTTGCCTATTTGGAAATTTCTTTCTGGCTCATGGGCTAATTTTTTTCAGGATCCTTTTTGGAATTGGATCATGAATTGGGAGGGGGGAATCTGTTTTAATGAAGCTCCTGAGTATGTACACTATGTAGAACAGGCATGGTGATTGTATAGAAATTCATTAAGTAAATGTTATATGGCCATAAAGTTCCAGAGGCACCTATTCCAAAAGCTGAAATAGAATAGTAATGAGAAACATAAGGACAATGTACCATTATGTGGAATCGAGTGCTCTCTAGCTGATCTTGAGAATAGTTAGGGCTTAGTACTTGCTCTCCCTTATGAATTCCTTATGCCTATGAAATCTGCCACCCTGATCACCAAACCTGGACTTCCAGCATCTGTATTCATTCCTCAAGAATCTGTAGTTCCCAACCCCATTCGAGATCTCGGAAATCACTAAGTCCCATTGACTTTGTCACTATGATGTTTCCCATATCTGTTCTTTCTCCTTGTTCTCACACACCACTGTCTTAGCATAAGACCTTACCATTTGCCAAGCACAGCAGCTTACACCTGTAATCCTAGCTACACAGGAGGCTGAGATCTGAGGATCACAGTTTAAAGCCAGCCTGGGCATTAAAAATCCATGGGACTCTTATCTCCAATTAACCACCAGAAAACCCAAATGTGGCACTGTGGCTCAAGTGGTAGAGCAATAGCCTTGAGCTGAAGAGCTCAGGGACAACTTGCAGGCCAAGGGATAGGGCAGTAGCCTGGAGCTGAGGAACTCAGGGACAATGCACAGGCCCAGAGTTCAAGTCCCAGGATTGCCCAAAAAAAAGACCTTACCACCAACAGTGTAGTAGTGATCCCTCCTGGCCATATCCCCTCCAGCATCTGTTGTCATTCGTTTTCCTGATCCTGGCCATTCTAACTGGAGTGAGGTGGAATCTTAGAGTTGTTTTGATTTGCATTTCTTTTATGACCAGAGATGTTGAGCATTTCTTCATGTGCCTATAGGCCATTTTTGTTTCTTCTTCAGAGAAGACTCTCTTTAAGTCTTTGGCCCATTTTTTAATGGGATGGTTGTTACTTTGGAGGTTAGTTTTGGAGTGATTCAATGTTTTGAGTTGTTGATATATTTTAGATATGAGGCCTTTGTCCGTTGTTTGGTTGGTGAAGATCTTCTCCCACTCTGTAGGCTTCCTGATTAGTTTACTAGCTATGTCCTTTGCCATACAAAAGCTCTGCAGTTTAATGCAGTCCCACTTATCCAGCCTTTCTCTGATTTGTTGTGATTCTTGGTCCTTATTAAGAAAGTTTCGACCTGTGCCAAGGAGGCCTAGTGTATCTCCTATTCCTTCCTGTAAAGTTTTCAGTGTGTCAGCTTTTACCTCCAGGTCTTTGATCCATTTGGAGTTAATTCTAGTGCAAGGTGACAAAGAAGGATCCAGCTTTAGTTTTCTGCAGGTGCTTAACCAGTTCTGCCAGCACAACTTGTTGAAGAGGCTGTCTTTCTTTCATTCTATTTTTTTGGCTCCCTTGTCAAAGATTAGGTGGCCATAGGTCTGTGGTTTAATATCTGGGTCCTCAGTTCTATTCCATTGGTCTTCAGGCCTGTTCCTGTGCCAGTACCAAGCTGTTTTGAGAATTATAGCTCTGTAATAGAGTCTAAAGTTTGGAATTGAAATTCCTCCAGCGCTGTTCTTTCTGCTAAGAAGTGTTTTTGCTATACGGGGTCTTTTATTATTCCATATGAAATTTTGGATTGCCTCTTCTATTTCTTTAAAGAATGACATTGGGATGTTGATGGGTATTGCATTGAATTTGTAGATAGCTCTTGGCAAGATTGTCATTTTCACAATGTTGATTCTTCCAATCCAGGAGCATGGGAGGTTTTTCCATTTCCTTAGTTCTGCTTTAATTTCCTTTTTTAGGGTTTTAAAGTTTTCGTCAAAAAGGTCCTTTACATTCTTAGTTAAGCTAATTCCTAGGTACTTTATTTTCTTTGAGGCTATTGTGAAAGGAGTTTCTTTCCTGATTATTGCCTGGTTCCTCTCACTGTTGGCGTAAAGGAAGGCAGTTGATTTTTGAGGGTTGATTTTATAGCCTGCTACTCTTCCAAAGCTTTGAATCAGCTCAAGGAGCTTGGGAGTAGAGTCTATAGGATTCTTTAAATACAGAATAATGTCATCTGCAAAAAGGGATAGTTTTATTTCCTCTTTCCCTACTTGGATCCCCTTTATGCTTGCTTCTTGCCTTATTGCACTGGCTAGGAATTCTAGTACTATGTTAAAGAGGAGTGGAGAGAGTGGGCATCCTTGTCTCGTTCCTGATTTTAGAGGGAATGGCTTTAGATTTTCACTCGCTCAACCACTATGGAAAGCAGTGTGGCAGTGCCTCAAAAGGCTAAACATAGAACTCTCCTATGACCCAGCAATTCCACTATTTGGCATTTACCCAACCATCCAGAAACAAGGACATACTAAACCCACTAGCACAACAATGTTCATTGCAGCACTATTCACCATAGCAAAGATATGGAACCAACCTAGATGTCCCTCAGTTGATGAGTGGATCAACAAGTTGTGGTATTTGTACACAATGGAATTCTATGCTGCTGTCAGAAAGAATGACATCGCCCCATTTGTTAGGAAATGGAAAGACTTAGAAAAAATCATATTAAGTGAAGTAAGCCAGACTCAAAGGAACTTAGGCTCAATGGTTTCCCTCATTCGTCATAATCAGTAGAAACCTTGGGCTCTACTAGCAGAGATCTGCAATAGAGCAAAATCTTGATACATAAGGCCATATAATGTGAAGCTAATTGAAAGGACCTCCAGGATATTGAAACAAATGCCATATAATGAATGATTGTTGTCCTTAATGTACTATGTTGTCTCTCATCTCCTTTGCTGTCCCTTGGTTATCTCATATTGGTATAGTATCTCACTTTGTTATCTGATATATTGAATTTATTTGTATTTGGATATTTGAAATTTGATAGGGAAGGGGGGAAAACCAAGACGGGTGGGGGGTGTGGGGGGGGGAGGGAAATGGGTACCAAGACATGTGAAAGGGTATCAATGTATGTGAATTAATGCACCTTCTATCTGGCAAATATCATGTAACCCTTTTACTAATTACAATAAAAAGAAAAAAAAGACCTTACCATTTATCTCCTACATTAACACCTACTATCTTCCCTGTTCCAATCCGTCCATATCTAAGCTTTAATTGAAAATCTTCCCTGGTTTCCCACTGCTTATAGGATAAAGTTCAAAAGCATGCAGAATTCTTTCTAACATGGTTCCTGCCTAACCACCGGCTCAGCCATGGTGCCTATTTAGAGTGCCTGAGCTCTGGATAGAATTTACTCCTTGTGCCTTGGCTCTGACTATTCTCTCCTCCCACATGACCATTCCATCATCACCACCTACCCCCTGGCACCCCATTTCTGCCAGAGGGCAGCTCATGTGTTTTTCCAAGGTCAGTTCCGTGACTATTTACCCTAAATACAATGTTATTGTATTTTCTAAATTGTCTCCTTTAGAGAGTTCTATCTCACTATTTACCACCTCACTGCACCTATGATTTGAATATTCATCTCATTCAAAAAGACTGAAAGCTCCTTTAGGGAAGGAACTTAGCTCAACAGCATTAAAGTACAATAATTACAACTTCATTATTATTGTTATGTACCTAATACATGGCAGAGCAACTGTTCTTTCCAGTATATGGCACTATCTTGTGTGTGTGTGTGTGTGTGTGTGTGTGTGTGTGTGTGTGTGTGTGTGATTTTTAGAGCCTTTGTCAACATCTGGCATATCGTATGTAGTCAGTAAATCTAAGTAGAAGTATCCATATATATACTTAGGAGAAAAAAATAAATTTGGGCTTGATTTTACTGTTCTTCTCTGAGAAACCCAGAGCCTATATGTAGATCCTACCTTTAACCTCATTTCCCCAAGGTAGGCTTTGAGAAATAAATAAAGCAAATTAAAATAGCTGTTGAATCCAACTTCGATGATTTATTAAGTTCCATTTTTACCATTTTCTCTTATTTCCAGTGCACTTGAAAGTTTTTTTTTAAAATAAACAAATGAAAACCTTTTGTGTAGCACTGACTCTGGATGGTTCCTCACTGAGAATCTGCCAGTGACTATATGGTAGTTCCCTAACTCCTTCCTGAAGCCCTTCCTTTTCCTAAAGCAACCAGCAAGGTTACTGTGGTGAACACTAGATCAACGGAGACACATTATGTATTTTATCTGGTGAAATTGCTACTCAATATGTGCATTTGCTCTTGGCCTGGTCTGATTTGCCTGGGTGATGTATGCAGCAGTGATTCAGGCCTATGAGTCATCTTGGGAGGCAATTCTTCTTGAGCAGACAGCCCAGGGCATGTGAGATGGTGGCCAGTGACAGGCATCATGACAGCAAGATTTATCTGCCATATGGGGACAGGTTTAGTGATTTTTTTCAGCTCTAGGATAGGACCCAGACTAAGCAGCACAGCTGCTCAAAATCTGCAGCCTGGAGCAAATTTTTTTCTTCCCCTCTGCAAACCTGGAGCCAAATCTCTGGAGCCAGGAAAGCTGAGGCTCAGAGCTCAGCAAAGCATGCACCAGTCCTGGAGGCAGGTGCTTGTAATACTGAACAATGTACAATTAAAGGTGATCAAACGTCAAATATAGCAAAATTCTTCAGGGAGAAAAGCTAGGTGAATATTACTCTTTGTGTTTTAGATGGAAATTAGAGCCCAAAACGGAAAGAAAAATAAGTTCTAGCATCAGATATAGATTCTGTTAGCACATAGATCACTGCCAGTTTGTTGTGCCTTGCACACTAGAACCAGCCTGAGTTTCCTGTCTCAGATAAAATATTATATGGCCTTACAGAAGTGGCATGTGTATACATACACATACATACACAGAGATATGTGTGTGTGTGACCAACATGCTACCTAGAACATACTTAGTGCTCAACAAATAGTAGGTGGATTGTTCTAGAAGAATTTTGTGAGACTGAAATATTCCAGGAGGCACCCAAGAAAGAGAATAAGTCTTGGCTTTATGGATTAGAAACAACAACAAAAATAACATTGGAAAGAGCATAGAAACTATAAATTAAATGAAAAGAGATGAAGAAGAGATCAGAGAAATTAATGAGCAGCTAAAGGGAATGTAGGAAATCACAGAGAGTAAGTTTTGCTTATGTAGATTTCTATCTCTCAGGACTTGCTCCTGGTTTTACAAGACATTAAATTATTTAAGTCAAGTCAAAGTCTCCTGAATATTCAAGAATCTCATTTCATTTTGCTAGTTTGAATGCTTATAGCGATGACATATGCAAACCCCTATCCCTGGCTGAGGCCATAGTGGGGTGAATACTGAACTCGCTATTCAATGCATAAAGGAAGCAGAATATGGAGTAGTTCTAAGAGTTTCTAAAAACAAGCCATTTTCCTAAATCAGGCTTCTTCTATTTTCCCCCCAATCTCTGTAAAAAACATTATAGTTCATTAATTCTGTGGGATTTCATGACTGTGAATATATAATTCTCAGTATTACCCCATATGCTGTGGCGGGCAAATAAGATTAACCTCCATTTCCAGCCACACATCAGTGGCTGGAACCCTCAGACTTTGGGCACAGGCTGAGAGATGTAACTTCAACTCAGATATTTAACATCTGCCTGATTTATGGCCTCCTTGCTTTGTGATGAGAGCTAGTAAAAGCTGTGTGGGAGCATTTTGATGCCACTTGTGTTCATTTTCAGCAGTAAATTGTGATGGTATTGTGGGTACAAATGGATCAGACAGTCAGAATCTATTATGGTACAAGACCAGGAGCATCCTGGGAAAATCACCACATACACAGGATGCAAGAGGATACCCTCAAGTCTCATTTAGGGCCTATTTTTAACTAGACAGAAAATTAAAAGTATGGACATGGAAAGTCCCACAGCTATACTAATTGGGCCACATGATCATCTAACCGTCAGGTTGTATATGGCGTTGACCAGAGTTGACGGGTATGACAATTAGACTCCAAAGCCAATCTGCCATCTGTACTGTGGAATTGTCAGCCTTAATGGTCTGATTTTTATTTTATGTTTGTACTATGACATTTTTCATTCTGGATTTCCATTACCTTCAAAGTTGTTAAATATTGTTATGGTCATTTACATCCCTCCTTCTTTCTCTTCCTCAATGATTTAGTTTATGAATATTCACTTTTAAAAAAATTACAAAGCTTCAGATTCTTTTCGCTGGCACTAGCCATTCACCCAACCAGTCTCTTTGTCAACTGATGGGTAAATTAATGTTTCAAGAGCATGGTTCTGTCTATATCAATGATGGCTCAAAAGCTATCCACACCTATTAAAAACAGCCACACAGATTTGCTGACCAATGTGCTATGTGAGCTTGGTCTCCTGGGGAACTTTCCCAGGTCTCCTAATGGCACTTGACTTTTGCTTCTGTATTTTCTCATTTGATATAAAACTCTCTGCCTGCAGAGATGGTGCTGAAATATAATAGGCAATCTTTAAATATTTGCTGAATGACTAAATGAACGGACATTCTTTTACATACTGCCTGAAAATATGAACGAGAAAAAAAATCCTCTGGAAAGTAATTTGCCAGTATCAATATTCATTAAAATATTCATAATCTTTGACCTTAAAAATAATATTTCTGAGAACATATTCTAAGGCAATCTTTCAGTTGGGAAATGATGTTTAGGATATATTGCCTATAATAACGAAATGTCAGATGGGCTTACAGCAATAATAAGAGAATGATTAAGTAAATTAAGGTAAACTCACTCAAATGAAAACTACAAAGTCAGTAAGAGATTGGCTAGTGACATGGAACATTATTACAGTCTGTTCTTTTTAAGTACTGAAAATTAAAAACTATATTTTATCTACTCTTCTAGCAAAGATTTTTTTGGGGGGGTTGTGTGTTTGTTTTTAGTCCTGGCTTGAACTCAGGGCCTGAGCATTATCCCTGGGCTTTCTCAAGGCTAGAGCTCTACCACTTGAGCCACAGCACCACTTTTTTTATATATGTAGTACTGAGGAATTGAACCTGGGTCTTCATGCATGCTAGGCAAGCACTCTACCACTAGGCCAAACTCCTGGCCCCAAGATGGGCTTTTTTTGATTTTTTGTGTTTATTTTTTTAACAATACAAGTAAAAATAGTGGAATTATGGGAACATTCCCTTTTATGTGAGTTTTTGTTAGTGTTACAATAGAAAGTCACCTTCCTAATGGGCACTGCAATGATTCTGGTCCTACAAAATAAAACCCAGAGCAGCCTAGCATCCCACACACCAAACCATCCTCTCTAAACCAATACCACAGGCTCATTTTTTTCTACTGCTGTTTGTCATATAAACAACAAAAAAAAAGCACACCTGTGAGAAGGAATGGGTGGAAGGTAAATGGGGAAAAGTGAAGAAAGGGGTGACATTGTTTAAAGAGAAATATACTCACTACCTAACTTCTAAAATGGTAACCCTCGTCCAACACCTTAATAAATAACAATAAAAAAATTTAAGTGCAGAAATCAAAACTGTGTAGCCCAGTAATTTCCCATGATACGAAGTCCTGAGTGACTACATTCAGAATGCCTTGTAATCTATGCCTTTCGCACAGACAAAGGAAACTAGCATCTTGTCTTGAAAGCTTTCCATTGGTTTCTTCACCATTTTGTCACATAAATATCTCAGTTACAATTTGTTTTGACCTAAGGTAGTTAGCACTAATGTAACACTGGGTATGTGTGTGTGAGAGAAAGAATGATTTTGGTGAACCTAGGGCCTTGTCGATGCTAAACAAGCACTCTATCACAGAGCTATACAACACCCCAGAATCACAGAGTTTAAATTTATACTCCTAATTCAACATTATACTGTTTAAATGCACCCATGTTGTTTTGTGGGATAGTGTTCTTTACTGTCTAGAATTCCATCACATGTATATTTGTATATATACATACATAGCATTTATTTATCCTTTCTACTATTGGAGTATATTGGTTAGATTCTTTCCAATATGAAGTCATTATGGCAGCCACAAAAGAATATTGCTACACAATGAAGTCTTGTGGGAGGGGAGAGGGGAGGGGAGGAGAGGAGAGAATAGGAGAGGGGAGAAGAAAAGAGCATTTCCAACTAGAAATGTAGTATACATGGATTTATATATTTAGCCAGGTTCTTTGAAATCTATTGAAATAGGCTCACACTATAGGAACCGGTCGTGACCGCATACATGGGAGCAATGAGATACCATGATGCTTTTTATCAGTTGTACACTAAGCCTTGAGGGAATGTAGGAGCCTAGATTGGACATTCTTTTAGTGGAATAACTCAATAACCATTAACACTGACTCACAGCCTCTCTTTCTTCTTGTCACCTCTTCATGGCCATCTCTATTCTAGGGAATAATATATCCATGGTTATTATATATTTTTACAGTCTTCCATATGATGATATGTGTTCTGCCTCTTTTCAGTTTGTTGTCCCAGTTTTGTTTCTCCTACAAATGAATCAATCCTCTCCTCATTCCATTTCAAAGTTTTGAGCAAGTTTCATGCTGTGTGACATCACAGATTTCCTACTGTTGTCCAGTATATAAATTTTCTGTTCCACATATTAAACATCTTCTCCTGATAGGTGCCACTATATGGAATTTGACAATGACTCTATCACCAGAAGTCAGTGTGTAAGAAACTTTCAGTATGAGGATGGGGTCATTAAAGGCTGCTCAAAACTTAGCCTATTTATCTGGACCAATTAGAAAGCCAAAGCCATGTGTCAACTACCTGAGCAGTCTTTTCATATCTTTGGGGTCATAATAAATCATTTCTTAAATAGCCTATTATTTTAAAGAAGTTCATTCTCTCCATTTTCCAAAAGAAGAGAACTGTAGACATTCGATTCCATTTCTGCTTGAATGTAGAGGAATGTAGAAGAAGAGCCAGGTGCACTCACGCGCCTGACAAGCGGCTAAGGGGCCTTCCACTGGGGTGTCAGATTTAGCAAAATGGCAACCCTCCCTAAAGAAAGACATCTCACTTTTCTTCAAATAAAAGCCTTATGTTTCTAGGACAGTTCAGAAGAAAACTAGCGCCCAAAGGGCTGTCCTTGCTTCTTGTTCAGTCCAGGTGTCTTAGAGGTCAGAATTCAGAGGAACTATAGGGATCTGAAGCTGTTGCATGCCTTGCTCAAGACAACTTTCTCAGCAAATGTCATTTAACCTTCACATCTCAGTGAATACTTGCCTTGCTCAGCAGGGTCCTAAACAATGCCTTTATGGCCTCCTTGGCCTCTGGAGAAGCATAACTGCTTCAGCCTCATCTCCCCAGCAAGGGCCACTTGAGTTGGGTTCCAAGAGGCCACTGCAATCAAACTGGCTCACAGAACGAGCGTACTTATTCTCGGTGGTGTATCTGGAAATTGGCCCTCTCTGGCTTTTAACAGGACATTTCTCCAGCAGGTTCATGATTACCAAAGACAATCAGGCCAGTTGGAAACCTGGAATATTTGTACCCTTCACTCTATTTGGGCCTTAAGCACCAAAAACATTAAGTCAGTGCACTAGAAGGCCCATCCTCCCTTAGAGAAAATGCTTAATAACTGGAAGGCACTTTGTGTGTGTTCTTGTTAATTTAAAAACATTCCCTAGTCAATATTCTTAGCAATGAACATGATTATTTATGCTTAGTGAAGAGCTCAGTAAATGACAGCAGTTCTTTCTTCTACCACCTTTGGTCTCCCTTCAGGAATAAATAGTAGCACTCAATTATTCACAATACCTATCAGCTGCCAGTGTAATTTAAAATAATATACATACTCTGGTTTCTCTTCAGCTTCTATACATCTTTTGTCTTTTTAAAATAGTATACAGCCAAGGAACTTGAATGTATGGCTGGGGTTGGGATTAATATGGAGAACTATGAAAAGAGGTGACACTGATCAAGATGTACTGTACGGTCAGACACGGTGGCTCATGCCTGTAATCCTAGCTACTCAGGAGGCTGAGATCTAAAGACTGTGGTTCAAAGCCAGCCCAGGCACGAAAGAACGAGAAAAATCACTAGAAAAATGGGAAATAGGGCTGTGGCTCAGGGGTAAGGCGGTAGTCTAGAGCTGAAGAGTGCAGGGGGAGTGCCCAGGCCCAGAGTTCAAGCTCCATGACCCCCCCCCAAATAGATATACTGTACTTATAAATTGGCTTTAGCTCCTTGCACAACTAGTTGATGAAAAACATAATTTAAGAAGTAAAAGTATGCATTAACTGCTGTCTTTTTGTTTCATCAACATTTAGTTGACTACCTTCTACCACTGGAAGTCAAAAAATTTACTGTTCTTATTGTTCTTTTGTTTCTTATCTTCTGCTTTTTTATTTTTCATAATTGGGAATAGCGATACTTAAACACTATTTTTCATAAACATAATTAAGTCTTCCACATTCTCTTTGTAGGCTCAATCTAAGCACTAATAAGCCAATAAATATCTTTTAAATCATAACCACGATGTAAATAATGTTCATCACACAGCCAAATGTTATTTCCTTTTTTTGTCTTTCATTTTCTACAAGTAAAATGCTGTATTACTTTGGAATTTACAGAGAAGAATTTTGTTAATATCTTGTTCAAATATATTGTCTATCTTCAGACTCAAGCCATTTTTCCAGTCATGTTACCACATAGTGAAGTTTCTCTGTGACCTGTGTCTTTGTTCTACTTGGTTACAGCAAAGATTGTCAGTTGCCCATTTTTTCCCCTTGCTCAACAATTAATAAACGGCTAAAGTTTATTTTTTTAAAAAAATCAAATAAAAATTAAGATTTTCATTCATTATTCTCTATCTTTCAGTGATAATCTCTATTTTTACCCAGAAAACTTTAAAATGCTCTCACTTCTTCTCCTGAGGAGCAATTGTTCTCCAGGCCTGCAATAGCCTTGCCATGCTGGAACATGTCCTCACCACATTATTGGGTTATAATCACTCTTTTCCTTCTTTTCTTCTTTCTTTTCTGCCTGTCACCCCTTTTCTCTGCCTTCTTTTTAGTGTACTGGTACTAGAACTTGAATTTATATTCTTGCTTGGCTTTTTCTGCTCAAGGCTGGTGTCTGTCACTTGAGCCATTACTCTTTCTGGTTTTCTGGAGGTAGATTGGAGATGAGTCTCATGGACCTTGATGCCTAGACTGGCTTTGAACCTCAATCTTCAAATATGAGCTTCCTGAGTAGCTAGGATTACAGATCTGAACTACCTGTGCCTGGCTCTCTGTTTATTTATTTTGAAAGATAGTGAAGGGTGATTTATTAGCAAAGCCTAAGCACATTGCTTGGAATGAAGCAGGCAAGCTGGACAAGGCCAACTACTCAATAGGGACAATACACTGCAGAGGGTGTGCAGGTGGTTGGATGAGAGCCATATGCCTGAGAGCTCTTGGGGACTAGGGTTTTGTCCAACAGCAACAAATCTTTTCTTAATCATCACTTTCTTTCATCTTATTTTTGCTAAAAATCACTTCCTTATTTTCTCAAGCATACATTCCCAGTCCCTGGATATCCAAAAAGGTATTTTATTCTCCCATTTGATCGATAATTCATTAGGATACAGAATTCTAGCTCAAATTACATCAAGGTCAAAATTATTTCCTTTAAACTGCATCATACTGCTAGGGAACAGCATCACTGATGCCTGCTGACTTTTGTTACAATGCAGGCTATTTGACTTCTTCGTTTGTTCCACTCTGATAATTTTGAGGATCTTGTCTTTATTTATTCTCATCTGAGTTTGATGAAATTATTCTTCTGTATGGATTTTTCATACTTCTCAGCATTTGATGGATCCTGAAAACTTGTGTCTTTTATCAGCCTAACGCTTCAAATTTATATCTGTAGCCTATATCCTGGAACCCATACTTGGCATATTTTGAATCCTTGAGGGAACTCTATCCTTTGCTTTTCTCATATTTCATAATAGCTCTTCCACAGGAGCTGTAAGTCACATAGATTATATAGTAGCACGGTAAATGGCCATATTAGAAGACCATAAGAGAAAAGTCCTGCCATAGGAGTTCATTGTCCATAGAACTCCCAGAAATAACTAGGGCTACTTTGAAAGAGAGTAGAAAAGAAGGATTTAACTTCTAAATTTAGGCAACAGCACAGTAACGTTATGCCTTAAAGTGATTTAGGAGGCAGATATTAGGAGGATTGAGATTCAAGGCCGAACTGTGCAAAACGTTTGCAAGGTCCCATTTCAGCCAGTAAAAGCTGAGTATAATGGTGTATATCTGTGGTTTCAGTGAGGAAACCCACACTCTAAGCCAACCTAAACAAAAATGTGAGATCTTATTTGAAAACGCCAAAAGGGCTGGAGTTGTAGTCCTAGTGGTAGAGCAGCTGTCTGGAGATTTCAAGGCCCTGGGTTTCAAACCCCAGAACCAATAAAAGAATATTTTAACAAGAAAGTATAAGCTTATATTGCATCTAGCATTGCTCCTTCAAAGTTTGCTTCTACAGAGTGTTAGTAAAGCACATGTAGAAATCAAACCCATTGCCTTGGCATTTAAAAAATGTTATTATCATCTTTAAGTAGCTGTACAAAGGAGTTGCCATTCAACAAAATAGGTTATGAGTTCAGTTCATCTCTTTTAAAGTTCCTGAAACAATCATCATTTGAAAACTACCACAGCAATTCTGTTCCAAGAATAACAACTGGTTTTATTATTAGGAGATGTAAGCTCATCACATAGTTTCAGGATATCTCTTTCCCCACACCCCCCAAAAATATATTTTAAATGATGACCTTAAAGTAGGAAATTTTGGTAGACACCAGTTTAGTTGAACTATCAAAGTTAGCATCAGCAGGAAAAATAAATGCATACCATGTATCTCCTGATACCATGCACTAAAGCAACACACAAGACAACTACCAGAAAGTTCTACTCCAAAATTATAACCTGTCATTATGCGAAGCCATTGCATAAACCACAAATTCTATAAAATAACTGGCCAACACTCTTCAAAAATGTTAATGTCACAGAAGATAAAGCAATTGCTTCAGATTAAGAAGTTGAGAGAGACACGGATATTAAATACAACCTGTGCCCCAGGAGTTAAAGAGAAAAAAATACATGTTTTCAAAAATAGAGAAAATGATACTATATTCATAATAATTTATTACAATAATTTCAAAAAGGTAAAGAAAAGAGAATGACCAAATAATTATAAAACCTTGTTTGAGGAATATGTGTTAAGCATATACCAGAAACATTTGTAAGGTCAGATACAGTAGTGCACATATATAATTACAGCTATGTAGGAGGTTTAGATAGAAAGGCACATAGTCAGACCTGGGCACAAAGTGAAATCTTCTCTGAAAAATAACTAAAGCAGAAGGGGCTATGGTCATGGCCAGCAAACACAAAACCCTGAATTCAAATCCTCCAAAAAAGGATGAAGACTCTGATGTGAAAGAAGACTCCAATGAATGGAGCTCAGAAGAAGAGTATTAAAACATGCTGTCCTTGCAGATCACATTACAGATTTTAGTCTGTACCCAGAAACAATGAAAGCCACCAAAATGCTGTGGCAGGTAAATGACAATTCTGAAAAGGTATCTCTGATTACAGGACAACGAAGAACCAGAGAAATGAATTATAAGAAAGGTGAGTAGACCTGTTAGATAGAAAAGCAAATAGTTCACAGTAACATAAAAGAGTGGTGGTGGTGAACAGGTAGAATGGATGGATTTGAGAGCCAGATTGGGAATGGGAAAGAATGACAAGGAGAGAGGATTGGAGGAATCAAAAGCGTTCCTAGGTTCCTGGTTTTAATCACTGGATAGACAAACTGAAAGAAGACCAAGAGGCTGGATGCAGATGTCATTTAAGTTCTCTGAGACTTCTAGCTACAGCTCTCAGGTAGGCAGAGGCACCTGCACACCAGTGGGGATGGAGCTCAGCCACGCTGAGCTCACCAGAAAGTGGGTTGTAGGCAACAAGAAGAGAAGAAGACCTAGGATGCAGCCTTCAAGATATCTGTCTATCTGTGTTGTCTTCATTTCATAGATGGAAAGCACAAGGCATGGTAGCCTACCCAAGCTCACACTCTTGCTGAGATGCAAAGCAGGAGATAAAAGTACACGACTGTCAGATCTCGAATCTCTGCCTTTCCCAGAAACTAAGAGTCTCCCTAATAAACTTGATTTTGTCCCTTTTCTAATTCTATGCAAAGTATGCCTTAAGTAAACAAAAGAGGGTCATGGGACAAGAGCCTTCCATGTTTTTGCTTCTCTGAATGGATGGCTGGCAAGGCTTTGACTGATCGTAGAAAAAAATGCACAGTTTTTCTGATATCTTGTAGCTACTGTCTAAAAAACATCAGAAAGATATTCCTCTTTCTAATATTTAAAAAGAAAAACCCTTTGATTGGAGCTGGAGAGTCAGAAAAACCCCATGCCTGATTTGATTATGCATGTACATGGTCAAACTCTGCTGCATTGGTTTCTCCTTGAATTTTATACTTTGGGCTCCAGTTAAGATATAAGATATGAGAAGGGAATTGGAGCCAGAGGAGGCAATTTAGTGGGTCCCCAACCTAACGAAACATGCAGTAACCCTACCCTTTTCTCTAGGTTCCCTTCTCCAGTCATGGCTTCCTCTGTGGAGTGAGGTATTTCATGCTACATTTCATATTGTTAAATTTTACGTCAGTGATTCTATTTGCCTCTGAGCTGGCCTTTGGATGTCTTCTGGCTTATGAGGTTGGCTGCTGGCAGATCCCTTTGGCAAGGTAGTGAGATGTGAGAAACCAGCCTCAGAGCCCAGTGAGTAGAAGTACTTAGTCACAAGATGAAGGCTTGAGTGGCTAGGGGTGGGGAGAGGAATTGCTATAAGGTTCCTGCATAACTCAGAAACCCACGTGGCTTTATGAACAGTTAGTTTTTACCCTTTTTAAGTACATTTATTTGATATTCTATTGTGCTTTACAAACCATGAGTATTCCCACTGCATACTTTAGCATAGCTCTGACCCTCAATCTATAATCTTCCAATGTTCAAGATTATCTTTTGAGTAGTTTATTTTTCAGACAAGCAAATAAACATAGTACCACAATTCTGACCCCCAACCATGTTAATTTGGCCTTGTATTCAGCGATGGCCTTGAGCTTTCTGGGTCTGGTGCAAACTACTCCTCAGGCAGACTTAGATCAAAAACTTCTAGTAGAAATAGCATCTCTTAATCTCATTGCAACCCTAAGACCTCACTACTCAAAAAATCATCTCCCACTGGCTAACACTAAACAGCCTGATCCAAGAGGGACTCTCTTCAAAGGGCTCAGGTTCAATGGATTAACCTGGAGTAGGGAGGGGAGTTAGACTGGCCCAAACTCCTCTTGATAAATTCTTCTTCCACTTCTTGTCTGCACACTGCAGATACACAGTGAATTATACATCTTGAAAAAACATGCCAGAATGTAGTCACAATGGAAGTAACAACAGTGAAGGTATACTGAGCACTCTTCCCGAGTGCCAGGCCAGGTGCCAGTTGTTCACTTGCATTGCCTTATTGATACAAATAACTCTGTTGCTATCATTATCCCTGCCCCAACTGATAAGAAAATAGACTCAACAATATTAAATAACCTGAATTAAATGGCACCTGGACAAGGGGCATGGAGGAAAACACAGACCTAAATAAATCCCTCCCTTTCCCAGCGAGCCTCCCAATATATCTTCTAATTTCAGTAATAACCAGTACAGTTTATGACCAGTTATCAGTCTGGACAGTATTTGACATAAGCAGAAAAATCCAACTCAGTTTCCAAGCCCACTGTAAGATGTTTAAGCCATATGATTCCCCTTCTAGAACCAGCTTTGTTCATCAATCTCCACAAGCATTCATATTTACATCAGCAATTGTTCTTAAAGTATAACATGTACAACAGGAAGTGCACAAATTATGAATGACACATCTCTGTGGACTTTTAACAAGGTGAGTAGAAACATCTTTGAAGTCAAGAAAGGAAGCATTATTGATACAAAGTTGCCCGTTTCATAGGAGCCTTCCAGCCAGAACCTCCATTCTCAGAGGTAGGCTATTATTCCTTCTAGATATCACTGTTGACTATGTTTGTCTGTTTTTGAGCTTTATATAAATGGAGACACTTTGTATATTTTCTTTTCTTTTCTTTTCTTTTTTTTGGGGGGGGTTATGGGGCTTAAACTATAGGCCTGGGCACTGTCTGTCCCTGGGCTTAAAGCTACTGCCCCACCACTGAGCCATAGCCCCACTTCCTGTTTTCTAGTGATTAACTGGAGATAAGTGTCTCACATTCCTTAGTGCCCAGACTTACTTTGAACCTCAATCCTCAGATTTCAGCCTCCTGAGTAGCTAGGATTACAGACAGGCATGAGCCACTGCACCCAGCCACTTTGTATATTTTCTGTACTGACTATTTTGCTTAACAGCATGTTTGTGAGATTCATTTCATTGGACATAATTATAGGTCATTCATTTTCATTGCCTAAACACATTCTATTGTGATAATATACCAACATATATTTAGTAATTCTACTCTGCATAAACATTGCAGTTGTTTCTAACTTTGGATCATTATAATGTTGCTATGGGATTTTCATACATATGTTTTGGTGTGCAATTAGTATATATTGAGTATATATCTTGCAACAGAAATAGGGAAAGTACTGCCAAACTGTTTTCTAAAATAGTGTTGTCAGTTTGCACACCCACCCAAAACATATGCAGTATGTGAAAGTTCTGAGTTTTGTACATTCTTACAAATACTTGGCATATTCAATCCTTTTCATTGTAATTATTTTGGTAGGTAGTTGTAGAAACTTGTTTTGCATTTGTTAATATTGTTTGTCTAGTACTTTGTGTTTGTTACTACTGTTTGTCTAATGCAGTTAAACAGTTTTAAAAGCACCTGGGATTTGCTTTATTCAGGTATCAAAGACCCACAGAAATGGCTTTTAGACTCCCTATTCCTAGAAACAGGAGGCAGCTGTAAGGACACAGAGAGCAAGTGACAACATAGGCAGGGGATTTTTTATTGTGCTTTTCATGGGAAGGAACTGGTAAAATGGTGAATGAGTTTACAATTGGTTAGATCAAATATTAATGATCTATGGAACGTTGCAGTGGTCTGAGGAATAGAGATTGTACCTAGTTGTCCAATGCTTGGCTCTGGCAAGCATCTATCTTCTTGATGAAGATAAGGGAGATGGTGGTTTTGAATGTGAGCAACCAATAAAGAACAAAAGAGAACGACCTCTGGATTGATTGGTTTGCCTATAAAAGGTATACCCAAAGACAAATAGTTTCTAGTATATAGTTAGGGATTCAATTATACATATATAATATATGTAACATTGCATATGTATGCATATATGCATATCCATATTATATTAGGGAACTTCAAGATCATGAGTTTCCAGGGTCATCAAGGCAGAAGATGTTAAGCATCAAAATATGAAAGAATAAAAGCATGACCAGGTACTGGTGGCTCACACTTGTAATGCTAGCTACTTAAGAGGCTGAGGTCTGAGGATCATGGTTCAAAATCGGCCCAGACAGGAAAGTTATGCAACTCTTACGTCCAATAAACTACTCACAAAAAGGTTAGTAGCCTTGTGGATCACGTGTTATCCTTGGACAAAAGAAGCTCAGAGAGAGCCCAGGTCCTGACTTCAAGCTCCAGAACTGGAAAATAAATAAATAAACAAAAACCCATAGGATTAATTAACATCTTTCTGTATGCTTTGTGGACATTTCAGGATCTCTTTTATACTGCATATATACTAACCTTTTCTCTCTTTTTTAGCCATTTTTCCACTTCAAATGAATGTTACTAAAAGCTTCCTAAATACGTTCCCTCATAAAATTAAAGAGCTCCTCCTACAAAAAAAAAATAGGCTTAAACTTCAGAGAGAAGAATACAATGCAAAATAGGATGGCTGAATTGGTAAAACATATTCAATGATGATGATGATGATGATTGTCTGGATTCAGAAATGTACTTTAGGAAAAAGGACTTGAGTTTTAAAGGGCAGACAAGGTTAGGAAACAAGCATGTTAATTCTAGTCTTTGGGTTCAGTTGAAGGAAGCTGTAACAGATCTTGCGCTGTTTGTTATGGACAGGTTAACTTCTTTGGTCAGGGTCACATGACTATATGGGGATAAAAGATGAAAGACAAAGATGTGCTGTAGTTGTAGACTACTCATGACTACTGACAAGAGCTTATAATTACATATTCAATTACGTGAACATTCAAATAAAATGAATTTTATTAGTGAGATGAGAACATTGCTCAAAAGATTTGCTTCCTAATTACTCAATTACACATTCTATTATCTGTGCTGTTGAAGTTATTTCCATTTTTGTGTTTGTCTTGTGAAAGTTTTATGGAATGATATACTAATGTTTATATCACCTCAGATCTTTTTTTTATTTTTTTTATTTTTTTATTGTAATTAGTAAAAGGGTTACATGGTATTTGCCCGATAGAAGGTGCATTAATTCACATACATTGATACCCTTTCACATGTCTTGGTACCCATTTCCCTCTCCCCCACTCCCCCCACCCGTTCTTGGTTTTCCCCCCTTCCCTATCAAATTTCAAATATCCAAATACAAATAAATTCAATATATCAGATAACAAAGTGAGATACTATAACAATATGAGGTAACCAAGGGACAGCAAAGGAGATGAGAGACAACATAGTACATTAAGGACAACAATCATTCATTATATGGCTTTTGTTTCAATATCCTGGAGGTCCTTTCAATTAGCTTCACATTATATGGCCTTATGTATCAAGATTTTGCTCTATTGCAGATCTCTGCTAGTAGAGCCCAAGGTTTCTACTGATTATGACGAATGAGGGAAACCATTGAGCCTAAGTTCCTTTGAGTCTGGCTTACTTCACTTAATATGATTTTTTCTAAGTCTTTCCATTTCCTAACAAATGGGGTGATGTCATTCTTTCTGACAGCAGCATAGAATTCCATTGTGTACAAGTACCACAACTTGTTGATCCACTCATCAACTGAGGGACATCTAGGTTGGTTCCATATCTTTGCTATGGTGAATAGTGCTGCAATGAACATTGTTGTGCTAGTGGATTTAGTATGCCCTTGTTTCTGGATATCACTTCAGATCTTAATCACTGAATTCACACTGTTATCTTGAGATTGGCCATAGGGAATTTATACCAAGTCATAATTTTTTATTAAAAAATTTATTAACATTGATTTTACGTCATATTTCAAATGACATATTTAACAAACAAGTATTCAAGAGGGGAATCTCTATATATAATCACTGGGACTTAGATTTTTAGAACATAATTAAAATTAGGCTGAGGGTTTGTATGTCATAGATACATATTAATCTATGTAATAAAACAAAAATATGGAACGCTTCATGAATTTGCATGTCATCCTTGTGCAAGGGCCATGCTAATCTTCTCTGTATCATTCCAATTTTAGTATATGTGCTGCCGAAGAGAGCACTATACTAATCTTTCCTTTCCTCGTTTTTTTTAACACTCTGTCTTTGAATTATTGACCTGCATGAATTCTTCCAATTCTTTTTGAAGTTCTAGAGAAGGGATAGCACTGGGCCTCCTAAATGCCAAACAAATAGTCTATAACTGAGCTCTACCTCCAGCCCTTTTCCTGTTTTGTTTTTAACATAATGGACTTGGTAAGCTATAAGGTACTACAAAAATAGTTATCTATTACATCATTACATGGGTTGGTTTTTCACTCTTACTTATGTCTTACATCAAACCAAGTTCTTAATTTTTTTGAACCAAATTCTTAATTTTTTTTTTGTCAGTTGTGGGGCTTGGGTGCTGGGCCTGGGTTTTGTCCCTGAGCTCATCAGCTTAAGGCTAATGCTCTACAAGTTTGAGCCACAGAGCCACTTCTACTTCCAGTTTTCTGGCAGTTAATTGGAGATAAGAGTCTCACAGACTTTTTTGTACCCTGGCTGGCTTTGAGCCATGATCTTCAGATCTCAGCCTTCTGAGTAGCTAGGAATACAGGTGTGAGCTACCAATGCCTGACTCAAGTTCTTCATTTTAATGTAATCTACTCTATCTATAATTTTCTTAATAGCTAATAGTTTCTAAAAATATTTGCCTGCTTCAAAGTAATGAAAATGTTCTGTGATATATTCTAGAAGTCTTTTTGTTTTACTTTTCATATCAAGAACTTCAGTCCATCTGGGATTCTTACATATGGTGTACTAGGATAAAATTCATATTTCTCAATATGTAATTTAATCCCTAAATATATGTATATATAATTTCTCCCTAATTTTCATTAGCAATTTTATTATTGATTAGGTGAATGCTTATGAATGGCTCATTCGTAGACTTATTATTCTCTTTCACTGGTCATTTGCCATTTACAGTCAGCCACATTCCTAGGCCCATAGACCCATCTCACTCTGAACTCTGCCTCTGGTGTGTCTGATCTCCTGATTCTGACATGCCTGCCTCAATCTTGTTAGGTACCTTGTAAGGAAGTTGGGCTTGCCCAGGTAACTTAATCTTTCCTCTTGAAGATCCTTAATTTATTCACATATACAGAATCCCTTTCATCACGTATAGTAGCATAGTCACAAAGATCAGAAACTATAATGTGGACTTTGGAGCCATTCTTCCATCTACCACAATGTAATACCAATTGGAATTCAGGGTCATCCTCCTTACAGCTGAGGTTAAAAGTAGTCAGGTTGGGCGTGGTAGCTCACGCCTATAATCCTACCTGCTCAGGAGGCTGAGATTTGAGGATTGCCATTCAGAGTCAGCCTGGGCACTAAAGACCAAGAGGCTTTTATTCTAATTAATCTCTAGAAAACAGGAAGTAGGGCTGTGGCTCCAGGGGTAGGGCAGTAGCCTTGAGCTGAAGAGCTCAGGCCCAGAGTTCAAGCCCCATGACCCACAAAAAAAAAAAAAGTGGCCAACATTGAATTTCAAATGGATTTGACCATCCATTCGCAGTTTAATATTGTTAACAGATAAATGGTACCTAATAAATGGTAGCAACTTCTATCAGATTCTGAACATGCAAGAAAATAGGCGAGCCCATCTTAGTGCCATTGGAGACTTAAACGTTCTTTCTAGTTATCCAGGCTTCCCTCTTGACTAAATGGCTTTCAAAAGAATTTATATTACTCTCTAAGTGTTGTAGAAATAAAAGAAGGACTGTTAGGTTATCTTTTTCTAAAAGTTCTAGATATCAAATTTTTCAGATAATTAAAAAAGATTTCTTAGGGTTAGACTGTAAACTATTAACTATGCAACTCTGCGCCTGATCTATTCTTGTCTGCCATAATGCTTTTCTTCTTTCTATGGACATATTCCTGTCCTGTCCAGGGCTCCTTTCTTTTTTTCCTTTCCCAACTTGGGACACCCTTATTTTTATTACCTGCTATCATTATTGTCAACTAAGGACTTGAGATAAATGTGTCAGGTAGACTGATCTAAGCATTATTGCAACAAATTCCAAAACTGGAGTGGACAAACAACAAATTTCATCTCTCCCTCATAGTATATCACCTGATGCAAGTTGGAAGAATGTGGTGAGTAGTTGATGTCCCACACAGTCATGCAGGGACCAAGGATTCTTCCACTTGGGTTCTTAGTACTCTAGTTCCATACTACTCTGATGCTGTGAAGTTTTCTCTTTCCAAACTTTAGAGAATTAAAAAAATTCACACATAGAAAGAGTTCATAAACCAGGCCCAGAGATACCAAATGTCACTTCCACCCATCTGAATAGCTAGACTTCAACCACATGGCCACACCTAACTAATTACATGGATTTCTTGGAAAGAATGGTTAACTTGTGAGACCAGAAAGAATGAAAAAAAGAGTATTTGTGAACAGGTAGCCAGTGTACATAGTATACATACTGTTGTATTATGCTACATTTATATATAAGAGCACACAGCATGCCATGATATTGATGATATGAAAGTTAGAATATCATCCATGTGCCCAGAAACAAGGATTTCAGGGTCATTCTTCCTAGAACACTACCTAACACAGTGATTGCCCAATAAATGTTTGATGAATGCATCATAGTGTTTTAGAACTAAAATAGTTCTTGGAGATCATTTAATTGAAACCCTTTCACTCTAAATGTGAAGGATCAGAAAGATAGAGACTACCAGGACTATGTCCATGTTTGCTGGCTGGGCTGGGGCCCATAAATAATCTCATATCCCAGATTAAGCAACACAATCTTTTTAAATTTACTTATTTCCCAGACCAAAGGAAACTCTCTTTTTTAAACAGCTTATCAAAGTTGCACATCTGAACAACTATTATTTGCTCCAATAAAATCTCATCGGGAGTTTCTACATAAGTCAAATGCAGCTGCCATCTTAAAAAATTCATAGAGCTTCATTTTAGGAATAGCTTTCATGGCCGATGGCATGTTCTCTAGAATTTCATTAATGGTAGCTGGTAAATATTCATCCTTTGCAGATAGATTTGATTTTGAAAAGTAGAAGTTGTTTGGAGCCCATTTAGAAAGATAAAAGTTGAATATGGGTGACCCAACTGTGCAATACCGGTTAGGGTCAATGAAGAAAAAGTGACATTGTATTTTACTTTACAATGCACATTTACAAAGATAGAGGCTTCCCCATATGATTTGCCAACCAGCTTGGGGAACAGTTTCCAAAGAGATGACGTGTGAGCATTTTGAGCAATGTAATCATTGTGGGAATAAGCTCATGGAGTCCTAAGGTGACTGGCTTAAAGAGAAATCATAGTTCTCAAAATGTATGTGTAATTCACATCACAGAAGTGCCTACTTTGTAAAATGCCCAAGTTAACTTCAAGAGCCTTAAGTTTCTACTAAGAAACGCAAAAGAGTTTCAGGTCCATACTAACTCCTTGTTCAGGAAAGAGACATAGGATATGAGAAGGAAACGATATTTTTAAATGAGAAGATTTGTGAATAGAATGATAAAAAGTTGGTAACCTGTCCTACTCTTTTCTGGAAAAGCAGAAAGCCAAAAACATGAAAGCCAAAGAATACAAAATTGGCCATGCACGTCTTCCATGTTCTAGACTTCAGGAGTTAAGAAGATTCAAAAAGCAATCAAGAAGCTTCAGGACTCCTCAGAAAGCTCTGATCAGAAGACATCTTTGGTCCTTAGACATAATAAACAAACCAAAAGCAATACATATATATATATACTAGATATATAATATATTTATATATAATAGATAATAGATATATACTAGATGACTGTGCTTGTATATGGTGTCTAAAAAAGTTTATTCATAGAAACAAAGAGTAAAATAATGATTACCAGAGTGGGGGGGGGGGAGGAAAAGGAGGAGATAGAGTGGAAAATAGACACAAAGTTACAGTTACAGGAATAAGTTATGATGTTCTTTGCATAGTAGGTTTGCATTGTATGATTAACTGGAGTAATCAGTAATGAATATTTCAAAATGGCAATAAGAGAGGCTTTTTAATATTCTCCTCACAAATAAATGCTTAAGATGTGGATGTGCTAATTACTCTGATTTGTTCATTATACAAAGTGTGCTTGTACCAAAACAGCATGTTGAACTGCAGAAATATGTACAATTATTATGCGTCAACCATAAATTAAAGTTTAAAAAACAAAGTCCCTTAATAACAGTTGAGAGAGAGAGAGAGAGAGGAACAAAAGAACAGCGAACAATTCAACAATAGGAATTTAGGGTTCTACCATGGTTTATGCTGAATTAAACCAGGGAAGAGGGAAGTCAGAGATCTAAGGTGTTGCTGCTTTTGCCTTGTTCCTCTACCTAAAAAATTAAGTATCAGTCTCCTTGCCTTAATTCACACCTGTCTACTTCTGAGATCGCCACACATACTGACCTGACAATCCAATCTAAACACTTTTCAATCACGTAATCACACGCTTTTGGTAAGTTAGCATCTTGAGAAAGGAGGGCACATGTGGAAAGAAGAGGTACACAGCAGGACTTCCTTGGTGCCACAGGGATCTTTTCTGATGCAAACATTCATTCCAGGAATGAGAACATGTGGAACTATGACCACTAAAATAATGATCTAAAGACTCAGAAAAACACATTGCTTAGCCTCTTCTGCCCACAGAATGACACTATGATTCCACTGTGTCTGTGCCACCCTTTCTTAAAGCTGAGTTGGGACACATAACCAAGAGGCAGCCAGGGTTCTTGCTTTAGCAGCTGAGCTTCTTAATAAGCTCACACTGTAAGCACACTGGTCTTTGTACTCACACTTAACTGGGAAGTGCCAGAACCCTGGCACAATATGCTCAATGTTATTGTTCACAGCTAACAGCCCAAAGCTGATGTGTCTGTGTGCCCACCCTGCAGACCCTCCCTGGGCTGAGAGACCCAGCTGTGCTCTTTTTTGCCTCCTTATATCTTCAAAAGTAATAAAGCCTCCGCAATTGGAATTTAGATGTCAATTTTGCTGAAAAAGCATGAGGAAAATTAGAAACTATTTCCCAGCCTACAAAAAATTTGGGACTCAACAAATGCTAACAGAAACAAAAAGTTATGGCTACATGGTTAAGTAAGCAGCCAAGACCAAGGTTCAGGAATCCAATCTATAGACTGAGAAAGAGGCATTTTAGAATAGTCATCTTCCTGTTTTAAAAGGGGGCTTCTCTGATAATTGAGAATTGTTTATAATCTGATCTCCTCTGTTAAAATCAAAACAAACAACTTTAGAAATGCATGAAACAGATTCCCTGGAGGCCTCTATAACCTAGAAAATATTATCATGCAAACCTTTGCAGCTGAGTTTTTATTTGTGCTTAGCTTCAGAAAGCCAAAGCCCTAGGGGTTCTGAACCCAAGGTTCATTTATTCTTAATAAGCTCAGTTCCAGGGCCCTGTCAGCTTCCAGCTCATGACAATACTGCCAGCAGTCAAAGTAGCTCAAGTCTAAAGATCAGTGAGGATCTAATTGAGATAAAGAAATAAAGGTTGACTTCTGTGAATATTTGTTAATGTTCTGAGACCACACTTTGTGTTTTTAAAAGTTCATTCAGGCCTGGGACCAATGGTCCAGACCTGTAATTTTTTAATATATATATTTATAATTTTTTAAATTGTGATTAATAGAAGGGTTACATTATATTCACCAGATAGAAGGTGCATAACTTCACAAACATTGATACCCTTTCTTATGACATGGTCCCCATTTCCCTCCCACTCTCCCCCCCCTGCTTATCTTGATTTCCCCCCTTCCCTATCCAATTTCTAATAACCAATTAAGCACATATAAAATATATCAGATAACAAAGTGAAATATTGAACAATATGAGATAAACAAGGGACAGCAAAAGAGATGAGAGATAACATAGTACATTAAGGACAACAGTCACTCATTATATGGCTTTTGTTTCCTTCTGCTGGAGGTCCTTACATTTAGTGTCATACTATTTGCAGGCCTGTAATCTTAACTCCTCAGGAGACTGAGATCAGAGGATTGTAGACTCTTATTCCCAATTAACCAGCAAAAATGCCAAAAGTGGAGCTGTGGCTCAAGTGGTAGATAATTAGCCTTGAACAAACCCCCACAGTTCAAGGACCCAATCTCTCTCTTTACTTCTCTCTCTCTCCCCCTCCCTCAAGTTCATTCAATAAGGATACTTAGCCCCCAAAGAATGAGAATTTCTTGGTGCTAATCAAGATGTCAGCAACAGGCAGTTCCTCACAGTGCCCCATCCACAGAACTGGTGCCATAGCTGACAGGAAAGCTGGTCACAGAGCCCAGGAGCCTTACCAAAATCTTGCTCTCTAATGATATCTCCTTGTTGTCAGAGTGCTTGTCTCAAATCATGAAGTCACAGGAATTTCTTTTTTCCCCTTGGTGGCCACTCTGGTCTGTACAGTCTGCTCCTAACCTCTCCCAACCCTTGCCTGAGTCACTTTTCTGGATTTCCCAGCTCCATGATTTACATGATTTCCGTATTCTCTTGTTCAGCCCCATCTCTAGCAAGAACAAGGCATGCTGCAGTAGTCAGCCGTACAGATGATGGAGCATGGAGAACAGAGTTACTGGCTCTGGTTAGTGGCTCACCAAGGATGACTTTCTGCCCTTGATGGGCCTAGGTTCTTTCCCTAACAGAAGACCAAGAAGGGCTCCTTAGCTGGGGAGACATCAAGAATGAACAGAGAGATATTCTTCATGGAAACAAAAGCAGAGTGACTCTAAGTCTAGGAGACTTTTCTAATTTCTTTTTTCTAACCCATCTTCAATCTAGTCCATGTGAGGCTCTGGAAATTCCTGGGGCTTTGCTTTCCCGGACCTCGGAATTCTGTAGCCTCCTAGCATGCCTCACTGTAGACCCACACATGGAACTGGGCTAATAATTTGGCCTATCTGCCTCCAGCAATAGGAGGGCCTATGTCTATTCAGCCTGTCTGATCCCATAAGTAAATTCAAGCATCATAAACACTCAGATGTTCAGATGGAAATGTTTTCGCACTGCTCTAACACAGAATGGTCAACATGAACTTGGCCCCCTGATGAGTCCATATTGGTTCTACAATGGAAACTTCCTTCCCTATGCCCAGTGTTGGGGAAATTTGTTTTAGCTACCACTGGTCGGAGGTAGACAGCTCCCAAGGGAAGGGTGCCTCTCTGTTACAGCCCTAAGACCTTCCCCAGAATCAGTTCTTATTCATTAAAAGGAAGAGCTCATATCCTTCTAGACAAGCTCTTCTTGTCTTCGTGTAGCAATGTATAACATATATTTCTTCTCTTTTGCATTTTACACATACTGGCAACCCAAGCTTATAGTTGAATCAAAACAACAAGAAGATAAACACCCTTTTGACTAATGTTCGTGGAACTATTGCCCAAGATAAGAAGACTTTTATAAAAAAGGAAATTCATTGTATATACCTTGACCTTGTCTTTAAACTAGTAATAGCTATCTTTTATAGAGCACATACTATATACCAGGCAAGACTCTGGCATAAAGAACAAGGAGAAAAATGTCAAGGTAACACTAAGGTAAGTATCAAGGCAGAAATAAACACAAAGACATGATTGGGAATAACATTTAGCTGAATGGAACAGAAGCCAGCCGCAGAAGCTTTAGCAAGTCCAACCTTCCCAACATATCTCAGAAAGAACAGCAAGCTTCGAGAATTCAGTTTCATCTCCTCCTCATTTATCTTCTTTAGCTGCCTGTGCTCAAACACAGAAACACACAACCATACAACAGCATCTCTGCTAGTGCATAAAATGCCTTGGTAAAGATAAATAAAATCATTAAAATAAAAACCTCAATCCTGTCAACTCTGTAAAGCTTTTTGAAGAAATACTATTAGTTTTGTTGATCTGTCTAATTGTAACTTTTTCCCCAGTTGATTAATTTTTGTAATTGCTTATTATTTTCTTTCTTCTATGTTATTAAGTTTCTTATATTTTTAATTATTTTTATTTAATTATTTTAATTATTATATTGTATATTATTTTATTATATTTTAACTTTATAATTTAAAGGCTTAGATTATTTTAGTTATTTTTATTAATATGGACATACTAGGCTATAAATTTCCTTCTAATGTACCATGTACATTTAAAGCCATAAATTTTTCCTCAAAAACCACCAAATATTGCTTTTTGTTTTTTCCATTCTTAATATAAAAAATCCTTCAAGGAATTCTTAAAATCTGTACAGTACTAACAGTTTACAATAATCACAATCTGTTACTGATTATCTAAATTTTCCAATAAGTACACAAAAGGAAGCTATACAGTACTAATTAGTACTAATAACATTATGAATAATCTGAGCACATACTTGTTTGTAACATCTAAATAAAAATGCAGTGTGTCCAATAGGCCAATATAATATAGTATTCATTCTCTGCAAAGCTATTAATCAAGCTATTAATTTGACAAAGAGCCTATTGTATTTTCTTTCCTCCTGAATAAAAATCATTTCCAAATATCCTTGTGAAGCTAATTTTCTATCTCATATATATGTATGTACGTATGTATGTATACATATGCTTGTATGTTTATAAATCTTTAATAAAAACCTGTCAAATGCTTTATTCAGTTGCTCCTTTTTACCTTTTGCTCCCATTATTTCTGCACATTAATTATTTAGATGTAATAAAATTTACAAACATGAGCATTTTCCTCCGTACATCACCTTTCAAAAAAAAAAAGACATCAGTTCTTTCAAAAAATAAAATAAAATAAAATAGAAAAGGGGCCGGGATCATGACCTAGTGGTATAGTGCTTGCCTAGTATACATTCAGCCCTGGGTTCGAATCCTCAGTCCTACAAACACAGAAAAAGCCAGAAGTGGTGCTGTGGCTCATGTGGTAGAACATTAACCTTGAGAAAGCCCAAGGACCATGCCTAAGCCCTGAGTTCAAGCTCCAGAACTGGCAAAAATAGATAGGTAGATAGATAGATAGATAGATAGATAGATAGATAGATAGATAGATAGATAGATTTCCTAGTGAAGTCTTTTTTCTTAAAGTCTAGCCCTGGTGGCAGGGCTCTGTCACTCCTGAGGAGGGCAGGGAGACTGTACATGCCTGCATGTATTTCCTGCAGAGACCCTAATCCCTAGGGCTCAGTTATATAAATGAGGCGCACGTACTACATGAGGGAAATGTCAATGCAGGTAACTCCCCTCAAATTTTAGTTCCATATGAAATATGCTTATGTCATGGAAGAAACAAAGTCTCCTGATGAACGCAAACTTCACATACAACTGGGAAACTAGCAAACTAGCAAAATTTTGAGTTGGCAGATGTCACACTATGTTCCTGACTTGTTATTTTTTTTTCCTGCATCATAGGACACATATAAGGCAAATACCCTTTTTGTTACTGATCCCCCAAAATGAAGTGATTTCTTTCTCTTTGTGCTGCCTGTTCAGAGAGGGGCGGGGACTTGCAGAAGTGGCCAGGGTTTTAAGAGAATCTATGTCATAATAAGCCTATGTTTCCACACAGCCAGACTCCAGTGTAAGCAGTAAGGAGCAGGTGTCCATCCATTTAGAGGCAAAGAGATCTCTACAAAGACATCTTATATTTTGAGGCATAAATCTCCTTGATTGCCATTTCCCTACCCCAAATATAGGATGAAAAAATAAGCATTATAAATGTAAGTGAGCATCAGGATATTTGAAAGCATCTAAGTTCTTCCTGTGTTTTTGCATATTCCTCTGGGGTTAGCTATAGTTTTACAGTTCTTTTATTAGACATTCCTCCCATATGGTTATGCATTTCCAGGTCTTGGTAGGATCCGTTTGTGCATATGAACCCCGTAGACCTCTTCCTTAAATCTCCCCTCAGGCTCCACACTAAGGATTCTTATTTTCATCTAAACAAAATTGCCCACTGTAACTATGCATAAAGCATCAAACTTCACCGGACTTAAAAAAAAAAAAAACCAAACTATGCTATTTGAATCATCATGAAAAACAAAACTGCAAAAAGCAAATAGTCCTGATAGATGCACAATTTAAAAATCAAACCCGTTTTCACTCATGGCTGCCTTACTCTCATAAGTTAAACTATGAGAGAGACAACTGGGAAAGGCCCGGGAGCCTGTCGGTTCACAACAATCCAAAGAGCCCAGTGCTCAGCATCAGAAGAAGTAGAAACGCACTGGCTGAACACCCAAGGCAGACCCAGGCCGCAGGGAGCAGTCTCACTGTGGATGGCGGTCAGCTTATGCAAAGTTTGATGTTTAAATAACACAACGTAAGTAAAAGCCTTGATGAACAGGAAAGCCCTATGCAAAGCTTGGGAGCTAACATTATTGTACAAAGAAAGTTTATGAAGCTGCAGTGAGGAAAGCTGATGAACCCATTTAGGATTGACTAAGTGCCTGGTTCAGCAATGAGTGGAGAGTAAACAAAGGCCCTAATATGTTTTTGAGAGCTCTCAGACTTTGTGCTTGTCTAGGCTACTTTTCTCCTGTTCAGTTAGGGACCAAAATAAGCTTCTTGTGTAACCCACATCCTAGGGAGTGATTAGGACACCCCCACAAGTGCTCTTAGAGATATTGAGTCCATTTCCTTGGAGAGAGTATTCTCTCAGACACCTGAACATGAAGCAGGTGAGGCTCTGATAATCTGCACCCTGCAATAGCTCCAGCAATCAGCCCTTCAGAACTGAATGGGACTCAGCTTCCAAATGTTCATCCAGCACCTCAGAGCAATGGTGAGGCACAGAATCTATTTCCTCCACAGCTCTCAGAACTCTCAGTGCCACAACTCCTACAACATCGTTAGGACACACACAAAACCAATGGATCATTCATTAACATTCAGTGCTTTGCTCAGCATGAATGTAAGAGTTGAGTATAGTTCAAAAGAATTAATCAAAGAGGCATTTATAATCATCCATCCAATGAATCCCGATTTGAGTTCAAAACATAGAGAACAGATAAGAAGAGCACATGGAAATCCAAACTGCTTTATCAAAAAGACATGCTGAGGGTGTTCTTTTCTTTCTTTCTTTTTTTTGTCAGTCATAAGGCTTGAACTCTAGGCCTGGGTACTGTCCCTCTTTTCAGCTCAAGGTTACCGCCCTACCCCTGGAGCCACAGCACCACTTTCAGTTTTCTAGTGGTTACTGGGAGATAAGAGTCTCTCAAACCTTAGTGCCTGGGCTGGCTTTGAAGCATGATCCTCAGATCTCAGTCTTCTGGGTAGCTAGGATTACAGGCTTGAGCCACTGTGCCCAGCAACTAAGGGTGTTCTATAACTTATCTAAAACTTGCATCAACACTGACAGTCTTTTTTCCATAGAACCAAATTAAGATAAAAAGGAGATGTATATAAAAGTGTACAGAAGTTAATAGCTGGATGCTGGCAGCTAACACCTATAATCCTACTCAGGACGATGAGACTGAATCATGATTTGAGATCAACTCAGGAAAAAAAGTTCATGAGACCACTTCTTGGCTGGACGGATTGGTGGGAGGACGAGATCAGAAAGATCTCAGTTCTAGGCCAATCTGGACAGAAAAGTCTGTGAGACCCCATCTCAATGGAAGAATCCAGGCAAGGTGGCATGTATCTGCCATCCTAGCTATGATAAGAAGCTTAACAAATGAATCAAGGTTCGGGCTCATATCTTGGCAGGAAGCATGACTTGACCTAAAAAATAAACAGTGAATAAAAGAGTTGGAAGAATGACTTAACAGGGCTTGTTAACACCAGCACAAAACCCTGAGTTCAAACCCCAGATTGTCAAGGCTTCCTTGATACCAAGACTTCTTCCTCCCACTCTGTACTTCTCCTATGAGTCTGTCTTTGTACTCCATCTGTGTTGTTTGGTTTTTTTTTTCCACTAATGCTTCCTTTGACCAAAAAAAAGCCCAAGTCCCTTTGTCTTTCAAGTGCCTCCCTAACCTGACTTTACTTTCTTTCCTTCCATGGACTTTAGAACTAGATTGCTTCGTACTGGATTCTGCCTGTGCTATGATCTAATGCATGATCTTCAGCTTAGTAGGTCTTTCAATGCCTCACAGCAGTGTTTTATGAATACTGTCTTAACCCAGTTTGTAAATTATGGCTAAGAAACTCCCAGCTCCCCACTGCAAGCACTTCGATGAACTCACAGCCCAATTATTTCCCTTACGAAGTTCTAACACACCTGGATTATAACATGCATACACAACTGCCAGGTGCAAATGCACTTAAGAATGCATTGAAATTCAAACAAGTACACACTACATATGCATCTATGTGTACAAATTCCAGACATCACTCTAAGAACGAAGGTGAGAGGAACATATTTCACCTTCTTTTGTTGCTGCAATTTTCCAATTTAAAATTAAGAAAAGGATTTTGACGGGACCACTGCCTAGGAGCCAGGGATACCCAAGTCACACCTATCTAATCACATTGAACCCTTCCTTCTGTCATTTCCAGCTCCTCCTGAAGGAGCTGAGAATAGCCACAGAGTGTTATATGGAAAAATAGGACAATGGGCTCAGAAATGTAGGTTAGGCAGAACTGGTAATAAAAATACCACCCTCATATTGTTTCTTATCTGGGTTACAATTAAACAACATATAATGAATTTTCTGCTTCAGCCTGAAACACTTGCAGAATTAACTTTTTGGAACAGATTCTGACTGCATTTTAAATAAAAATGAGTATACAATTTGGAAAACAGAAGGGAAAAAAGAATTCAATGGAAAAAAATAAATGATTCACAAACTCAATATGGGGATTAGAGGCATAAAATGTCATTTCTACTTAAAAAGTGACACATGTGGATCCTTAGTGCATTCCATGAAGCCCATATCTTTGATTTCTCTTTCTGTGACAACATACCTGCTTAAAATAAGTTGAAGGGGCTGCGAGTGTGGCCTAGTGCTTGCCTAGCATGCACAAAGCCTTGGGTTTGATCCCACAGTACCACATACACAGAGAAAGCCAGAAGTGGCACTGTGGCTCAAGTGGTAGAGTGCTAGCTTTGAGCAAAAAGTGTCCAAGGACAGTGCCCAGGTCCTGAGTTTAAGCCCCAGAACTGGCAAAACACACACACACACACACACACACACACACACACACACACACACACACACACACACACACACAAGTTGAAGGAGGAAAAGTGTATTTAGCTCATGGTTTCATGGATTCTGTCTGATTGCCTAAATCCATTGTTCTGGATCTGAGAAAGGCAGAATATCATGGCAGAAGTAACACAAGGTAAGGAGACTGCTTACCTCATGGCTGCCAGGAAGTAACCACAATGAGAACAAAGGATTAGAGAACAGATATATCTGCTCCATGCCTAATCATGTCATAATCAATCTCTATCTTTTTCTCTCTTTCTCTCTACCCTCTCTCTCTATTACCCTTTTATTCATTGACTTTTGCCTCAAGCAGCCTACAGTATATATTCTGATGGTCTAAGATCTTTGTTTCAGCCATGTGTCTGCCAAGAGTCAAGGAGTCAAACTTTTCTTTTTAAATTTGAGGATGGGATAGATAAAAGATGGGACATAAAGCCTCTATGCTGCCTTGTATCCTTTGAAGTTTCTTTTCTGAAGTTGTTTAAGCTCTTTGAATCCATCACTCCAAGGACTTATGAGAAACAGTATAGACATTCTCGTCTGACTTAATAATAAAAACCGTTCTTTGAGGCTAGCTCCAGTGTGCTGCTACTTCTTATTGGAAAGTCTGCACTGCATTTTCAATGACTGTCCTGCTAAACACACTATATGAGTGCTGGCCTTCAAAGAACATCCTTGTTCTTAAGTGGGGTTCTATTGGTATAATTCACTGACACAAAAAACCTAGAATATTGTAGAATCCTGTGTGCACTTGGAAACAATCTTAAAAGTTGTAAGTGTAATTGTTTTTAAAGAGAATAGATGGAAAACAAAATCAACATTGCCTAATGAGATAGTCACAAAGGGCTAGAACGAAATTCCCTGACTTTGGGTTCAGGGCTATTTCTCCTATACATATTCCATAGAGAATGAATACGATTTCCCAATCTCATTCAAGAATCATGTGTCCCCCATTTGTTTAAGGATTATCTTGGAACTGTGACTGCTCTAGTCATCTCTTTCTCAACCATTTTTACAATTGGCACTCATTACTTCAAGAGAACTCAGAGTTCTGCAGCTCCACACTTTCTGTCAACATGTAAATGGACAATTTGATCATGACCCCTGCATAGAGGGTTAAAAGGCTTGTGGTATATTCCCTGGTCTCTTCAGGGTGCTAATCAGCACACAGACTTTGAACTGTAGGAATTCTATCCCTGCAGGCCTCTGCCACAAGCTGTGACAATAGGTGTTTTGAAATAAAGAAAGTTACCTGGTTTGCTTGGGAAAAAGCAGAAATGCCCAGAAATGGAGAGTCTATTTTCTGATGTTATTGTCTTATGATTTCATTCTGAGAAGATATAGAGACCTCTCAAGACCTTCTCTTGAGAGTAAGAAGAGGGAACCTAAAATAGTAAAGGGGCTATGAGGGGAAAACAACAGAGAATGAGAAAGCAATACTAACGTAGAAAAGAGTACAGGAATATGCTACCTCACAATACGTATATTTGGCAGAAGTATACTTCGCATAAATTGAGAATCAACAGACACCTATGGGAAAACATTTATAATGAAATCCCTATTTTTGTGAAGGTCTCTACTTAGTACTTAGAAACACTGAATAATGTGAAAAGACATGATAAATCTGTATAATGACCTTTGTTTGCCACATTTTTCCTAGTTACCTTCCCATAATGACTTCCCTACTGAGAAGTCCCCAAACTCTTTTCCTTTGTTAAAATGTTAAGTCTAAGTTTTAATGACCCATATGAGATTCTCATCTCTGAGTTTCTCCCACACATATGAGTTACACATATTGATAAATGCATTTGCTTTTCCTCTTGTTAATATTTCTCTTGTTACAGAGACTTCCCTTATATACAAGAAAAAGTGGAGGAAAAAAGCTAAGAGGAATAAGGAAGTCGAAAACTAGAACTGGGAACTAATATGACTCACACATCAGGAAAAGCATAAAGAACAAAGGAGCTACAAAAGATGTACATTCTATGAATGTTCGTTCACAGAACCAACCAAGTTTTATGATGAGAAGTTCATGTAACACATCTAAGCTTTCCTAATTGAGGAAAGATGGATTGGTAGGAGATATGTGGGATTGTTACCAGCTGATGAAGATCTCAGATTCCTGATATTTTCATCAATGAATTGAATGAACACACACAAACACACATACATGCACACACAATGGCAAAGCAAGGAGTGTAGTATATTGAGTACATCATTAAGGGAAACAGCAGTCTATGCCAGGTGACTCAAGAGCCACTTTTCTGGGGCTCAGGGCCTCCGAGAGGACTTCGTGGTATTGATAGAGTGATAATCTGAGAGGCATGAGGTCATTACTTGGCAGATTTTTGTTAGAGAACTATACATGTAAAAGGTTGCCATTTTATGGCTTTAAATATATAGATGAGCTGTATTTCATATGCATGGAACCTTAACTAGGAGTATATTGTGCAAAAGTTGGGAAAGGTGCATACATTTATACTATGCAGATATGTTAGTTTGATTAGAACTGGACTGGAGATTGTTTTTTGGCCTCTAGGGAAAAGTCCGAACTGAACACAACAACAACAAAAACCACTAATTACCTACATGAGAGGTACTAGGGAAGAGGCAGAACTCATAAGTGTTTCCTAGGGCATGGCTAGGAAAGGATATTAGTTTTAATAAATAAAGTATATGTACAGTCCTCTTAGAAATAGCAAATGTTGCGGGAGACATTGTCTTTAGGACAAAAGGCTAACTCCATTGGAACAAGTTTCAAAGAGGAACAGTCTACATCTTCACCTACTTACAGAGTAGAGGCAAAGAATGCAGAGCAGAAATACAGAAGTAGAAGGTCACAGTTACACATGTAGATGAGATTAAAAAGTCCTGTTCCTAATGTGTATATGGGAGAGGGACTACTGCAGAGGGCAGGCGAGGCTTTTCTGAGCTTGTAGCTCACATGTACAAGCCTGTTTCCTAACAAAAAGAAAAGGGAAAATCTAAGAAAAGCACAGGAGAGTAACTGGTCTGGATCAAACACGATACTTCAAGTATTCCATTGCTACAAATTTCACCTGCATTCACAAAAGCCTCTAGCTGTCAGATTTTGAGATTCAATTTTTTAACAACTAAAAAAACTATAAAATTAAAAGAAGAAAAAGGAATCTTCCATGCATCAACTCAAATTCCATCTAAACAACAATGCATGCCTGAAGAATTTTCTGAACTTGGAGCTATGGTTCATCATCTTTCAAATAGTCAGTTGAATCAGTTTTGTATAAGCTCTTTTGGAAGCTCACTCATGATGATATTTGAATAAAGAAAGAGCAGAAAACCATCTCAACAGACCAAATCAACTTTAATGGAATGCCATGGTGACCTAAGGAGAATCAGGAGACATAAGGTATGGCATGTTGGGGACAAGGCTGAGGGGACTTAAGTAGAGTCCAGGGTGAAAGTAGCTGGGGGGTACAAAAAGTTTCAAGATAGGCTCTGCAAGTTTGCAGTTTCAGCCTTAAGTAGTTTATGCAGCCCTGGTTCCAGGAGCCGGTTGTCCAAACTCACTGAGAAGGTGGGTTTGCTTTTCTTTGAGGACTTCAAGTGCCTGTTAGCTAGAAGAATGGGAAAATGGACCTTCACATTTTGAGAATTGCAGACTCCCATCAAACTCAGCACTTCATAGCCTGATCCCCATGTGTATGGTTGTAAGAATTGTTAAACTCTTACATACAAGTTTATCTCTAGTGCAATGTGAATAAACTCTTTCCTTTTTTTTTTACGATTCCTGTCTTAAAATAAGAGAATAGGACATGCTCCAAAGATACAGACAGGCCACCTAAAACTAAGGAATATTGTTCCTTCTTTACTTTGGTTCTAGATGACAAATAGAATATTCACTTTCCATTCTCCCTTGTAGCTAGGGAAATGTTTCTTTCAAAGGTTTACTCTTCCTAAAAATGACAAGAAAAAAAATCCCAAAAGAAGCACAAGGGCACACCTCTCTTCTCCATCCTGCCTGGGTTTCAGAAGGAGCTGCCTGCAGGCATCACAGTTATCCTGTAGGCATCACAGTTATCCTGTAGGCATGGAAATGAAACTAAGGATGAAAAGCAAGGCTGGACCTGCTATATCTATGGCTTCTGCATCAGCCCTGGATTGCTTTGAAGATAAAGATAAAGTCCAAGTGCTTTTTCCACTCTGTTCTCATACAGTCACTTGAAATCCACTCTTGACAATAGATACCCCAGTTGACAGCACCCAGGACCTGTTCCTTTGTGTGTTATCCTTTGCAGAGTTACTTCTTCTCCTATTCCCCCATACTCTGCATTCTAAAGAAAAGCTGCACCTAATTGGTTAGGATATAAACAGCTAAAAATTGTTTTTTAGGTTTACAAAACCCAGAACATTTGATGACCAAACAGATTATATTATACTGTGTGAAATGATGGTTAATTTGCAGAGAAATAATGTCTTGATCTAAAAATTTACAAGAACTAGTCCCAAGAGGTCAATGTCAATTTCAATGTTCTGACAGAAGAAAAAGGACACACTTAATGAAAGACAAAGATACTATACCATTTTTCCCTCCCTATGAAACCCTTTCGCAACTCTAAGGTCCTCAGAATGGTCTTTTGAACAAGGGTGCCAGCCCTTGAATAAACCTTATCTACTCCTACCAACTGTTATCTGTCAAGTATTGATTTTCAAGTAGTGAGCTACAGTATAACTATAGCTCAAGTCAATTCTGCACTATTTACTTAGAGACAGTATCTGATCCGGAAGGAAAATTGGGCTTCCTGGATTAGGTAGATAGGAATAAAAATGGCAGACATAGCATGTGACAGATAAAATCTGACCTATCATGGCCATTCTTCCCACAATGCCTTGAGTTTCCAGTCAAATGCATCTTCTTATAATGCCGGAGGTACCTAGTCAACCGATAAAAAGAATCAGGATGGTACAGACACCAGCCACCAAGCAATCAAAGACCAGAGAAGGAGGTATGAGAAGAGTCCCAGTACTATAATAACCACTCGCCAAGAGGACTCATTTGGACTCCCAGGTCTTGGGATTGCTTATATGGAGAATCTGTTTCACTGACTTCCTTTTGCTTTCAGACAAACCTATTCTTCCTGCTTTATATTCTTTCCCCTCTTTTAATTGTTTAATCAGTGGTGAAATGAACCTCAATTTCTAAATGGCATCAGTCCTTAAGGTTAAGAGTTCATTCTTGAATAACTGCTTTCTATTTCCGGTGCCAACCACAATTCCCTTTTGTAGCCTGCACTCCTGCATGAGTGACTGTCAGTCGAGGTTTTCATGGTCACTTCACCTCATATACTAACTTGCTGGAGCAGCTTAATGTTTTCAGGGAAACACTTTACTTATGTTTACTCCTTTATTATAAAAAGTGCCATCAAAGATACAGATGAACAGCCTAATGAAGACATCACAGGGACAGGCAGGAAAGGGACAGAGCTTCGGTGTCCCCTCTGGGCATGTCTTTCTTTAGGCACCTGAATGAATTCCACTATCCAGAAGCCTCCTAAACCCCATCCCGTGGTATGAATTTCTTTGTAGGCATGATTAAGTCTGGCCATTGCTGATGAACTTGACTTTCAGCTTCACTCCCCAGAAGTCAGAGGTCTTGTTGAAATCTTCAGCACTGCCCTTTCCCTGCAGCATCATATGCTTAGTTACCCCAGTTAACCAACCCCATGCTTGGGATTATCCAGGAGTTCCAGGGACCAGTTTCCTTATATCTTATTAGTGTACAAAAATACTTATTAAATACATGTTTCCAAGATTCTAGAAGCTGTGTACAGGAAACTGAGATTTAGTGTGGGGGGTGAACATGTCTGAGCATATATGTTTTTATGTGTTTCAATATCATCTAGACAGTTTCTGGCACATGAGAAAAATACAATGGTAGGCTTAAGCAAATGAAGTAAAAGGAAAGCTTTTTGAAAACTTAAAAAATGACTAGTTGTCTTCAATAGATAACTAGGTATTGTCAGGAACATTTTCCCAGGTTGTATGATTCCATGGGGCCTTTGTACCTTTCAGTGTTGTGGCAGATAGATAGATAGATAGATAGATAGATAGATAGATAGATAGATAGATAGATAGATCCCAAGTCCTGACAAATTGAAGGCAGTCCTTCCTATCCAAACTGCCTGTCTTATGCTCCAAGATGCATTTCCACTTTGCTAATAAGTTGGTCCATGCTAATAAAACACCGCCAAGTCCTTTGAATTTCTAGCAGTTGCTTGTAGTTCTCAGGCAAATAAGTTTGTTATTTACTTACTCGTTTTTAATGATTCTTTCACTGTACCTGAGGCAGTGTCCAAATCTTAGACATTGTACCTGAAGAACCAGGGGACATCTGGAACATCCCAAGTACCAATAACTGTTATTTCCTTCTTACTCTCTCTTGGCTTTTTATTTTTTGTCCAGATATAGGGTTAGGTAGGAAGAGGTTATTCATGCCACAAAACAATGCAATCAAGAATTCAATATATATTCTACAAAATTAAGAAAAGTAAGGGAAGGAAGGGGTCAGGAAAGGGGGTAAGAATGTTGAAATGGGTGCCACTGATAAGATGCCTTGTATTCATAAACTGCTTGGTTAAATGGTAAATCCATTGTACAACAACAGCAACTACTACTGATGATGATGATGATGATGACGATGATGATGATGATGATGATTGATGATTGATATCTGGGTACAATTTTTTTATATTTTTATTGTAATTAATAAAAGGGTTACATGATATTTGCCAGATAGAAGGTGCATTAATTCACATACATTGATACCCTTTCATATGTCTTGGTCCCCATTACCCTCCCCCCCAACCTCCCATCTTGGTTTTCCCCCTTCCCTATCCAATTTCAAATAACCAATTACACATATATCCAATATATCAGATAACAAAGCAAAATACTGTAACAATATGATATAACCAAGGGACAGCAAAAGAGATGAGAGATAACATAGTACATTAAGGACAACAATCATTCATTATATGGCTTTTGTTTCAATATCCTGGAGGTCCTTTCAATTAGCTTCATACTATATGGCCTTATGTATCAAGGTTTTGCTCTATTGCAGATCTCTGCTAGTAGAGCCCAAGGTTTCTACTGATTATGACAAATGAGGGAAACCATTGAGCCTAAGTTCCTTTGAGTCTGGCTTACTTCACTTAATATGATTTTTTCTAAGTCTTTCCATTTCCTAACAAATGGGTTGATGTCATTTTTTCTGACAGCAGCATAGAATACCACATCTTGTTGGTCCACTCATCAACTGAGGGACATCTAGGTTGGTTCCATATCTTTGCTATGGTGAATAATGCTGCAATGAACATTGTTGTGCTAGTGGATTTAGTATGCCCCAGTTTCTGGATGGTTGGGTAAATGCCAAGTAGTGGAATTGCTGGGTCATAGGGGAGCTCTATGTTTAGCCTTTTGAGGCACTGCCATACTGCTTTCCATAATGGTTGAACGAGTTTGCACTCCCACCAACAGTGTAGTAGTGGTCCCTCCTGGACACATCCCCTCCAGCATCTGTTGTTATTCGTTTTCCTAATCCTGGCCATTCTAACTGGAGTGAGGTGGAATCTTAGAGTTGTTTTGATTTGCATTTCTTTTATGACCAGAGATGTTGAGCATTTCTTCATGTGTCTATAGGCCATTTTTGTTTCTTCTTCAGAGAAGACTCTCTTTAAGTCTTTTGCCCATTTTTTAATAGGATGGTTGTTACTTTGGAGATTAATTTTGGAGTGATTCAATTTTTGATATATTTTAGATATGAGGCCTTTGTCCGCTGTATGGTTGGTGAAACATTCTGTTCCATTTCTGTCCTGAAATAATGGCTGACAAAAGCTAAGACTCCAACTTGGTGCAGTGGTTAACAGTCCCCAGTAACAATCCTGATAGACATTCCTAACTCTTCACATTAGACAGAGGCCTGATTTACATCTCATTATAGTGTGGTTTCAGGCATACACTTATGCTCAAATCATTATCTTGGCTCTGAAGGCACCTTATTTAGGTAAATCACTACCACTTCTTAGAAAATTCCACAATTATGTACATATCCTTAGCATAATGATTAACATTGTAATTAAGCCCTATTTACAAAAGTGTCTAAGACTCATCTCTGGTCATAAAAGAAATGCAAATCAAAACAACTCTAAGATTCCACCTCACTCCAGTTAGAATGGCCAGGATCAAGAAATCTAATAACAACAGATGCTGGAGGGGATGTGGCCAGGAGGGATCACTACTACACTGTTGTAGTAGTAAATTCATTCAACCACTACGGAAAGCCATATGGCGGTTCCTCAAAAGACTAAACATAGAGCTCCCCTAAGACCCAGCAATTCCACTACTTGGCATTTACCCAATTGTCCAGAAACAAGGACATATTAAATCCACTAGCACAACGATGTTCATTGCAGCACTATTTACCATAGCAAAGATATGGAACCAACCTAGATGTCCCTCAGTTGATGAGTAGATCAACAAGATGTGGTATTTATACACAATGGAATTCTATGCTGCTGTCAGAAAGAACAACATCACGCCATTTGTAAGGAAATGGTGAGACTTAGAAAAAAATCATATTAAGTGAAGTAAGCCAGACTCAAAGGAACATAGGCTCAATGGTTTCCCTCATTTGTCATAATCAGTAGAAACCTTGGGCTCTCCTAGCAGAGATTTACAATAGAACAAAACCTAGATACATAAGGCCATATAGTATGACGCTAAATGAAAGGACCTCCAGGATATAGAAACAAAAGCCATATAATGAGTGACTGTTGTCCTAAATGTACTATGTTATCTGACATCTCTTTTGCTGTCCCTTGGTTATATCATATTGTTACAGTATTTCATCTTGTTATCTGATATATTGTATATATGTATATTTGGTTATTTGTAATCGGATAGGGAAGAGGGGAAAACAGGATGAGGGGCGGGGAGGGGTGAGGGAAATGGGGACCAAGACATGAGAAAGGGTATCAATGTATGTGAAGTAATGCAGCTTCTATCTGGTGACTATAATGTAACTCTTCTATTAATTACAATAAAAATATATGGAAAAAATGTGTCTAAGAGTGGGCACATGGGCCCAGTCTGAACACTTTGGTCAAGCTGTCTATCTTGTTTATTTGGAGGTATACTCTTGTTTTGTAATCACTTCTGCCTTAATGAAATCTAGCTTTTGCTTAAATTAATCTGCTCTGTTAAAGACTTTGTGTCAGCCCTTAATTTTTTCTTCATTGAGACCATCCATCTCCCCTGAGAATGGGACAAAGAAATATAAACAAAAGGCAATACATTGAGAGAAATTTAGCAAGACCTGTCTATACAAATTCATCTTGGCCTTCCTCCATATTTGGGGATCAGAGACCTGCCAGTCAGTTATAGGAAGAACACTACCCATAAGGCTCTTCTGGTCTGTTTCAGGGTAGTTGTTGGGGACTCTTTCATGTACCTGCCTCTTCTCAAATTCCTTCAGCTTAAAACGTTCAGTATGGTAAGGTGCTATAACTGGAGAATGGCCTATACTGCATTACTGACACCCAAGGTAAGAGTTTCATTATAGAAGACCCTGACTAAACCAGTGTCATCTAGACTTATCACAGATTACTTCTTAGTCACAATCCTCCCATAATAGAGAATGAACACTTAGTCAGAAGTTGATTTTTCCTACTATTATTTTTTAAAAACTTTACTAAAGTATCCATTAAAAATGTCTTGAATCTATTAGGAGATACGTAAAACTCACATCGTAAACACAGAAAAATGTAGTTTGGGGTGAGCTTGCATGCTCTAAAGAAAGAATTGTTCATAGTCCATCTATCCTATTTCTCTACTCATATCAAGAGACTCCATAAAAGAAAAGAAAAGGTTAATCAGGGTTTAATGTCTTTGGTGTCTGCTACAGAAAAAAAAATCTTATGTTCTTCTCCTTTTCCTTTGTATTATTTGTCTGGCTCTCTAGAACCCCAGCACGTGTCATATTTCTTCTTGATGGAAGTCCCTGAAAGGCGGGGCCATGTCTTTTGATGGATCTCCTAGAGCACCCAGCACACTGGAGAGCATTTCCTTTGAATTAAAGAGCATACTGGTAATTGGAATAAGAAATTAGCATTTTCTGTTCTCCCAGGGATTTCTCGGCAACAGTCCCTGGAAATGGCTTAAGTTACATCCTAATAAGCATAAGAACATTTTTTTATGACAATATTAGGCCATGTCATCTTCTGCCTCACCCCCTTGGAACTCCAGGAAGCTCAGTGGAGAATGCAATTTCATTGTCTGTGTTTGACTATGTAAAATGTTAAAAGGTTGATATCAGCTCAAAAAGAACATTCTAGAACTTGGATAAACTAGACATTAAAGTCTGAAAGATGTCTTAATATTTGAAATAAAAAATTTTAACAAGATGCTATTGGACCCTATCTGTTATTGATCTAAAAGACAATCAAAAAATGCCCTAGAAGAAAGGATTTTTATCTTTATGTTCCTTACCCTCAAAGATATGGGTCAAAAAATAGAAAGGTAAGTCAAGTTTTAAGATGCTTGTATCTGAGCACAATAGGAAAGTGGTCCCAGGTAGGGCTTTAAAGACTAACAGGACCAAAATCTGTGAGCCCCCAAACATGAGGAAATGTTGAGCTGAAGACAATGAAGAGTCAGATTTTTTTTAAAAAAAGGCCTCTACCCTTCTTTTATTTGCCTACAAGCAGGATATAGAGGTTTGCAAAGACAAGAGGCAGTCTGACCTCCTTCTGTAAGAGAACGAAGGTTAACCACTGAAAACATCTTTAGACCTAAAATTGAAACCAGAGGAATCTACATTAATATAATTTGACTCTCTAGCCTTTAATCTATCATTTATTTGCCTTCCCATGAATTGCTGCCCGAAGAGACACAAAGTCTTTTTGTCACTTCTCTGCAAGAACTTACTGTTCTTTTTGAAGATGTGGAAGTTAGAATTCAAGTCATCTTTGGGGAGAACTACTCATTCCCAAGATTCTTTCCCATGTATCTATAAAAAATACATGTCCCCCCCAAAGAAAACACTTTTATTTATCTTTCTACTGTTAATCTGTCTTTTGTCACCGATTTATTCCAGTTAAAAACTTTGAAAGGTGGAGGGAAAAATATTTTCTTCATTTACATAGTCACATGACAAGGTCTTGACAGTATACCTGGCACTAAGCATTCAATAAAAGTTTTTCCAGCTACATGACCTGACTTTGAGGGCTGGTGGTCTGAATTTAGCCCATGGGATTAATTAGATGAAAGGACACCTTTACAAAAGGGAATGGTAAAACAAAAATTAAAAAAGACACTGTAATTAAATTGAGAAAACTAAAATGAGTACAAGAACTTTTTCTTATTTGCTCTTACATGAAGCGGAGAAAAAAAAAGTAACTTTTTTTTCAACCCTTATAAATTCATAGCTGGGGCAGACTCCTGCACCAAAAGAGATTAACAAGAGAAAAGCAAGCAAGTTTATCCATCTGTGCAGTGCATGTCTTGCAGGTGAAACTAGCAAAGATCTTCAGGCACATGAGCTGGGCTGCATAAGTTATGGAAATGAAGTTTATTTTCTGCATGGTGAAAAGAGATAGAAAAGCTGCGACTTTGGGGGCTGACTCTAGAAAGCAGTGATCTTTACTCACTGTGCTCACACAATTGTCAGAGCAATCTCCCTGGAAAAAGAGAGACCTTTTCTCTTGCGATTGGGTCTTAGCTATCAGCATCTGGGAGGCAAGACAGAGGAGAGTAAGTGTGAGGAGGGGGCACTCCCAGAATCCCCATACTCAGCCCATGTACAACCTCTGCCATCTCCAGTGTATAATGTCCTCATGCCCTGAGCCTAGCTTCTACAGGCCATACGACACCTGGGGCTCTTAGTAATCCTGGATGGATTTCCAGCCAACCCTGGCCTGCAACACAAGTCAGCCCACGACCCTCAGGAGCATTAGTTGAGACAGTCTGGATGCTTTATGTCACTGTTCCTCCTCTATGAGCACTGAAGTGACTACTTTCCCTTCTCTGAAGGAGTCAATAGCCACTCTTTCATCTGCTTTCCACCTTACAAAAATATGTGGAGCATTTTCATAGTTCCTCACATCTCCTCTATCTGGTGGCTTCACATTTTATTTCTTGGTAGTCATATTTCCTGGGCTTCAGGAGGACAAACAGCCAGTTGTCTAGGTTTCATTGCCATGCTTCACTTAATGCTGTTGAGTTCATTACTGTGACAACAGCACTGAGTGTACTTACACAAGCTAAGGACAGCTATGTTGTCAATAGGAGATCGAATCTTATGGAACCCAATTATATATGCAGCCCATTGTTGACCAACATGTTAGGAGGTACATGACTTAAACTATGGTTTTGGAGCATGCCAAGCACCTCAGAACAGTACAACCGAAGTATGAGATGTCCGGGAGGGGATATGACAAGAGGCCTTTGCTAATAAGCCAATAGAAGGAAGGCATGGGTGGAGACTTAAAGCACTACCTTAAGGTGGTGTCCACAATGATCCTTTATTTTAGTTTAACGAGAGTAAGCTGACACCAAGGCAAAAGGCCAAGGAAATCCAAGCCAGATCCCTGGAAGGTCATCGATTGGTAAGAACAGGTTTGCCCTAATGTTCTTGCTGGGCCTGCTCTTCTTTCCTGGCTCTCTTTTTTATTCTGGGGCATCTCTCAAGTGACAGAGCTCTCATTGTTCTACTAGGCAGAGTCTCTGACTGCTTCCAGACTCCTTTCAAGAAAAGACAGAATGACATTTCTCACAGAACACTAGGGTCCAAGTTTCTCTCCTAATTAAATGGAAAGTCAGCCAGCTTCCTTCCCACATGTACCTTTGACTCTTTTCACATATTCAGGAAATAAATGGAAACAAATCTGCCTTGCAGGAATATAAAGATGCAGAGACTTCCCAGGTAATCAGAAGGAAAGGAAGAAAGAAAGAAAGGAAGGAAGGAAGGAAGAAAGAAAGAAAGGAAGGAAGGAAGGAAGGAAGGAAGGAAGGAAGGAAGGAAGGAAGGAAGAAAGAAAGAAAGAAAGAAATGAGAGGGGGAAAGGAGAGAAAAGGGAGGGAGGAAAGGGGGTGAGGGAAGAAGGAAGGGACAGGAGACAAATGACAAGCAGATACATACCAATCCAGTGCATATAGCTATAAATGAGAAGGGAAATCTGAATTCAGGGCCGCCTGACTCCCGGGCTGAGATTTGAAGCACAGAGCTGTGTAGCAAAGGTAAAGCTAAGCAGGTCTCACTGGAGGCCAACTAGCTCAACTCACATATGACCCAATCCCAGCTCGAATCTGCTTGGCTGCACTGTTGCTCTGCTTCCTTAGGCACTCAATTGGGTGGAGTTTTTCTACAAGTTGAGCAGACTAGCTGCAGCAAATCAATAGTATTGGATCATGAGCTGCCACCTTCCATCTGCAGGAAGGCTGCATTTCAGCAGTAAAATAAATCAATTCCATCTGTAGTTACTTTAGATAGTCCTCCGGGGACGGTGAGTCAGCATCACCTGGCTGGTTTACCGAGCTTCCCCTAGCAAGGAGGCAGGAAGGACATCTGCCCGCAGGCTTCAGGAAGGCTCTCTGGGGTAGTTTCTGAAAGAAATAGACAAGGAAACTGGAGAAAACGTGTTTCCCACTCTATAGGTGCTACAGCCTTGGTGCCCACAGCACCACAGTGGGTCTGTCTGCACTTGTCAACAAACCTCTGCACTGGTCTGCTCTACACTAAGGGGTTTGTTCATCATGGCCTCATTCAAGAGCTGGAGAGCCTTTCTCCTCTAAGCAACACCATCTCTATTTCCCCTGACAATCTATATCTATATGTAGCAAATAACTATAGATATAGATATAGCAGATCAAGAAGTCCAGGAATTCTAGGAAGTTTCTAGAAATGGAAAGGGAAAATATCAGACAGAATCAATAGCATCCCTGTCAAGGAACAAGCTAAAAAGATGCTTCTTTCTTTCCAGCATAATGAGAGGTTAGTCTGCTTTTCTTTCCTCCATTCCTTCTGCTAACAAGTCATGTCTATTTGCCCCAAAGGGAGAAAAATTCCTTTTATTATCTATTTTTCATGGCAAAGGGATTGTCTCTTTGTCAATCTAGTGGGCTAAAAGACCTGAACTTTACTTCAAAAAGAACTCAGATAGGGTTTGGCATAGTGGTTCCTGCCTGTAATCCCAATGACTGAAGAAGCTGAAACAGGAGGATCATTGTCCAAGACCAAGCACTTGGCATGAGACGTTATCTGGATAAAGCAAACTAAAAGCCAAGGGCATGGGCCGGGAGTTTGGCCTAGTGGTAGAGTGCTTGCCTAGCATGCACAAAGACCCGGGTTCAAGTCCTTGGTATCACATACATAGAAAAAAGCCGGAAATGATGCTGAGGCTCAAGTGGTAGAGCTCTAGCCTTGAGAAAGTCCAAGGATAGTGCTCAGGCCCCGAGCTCAAGCCCAGGACTGGCAAAAATAAATAAAAACCAAGGGCTGGGGACATGATGAGATCCTGAATACACTCCCAAGTACAAAAAAAAATACAAAAGATCAAAGAAATCATGTAAGAAAGTTACAAAATATTTACAAAGAGCAACTTAGCAGTTGAGCACGTGTAACCTGTGGATCTCTTACCCTCCCTTAGCTCCCGTCAAAGTATGGATGCGCTTTATGCTCCTTAGCAAGATAACCATACCATTGAAGTGGGACTTGCATTACAGCTCTCCATGTGGAACAGTTCTGGAACTGTTTCAGTGGAAAGTTTCTGTATCCAGTGGCCTTATTAGGGATGGGACTTCCATACCTAGGGCCTGCTTTTCCACCAAGCTGACTCAGAACTGGGCCAGTGCTCTATAAATTTGCCAGAAACAGGAGGAAATGAGCTCCTGCATCATGCACAACGTGTATTTACTTCAGAGAAAAAAATCAAGTCTGCATAACTGTGTCACTCCTACAGCTGCGGGTTCAGATACTGCTAGAGTCAAATATATGGTTACTCATATATAGATATAGATACAAATGTGTGTAAGCATATACATATATATATTCTTTTTCAAAATCAAGAGGAAGCAAAGTTGGTCTTCAGATTCCTCCCCCACTCCATGTCCCATCTCAGTGCTCTTTCCTTATTTATACAGCACCATTCCCAACCCCTCCCTGGAAATGAACTAAGTCACTAATGTGATTAGCTATGGTATCTAACTTTTATGCAGCCATTTATCATCTAAAAGATACATTCCACCTATTCTCATGATACTTGCACAATAACTATTTCCCACACATCTAGAAAGCATGGAGCGCGACACTCGTTGATGGAAACCCTCATATAATCATGAGCAAATGTCACCCAGCTGTCCTACCTGTGCATCCCCAAATCTCCAGTTTTACAAACTTTTCCTTCTCTTTAGCTTGAAAAGTAAGATAGAGTTTCTGCCCTTCTATATACTCTAAGGTTTCTGAATGTTTCTGAAAGGGCTCATGTCCTCATTGTCATTTCTCTCTCTGTTTTTCCCCCTTTTCTACTCTCAACCCATTTTGAGAGGGTCTTGCAGAAGCTTTGTTTCAAGGCAGCCTCTCTTCATCATTCTCAACCTGTGCCCTCAAGATTTCAGGCAATAGTTTCCCATTAGAATAAACCTCCAGGAATTATTCATGCGTTTATTTAGGGCAAAGTTTTCCCCTCATTGAATTCTGCCTGATATAAATAGGCCACGGGGAGTCACTGGGATGTGGAGACTTTCATTACAGTGGCATTTGCTATATGGGATTGCACCCATGTTTGAAATTTTCCATTGGCTTCAAATTGAATTTCTTTTCTCCAACCTTCCAGAAAGTGAGATACAATTGCCCCAAAACATCATCACAATTTTTAATAATGTGGAGCTATCCACTTCCTCTACCAAAAGAAATGGTCTCCCTCAGGGTTCCAGGGAGATCTAGTAAAAACAGAAATGGACCTGGCATGCACAACATTAGGAAAATTTATTGACCTGGGGGGTGTACATTAGCTTCTCTGAAGCAACCAAAACAAGCTTATCTCAAGGTAGTAATTGTACCAAATAGATACAGACCAAATTCTCCTCCATATTATATCTTTCACAATAGTCACTTTCTGTTCCACATTTCTTTTGCTAACACATTGTACAAAAATCAGCACTCATGTTTTAGATAGACAGATATAGATATAGATATATAAATATAGAGAAAAGAATAAGTCTTTCAAGACAGTTTATAACAAATTCAAAAGTGCTTGATTTCAGACAAGATCTGAGCTTCTTTGAAAGGTGTTTGGTCACTTATGAGAATCTGTAGCCCATAGGAAAGTCCTCAGGTACTCACAAACATTTCCAACATCCCAGTTATCAAAGTTATTACTGTATACTCTTACCTACCACACACATACAAGCACCTACCTCCAAAAATGTGAAAAGTATTGTCAAGTTCACATATCCAAGATTCATAATTCAGGGAGTATACTGTATAAAATGTTCTTGGCAGCCTAAAGGGTAACAGTGAGGTCTTTGGCGTAGGGAAAAAGAACTAGAGTAGGCAAAGGAAATAAGAGAGAAGACAATTACAAGCCCAACAACATGCAAAATGCCTACGCACTGCTGGGCATGTCCCTTAGGCATGGTACTTAGTATCATTTACCTCAATCAAGTTTTGAACATCTCACCATTTTAGGACTCCCCAACCCATGTCACCTAGCTCTGAGCCTGTTGATTACCCTGGTCATAAGAAGTCAGGTTGTGCTGGATTAAGGCCAGCAGAGCAACGGTTAATGTGTGAGTGGTGTGGAGTGGGTGGGGTGCCCTCCAATTGGGCAGCTGCTTGTCAAGACTTTCCCCCAGAAACCAATTTAGCCTAATGGTTGTGAGTAGCAATGACTTCTGCTTAATTAGTACAGTAATCAGTGCAAATTCTCCCTAAAAGGTAGAGCCCCATTTAGCAGGTGCCAAGTGATGCTTAACCAGGTGCTAAATAGGTGTAAAAGGCACAATTCTGGTCTTTCCCAGCTAGTTTCCAAATGCATAAAGATGAAATGGAGTTCTAAGTGTCCCTGGATAGATAAGCCATTTCAAACTTAGCTCTAATGGCTCATGAGAGCCACTGCTACCACCCAGGCTCCCTGTCTCAATGGGTCTAAGTGAAGGCACAGATAGCACAGGATCAGAGGCGCAATCAGAAGATCTTGATATCTCCTCTCCTGATTTCTGATTCATTCTCTTTCCTAGTGCCCACCCAGTATTCCTTTTCTAGTCTCTGTATTTTAAATATAAATTAGAGCTCCTTTAAAATAAGAGCTGGTTTTTCATGTACTAACTAAGCCCAGATCACTATCCCAGCTACTGTCCATTCTGATGGGCCCAAGGGAGGAAGGGAAAGGGAAGCATTAAATAGAGAGAATCTTCCATAAGTAGTTAGGCACTTACATGTCACTGGCCCAGAGAATACTCTCTTCATTATTAGGGAAAATGTCTTTTACTGACTGCTAACTACAGCCCAGATCATGTCTATGAGTTACCCCTGCTAGGCCCATCCAGTCATGGTGTGTCACTGCTGAACACTGGTCCATGCGGTGGTGCCATGAGTGGGTCCAAATGGATGGAATGAAAGTGTACATATGTATGTGTGTATCTATCCCTACGAAAAGATTTTTCTCTCTCCAAGACTTGAGCTGAAGAAGAATGCAGGTTGTCCTAGTTGCAAAAGGAGCCAGCCCTATAACAAAGCTGAAAAATGGAAGAGAACCAAGCTAGGAGAATTGTAAAGAATGAGAACTTGAACCCCAACTATATTCTCCCTCAGCCTTCTTTACTTCTGGACTTTTCCCCATGTAAGCAAATAAATTCCCACATTGTTTAAGTCAATTCGACTTGAATTCTCTGTTATTTGCTACTCAAAGCATCCTAATTAAAACTATAACACTCTGGGGAAGGAACAGCAATATCCATTTTGTAGCTCGAGGCCTTGAAGCACAGTGGGGTTAAATAATTTGACCAGGAAACTGGCTGAGTCAGGATTCAAACCTAGGACTGCCTGAGGTCCTTGTCTAAACTTTTCCTCTGGGAACATAACCTCAAGCATGGCTAACTTTCATCCCTTAACACTTTCTGGGAGGGTTTTGTTTGTTCATTCATTTGCTTTTTCTCAAACAAATGCTTTGGAGTCAAGTTTGAAAACTCACGTGGGTGGTCAGGGTGAGTAATATTCGTGGCCAATGTTAGGAAAGCATTCCCAAGTGGCTGAAGGCCACCATCAAGGGAGAATTCTGCATGTTCTTTAACAGCAGCAGCATCGGAAGAAGGCCAAAGTCTCCAGAGCCAACTACTTTGAGGAAGCATGGAGTCTTCATTATCGCAGTCACATCTCACACAGTAAAGTCCAAGTGGGACACTGGAAACAACTCTGACTTCTTCTTTCCCTCATGATAGGTTAACACACATCTTCTCCTGGCCCATTCACCTTGACTTTCATGGTAAACTTCTTTCTTATGTTTCTTCTCATACTACAAGTCCCCACGGATCACTGTTTTTCCTATTCCAATAGTTTCCCTGCATTCAGATTCTCTGTGCTACCATGTCCTCACAGCCTGAAACGTCTTCCATTATGCCTAGTTCTACAGAGACTAGAGGCCTGCAGGACAGCATGTGGGAAAGTGTAGGCTTTGTCAGACAGGATATGGACAAATTATGGCTCTACTATTAGCTACAAATTTTGCAGATTACTTAGTCCTAATGAGCCTTAGTTTTCTCATCTTTAAAATGGACATAATGGTAAATACCTATTGGATTGTTGCACAGATTACAGTAAGATGAGTGAATACTTACTTAACTAAAGAGAAATCCAATGAGAACATTAAATATCTTCTTTAGGGTATTACATCAATCAATTTTATTATTGTAGCTGCCATATTTAATTACCATATAACATATAGTACCTATCACCAATGATTCTAGCTTAGCATTGGAGCTTCTCCTAGTTTCCCAGGCTCAAGTTTCTGACCTCTCTTGCAACACTTTACTCCAGTCATTCTCATCTGTTCATTGCCCTCTACTAGGCCTTTCACATACCTAGCTCTAAATACAAGTCCCTTTTACTGCTCTTTTTTTTTGCCAGTCCTGGGCTTGAGCTCAGGGCCTAAGCACTGTCCTTGGACTTTCTCAAGGCTAGAGCTCTACCACTTGAGCCTCAGCACCACTTCTGGCTTTTTTTTTCTATATGTGGTACCGAGGAATCGAACCCGGGTCTTCATGCATGCTAGGCAAGCACTTTAACCACTAGGCCAAACTCCCGGCCCCCCTTTTACTGCTCTTGCCTAGGGTTTTCTTCCTATGCTCATCATATATAAATATGATCTTTCACTTGAAGTCTTTAAATCCTCCTGTCTCCTTTTACCTAGCAATTCCACTCCTGGGCATTTATACAATAGTGCACAAACAAGGCTATAGTAAAACAACCAGTACAACTGTGTTCACTGCAGCACCATTCACCATAGTCAAGCTCTGGAGTCAGCCCGATGCCCCTCAGTGGATGTGACATGTGGTATAGCTACACAATGGAAATATACTCATTCATTAGAAAGAATGATATTGTATCATTCCCAAGGAAATGGAAAATTATATTAAGTGAAAATGAGTCAGACTCAGAGAAAAAAAGGTTGCATAGTTTCCATCATTTGTGGTTGCTAGAATGTACCCATAAACCTAAATATAAGTGAACACAGTTGGATGGTATGGAAGTGGTTACAAATGAACTGAAATTAGTAAACTCTATGGAGAGCTCAAATAGTATAAGTTTGTAGAAAGACAAATTCATAGTCCATCAAAATAAGCACTAGGAAATTGGTACTTGCAAGAGAGATGGTTGGTCCAAGGGAAGAGTGGTAGATGAATGAAGGGGGGAAGGGAGGGAGAATGCAGTCAAGAACACATGGTGCATGCCACATAATTAAGAAAAGCAAATGAAGGGATGGGTCAAAGCAATGACACTGATCAATGCCAATTTTTTTTGCCAGTCCTGGGCTTGAGCTCAGGGCCTGAGCACTATCCTTGGACTTTCTCAAGGCTAGAACTCTACCATTTGAGCCTCAGCACCATTTCCAGCTTTTTTCTATGTATGTGGTACCGAGGAATCGAACCCGGGTCTTTGTGCCTGCTAAGCAAGCACTTTAACCACTAGGCCAAACTCCCGGCTCCTCAATGCCAATTTTTGTATTCATAATCTGCCTCCTTTGCACAACTACTGAGAGATAATAGAAAAATAATGAAAAAAAATCTGAGCCAGGTGTGTTGGCTCACACCTGTAATCCTCGCCTACTGAGGATGCTGAGATCTGAGGATAATGATTCAAAGCCAGTCCAGGCACTAAAAAGTCCATGAGACTCTTATCTCCAATTAATCACCAGAAAACCAGAAATGGCACTCGGGCTCAAGGGGAAGGGCAGTAGCCTTGAGCTGAAGAACTCAGGGACAACATCCAGGCCCAGAGTTTAAGTGCCATGGCTGACCAAAAATAATCTGACCATGGCTGACAACAGAACTATCTCTGTCCGCTAAGTTTTTTCTCTATACCAAGTACCAACTAGTTAGCTCAAGTATAAACTTCTTGAAGTCATGAACTGCATTCCATAGTTCTGTGACACTGAATCAGTGGCTAGTAAATATTGCCAGCACAGAGTATTCGAATTTAGTGAGGCTACAATAGGTGTGTGTGTGTGTGTGTGTGTGTGTGTGTGTGTGTGTGTGTGTATGCACATATTCATGTACTCAAGTGCCAAGGCTTCAATTCAGAGCATTATTCTTCCCTTTGCTTTTTCACTTTACCACTTAAGCCACACCTCCACTGCCAGGTTTGTCTCTCAGATTTGTCTGCCCAGGCTGGCACCGAACCATATCCTGAATCTCAGCCTTCTGAGTAGGTAGAATTAAAGGTAGAAGCCACTAGTGACCGGCCGCCACAACAATTTTTAAATTATCTTTCACTTATGATTTGTTTTGTCTCAAATCTATACATCAGACTGATAGCATATTGGACCCTGTGACCTGAGAACAAGAGAATGATTGCTATAATCTGCCCTCTTTGTCTGAGTTCTTCTTTGGATTGTCTGTACCATCTCAATTCTGAGGAGAAGGATTCTTTTGTGTCTCCCTGAGAAATTCATATCCACCCAGCAGGGTCATTCACAGTTGACAGCTCTGGAACTTTTGATTGGATCAGTAGAAATAGAGCCGGCTTTTCTTTTTATTGATAATGAATCCATGTAGAGCAAAATTGCTGAGTTTCCACTCCAGGGATAGGCTCATGGGAAGACACGAGTTCATAAAGGTGAAAATACTTTGTCAACTACAAAATACCAGCTGACAGCTGAGGGTTAGAATTGTTACCATCATTGATACCCTGATAATACTGAGTACTTCTTAAGGATATGTGTGTGTGTGTGTGTGTGTGTGTGTGTGTGTGTGTGTGCGCGCGTATGTATTTTTTTTTGTCAGTCATGGGGCTTAAACTCTATGCCTGGATGCTGTCCCTAAGATCTTCAGCTCAAGGCTATTGCCCAACACCTTGAGCCACAGCACCACTTTCAGTTTTCTAATGGTTAATTGGAGACAAGAGTCTCATGGACTTTAGTGCCCAGGCTGGCTTTGAACCTTGATCCTCAGACCTCAGCCTCTTGAGTAGCTAGGATTACAGGCATGAGCCACTGCACTCAGATATTCTGCCTATTTTTACATTCTCCATGATCACCTAAAATAGGTTTATTCAATGATAGCTTAGATCCTAATACCTTTTACTTTTTAATCACTGGTTACTGTGATAGGTTAATCTATTTTTTTTGTCAGTAGTGAGGCTTGAACTCGGGGCCTGGGTATTGTCCCTGAGCTCTTTTGCTCAAAGCTTGCACTCTACCACTTTGAGCACAGTTCCACTTTTGATTTTTGAGTGGTTAATTGGTTGTAAAAGTCTCAGATTTTTTTCTGCTTCAAACCTCAAGCCTCAGATCTCAGCCTCCTGAGTAGCTAGAATTACAGTGAGAGCTACTGGCACCCAGCAATGAGTTAGTCTTAAGTGTCATCTTGATTGGATTGATATATACCTAGAAGATTGTGTGTGAGGCCTTTCCAAAGATAATAAAATTGGGAGGATCTGATCTAATCAATTGTTTAATCTACTGATGGATTCAAAATCTGAATATAAGAGGTAGTAGAACTTTGGAAGGCAATACCTGGATTGTAACATAAGACATTGGGGGTATTCCTTTGAACGGTGTATGTTGGCTCTGGTGGGCTTTCTGTCCTCCTCTTTGCTTATTGGCTACCATGAGGTAAGCAACTCAGACAAGCAGGCTCCCACCATCATGATATTCTGCCTTACCTCCAACTCATACAATGAAATCAGGTGATCATGAACATCTGAAACTGGGAGCCAACAGAAATCTTTCCTTCTCTGAATTGTTTCTCTCAAGAATTTGGGAACAGCAACCAACAGTCTGATTAACATAATAACCAAGTAGAAAAAAAAAACACTGGGAAAAGTTTTGCTAATTAGTAATCTTCCTATAGAAAAGACTATGGGAACTTAGGTATGTAGGAATACATGTCTGTGTGTGATAAACGGTCCACGTTTCTCTAAAAATATCTAAAAGGGAGCCCCACCATCTGACAATGCCATTATCATGCTGGGTACATCCATCACCTCTATCCTATCAGCTCCCCAGCCAGAATCTCTGATCTGGGACTGGCTGCTCCACCAAGAATGGATTTTAATGAGGGATTCTGCGATGGAAAACCATGGCTGCCACTATGTTTCATATTGCTATAAGAGGCCATTGCTTGGCACCAGAAAGCCTTGCTAAGGTCTGGGGTATGTGTAAGAGAACGTGAGCTCCCATGTGGCTAGACTTCTTACATGTTGTTGACAGCTAGTGAGAGCAAGCTACACAAATGTAGTGCCAAGCCACAAAAAGCTTGCAAAATTACACTTATCTCAACAAAAGATGCAAAATTAAACTTAATCTCATTCAGGCAGAAAGGTATATTTCAGGCAGAAGGGTGAGCTTGTTTATTTATTCATGCAAACCTTTTCCTCCAAAACCCAAATTTGTTCTTGATAGGGTACCTCGATTACACAGGATAAACCAGGTATAGGAGAACCTTATAGCTCTTATCATTGTTTAGAACTAAAATCTATAAATTCAGTCACTAGTGACTACTTTGCTCACTATTTTTGCTATATGTGATGTGATGCAGGTATTTGCTGAATACTCACTGACCAAAAAACCCATTTTTCACATGTGAATGTGAAGAATGATCGGTTAACTAGGGCCAGGATTTGGAGACAAGAGTTCTGGATTGAAATCCCAACTCTGCACCTTATTCATTAGTTATGTGCTCAAATGCTAGGCATCTGTTTCTTCATCTGTGAATGAAAATAATGAATATAATTGGTCTCATTTCTCATGAGGTAGATGTGAGAATTTAATGAGATAATATCATATTGGTTAAAGTTGCCCAGAAGCAGAGCCTGTGACAATTCATGGACAAAGGGTTAAGAGGTGCTTCCAGGTTCAGCATAGGCACGTCCCTGGATTCGATTCTAAGGACCACAAAAGAAAAAGAGCTCCCAGGAGAAACACATAAGGATGTAGAGAAGACAGAGCAGGAAAGAAAAATAAGAGAGTAAAGGATTAATTTTAGGCCTAGTCTCATAAAACATTGCCTATGCTTAATTTCATTGGGAAAGTCTGGAATGTAAACTATATGCCCGTGTGTCCAGCCCCAAGCAGAGGTCTGGTCCCTTATCCTCCTCACCTGCCAGTCATTGGTTAAGCCTTCCCAGGGGACTATAAACTCCCAGACACTAACAACTCCATGTTTTTGGGCAGAGGCCTCTCATGGCTGGGACATCCCTCCAGAGATGAGAAGCAGGGAAGCTGAGAGAAGCAAATGCGCATCAAAGCTCAAGACAAGTCCACAATTATGACCAAAAGGGGCCAGAGCGGTCCTGTGCCTGGCACAGGCTAGGTGCTGGGTCTGAATCTTCAGTGAGAAGAAGGTGTACAACCAAGTTCATGCTGTAAGGCAAAAGAGTCTATGCACTAATATAGTCAGAAGCTTGAAGACATTTCTGAACTGTTGGTTCTATGCAAAAGCTGAGCATTTGATGCCCTCCAGAGAGATTTGAAGCAGCTTTCTGGGAAATGATAATAATACTTCATTCCTCATTACTAGTCAAGTTATGAGTAGGAAGTCAACCTGGAATGACATTTGAAACAATGAAGTAATTCAGGGAAAATGAATTCGATGCTTCCTAAGTCTGGAGATTTTTGGCAGGAGATAGAAAGAGCTCAGGAACTGGTTCCAACCACAACAGACAAATCTCAAGTTTCACAAACCCAGTGAAGATATCTATTACCACACTCTTGGGCTCAAAACAAGCTTCTACCAACACCTGCAAAAGGATCACTAGCAGCCCCTAGTGGGCATGTCATTACATTGAAAGGTGTGTGTGTGTGTGTGTGTGTGTGTGTGTGTGTGTGTGTGTGTGTGTGTGTGTGTTGGCTTTTTTGCTCAAAACTGGCACTCTACCAATTGAGCCATATCTGTCTACCTCCAGTGGTTTTGCTGGTTAATTGGAGATAAGAGTCTCAGTTGTTTTTCTGCCTGATCTGGTTTTGAACCTCAACCCTCAGATCTCAGCCTACTATGTAGATAGGATTACAATGTGAGCCACTGGTTTGTTTCCCACAGCACTTAACCTTGAAGGTGAGAGAGGCTAAAATACCAAAAAAGGTTAGGTGCACCTTCTAATTTATCAGCCTTTGCAATCAGGGTGCTACAGTACTCCTGGACTTTTATATTCTATCTCTCTTGGAGGTAAATTTGGGGATTTAGTGAGCCTGTTGACCCCTTCTGTGTGAATGGATGACTTATTTGTTTAGATAAAAAGATAACAGCACCAAAACAAACAACAACAACAACAACAACAAAAACCTTCTTCTTCTTCTTCTTGGGGAGGAATAAAAAAGAGCCCAAAGCTCCACTTCGAGCCTGGCATTTAACTTCAAATTCTTAACTATCTATTGAGCTGCTGCCTTGGGCTGGACCCTCTGCTATATACAGGGGCAAATGAAGATGAGGGGTGTTCCTGTACTAGCTTCCCCGACAGTGAGTGACCTGGATACAAAAAGAACATTTCAAGAAAGAGGGATGGAGGGAGAAAAGATAGGTGTCACCCCTAGGAAAGGAGTGAGATTGAAGATTAGGGAGATCAAGGGTAGAGACAAAGTCCAGGAGGCAGGAGTGGGGATGGACGGGGAAAGAGGAAAAGAAACAGTTGAGACTCCTTAGCTAAAAAGTTTTCCCCCTCAGTTCTTTCCTGAAACCCTAAGAGAAATAAATACCCATCTTTGGAGCTTTTGGGAGAATGCTTCTGTCTATCTCTTACTTACTTCTCCATAAGGTAGAAGACAAGTATTACATAAGGGAGAAAGTGCACCCCAGAGACCTAGGTTTGATTCCCCTGGAGTCTTTTCTAGTTCCTGCTATTTGGAATCTCTGATTGTTTCCAATAATAAGGCTAAAGGAAAATGCCAAAATTGGATGGATTGGTGGCTTTGACCGAGTTTTGGGGTACTGTCTGTGGATTTCCTTTATCTAGTGTCTTACCAACAGGTTCTACCTCTTTTACTTCCACTAAGAAAATCCTAAGTGGAGGAGACAGTCTCCAAGAAATGACATTGAACCTAACTTCCTAATTATAGAAAATTTTGTGAAAATAGAATAAAAGGAAATATCTTCAAGGAGCTTAAAAGTAACAAAGAATTTGCTGACATGTTTATAAAACTGGGCTAACGTGAGTATGTCCTTTCTGGGATCTTATACTTAAACAATTGTTAAACATATGACCTAGGAATTTGCCAAGGATAAAATACCAACTACTGTACATTAGACATGCAGTTCCCTCCTCCAACTCATTAGGTTAAAAAGAAGGTGAGACAGAATAGACAAGGAGATGGCCCAACACCATCAGCACAGTTTTACTGTAGAGAGAAAACCTGAAGAGGAGTGCTTCCAGCCAGAGCTAGATATTTACTCCTTGCTTACAGTCTGATGTATTTACAGTGGTTTTGATGGAATCCAGAGTTGGAGGAGAGGGTCCCAAAACTATTGGTGGGACAGATGGTGCAAAAACATCTGGAGACACAGAGAAAGCCCTGTGGTTATCTATCTGTCCAAGGCCCTAATTAGTCTGGTGTCAGCCACGTGGTTCATCTGGTCAAGAAGTGAGGGTAAGGTGGTATGTAAGTAAATCAAGGTATCAGTCTGTGGCCTCAAGATCAGGATATCTGGTTCAATAATTGCATTCTCAATATAAATGAGAAATGAGGACTTTTCCATGTGTACATCAATCTCATATGAGTTTAATCAGTGTGGATATGTCAGAACAAACAGCTAGGTCATGGTTCTGAAACCAAGGAACTTAAAAGGCTGGAAAAGGCCTCATGAGACCTTGTCTGAAAAGCCAGCCCACTTCAGTTCCTGGCAACTCAGTCTGTTCTTTAGTCAACGTTAATTCCAAGAATGCCAATAGCCTTAGAGGCCAGAAGTCCCTCTGTTATGGGTAAAAGTGGTGGGACTGGAGCTCTGATTCCTCTTCTCTCAATCCCCCCAACACCCCTAGACCCATCATCCTGGGACAGTCTCAGCCTCCACTTCATTCCCTTCTCACGCCCTCCCAAATGTTTTCTGTCTTTGTGAGGCCAATAACAGTTTTTATTATGTGTATGAATTACTGTTTTAATTTCTTGGCTTTACCAACCTCATCTGACTTAGCAAACATTACTTCTTGCTATTCTCTGTCTAGCTAAGTAGATATGGGCAATTCTATGCTCCCACCATTACATCCTTCATTCTCCTACAGCCTCTGTCAGGCCCAGTCTGAGCACCTCTGACTCCATACTGCCCTCTCCATGGACTGGCTCCCTTTTCCAGCCCCTAAGAGTTCTAACTAATTCCTACCCTGTTTCCCTCCCTCAGCATGGAGAGAGAAGATAGCAAAATAAAAAAGGCGAGCAGGATCAGGGCACCGTGGAGCCCAGAGCATAATCTGACAAGAGCTGTGTCACTGGCTTAAGGTGACCCAGTCTGTCAATGCCATTGGAGATCTTCAGGCATGTGGAACATGGTGTTCTTTGACGGAAAAAAGAAGTTTCCATAACGCACTGGCAGAGGTTTCTGCTGGTGCCCAGCAGGCAGGAAACGCCTCCTTGTTAGTATGCCCCTGCTAGCTGCATCTTTTCAGCCTGATTAATACTTAATGTGATTGTCTTTAAAAACCTGTCACTATTTGGCAGTGATAAGATGAGTGCTGGTGACAAAAGCACAAATATTTGTATTAGGGCTTTGTCATCCACTTGGGTTAGATGATTAATAAGTTTTGCCTGGACATCCATGAAAATTTTCTTTTCTAGATTTTCTGGCAGAAATGTTAACCAAAAATACCAGAACTAGTATGGAAAAAAGGGCAAGAAGTCCTCTCCCCTTTAATTACTGAAAGAGTACTGCTTTAAGAAAGGGATTGTGGGAAATATTTAAAAGTCCTCAAAGATCTGGCTGGAACCAGAGCAGATGCTCTTGAAACCTGAATTCCATCAAGACAGGCACAGAGGAGAGAAAGAAATGCTGTAAAATTACAAAGAGAGGGAATGGTGGGCACAAGGAAAAAGGCAGTGGGGATGCTGCAGGGAGAACAATAATAGACTTACTTTTTAATTTCAGAGAAAATGCACACATAATACCAGCTGCTATAACTTCAGCAAATCTAGGAGCACCACACTAAATGTTTCCAAGCAAGAATTATCTGAAAAGAGACTAGGCTACTGCAACCTCTGAGCAGCTGTGCCTTCATTACCCAAGTTTCTGGTAAATTCTAAGTCAGACTTTTCCATTAACTCCTCCGTGGTCACAAGGTGTTACCTTGAATATCTCAGATTTTATGTGGAAAGAAAAGTCAACAATCCTGTCCCCAGGGCTCCATGTGATCTAACTATTCCAAATTTCCATGCCCTCAGACACTGGAGGTTGGGGGCTGCACAGTAGCTAGATAGGCTTGAGTCACTCAGATCTGTGGTTAAATCTGAGATCTTGAGCATAATACTTTGCCTCTTTGTACCTCAGCCTTCTCACTTGTAAAATGAGTACAGTATTTACCTTGATGGTTCTAAGATCCAATGATTTATGAAGTCAAAAGAGAAAATCCAGGAGGCTGAGACCAGAGGATTGCAGTTCAACACCAACTCAAGAACACAAATCCCCAAGCTTTTATATACACTTAACCAGCAGAAATCTGGAAGTGGAGACATGGCTGGTAGATTACCAACTGCCAAGTGAAAGGAGGAAGAAGAGGACTATTATTCCTAGAGATTTAGACTTTCCACATCTTTTAATTCTTATACTTTCATCTGTCTTGTTTCTTTCTCTCCTTCTCTCCATCCATGAGACTAGTATCAACCATTTGGGTCAGCTGGCTTACCTGGACATTCAACTCTACCACACACGTACTGTCTTTCAAGTTCTGGCACAATGACATTGATTCAAACAATAGCAGACAGCAGTCCCCACAGGATACAGCACTAACAGAAGGTGGCTGGTACAAATGTCACTGTATTAGCACCAGCATCATCACTAATTAGCTACCCACTGTGTGTGGTTTTATAGAAGATGACTAGCCACCTGTGTCCTATAAGATATGACCTAATAAACTGCTGACAAGTCAAAATTTCTCTATGCCAAAAGCTACATACTATATGGGATCACAAGTGTGGAAAGGAGAAATTGGCAGAGAAGAGAGGTTTGTGGTCAATGACCAACTCTAAAGTCTGAGAAATGCCAGTCAGGAATAAGAGAAGAAATGTGCAGCTTTGAGACAGCCAATGACAGATCCCCAAAGGGCTCACACATACTCTAGATAGATATTATCAACATGTACAGCAAACCCCGAGGTCGAGCACACTCTATAAGCCCAGATCACAGTGCTAGAGATTCACAGATGAGCTCACCAAACCCAGTCCAGACCTTACAGTGCTCACAGCCTCAGGAGATCATAGGTAAAGGACCTGGCCAGCAAAATGCTAAAAAGTTTGCCTGTGGACAGTTAGCCCAGCCTGGACTGGGAAGGTGGGTCTGGAGGCTTCATCACATCTAAACTGGGTCATGAAGCATGAATAGGAGTTGAAGGGTAGTGATCAGTTAATTGAAGGAAAATTTGTGTTTCCACAGAGCCTCCCAAAAATCATACCAGTGAAAAGACCACCTGCTAATTGAACCAGAAAATAAAGTCAGGGTTAAGACCCAGGGAAGTGTCAGACTCCTATCTCAAATTCATCAGCAAACTCAGGAATGGAGGTGTGGCTCAAGTGGTAAAATATCAGCCTTGAGAAAAGAAGTCAAGCAAGAGCAAGAGGCCCTAAGTTCAAGCCCCAGGACCAGCACAAAAAATTAATTAAAACAGGAAAGACTATTATGTTACACATAGGTAACACGTCTTGACCTCTGAATAATTAATTTGAAAATTATACTAAATCTAAAACCCTAAATCTTGATATCTCATACAAACTTGCTAGTCAATCCCTGAGAAATGAGAAGCAAAATGCTGAAAAATCATTTTTTAATATTTAATTTTTTCTTTCTGTTACAAGCACATATTAATTGCACAAAAGGGTTTCACCATGATATTTACATGTATGCATGTGTTGCACTTTGACCAAGTTCATCTGCTCTATTAGCTCTTCTCCCTTTTCCATTCAGTTTCACGGGTTTTGATGGGCTTCATATGCACTACTTCTCCTTCTCTTTTCCCTTACCCTCTTCCCATGGGCTCCTTCCTAGCAGTCCCTTGGCAACTGAACCTGCCTAGAAGGGGGATGGCACAATATGAGAAAGAAACAAAGATAATCTCAGGAAACAAAGCAAGGACACCAGGAGACACCCATCTCATAGGACAAAGCCCCAAGTTCCTCTCACAGGCACTTTTTATTATCCAGCACAACAAAGTAGTTCCTCACCATAGTGCTGAGCAAATAAGATTCTTCGCTAACACAAAGCCAATTATCGTTTTGGTAGAAAAGTAACCCCTAGATGAACATGCTCACACTAACATTCTTGAATAAACTAGCTCCATTTTTTAACTCTTGGTCTCCGGGAGAAGTGGTTAGGAAGCCAACCTGACATTAAACTCTTAAGCTAATGTTCTTGAATAAGTTAGCTATCTTCTTGTCTTGGTTTGGGACAATGACATGCCTCTGCACCCTGCCTAACACTTAGGCATCCTTGACATGGTGCCCTTGCAGGTAGACAAGTGTGCCTTCAGTCTTGCTCAGGGAGATCAATCCCAGCAATCCCCTTTTAAAATTTACATCATGTTGTTATTATTCAGATGTAGATTCTACAATTCCACATGAGAGAAAAATGTATAATCTGTGTCCTTCTAAGCTTTGCCTACCTGGTTCATACTGATCAAGCTTAAGATAGCCTAAGAGTCTGTGCACATTGAACAAGAGAGGACAAACTTACTTAGTTCCAGCCATTTTCCCACAAATGACATAATTTTATTTTTTAATGGCGAAATAGTACTCTACTATGTGTATATACACCATATTTCATTTATGCTAATTGGGCATTCAGGACAATTCCACAGCTTAGATATTGTGAATAATGCTGCAATAAACATTGGAATATAGGAATCTTTGCTGTTATGTTGACCTTATATTCTTTGATGACTGAGACTGCAAAGCAACTTCTTGAATCCTATGCATTCTACCTGTGACATGCAACTGTAAAAACAAAGTATTTTACTATTAAACAATGCAGCAATGCCTTCTAAATGTGAACATATACTGCCACAAAGTTTCTAAATCTGTTCTAAGTCTTCTTATAAGTATCAATTAGTAGAGATTTGTACCCCAATGAAATAAGATGTATTTTCCAAAGGGGAGACTGTATCCCAAGGAGGGAGACAGCTCTCTGCACCATACTGAAGCCCAGGCTCACTAGCAAATCCACTGTCTATCTGTGCTCCTGTGACCCTCAGAATTCTGCCGTGGACCCCAACTCTACACTTTCTACAGTGATTTCCCCCTCCCCAGCTTAATCTCTTAAATCTCCTGCCCTCTTCATCACTATGACCACTACCTGTTGACTTTTTCCATATACTGCGATCCATTCTGTAGCCAGAACAATCTGTATGTATGTGTGCATGCATACGTGCATGTGTGTGTGTGTGTGTGTGTGTGTGTGTGTGTGTGTGTGTGTGTATGTACACTGATTCTGGGGCTTGAACTCAAGGCCAAGGTGCTGTCCCTTAGATTTTTGCACAAGGCTGATGGTACTCTAGCACTTCAGCCACAGCTACCTTTTGACTTTTGGGTGTTTTTTGTTTATATTTTTATTGTAATTAATAAAAGGGTTACATGATATTTGCCAGATAGAAGGTGCATTAATTCACATACACTGATACCCTTTCACATGTCTTGGTACCCATTACCCTCCCCCCCACCCACCACCCACCCCCCTGTCTTGGTTTTCCCCAATTCCCTATCAATTTTCAAATAACCAAATACAAATAAATTCAATACATCAGGCAACAAAGTGAGATACTGTAACAATATGAGATACCCAAGGGTGTTTTTTTTGGAGATAATTTCATGGACTTTTTTTGCCCAAGCTGGCTTCAAGCTATTTTTAGATCTCAGCCTCCTGAGTACCTAGAATTACAGGAATAAACGACCAGGCCTGTCCTAGAACAATCTTTCAGTGTTAATCTTATCATATCACTTGCTTAAAACCCTTCCTGGCTTTTATTGCCCCGAGTATAAACTCCAAATGCTGCTTGGCTTTTGCAGCCCCAGGGACTTTGGCTATCTACATCTTCAATATTATCTCTCTCCTCATCCTCTTCAAACTATGTCCTGACAGTGAATTCTTTCTGCTCTGTCCATACACTTTGCTCTTACTACCAAACCTTCAAAATTGCTTCTCTGCTTGGAATATTATTCCCTCCCTCTCTAGTTAGCCAGCATCTACTCAATTTTTTTTGCCAGTCCTAGGCTTGAGCTGAGGGACTGAGCACTGTCCTTGAATTTTCTCAAGGCTAGAGCTCTACCACTTGAGCCTCAGCATCATTTCTGGCTTTTTTCTTGTATGTGGTACTAAGGAATCGAACTCGGTCTTCATGCATGCTAGGCAAGCACTCTACCACTAGGCCAAACTCCTGGCCCCCATCTACTCAATTTTTAAATCATTTTCTCCTAGAACCTCTTCTCTGGCCCCTTGAGGAAGGGTCATTATAGTGCAACGTGTCCCCACTTCCTTCTGTACTATTCAGTTCACTACAGGCTGGGCTGTGGTGACCATAAACCCCTATACTTGAGTGACTTATTATTATAACATTTTATTTTTTAACATTTAATTTGGAGTTAATCTCATATTTAGATAAGCTGCAAAACTATACGCAGTACACATAAGTAGGACGTAAAAAGAGTTCATCCATATACTTTGCTCAGATTTGCTTATTGTTAACATTTTACCCCACTTGCTGCAGAAATGTAATGGTAAACAACATAAATTATGAGCCTCTGACCCTTTGTCCCTAAAGATTACAGTATGTTTCCCAAGAAAAGGAAGAAGGTCTTTTCTCTAGCCATAAATATGATTGTTATCTTCACAGGTTAATGCTGATGTAATTTTTGTTCTTTTTTAGTGCCTGTCCTAGGGCTTGAACTCATGGTCTGGGCACTGTCTATGAGGTTTGTTTTTTGTTTTTTGCTCAAGGCTGATGTTCCATCACTTGAGCCAGATCTCCATTTCCTGGTTAATGGAAGATCAGAGTCATACACACTTTCCTGGCTTTGAATTATGATCCTCAGATCTCAGCCTCCTGAGTAACTAGGCATGAGCTACCAGGACTGAGTGGTCGCAAAGTTTTTCAATCTAATTTGTCATCCATATTCTGCTTTTGTCAGCTAGTCTAGTTACTTTTTTCCTTCACATTTTCCCCCTTCCAGCATAGGATCCACTCAAAGGAAGGATACTGCATTTAGTTTGTCATATCTCCTTAGACTCCCTTAATCTGATATTGCCATAGTCTGTCTTTGTCTTTTATGACATTGACATTTAAAACTGGTTCCTCCTATCATAGTTTCAGGCAGGCTGGGAGCCTTCTTGGGTTTGCACTGATCTTCTGAAATCTGCCTTCTCCCAAGTCATTATGGTAAGGCTTGAGTAAGCATAGGGAAGGTATGCCTGGCTGGAAGGAACTCATTACTTCCCCTCACACAGGTAGATGACAGGGAAAATGAAGCACACATCCCCACTGGAGGCAAAGGGGCTGAGAAACAGAATGGAAATAGGCAAGAAGCCACCAATAGTGCCTGCTATGCTTCCTGTACATCCACACATGAAGTTCGCCACATCCTGATATAAACATGTATGACTAGCTGTCACCCAGGCTGCTTTTCAACTCTGTTATGACAGGGCCTGCCTTAGTCACCGCTATCTCCACAACAGAGGTCAGCCAGGGCTCTTCGGTATGAGTTAAATAAATGAATAGCCTCAATATCATTATCCTAAGAAAATTATTGTGGATTCTCAAATACCCAAAATACAACCTCCATACTGAGGATATGAACATACTCTCAATATGAAAATACTTTACTTAATCTGCCAAAGAATCAGGTTTAACTAATACACCAGCTTCGGAAATGACCACAAATAAAGCCAGGAATAGTTAAAGTCTGATTTATTTTTTTCTGTGAGATCTAGAAACTCTATCCACTCCTGGGTAGGATGTATGAATTAAAAAAAAAGATTTCCTGAAGTCATATAAATATGGTCCTACCTATAAGAAGTCTCCCTTATCAATTTGTTGGAGACTTTTTATCTCTTCCATAAGCCCTTGGGTAGGAATAAAGGTATATATGGAGATTCTTAAGAAAAGTATGGCCTGACATGATGACTCATGCCTGTAGTTCCAGCGACTTGGGAAACAGATCAGGAAGACTGAAGTCTGAGGCTAGTCTGGGCAAAAAGAAAAACGTGAACAAGACCTATACCTCAATAAACACGTTGGACACTATGACACACATCTATAATCATGGCTGTGTGAGAAGTCTAGAGAGGAGGGTTAAGGTCAGAGGCTGTGCCCCAACCCCAATAACTAAGGCCAAAAAAAAGTTAGAGGCATGATTCAAGTGGCAGTGAATCTACCTAACAAGTTTGTGAGGCCCTGAGTTCAACTACCAGTACTGCCAAATACTACTACTAATAATAACAGTAAGAATAATAATATGCAAGCAAGACCTATAGCTCATAGCTGTAGAATCCTATTCAACATCATAAATGACAGTGCTCATGCTAGAACAGAAACTTCAGACCATTTTGCTCGTATTTCCCTTTTTACTGGTGGTCTGGTGAGGTCCCAGTTGCCTCTGTTTCACTGCTCCAATCTCATCATCCAACCAAATGCTTCGGGCAATGTGGCACCAACCTCTTCTTCCCTCCACCCCGCAGCTCCTGACACTCTGGGCTTCTCTCCAAGCTCAGGCTTAGAACTCACTGTATTTGTGATGAGCTATGCCCATGTGTTTCTCCCTCTAAGCACTAGGAGACATATCCCTGCTCCTTCACCTCCATCTTCTCTAAGCTGGCATGGTAATTGGTCAACATGGTTATACATATGATGGCAGCAGCTTTAGGGCTCTCAGACTCATAGTTCTATGGTTTCTTAGTCAGAAACCCCAGCTTTGAACTCAGCTGGCACATCTAAGCAAATGGGATATGGTGAACAGAGGCTGAGGAAATCTACTCATCACCCTGGCTCCAATAATGATGGCTTTCATCCCATTCCTTCCTTTTAACATAGAACAGTTAGTTCTGTTGTAAAGCCTTTACCTTGAACATCTCTTACTAATTAAGCCCATTTCTCCTGCCAGTCTCTTTGTACTGCAAATAGCATTCAGCACTGACTTGTGTGTGATTTGCAACCAATGGGTGTCAGAGGTGCTAGATGCCCAGAGAACACTCTGAAAGTGTGTAGGGAGGAGAATGACAAATGGTTTATTTGTTTTAAATAAAAATTATATATCCCTTCCTGGACCTTTTACTAAGTATGGAATTATTTTATTACTAGACCCTGAGAAGAGGCAGGAAATGGATATTAGGCATTTGGAAATGTGGCCTGTAAAAGATTTTATTAGTTCATTTGGTAAATGGTGTGAGTGAGTCTTTTTTCAAAGCCTTGCATTTTCTTAATAGCCAATATTCACATAATGGATTACTTTATAGTAAATTGTTTTAAGTATTTAATGTGTACTAATTTTTTTAAAATTTTATAGCAACTTTATAAGGAAGGTATCATTATTATATCCAATTTACAGATAAGGAAACTGAGGTACAAGGAGATGGAGCATAACTACATTTTATTACATTTGTGATGAAGCTAGCTAGTATTTAAAGTTGACAGTGACATGGCCGGGAGTTTGGCCTAGTGGTAGAGTGCTTGCCTAGCATGCATGAAGACCCGGGTTCGATTCCTTGGTACCACATACTTAGAAAAAGCCAGAAGTCTTGCTGAGGCTCAAGTGGTAGAGCTCTAGCCTTGAGTCAAATCCAAGGACAGTTCTCAGGCCCTGAGCTTAAGCCCAGGACTGGCCAAAATATAATAAAGTTGACAGTGACATATGAGTAAATATGTTTCACTTCTATCCTATCCTGACAAAAAGAGAAAGCACACTAAAATTCCTCATTTACAGCTTTGAGTAGTTACTGAATATTTGGATAAGAAGACTAAGACTATAGGCTTTGTGGTTGGAGAGAAGAATTAGTGATGATGTCATAGTGTGCCTACTAAGAGAACTCACAGCATGTATTCCATATGAGTAGCTAGTAAGTTATTATTTCTGACATTCTTCATAGTGTTGTACTAGAACTCAATTGATGAGAAACAGAGAAGCCACATTTTGAGAGGTCAAATTGGGAGTCCTTATTGGAAAGCTAGGCAACTGCAGGTGTACTCCTGTCTCAAAGACATGCAGCCAGCACAGAGATTATACAACGCTTTAAAAGACAAAAACCACATGTCACATGTCGTGGTGGAGACCAAGCCTTTGCAAACATGTTATACAGAAACAAAGCAAACCATCTAGATCAAGGAGCTGGGCCTTCCTGGGGCTAACCACCATGGTGCATCTGCATATTCTCTCAAGCAGAGTTCTCCTAGCTGTCCTGGAGCTAAGCATGTGCGATTCAAAGAATGGATTGTCTCACTTCTAGGCTTTTCAGAGGCAGGTGGAAAGCCCCCTCTACCCAGCAAGGCACCAGAATGGCTGTGAGAACAGTATCCTCATCTCAATAGGTCAAGAGGGCCTGCCCAACAACTTCCCATGAAACATGATCACCATGGGAAGATGGACTCTTCCATAAAACCCAACATCATAGGCACCAAATGAAGACTAATATTTATAGTTTTCAGTGTTGAAAATCTGATGCCAAGTAGATAAATGTCATAGACCCAAATATCCAGAAGAAACTCCTGAAATCTCCACCTATCCTTCCCTGTGATTATGGGATTTGGGTAAGTTCTAATGGCTAGCTTCAGAAGCAGCCATGCCCCCAGCATTCATTCATGGTGGTTTGAATGCTGGTCTAGAGTTTTCTGAGTATATTTCATTTCAGTATTCAGCCCTAGAGCATCTCAACATCTTGTGAGCCCTCCACATTTGGTATGGCCTTGGTCAGACTTCCTGGAGACATTCCAAATGGAAAAGGAATCCTTGGGATTCTTTGGGAAGAGCTGAGAGTAAGGAAAGGAAAACAGTTAAGCCTTCAGATAAGCAGAGAGCAGTTGAACGCAAAGGTTTCAGCCCTCCTTGAAACTTCTTTCATGGAAGAAAAAAAAGTCATTAAATAAACCCATGGTTTCCCGCCCAGACCTTGTGACCACCACAGGCTTCTAGCTAGAGAATTGAAGTCCAAAAGAAACAGAGGTAGGGAGAAGGGAGATTAAAAGATGGAGGCCCTTTGAAAGCTCAGCCACATGGAGTCTCTCACTGAAGAACAGTCGAGGACCATCAGAAAAGGCTATTTGCCTTGCCTAAGGTCTTCCAAGGCAAAGAAAGAACTTCAGAAGTTTCCGAGGGCCACGTTCTTTCAACAAGGGTGTCACTAAGTGGCACCAAAGCTGGTGCTTTGAGAAGGAAGTTGAAAGGGGCAATCCTGATGTGTGGTTTTTGTTAGAATAGGATGAAAACTGTCACTAGAAAAAAAGAAAATTGCTTATGAAAGGGCATGAGCCTTTCATAAGAAACGTAAAAGAAAATGCATCTGTTCCGCTGCTGAACTTTACTTGAAAAGCAAAGAATAAAAGAAATCTATGAACAAGAAGAACTAACTGTACCTCTGCTCAGGGCAAGGAATTGTGGTCAAATTAGCACTTCAATATGAAGAAATTGTTTAAAAAATCTCCAGACATGAAATTAATATAATTAGGTAATATCCCCTAAACTCAAATCTCTCAGCAAGCTGAGAGGGAGAAAAAAGGTGACTAGACTGACCTCATTAAAACTAAATGAATAACGCCAACTTCTAAAGAATGCCAAGAAAAGTGCCATTAGTACAAGTTGTCATGGGGAGGTGGGAAATGAGGAAGCACCAGAGATTGCTGATAGGGTGTCAGGAAGCCCACACTTGGGTACTGTCCACAGCTACATAGCCTTAGATAAAATCCAGTGTTTTCCAGAGAGTAGCAGGATCTAGAATATTCTGTCGGACTTGTTGAAATACATATTGCTGGACACTACTCCTAGTTCAAATTCTATAGGCCACGAGTAGAACCTGAAGACATGCATTTCTGACAAGTTCCCAAAGAAAGTTGATTCTGCTGGCCTAAGGACCACATTTTGGGAAATACTGAGCCTATCTGGGCCTTATTTTCCAAATCAAACAAGTGAAAAAGGAAATTAGATGAGCTCAAACTTCTCACCCTCTTCTAAAATTCAAGGAAATAAACAGCCTAGGCAAAGTGGTCTAGAACCAACCATAATTACTCTGTAGTAGCACAGATAGTTTGCAGGCTGACTATACTTTTAGGAGGTGATTGTTGTGCAAGCATTCTACCAAGGAAGAAGGTACTCCTGTGAGTTGGTTGATGTACTGAAGACTGGAAAACAAAACAAAGCTGTGAATAATGCCTTCAGGTAGACAGCAAACATGACCATCTCAAACAGCACTTCCTCTGCCACTTTCCTCTGTTAAAAAAGAAAAGTTCAGGAAACATAAGACATATCATTCAACAGTGATATCCATTTGGTAAAAAACCCAGCCACTGAGCACTATCCTTTGGCTTTCCTCAAGGCCAGCACTCTGCCACTTGAGCCACAGTACCACTACTGGCTTTTTCTATATATGTGATATGGAGGAATCGAAGCTGGATCTATGTGCATGCTAGGCAAGCACTCTACCACTAAGCCAAACTCCCAGCCCCCAAAGGAGGATATTCTTGTTTTGAGTTTTTGTTTGTTTTTCATCTGCAGAATACTTTATTATTGGCTCACAGGGCTGCAAATGTGCGGACACATTCTTCCCTGAAACATTGCCAAAGGCAAACCCAAAGGAGGATATTCTTAAGAGAGGCTCACAAGGGTTCAATAGTTATGTACACTTGATCATATAAAATGATACTCATCAAAATGTATCGCAAGAAATTGAAATAAAAGGTTTCTTATTTTATGTTTTGTATTTTCTTTTGTGTTTTCTCTCCTTTGTTTTTTATTTCTATGCCTTTTGTCTTGTAAGATTTGAGGACAGAAAGATGAAATGGTGGGACACAGAAATGGTGGGACAAAGGGTAAACTAATTCAGCAGTGATACTCATTAGATACTATGTTGGAAATGAACTATACAACTTAAGGGGAAAAGGAGAATCGGGAGAGAAAAAACTGGAAGAAAATGAGGGAGAGTGTAACACTATCCCAAAAGAAATATACTCAATACCTGACTTACATAACTGCAGACCCTCTGTACATCACATTTATAACAAAAAATTTTTAAAAATGAAAACTAATAAGCAAGTCTAATAACTTAGCTATACTTGATCAACAGGATTTTTTATTTATCTTTTAAGGAATCAGTAGTTTACCTATCCTAACTTATAGTTTTCATATTTGCATTTTATAAATGAGTCAACTGAGGCACAGAAAGGTGAACTGGCTTGTTGAATATTTCAAATTAAACAACAGGTCTAGTTTAGGATTTAGGATTAATCCAGGCGCAATGGCTCATGCCTGTAATCCTAGCTACTCAGGAAGCTGAGATCTGAGGATCAGGGTTCAGAGCCAGCCCCAGCACTAAAGACCGATGGTGAGACTCTTATCTCCAATTAACCACTAGAAAACAGGAAGTGTCCTTGAGGTTCAAAGGGGTAGGGAGGCAGCCTTAAGCTGAAGAGCTCAGGGACAGCACCCAGGCTGGGTCCAAGCCCCAGAACTGACAGAATAAATAAATAAATAAATAAATAAATAAATAAATAAATAAATAAAATTTAGGATTGAATTCTGATCCTCACAATTGCTAAGAAGGATACTCTGCAGCTAGATCCAGGCTTCCAGGACATTTTACTTTATTTATTTATATTTTTTGTCAATCTTGGGGCTTGAACTCAGGATCTGGGCACTATGCCTGATGCTCTTTGTGCTCAAAGCTAGTGCTCTGTCACATGCACAGAGCCATTTCTGGCTTTTCCTGAGTGCTTTATTGGTGGTAAGAACCTCATGGACTTTCCTGCCTGGGCTGGCTTTGAACTTCAGTCCTCAAGTCTCAGCCTCCTGAGTAGCTACAATTAGAGGTGTGAACCACCAATGACCAGTTGCTTTATTTATTTGTGAGATAGGGTCTCATGTGTTTATCTGGGCCTACTTATGCCTCCCATATAACTGAGAAGACAAATGACTACTACCATGTCTAGCTGTAAGTTGACATGGGAATCTTGCTAACAAGTTGTGCATCCCAAAGCATGGGATACCACACCTCTTCTTGAAGTCCAAGCTGTTAAGTAGACACTACTGGTGATAAATGGCAAGTGAAGAATTTGGAACATTTTGATATTTGATGATATATTCATTGGTCTTTTCTCCTATAAGCTTCCTAACCTCCTAGGTTCTCAGGAAGCTGAGATCTCATGGTCAAGATTTGAAGTCAGCATGGGCAGGAAAGTCCATGGGACTCTTTATCTCCAATTAACCACCAAAAAGTCACAGCTCATGAGGTAGAGCACTAGCCTTGAGCAAAAAAGCTCAGGGACAGCTCAGGGACCTGAGTTCAATCTCCAGAACAGGCTTAAAAGAAAAAAAAAAGTTGATCTTTTTTGATAAGCCAGCACAACTAAGCCAGAATGTTGTTCTAAATTTTTTTAAAGATATGGAAAATAGAAGTTACACAGTGATTTTATTTGCCTGAGATTCTAGGAGAAAATATGTCAGTGGATTATGCCTTCCCCCGTGCCTTTCCACCCTGTACCCTGCTCTGTTCTTCTGAAGCAATAGCCTTAGGGAACACGATTGGTGGAAGCAGAATATGCCCTGATGAACAGAAGTTTGAAAATTCAGCGTAAATGTTTGAGCCCTGGGTAATACCTGGGAGAGATATAGTTAGCAGAATCAGGAAATGCCTGAAGGCTTGACTGTACTCCCCTGTTACTATGAAATGAAATTCAAGGAGGCCTGCTATGTTTAGAGAGAGTGATTAGATCATGTTACCTGAGCCAGCTTTATCCCAATGGGAAGGACACTGGTTTATGTGCATCTTCTGCTGTGGGGGTCAGGGAATATGGGATGGTTCTTTGTTACTAATACATGAGATTCTTTCCCTTATAAACAATCAGTGCCAAAGAATCTTGCTTCCATTGTCATGAGTCGGCTGTCAGTAAAACAAACAAACAACAAAAAAAAAACCTTATTTGGAAACATTAAGACACAGGTACCGCTGAGCAGGATGGAATACACCTGTAATTATTACACTTGGGAGGCCAAGGCAGGAGGACTGAGAATCTGAGGCTAGTCGGGGGCCTCAAAAACAAAACAAAATAGCAGAAGGCACATGGCTTCATGCCCATGGTGTTATAGAGGGGAATTTTAAATCTGTTTTAGGAGAAAAGACCATTGACTATATCATCAAATATCAAAATGTTCCAAATTCTTGACTTGCCATTTATCACCAGTAGTGTCTACCTAACAGCTTGGACTTCAAGAAGGGGTGTGGTATCCCATGCCTATAATTCCAGCTGCTTTGGGATGCACAGCTTGTTAGCAAGACTCCCATGTCAACTAATAGCTAGACATGGTAGTATTCATTTGTCTTCTCAGTTATATGGGAGATACAAGTAGGCAAATAAATGAGAAAAAATTCAATACCTCCAAGATACTACCTTAGCTCCCAAATTCAACATTAACTAGGTACCTGAGATGAATTTTCCCACTAAGACTATTCATTATTTTAAAAGAATAAGAATTGTGGGATAATGATAGGTTTCTGGAAAATACTCTCCATAAATCCCTCCAAGTTCATATTAATTCCTTTATTAATCACCATATAATCACCCCTGCTACATTTTAACTTCTCCAAGAGAATGTCATTCAAAATTATCAAAAGTCAAGGGGAAACTCAGATAAAATCCAACTCCATTTTCCATTGATCCTTAATGTTATGAGATAAACAAGACCAATTCAAAATAATGTGTGCATAGGGTCCAGAAGAGCCCTAGCTATTCCTTAATGAATTCTATAACTTTTCTAGTTATAAGTACTAAACTCAATAAACTAAGATTATAAATTTCCTATTTCCTTTTTTATATTTTAAAATTCAGATTTATACCTATCTCTAATCTCTCAGTACCTTTCTAATTTAATCATATCCTAGAAGTAGCTCAGTCTTAGAAACTTAGTGCACTGTCATTGCCTCCTTCCAAGTGTTATGTTTCATTTTTCCTTAATCAAGAGTGTTCTCCATCTCTGAGTAATTAGTGTCTCTCTCCTCAATGTACAAATGTAAATGCCCTAGAATTCCTCTCCTACTACTTATTCCCTGTTCCAATCCACAGCTTACTTATAAGCATGCTAACTTTCCTTACTTAAGTTGTATAATTGCAGGAACCAAGTATCATTCATTTATGAACCCCCCTTAAGTACCTAATAGTATATCTGACATAGAGAGAAATCCAAACATTATTGTCGAGTTGTTTCTAAATCGAGTCATTGATAAATTACATTTCGAAGAAGAAGTTGCTGGGATGATAAATCTAGCTGTGACATCTCAAAGAAGCAGAAAAATAGAGAGAACAGACTCTGAAAATCACTTAAGAAGCTATGATGATATACTGGTAGGAGATTAGAAGAACTTGAAACAGGGCTATAACTACATGGGCAGAATTAGGATGCTATATGAAGGAAAGTTTAGAGATAGAACAAATATGGTCTGACAGGTGATTAGATATGAAGGTGAATGAGAGTGAAAAAATTGTGAGCTGATAAGCAAAAGTTCATGTTCCTCAAGATCATTGCCAAAAGGTAACTTTTCAGCTGTGAATAACATTCCCAGTCCTGTGCCTTATACCTACATGGAACTACAGAACTAGCTACTGCTAATGAAATGTTAAAGGAAATTGTATATATATATATTATATATATATAGTTGTATATATAATATATATATACAAAATAATATATACAATTTCTGAATCAATGTGATTTAGAAAGTAGATGAAAAAAATCCCCATGACTTTTTTACCCTCATCCACCCACTTAAAAGAAACAACTCTAAGAACTCTAAGGTCCCTGACATAAGAAGAAGCTGTGAGCTGAGCGTGGTGGCTCACACCCATAATCTTAGTTATTCAGGAGGCTGAGATCTAAGGATCACAGTTCAAAGCCAGTCCTGCACTGAAGACCTCAAATGAGACTCTTATCTCCAATTAACCACTAGAAAACTGGAAGTGGCATTGGGACTTGAGGGGTAAGGCAGTAGCTTTGAACTGAAGAGCTTAGGAACAACACCCAGGCCCAAATCCTAAGCAATAAAACTGCCAGAAAAGAAAAGAAAAGAAAAGAAACTGTGTCCTTAAATGGACCACTTATCAAATGAGAACAGTAAACCAGATAGATCATTACTGCATTAAATTGCGGAGATTTTGTGCCTGTCTATCAGAGTAGCTAGTTTTATCTTAATTAAAATAGAAAAGGATGGAGAAAAAATCATGGGTGGTTTTAAGCCTATTGAAGCATTCAGCACTTTGGAGAATGGTGGCACTATTTTAATATAATGAAAGCCTTCAAGATGAGGACCATTTTTAGAGAAGTACCAATACCCAGCCTAATAGCATCATCACATGAGGAAAACACCAGAAATTAGGAGTCAGAAGGCTCAAATCTAGATTGAAGAGCAATCTTTGAAATATAGATGCCCTCATCTCGTTCCACTTCCTGTCCTCAATCTCATCTGGAGAACAATACAGAGATAAATCTTTTAGCAATAAATAGCTATTCTAATGTAAAATATCATTATAATCTTATCATCCACTTTTAAAACTATAGAGGATCATTTCAGGAAGGAAAACATTAAATCTTGCATAGCAGTTACTAAAATTGGGCATTGCATGAACTCATAATTTTCATGATACAGATACTATTATTAACATCAGTTTGTAAATGGAAATATTCCAACATGGATGTGTTAAGTAATTTCCCCCGAAGTCACACCACTAGAAAGTGGAAAAATAGGGATCCAACCCCAGGCAGACCGACTCTGAGAACTATGCTCTTAATCACCATAAAAGGATATCCTCTCTAGGTACAGCTTCTTCATTTTAGATGTGGAAACTCAGGTCATGTCACACAGGTGGTTATGCACTAAATATAGAGTATAGTGACAGAGAAAGCAATTTTCTCCCCGGGAAAATTCTTGTTTCTCATAAAAGGCTTGTTCTGCAGAAAATCACTGAGCTGAGAATGCATAAATTACTAAGGAAACTGAACCAGATATCTGAGCAGAATTTATGTTGATAGGAAAGAAAACAAAATGAGCCTTACCCTTGTGATATCTTTCAAACATGAAACAGAAGGAATAACCAGATGGATTTACTTAACTGTTTTCCTGATACATTCTTTCCTGTAGTTTTAAAACATATGCAAATCCGTGGAGAAGCAGAGTCCAGTTTCTTGAGCCTTTCCAATGCAGAATAGAGAAATGGGCCCAGAATAACTAAGTGGCTACATCAAGTTCACCTATCCTTCTGAAAGTCAGTGCAAATTAGTCATGGGGAGATGCCAAGAGAACCCACAATTTACCTGAGGTAAATTGTCCTGAGGTCTCAAGATATCCCTTACTGATGAAGGTAAACATCTAAGCAGAGTCCTGCATTGTGGTTGATACAATCTGGACCTCCCTCTTAGACTAAGCAAGGTATGAGAAAGACATTTTTCTAGATTCCATCTGAAACTTCCCATGACAGAATAAGTTCTCCGGTCATGAGACCATTGCAATATATTCAGACTTAAAGAAAACCTCCTGCAAATGAAAACCCTAAGGGACAATATGGTATTCCCTGATACCAACTGAGAAGATCTGTGTTTGCTTGTTAAACATCATCATGTTAAGACAAAGGTAAACATCTTAGGTAAATACCCAGTTATCCAATCTATTCCTTTCCCTTGCCACACAGAGGGTTTTGAGACCTGCTTAGACAAGTTGAATGTTTATCCTCTCTATCTGGGCAGTTTACCCTGTGACTGCACACTGACCTGGACTAAGAGGATACACAAATCAAAACATTGATAAATGCCATAGGCTGCTGAGAATTAGTAGGTGTATGGTTACAATGGGCCTTCCACTGAGGCAAGCCCATTAATGCTGAGTATGAGTTCACTTCTCTATGGTAGGTGTTTGATTCATTTTCCCTACAATGCATTCAACTCCTGGTAAACACATCACTTTTCAACAAATCTAAAATGTTCACTTAATCACTTAAATTAAGCACATTAACTTTTACTTTGCTATGGGGAGATATATTTTCACAAAATTAGTGGCAGAGAGATGCAGCAGATCACACAACGATTTAAATCCAGCAGACAATAACTAGGACTGACAGAGAGTTTCTCCACAACACATGAGGCATGTATGCGAAATTAAAATTCAGGGTTTTGACACTTCTTTTGATTTCTATTTATTTATATATTTTTACTGTGTTTGGTCAAAAGCATATGTAACCAATCTGCAAAGAAGGTGGATTTTTAAGCACCTTTGTTTTTTAATGGCAGGGAATGATAACATGAACTACAAGGTAAAAAAAAAAAGTCCAAACAATAAAAGAGGAAAGGCAACATAAAGGAATTTGGAAATACCTGAATGAGAAAGAAAAGGAGGCTGGTTAGCACAAAGTTGTTTCTTTTTTCTTCCTGTTCTAATAGCAGGAGTCTCTGCCATGGCCCTGATAATAGCTGTACAGTAGATATTCACAGAAAGACAAAGAATAGAACTGTTCTCCACCTTGGGACTTCACTACTTGCACAGCCTCCCATGTCTTATTTAATTGCTCTTCCAAAAGTCTAGTTTGCAAAAATTGAAGCCAAAATGCTTAAATGATGTGCTTAAAGTCACTGGGCCCTAACCCGAACACATCTACAAATTCCCACACGGGCCTTTGCCCCATCCCATACTCCTTACATTATCATTTGAATGCAGATAAGAACACAGGTCCTATCTTCAATCATCGTGGTGATGTTTGATGAGGATAAATTACAACCTTTTTAAGTCTCAAGGTTTTCACTTGGAAATTGAGGTTACATTAGAAATGGATGATCTACAATGCTGAGTGGCTATGAATCCTGAAGTGTGTATCCATGAATTTTAACAAACTACTATTTTTTAAAGTGCCAGTTATGATCTATTAGTGGACCATGAAATTAATTTATTGGGTAGCTATCATTCCCTACTTTTAAATATGAAACAGAACAGAGGAGGTTTGAATAGATTAAGGTAAAATAAGATAGGATAGAATGGAGTAAGATGAAATAGGAAACATGTTAGCATTTATCTCATGTGATAAGAGCGATATCTCACATGTGAAAGTTTTGTAAACCATTGCAACTATACAGAGTTCTACATAAAATGTATTTCTTACGAGGGGACATGAAACCCAGATTTAAATTATAGTATCACACAATGTAACTGTGTTTCACTATAGAAAATTTCAAATATTGGCCACTTTGGGGGTATGGCTTGTCTTTCACTTTCCCCTTTGACATCTATGTTCCTAAACCAAATGTTTTCCTTATCTTCTTTCCTCTCTCACTTGCTCAGCGCCCACTCTGCTTGGAAGGCTTTCTGTGGCTGCCACAGAGGAGTGTTCTGAAGGATGAGACAGTATCAGGACACCTTGACAGAAATGGGGGAAAATTACAGGGTATATTAAGTTTATGATTTGATTTTCTGAAAGGGAAAATACCAAGTGTGGTGAAGTCTAGTTGGGATGGTACTAAAGCCTCAAAGGCTCTGGACAATAGTGACATTGTCTGGGAGGGACGGGCCTATAATTACTTTAGTCTCTGGCTCTTCACTTTCTCCTTGCAGAGAGATGACTAACATAAATGTGTCCCAAGTCTCTAAATACAGATCTGCCAGAAGGGCCTTTTTGAGAGAGCGGTGTAGGTGATAGCTACCTTTCACAGTTGGCTGCCCAAGAGAAACTGTGTCAAATCATATGAGGAATGAAAGTTAGGAGAGGAGGCAGGACTTGAGCTTTCCAGCCAGTTGCTGAAAACTACTATTAGGAAAGAAGAGTGCCCCCTCCCCCCCAGCCTTTAGTTAAAGTCACTGAGACAGGAGCTCTATGGGCCAGAATAAAGTTCAAGGAGCCTCCCATGGGCAGATTTCCAACCAATAATTTATAACCACCTAAGTCATCCAAATTGTAGTCATTGACTAGAAAATACAGCCCCCTGTGCCATCAGAGTTTTGCGTATTGGATGTCTGAAATAATGGTTGGTTAAAAACTTTGTGTTTTAAACCACAGACCTATGGCCACCTAATCTTTGACAAGGGAGCCAAAAAAATAGAATGGAAGAAAGACAGCCTCTTCAACAAGTTGTGCTGGCAGAACTGGTTAAGCACCTGCAGAAAACTAAAGTTGGATCCTTCTTTGTCATCTTGCACTAGAATTAACTCCAAATGGATCAAAGACCTGGAGGTAAAAGCTGACACACTGAAAACTCTACAGGAAGGAATAGGAGATACACTAGGCCTCCTTGGCACAGGTCGAAACTTTCTTAATAAAGACCAAGAATCACAACAAATCAGAGAAAGGCTGGATAAGTGGGACTGCATTAAACTGCAGAGCTTTTGTATGGCAAAGGACATAGCTAGTAAACTAATCAGGAAGCCTACAGAGTGGGAGAAGATCTTCACCAACCAAACAACGGACAAAGGCCTCATATCTAAAATATATCAACAACTCAAAAAATCGAATCACTCCAAAACTAACCTCCAAAGTAACAACCATCCCATTAAAAAATGGGCCAAAGACTTAAAGAGAGTCTTCTCTGAAGAAGAAACAAAAATGGCCTATAGACACATGAAGAAATGTTCAACATCTCTGGTCATAAAAGAAATGCAAATCAAAACAACTCTAAGATTCCACCTCACTCCAGCTAGAATGGCCAAGATCAGGAAAACGAATGACAACAGATGCTGGAGGGGATGTGGCCAGGAGGGATCACTACTACACTGTTGGTGGGAGTGCAAACTCGTTCAACCACTATGGAAAGCAGTGTGGCAGTGCCTCAAAAGGCTAAACATAGAACTCCCCTATGACCCAGCAATTCCACTACTTGGCATTTACCCAACCATCCAGAAACAAGGACATACTAAACCCACTAGCACAACAATGTTCATTGCAGCACTATTCACCATAGCAAAGATATGGAACCAACCTAGATGTCCCTCAGTTGATGAGTGGATCAACAAGTTGTGGTATTTGTACACAATGGAATTCTATGCTGCTGTCAGAAAGAATGACATCGCCCCATTTGTTAGGAAATGGAAAGACTTAGAAAAAATCATATTAAGTGAAGTAAGCCAGACTCAAAGGAACTTAGGCTCAATGGTTTCCCTCATTTGTCATAATCAGTAGAAACCTTGGGCTCTACTAGCAGAGATCTGCAATAGAGCAAACTCTTGATACATAAGGACATATAATGTGAAGCTAATTGAAAGGACCTCCAGGATAGTGAAACAAAAGCTATATAATGAATGATTGTTGTCCTTAATGTACTATGTTGTCTCTCATCTCCTTTGCTGTCCCTTGGTTATCTCATATTGGTATAGTATCTCACTTTGTTATCTGATATATTGAACTTATTCGTATTTGGATATTTGAAATTTGATAGGGAAGGGGGGAAAACCAAGACAGGTGGGGGGTGTGGGGGGGGAGGGAAACGGGTACCAAGACATGTGAAAGGGTATCAATGTATGTGAATTAATGCACCTTCTATCTGGCAAATATCATGTAACCCTTTTACTAATTACAATAAAAAAAAGAAATAAAAAAAACTTTGTGTTTTTAATCTGAGAGCTTTCATTGTAAATCTTCTGAGTAGAAACTCAAAATGCGAAATCCTAACTCTTCCTATCAGCTTGGTCTCAGGACAGCTTGGACTCAGGACAGCTGGGTTTGGAAATTATTAAAAATAAAACATTGTTCTAAGTAGCCACAGTCTATTAAAGTGATGGGAAATGTGAGACCTCATGGGTTCTGCAAAACTATTCTCCTTTGTTCTGTAAATGACAAAACTGGTGTCTCCTTCAAGGGCTTGCAGGTAGAGGTGAGAAGAGGGCAGTCCCCAAAGTTCTAATTGGCTCCCTGCACTGAGCCCTGTGCACAGAGGATCACACTGCCCATTTCAGATCTGACTGGCAATGACACCTTGTCAAGTACTGCTGTGTTAAGCAGCCCCTGGTGGTTTTATAAAACATTTGACCTGCTATTGACCCACTCTGTGTCACTGGTGCTCAGGGGCAGTCTCTCTGGCTAAATATTTATGGGTCCCATGGTGGATTATAATAAAGATTATAAAGGCACAGCCAAGGCTTAATGGCTCCCAGTTGTCCCACAGTACAAGAAGTAGTTCCTATCAGAGGAGCATCAGTGAGTTTTCACAGATCAAGTGAGCAGCAATGACTCAAGCATAGCCCTGAAAGTTCACCAGAATCAGCACCACATTTTGGCAGAAACCAAACATTTGCTTAATTAATACCCAGTTCTAAAGGTAGACACAAATTTCCACAGGTCAAATTTCATCTTTATTGTAAAAAGTCATTTACTCAGTTCGGACTTAATGAATGGACCCTGATGGATTCATAGTATGATGACATTATTGTGAGGTGATAAAAGTCTGGGATCTTGTTGGTGATCAAAGCTTCTTGGAGTGTTAATGTCCTTAGACATTATATGCTTATATGCTCTTTCATTGCTTGTAGTCACCGTGGTGTGAATTGCTCTGGAAGCTCTGCCTTTTCCTATCACTGGTGGTTTGATCAACACCTCTGAAACTATGTATTAAAATAAATCCTTCCTCCTTTGTTTCTGCCAGGTATTCTGATCACAGTGATGAAAAGCAAACTAACAAAATCCCCCATTATGTATTTCACATTAGCATAGTTTTTCTCCACCTCGAAAAGTCTGTGGCTGTTAGTAGCTCACAGGGTATTTGTCATTGGAATAATCCTAATGGGATAGCCAAGATGGCAGTCTGAGCTCAGGAACTAGACTCCATAGTCACTGATCTCTCTAATATGGTTGTTTATTCCTACTTGTCCTCCTTTAAAATATCATGAGATAGGTCATGGGGAACAAACTTAAAATTAAAGTTTAAAAAAATAGTAATAAGTCAAGACACGGCCAAAAATGCAGACCTTAAAAGACTAGAAGCTCATATAGCTAAATTTTTGTTTATTGGAAACTAAATTTTCTAAGCAAAAACAGAAGGAAGCTGGATATATCACATGGCTTTCTCTTTTCAAGAAGGAAGAAAATATGCCAGTCCCTTAGGCAAAGTAGTGTTTCTCACTAACATCCTGAACAACAAAAACATGAAATCAGAGTTCTAACATAGCTCTTTCATATACGTCTCTCAGTAAAGGCCAATAGGTAATAAAACAATGCTCAGAAAAAGTAGCCTTCTGAGGCTAAGCAAGAGGAACCATATATACCATTCTAATGATCCGGTTGGTCAAAGAATAAAGAATTAGTATCTATAGAAGAAAAGGAACCTTTCAAATTCTTCCATGAAGATACTAGAACTTGAATGTTTCCTCCACCCTCCAACTCTCCTCCTGATACGAAGGCTACTCTACCAGGCCACCATGACCCCAGCAGCTCACTAAACACAAGTGATTGGAACAGAAAGATCAGAAATCATCAGATGATGCACAATGTCTGCTTGAAAGATCAGCACAACCAATTAGGTTTGTTTCCCAGGAATACAACGCCAACTAAACGCATGGACTACTTTCAAGCAAGTATAAGATAAGGCTAGGCCACATGCTGAGTTTAAGAAAGAAGGAAGAAGACAGAAAAAGAGTAAGAACAGAGCATATAGACATACTAAGAGAAACAGTGTGAGGTTAAAGGAGAGATAGTGATTATATGCTCTCCCCCAAAGTTGCCTTGGATCCAAAAGCATCATCTTCCATTTCTAGGAATGACTATGATAAATAGCCATCTTTTATGGATTCCCTGGACTCTGATAATAAACTTGCACTGTTTTCTTTTTTTTGCCAGTCCTGGGCTTGAGCTCAGGGCCTGAGCACTGTCCTTGGACTTTCTCAAGGCTAGAGCTCTACCACTTGAGCCTCAGCACCACTTCCAGCTTTTTTCTATGTATGCGGTACCAAGGAATCAAACCCAGGTCTTCCTGCATGCTAGGCAAGCACTCTACCGGTAGGCCAAACTTCCGGCCCCTCCACTGTTTTCTTGAGTGAAGATAAGTGAGTATTCCTGGCAAACAAATGAGTCTGACTAAAACACAAGTTTTTAATTAGAGCTGAACAACAGGCCGTACAATAATCCAATCTCTAGATGGCAAGCGTTGTGTTGTTGAGCAAGGGCAGATCCAACACACGAGAGATCAAAAACAGATGGTTTAACACACATCCACTTGCATGAGTATCAAAGGCATTGTTCGCAGTGAAAGAAGCCAATTTCAAAGTATTTGTGTGATTTCTTTTATCTGTCATTTTGCAAAGACAAAATGATAATGGTGGAGAACAGATCAGGGGTTCCCAGCAATGGGGGTGGGGTGGGGAGGGAGCAGTCATTACTACAAGGTATTTATGGTGTTCTGAGTGATGGCAGAATTGATCTATATTGAGATTGTAGTGGCTACACAAATATCTCGTTGCATTTAAATTTATAGAACTTCATAAAAGGAAGAGAGAGGAAAAGGTGGTGGTGGAGACAAAGGAAGAGGAGGACAAAGAAGAAGAGGAGGAGGATTAAAAAGGAAAAGAAGAGAAAAGAAAGAAGAGAGGTAGGGAAACAGAGGTAAGCTCTTTGGTTCTTGTATGAGAAGGATTTTTGGACAGCTTCAACCACACCAAAAGGAAAGCCATCTTCACGGAAACTGCTTTCCTCAATGCTCTCAGCCTGTCTTGTTATCCTTTATTACTTCATTCTCTTCTTCCTGGATGACATTACTTTCCTAACAGAGTCCAGTCATGGGAATGAGCAATGAAGTTGAAGCTTCAAGTGAGGAAGGTTTACGGTAGCTGGGCTCAGAAGATCTCACTCTCCCATCTCAAGTGCAGATAATCTGTGCTTTCCTACAGATGGTGGTGGTATGTCTTGGGCGCCTCATTGAATGTACTCCTCTCTTAATGTTACGTTACCATACTGTCATGATCTCCCCGCAGTGTGCTCATTCTAAAATCATTGTATCCCTGGTGATTAACACAAAGTTTGGAGTGTGGAGCACTGAGTGAGTAAAGCCAATAAAGATGAGAAGATGGAATGGCTGGGGGAGAGGAACATATGTAGCCAAGGCTCAGTTCTCAGGAAGCTTCGAGACAATGCTAGTCTCTTGGCAGACATTTTTTGAGCTGTGGCTGAAGATCTTCCTTTTACCACTTTGGATTGCTGGACTCTTTACTCTTGTCCACCCATCGCTTTCCTTCAAGAGACTCAATTGTGTGCACTCCATCCAGGGGGAGTCCTTAGCCCCTGGTTGCCAGTTACATTCCATCACTGGGAAATGCCAGCAGAAATCCAAGGAGGGAGGAGGGCAAGAGCAGAGAGCTGATTCTCTCAGCTTCCTCTAAGGGATTGTCAAGGGTAGACTGCAGCAGTGGCTCAAGTGGACCTGTCCATTCAGTTCTCTGTGTTACGATCTACATCATCCCCTTCTAGTCATGTTTCAGACTTAGAGGATGTTTTCCACTGTCACCAACACAGTGTTACATCATTGTCTTCTGGTTCCTGACCTGCTATCAATAGTCATTTTAGTGAAGTGAATTATTGAGAGCATCAGCTGCTTTCTACCGGGGTCCAACTGGCCTTCCCTGTGCCAGGCATTAATGCTAATCTCGGGGGCTCCAAATACAGAATGGATATTCATCATCCAATACCTGGCTTTATAGAACTGACAGGCACAGGAGCTTCTAATGCAGGCTGGTGTGTGTGGTGAGGTAGGTAGGCACTGGGTAGTGCTCCCCAAAGTTTGTTTCTGCAAATAACAAAGCAATGGAGTGCTCCCAGTGAGCACTACAGAAAATACCTACAAAAAAGCTCACAGGGTTTATTCTTTGGGGTTTTTTACTGTTCCCTAAAAGCATAGCTCCTTTAGGACTTCCAATTTGGAGTTACAGAAACAAAAGAAAAAGCCACACAAAACCCCACTATCCAACAGCCTGCATTTCTCAGATTCTCCCACTGACTAACCTAGTACCTGTAATCAAGGTTTTATTTTTAGATTCTGATTGCTCTTATGAATACTCATCCTTGTCCTAATTTTCGTTAATTTCTTAGAAATTTCTTAACTTGTTTCACTTAAGAAATATCAAAATACTTTTTTATAAATAAGCAGAGGGTTTTTTCTTTTTCTTCTTTTTTTTTTTTGCATGTGACAAGACGGTTAGAGATAGGCTATTTCTTGTGTTGTTTTAGCTGCTCAAGCGTTAGCAGTGGCTTCACTTCCTTTCACTTCTGTCTACCAATCTCAACCTGCTTTTGGTTTCCATGCTTGCTCGCTGTGGACAAAACAGAAGGCATTAAATAGATCAAGTTCAAGGAAAGAAGAAAGAGATGGGTGAGTTCTCTTCTCCTGCCTATACCTTTTATCAAATACCCCACATAGACTTAATCTTATATCTTTGGGGCTAGAATTCATTCATAGGGTCACCTCTAGCCACAAGCAATTTCAGGAAATCAAGCCTCAGACTTCAGACTTTCATCTGTGTCTAGTTGCCTTCCTTTCCTGTGGTTATTATTAAGGGAACCTCTCTCTGTCTCTCTGTCTCTCTCTGTCTCTCTCTCTGTCTCTCTCTGTCTCTCTCTGTCTCTCTGTCTCTCTCTCTCTGTGTCTCTCTTTGTCTCCCTCCCTCCCTCCCTCCCTCCCTCTCTCTCTCTCTCCCTCTTTCTCTCTCTCTCTCTCTCTCTCTCTCTCTCTCTCTCTCTCTCTCTCTCTCTCTCTCTCTCTCTCTCTCTCTCTCTCTCTCTCTCTCTCTTCTCTCCCCGCCTAGAACAATCTCTTTTTATCTGTTCAAGAAGTCATACTTTCAGCTCACTGCAAATATTTCATGATTGTTTCTCTGAATGTAGAGCCCGTAGGAAACCCGTGGACCAGTGGCTCTCAGTTGTCATCAGCTGTTCTCTTTATTGGGAGATTCAGGTATGCTCTGATTGACAGAAAAAGCTTTAGCTATAATAACCCTAGGCAAAGTAAAAACAAAAGGAAGAAACCAATAAGGATGTGCAAAACTGTGGAGAATCTAAACTGTAACTTGAACAGGATCCTCAGAAATGTAGCAACAAAACATTGTCACAGCTTTTTTAGAGAGTAGTGAAGGATGATCCTGTAGACCGGAGAAGACTCAGAAAAAAATGATAGGAGGAGAATGAGAAGTCCACTCTACTGATGCACTACTCACCTGCTATCTTGTTATTAACTTCCGAGTCTGACATGCAAGGAAACAGTGGCATCTTAGGGGTTAGGAAGAAGGGCGCTGGAATCACACCATCTCTGGAACTTTCCTTTCTTGTTCCAGGATCTTAGTTAAAGGTCCCCGGCTTCCTTACCTATAAGCACAGTCCTACTCATAGACTTGTGAAGATTGAAATGAAAAATAAGTGCAAAGAACTTTACACAGCGTTTGCTTCAATACTAATAAGCATGCGATAACTATTGTGAATAATGAGTTGTTATTATCCTAGCAGTGTTGATGTTAGTATTGAAACTTGAAGTAGCTTCAAGTGGTATTAAGTAACATGGTAGAAGTATAGCAGTGAGAGGAACTGCAAAGGCAAGTTCAGAGCTGATAACTAGCTTGCAATTACTACTCTCTTTTTTAAGTCTCAGCTCTCCCTGTTGGTACTGTTTCAGATCCCTTCTAAGTCTAATACTGTATAATTTTCTTTCCAAAGTTTAATCCATTGAGTCAGTCGCACATACCAGGGTTTCCATCCTATGCTATTCAGAGCCTATTGAGAGGAAGTCTACTACTGGTAATGAATTTCTGAGTACAGATCTGGTCCAGAGGTCCAAGGCTCATTTTGGTCCTTGGAATGCAGATGTCCAACTTGAATATTTGTTCCACACATTCCATATCCAAGGACACTACTTCTCTTCCTGTTGCTATTCAGAAGAGCTACTACATATGAGTACCGGTGATGTACCTTGAACTTAGCATACATTATTGATACTTTCAACAATATCTTAAAGTAATTATGATTGCCCTCATTTTTTGATTGCTAAACTAAGTATGAGAAATTTTTTTAAAAAAGATTGCTAATACCACATAGCAAAATCATGTGATTGGGGTTTGTTGTTGTTGTTTGTTTTTGAAGTACTAGGGTTTGAACTCAGAGCCTTGAGCCTGCTCTCAGGCACTCTGCTACTTGAATCACTACTATCTTCCTTTTTTTTCCAGTTATTTTTCAGACCAAGTCTCACATCTTTTACCCAGGGCCAGCTTCAGACCATGATATTCCTACATATTCCCCCTGTGTAACTGGGATTCTTATGGGGATCTTTACACTGGACTGTGTGCTTACATAAGAGTCTTGCTATTTTTTTTTGCCTGGTCTCAAACTGCAATCCTCCTGACAGTATCCTTCACCAGAATCTAGGATTAATACAATCTATTTTTATCTAAAGCCCAAGTTCTGTCACAGACTTTGAGTGTCAGCCAGAAGTACTCTCTTAGAGCACCTGAAATAATGACTAATGTCAATACAATAGGATGAAATGTAAATAATAATAACTAATTTCTGTCTCTTCTCTAATCTCTCCTCTTCACAATACAGTCAACTTAGTGAGCTCTCATAGATGGTGTCAGTCCCACCCTATGCCGTTCTGGACCTGGCAAATTCATGTCTTAAAGACAAGTATATCAAGATAACTGGCCTCAAGCCAATTAATCTCTGGTCTCTTTATGAACATGTAACCTGATTTGAACTACTTATCTCTGTTACCTTATAACTAACACTTGCCTGAAACTTTAACCTCAGGACTAGCCCACATGTCTACTGTTCAGAAACTCAAGTATGATTCTGTTCTCCATTCCTCCCAAAAGCCCTTTATCCACAAATAGCCATGAACTTGCAGAAGTCTGCCCTTACCAATCCCATGCCCTCCTGCTTTTTTAAATTTTTTCATGTATTCACTTACTTGCTGAGCTCTAGAATTCACCAGCCCTAGGTTTCAGACTTACACCATTTCTGAAGCCCAATCATATTCCATTCACACATCTCTGTCTGCCAGCTAAGCACAGCTAACCCATTTCTGATTATTGATTACTTGGTACTTAAAATTTTAAAGTAAATGTTTACCATTAAAATGTTTTTAGCATCTCAAATTAGGTTACAATTTCTAATTAAAATTTTATGTATCCCCTTTTTCCAGCCACAGCAGAAAATGTAGCGTATTGAATCCTGCATACCAGAGTAGATTATCCATCTTAAGAAGTGCAAGACGACTCATAGCATTATCTTCTATGAAGGGCAAAGCATCACACCAAAGAGCTAGGCCAGTGAATTGCAGGGGGGTAAATAATAAACATTAAAGTCATTTAGGAGTCAAAGGATTGGCTATGGATTTAGGGAAGATTGGATTTGAATCTTACCCCCAACTCTTACTGGCCCACTAATATTCAGGTAAAAAAAATCTCTCTTACCCTTCACTTGTGGTATAGTATATATCCAAAAATATTGAAATCAAGATCTTGAAAAGATGTCTATTCAAAACCCTATTCAATGCAGCAGTATTCGCAATAATCAAGACATAGAAACAATCTAAATATCTACTCAAAGACGAATGGATAAAAATATGGCATATGTGCAATACATAGGCAGCACGCATACAAACACCTACAAAAGGATATCATGTAGCCTTCAAAGAGAAGAAAATCTTGACAGTTGTGGCAACATAGATGAATCTAGAAGACATTGCACTAAGTGAAATGGGCCTGACAAATAGATGTACTACATTATTTCACTTATTTGAAATATCTGGAGTAATTGAAGCTTTAGAAGCAGAAGGCAGAATAGTTGTTTCTAGGAACATGGAGGAAGGAAATGGGGAGTTACTGTTTAATGGGTGCTGTGGTTTCAATAACAAATGTCCCTCAAAGACCCACATGTTAAAGTTTGGGTCCCCTTCTGATTCCTCTTAAAACAGATGTCCAACTTCAATGTCTGTTCCACCAATTCTATTTCCAAGAAAATTACCCTTCTACCAAAACAGCTATTATGGCTCCTAATTTTCTGATTGCTAAACTAGGGATAGCATTATTGAACGGTAATGAAACCTTTAGGAGGTGCTAAACCTAGGAAAAGGAAGTTAGATCATTATGTGCTGTGCCTTTATGAATTGAAAGACCCCCAGTATCCCTTCTCTCTTTCATGAACAGATTCCTCTGCCATGATGTTCAGCCTTGTCATAGACCCAGAGACAATGGAGCCAAGAGACTGTGAACTGATGTCTAAAATTAAGACAAACTAAGACTTTTTCATCAAAAGTCGATTTATCTTAGGTATTTGTTACAATAATGAAAACCTGAACATAATGAATATAGAATTTCATTTGTGTATGATGACTATAATATGTCCTAGAGAGTTCTATAAAACCTCCTTCTTATAACAAACAATACTATACTGCTTACTTTAAAATTTTGTTAAGCTAGGCACTGGTGGCTCATGCTTGTAATCCTAGTTTCTTAAGGTTTTGAAGCCAGCTTAGGTAGAAAAGTTTGTGAGATTCTTAACTCCAATTAACAAGCAAAAACCTGAAAGTAGAGATGTGGCTCAAATGGTAGAATGCCAGCGTGAATGAAAAAAAGAAAAAAAAAATGAGAATGTGAGACCCTGAATTCAAGCTTTAGCACCAACACACACACACACACACACACACACACACACACACACACACACACCAAAAGATTAAGACCTCATGAATTGTAAATATTGTCAGGAGAAGAACAAAAAAACAAAAATATGTACAAATAAAAACCCTTGGATTGTGATTTATTTGTGAATTTGAATGGGATGCTGGTTTCATAGGCAGAGGCAGATATCCAAACTTATAAAATGGTGTATAGACAGGTGCCAGTGGCTCATACCTGTAATTCTAGCTACTCAGGAGGCTGAAATCTGAGGATTATGGTTCAAAGCCAAGACAGGCACAAAAGTACGTGAGACTCTTATCTCTAACCACCGGAAAACCAGAAGTGACACTGTGGCTCGGCTCAATATGGTAGAGTGCTAGCCTTGAGCTGAAGAGCTCAGGAATAATGTCCAAGCCTAGAGTTCAAGCTCCATGATAAACCAATAAAAGAAAAGAAAAGAAAATGGTATGTAGAAAATCTGAGAAACTTCTGAAAGAAGCAAAAAGATGGTTTCAAACTCTTTCACATCAATTTCATCAAGAAGCAGATCTACCTTCCTGATTGTGTGACTGACCAACAGAACACATTTGCAATGGGGATAACCCATTTTCTAGGAGCAGCTTTGAGGAGATGTCCTCTTATTGTCTCATAAGGTGTTTAATCTTGGATTCAGCCACCATGTGAGGGAGGCTGAGCTGCTCCATCAGAGCTAGCACCTACTGCAGCAGGACTGTGAGTCATGTGCCGGTAGGTTACTCAACCCCAGTGCAGCTGCTCCAACTGACACGTGCACTGGCTCTGGGAAACTCTGCCCAAATTGCAGCTACAGAAGCAGGGTAAGTGTTGTTTCAAGCCACTAAGTTTGGAGATCATTATTTATATAGCAATAGATATCTGAATCATTAGTGGCCAAGTCCCCTTATTCTCATGTATAAAATGATGGTGGTGGTAATACTTAACTCAGAATGATTATCACAATGGTTAAGTCAATGTGAACTTGTAGAGTTTATCATGAAGATTAAATGACCCCACAACCTAGAAGCCAATTCTAAAATAAAGATGTTTGTACCTATGATTCATTAAGGAAAGGCCTTTAAGGAGACCTACTAAAAGAATGGAGAGGACACGCATGGAAAGGCAGAAGCCAACCAGGCATGCAATTTCATAGAGATTGGATTGAGCTTGTTCCTCCAGGAGAACTCTAGAGTGCAGGTTATGCTTGCATGAAGGGAACTGAGCTTTCATGCTGTTGAACCTAGCAGTCATCAGTAAAGTTCACTCTGGGAAACATAAATGCCCATGCACTTCTGTCTTTCTGTGAGGCAAAGCAAGTTCCAGCAGATAAAGGAGGTGGCCTGAGGGTAGATCATGGAAAAAGGAACACAGATGCTACCACTGGAAATGAAAGCAAAGCAAAGCCCAGGAAGCTAACCCCCATACACACACACACACACACACACACACACACACACACACACACACACACACACCATTACAAAGTTATTGGAGGGCTTCAGGGTGGTGCACTGCCTACAGAGAGACACCCAAGTAAATGCTAGCTCCCAGGAGAATGTACTTCACCTCATGTTCTTCATGAGGAAAGTCAAATCGAAAGAATTAGGAGACATTCTTCCATGAGAAGATTTAAACCAGTAAGACAGGAAACAGTAAATAAAAGCAACAGATTAGTGCAATATTACTAAATCTCATCATTTAGGCTTCTATCTGACAGATTTAATAAACGAGATCTATCTCTTCCTGGTGGATGCACTAGCATAAGTATCATCTAAATCAGGCCTGCAGAGAATCAAGTGCCCTGATGGGTATCTATCTTTTAGCTCTGTAGCAGTAACGCATGGAAGATTCAGAGGGATTTGTGCCAGGCATCAGAGAATGTAATGTTTGCTTTGAATTAACTAATTTTTATAATCAATGTACTGTGAGCGATACCCTCCTGCCAAAGTAGATTTGTGCCCTGCCTGAAGTACCAATTATGTTCCAATTTATACAGTAAATCTATTTGGTAAGATGAGGTGTTGCAGCAATTTTAACACATCAGTAAGGATGGAAATCAATTTATTTTCCTTAGCATTTGGCAATGAGCTTTGTAAATAAAGCAAGAAAATGCAGCTTTCCAGAGCCAGGCCAGGTTTTTCCTTCAACCTTTTCTACTTCATGGCTATGGGTTGAGGGCAGAGTTTATGCTGCTGAGAGATTCCACTGACACAAGTCAAGCTCATCCCCCATGGGTCAGTATCCCCTTTAAATCACTGATAAAAGTGAGATTTTTCTTCAGGGCAACCCTGCTGTGGAGTTGATGAAATGGAACTGAGTTTTTAAAATGTATTAGACATTCCTAGGTACATTAACACACCCAGTCAAGTAGGTTGGGAAGATATAAGCCCTCTTACTTTACAAATACAATATGACAAAAGATATGTCAAAGACAGAGCTAACATGATTTGTGGGGTGTGTGTGTGTGTGTGTGTGTGTGTGTGTGTGTGTGTGTGTGTGTGTGTTATTACTAGATCTTGAACTCGGGACCTCAAGTTCTTACTTAGCTTTTTTTTGGTAAAGGTCAGTGTTCTACCACTTGAACCACACTTCCGTTTCCAAGAAAAGGGTCTCTTGGATTTATTTACTCAGGCTGACTTTGAACCTGGGATCCTCAGATCCCAGCCTCCTGAGTAGCTGTCTTGTGACCATAAATTTGTCTCTAAAACTATTAACATCAATATCAAACTTTGTAGAGAAGAGAAGGAAACAGAGCCCAAAATAATAAAGGAACTTTCCCTGGGTTATTTCAGGGCAGAACAAACAACTCTAGTCATTTTCTGACCTATCCCTTATGGTCTACACAAGCACCTAGCACATGTGGACAGCATAGCTTTTTGTGATCTTGTTCACAGTGACAACTCTTTCCAGATGGCAGAGATGAGCTCAAACTCCTTTGTAAGTCCCACTTCTTGATTGTACTTTCAACTTGTCACCAAACAATATAACTATCAGATGGAAATGTCACATTTAGTCAATAACTAGCAGTCATGAGTGGAGTAGCACACAAAACGTAGCAGGAGGCCAAAAATGAATCTAAAAGGAACAGAGTGACCTCTAACCAGCAAGAAACCATAGGCCAATCACAGAGAGAATCAATGAGGTGAAAATGGTCTGCTCAGCAAAATCAATCGGGTGCAAATCAGCTGTATTTGAGTCCCAAGCCTTACACCTCACTCTGACCCCATTCTGACCCTTGTTGAACCACATCATCCTTCTTCCCAATGACAGCTCCTCTCTCCAGTTCTTTCTCCTCCCTTCTCCCCACCCTCAGTATCTGCCTATTTACTCGATGTATGAGCTCCTGAAATGTTCAAAATGGGTCATGTCAATACAGGAAAAATTTCCTTTCTTCTTTGGTTGGTTTCCACTTTTCCCTAGAGTCTTGTCAATTTATATTCAGATTATTCCAACGAACAGTTCATTCTCTCCCTCTCTCTCCCTCTTCCTCTCTCCCTCTTTCTCCTTCTCTCTTCCTCCCTCTCTCCCGCTCTGTCTCTCTCTGTCTGTCTGTCTCTCTCTGTCTGTCTCTCTGTCTGTCTGTCTGTCTCTCTCTGTCTGTCTCTCTCTGTCTGTCTCTCTCTCTCTCTCTCTCTCTCTCTCTCTCTCTCTCTCTCTCTCTCTCCATCTCTCCATCTCTCTCTTTCTCTATCTTTCCTATGTATGTTTGGCATACAAAGCTCCTTGTCTTCTATTTCTTCCCTACATCATTTTTCTGCTTACCAAGCAGGTCTCCTGAAACTCACAGCTTTGGGTCAGGCTCTTCCCTGTTCTGTTCTTTGTCTGGGGATTCACATCATTCTCCTTCTTTGGGTTGAGCTCAAGTTCCCACTAGAACACCTTCCTGGACAACTCCAACGATGCCCCCCAAGAACCCACAAAGCTTCACACAGGTCACCCTTCATTGCTGTGTTAAGCACAAGTTCACTCCCACCGTTACACTGCTAGAGACTGAATAACAGGTGGAATCCCAGCATTCTAAAACTCTTGGAAGGCGCCATCTAGTGGCATGTTCACTGGGATGAGGGGTTTTGGTTGGGTTCCAGTCCAGGCTATGATTAATTACTGTAGGTACTCAGGTAAGCAGTTGAATCTTGCAGGGTTTGCTTTCACAAAATTAGATGGTGTACAGATGATCTCCAAAGTTCTCCATCATCCTACGAACACTGCACTTCTTTTGTTCAATATAACAGCATTGTTTTCCAAATTTGCATGCCTTATCTCACACTATCTAAGAAAGAGTTCCTGCAACAAAAAAAAACCAATGTTATTAGGAGAGTTAATTCAATTTGTTATTATTTTTATGCTTTCATTAACATATTAATTGTACAAAAGAGTTTCACTGTTATACTTCTACTCGTGCATACAATGTACACTGATTAAATTCATCTCCTCTAGTGCTCCTTATTTCCCCTCTCTTAAAAAGAATTTCAAAAGGGTTCAGTATTCTATGTTCATATATATTTTAAAGTATTTCGATCATACTTAACATCCCTTCACCCTCTCCTGTTGTCCTCTGCTTTCCTGTTGCCTCTGTTCCCTAAACAGAACATACTTTACATTCCTGTCATTCTAATAAGGCAAAAATTCTTTTTAATGTGCTCCATAACACTTACCTGCCTTTTGTTTAGTACCTCGATTTCTTACAGTGCTAGAGATCAAATCCATACCTTTTTAAGTGCTAAGCAAGCACTCTACCTTTTGTTCCTTGAATCTCTTCAGAATTTCCTCTCCATTTTTTAAATGGAATTAGTGATAATGTCTTCTTCACAGAATTCTTGAGCAGCTTCAATAAAATACTGCTTGTGAGATACTCTGTGCACTATTGGTATAACATAAGGGCTTAATCTCTTACTATCATGAAAAAAATAGAAGGACCCATAGTAAGTATCTATTGATACTTTGAAATCAAAAAAGGAAAGAAAATACAAGTACTATTTAATTTCTCTTGAAATAATAAAGTATATTAACTTTCCTTTCAAAGTAGAGAATATTTCCCTTTTCTTCTAAAGCTAGACATTCTCAATTATTATTCCTGCCTGCAGCTACATTGAAAGAAGCTCGGAGCTGCTTCTTCTGCCAGCCACACTGGCCAGTGAATCCAAAAGGCCGAGACAGATGTCCTTGCTTATCTAGTCACTCTTGAACATCAAAGGCACTGCTCCTTCTGAGTGAAAAGACCTATCCTCTTGTTTAAAGAAGGAGGCACTGCTGAGGACAAAATGAGCTGAAGGCTGCAGGACAAAGGGCCCTGGGGTCTAGGGGACAAGATGTCAAAATTCCAGTAAGCTCATTGAGTGACTCCTTTCCTTCTCAAAGAAAACCCATTTAATTCAATCTAGATCGCTCAGTCAGAAGATAGAACGATCTCACCCACTTTGTAATCTTTTACTTATACAACCAAGTCCAAAGCAGAAAAAGTATGACCTCAGATGGGCCCCTGGGAAGACATTACACTTCGAAGAAAATGAAAGGACTCAGTTCAACCCACTGGAACCATGACAACGTCAGGTCCCAGTATCTAAAAGGCAAGACAAGCTGGCCATGAAAAAAGTACTCATGAGAAGAGGGTTAAACAGTTTAACAGCAGATTATAAAGACAGAATGTTCTACATGGCAGAATTCAAGCAATCTACACTAGATTTAAGGAAAATAATAACATCCTCCTCAGAAACACATCAACTTATTAAGTTCATAGAAGAAAGAGCTACATACAATAATCTTTTTAATCCAGTGCTATGATTCTAGATTTTTAAGGTACTCTTTAAGAAAATTCTTCCTCTCCTTTGATAGAATTCCATTGGGTTGAGAGAGAGGCATGAATGAAGAAAATGGACAGGCTGATTTAAAAATAAATACACACATTAAAGAATGCACCACTTAGTAACTAGGTCACTGATAAACAAGTCTTCAAAACTAATCTGTGAAGGAACTGTCACATTTTTCCCCTCTACTCTGACATGCACCTCTCATTTCACATGACATGTCTGGCCCAGACCAGACTTTTATAAGACAGTGGTTATAACAGTAATCAAAATGTCTTCTTTCTTTTTTTCCGTGTAAGTGGTAAAAAATACACATTTCTGGAACCTCCTTGCTGGAGTCAGATGGTTTAGATAAGGTTAATCACCACTACATTGCTTTTGGAATAACCCATGGTTTTATAGGGTATATGGAATATATTGAACATATCAAGCACATATGGAAATTTGAGCAAAATTATTTCTTGGCAAGAAAGAATGTTAAAAATGTGTACAGGCTACTATGGTGAACGCTACAGTAATGCAAGCAGGAAAGAGATGAAAGCATTATTGAAAAATCACTTTGCAGCAAAAGTATTAAAATTAGTATCAAAAAATTGAAAGCCAAGCACTGATGGCTCACACCTGAAATCCTAGCTAGCTGAGAGACTGAAATATTAGGATCCAGGTTCAAAGCCAGTCTAAACAGACAAATCCCTGAGACGCTTATCTCTAATTAACCAGCAAAATGCCACAATTAGAAGTATAGTTCAAGTGGTAGAGTGCCAGCCTTGACCAAAAAAGCTAAACAAAAGATAAAGGCCCTAAGTTTAATCCTTGATTCCAGCATTAAGGAGATGGAGGAACAGGAAGAGGAAGAAGAAGAGGAGGAAGAGGAGGAAGAGCAGGAAGAGCAGGAGGAGGAGGAGGGGTATTGTGGGAAGGGGAGAAGGGAAGGGAGAGGGAAGAAGAGCAGGAAGAGGAGGAGAGGGAGGAGGAGGGGGAGGAGGAGGAGAGTAGTGGGAAATGCCATTGCTCACCTTATTTTCTTAATACAAGTTAGGAATTTAACAAAGGGGCGATAGTTTCGTAAGTTTATGAGTATACTGATTCTTGGGCAATTTCACTGCTTCCTTTACCTCTTGTTTCTACCCACAAGTTACATACTTCAATTTTTTTTGGTGGGTTATGGGGCTTGAACTCGGCCTGGGCACTGTCCCTGAGCTCTTCAGCTCAAGGCTACGGCCTTACCCTTGAGCCAAGTCCCACTTCCCATTTTCTAGAGGTTAATTGGAGATAAGAGTCTCAAGTCCTTTTGTGCCTGAGCTGGCTTTGAACCTTGATCCTCAGATCTCAGCCTCCTGAGTAGCTAGGATTACAGGTGTGAGCCACCGCGCCTGGCTCACGCTTCAATTTTTATAACATGTATATTGATATTGAATACAATGCTAGTGTCATCTGCTTCTTAACCGAAGACCTTGCACACAACCCTGTGCTCTAAGTCTCAACTTCATCACCAAGAAAATAAGAAAATGCCCCTTCTGAAATTAAATTACTGATTTTTTCATGGAAGAGCTCAGTAAAATATATAGAGAAAATCAGTGATAAACCCAAATCCTAATATCTCATAAATTGCATAAGCAATTTTGTAGATGTGTGATACTAAAATACTGTTATTTTTCTGGTCTCCAAGTGGTGTGTGTCATCCTGAACATGAGACCAAGGGTCAGTCTCTGAGTCAGTGAGGTAAGAATCTAACACAGAGAATTTCTACCATGAAAAAAAAAGAATTTCCACCACGAAAACTAGCCTGAATAAAGGGTTGTTCACATGCTCCCATATCATCTGACTATTAAAGAAGAGGGGCAAGAAAGTCTTTTCATATCATACAGGAAACCTCCTGAGTTGGTTTGGTGTCATGAATGTTCATCATATCCCCAAAGGGGAAAGATTAGTTAAATAGGTTAGTCTTGCTTTTAGCATAGAGGTACCACAACTCTGTGCTATGTTTCATACTTCTGTGGTCTCTGAATGCATACTTGCAAATGCATTTATGTGTACTTGCATGTACATGTATGCATGCTCTGGAAGCATGCCACCATAATTTTTAAAAAAAGAAAACGAAACAAAACAAAAAACTACCCTGGGTCTACTGAGTCTCTGAAGGAGAGAAAGCCAAGGCAGTGTAGCCTATGGTCTCTTACTTATGCCCATGGGAATCCCTTTCTGATAGGCTCTGAGATCATCCAAGAAAGGGTTTCAGCAAGGATAGGCCATTCTCCCATCTCCTCGGTGGCCAGTTCCAATGCTGTGCAAGGCTGCCAGCCAAGGGACCAATTAGTGTCAACTGTGATGTCAACAACTGCCTGGTGAGTCTTGGATCCAACCACATCTTCTTAATGAAGCTCAGAACTATTTAATTAGGAACTGCTCTGACAATTTCGTCCTTGTCACACAGGCAACAGATTGGAACACAAGGTAGAAATTTTTTATTGAAGCCATGCCACAGCATTTGCTCTGTAAATTGAGACAAGTGAGATGAATTCACCTTGCTAATGTATGGAAATAAGAGGCAATACAGTTTCTCACCTATTTAGTGGGGAGGTAGAAAGGTGTAGTCATGCATAAAATAAAGGACTTGCTTTTTTTTCTCATTCACGCAGCCCTTGCTCACCAACTTTTCCTTGTGAGACAATGTTCTATCTTTAAGGGCATTGTTTCTTCAGAAAAACGTGCGTTTGGCTCTTACCTTTATTAACTGTTCACTCAGGGACTGGATTCTTAACTTCTCTGAGCCTCAGGTTCCTTACTTGTTACATGGAAATAATAACATCCACCTCAAGGTTGTTATATGATTAAAACAAACTAAGAAAATGAATCTGATACTCTAAGCATAATGATAAAAGATTCTTCATATGACAATTATATCTCAATATTATGCTCTAAGTTAAAAGACAAATTCTACACTCCCTTCTTTGCTCTAGCCAGTTTTTATGCAATACAGGTTTCAACCACTTTATCACCACAATCACTCTCCACAAATTGCAGTTAGTGGCTTATTTTTTTAAGTGTGTCCCCAAGTTAAGACACCATCTTGCCATTATACAGCATAATGGGACATTTATTTCATTGAAACTGGATGACTTACTCACAGATTCAGCCCTGAACTCATTAACTTTTCAGTGGTCATTCCACAGAAGGATGGAAAAGGGTCCTTCTAGCCCAAGGGCCAAAAGAAGATGATTTATTTGGAAATAAAATCATCTAACTTTACCTGTTTAAGTTTTTTATTAGATAAAGGAGAAATGAGATCTGGAATTATACAACTCATTTGTGATTATTACTTTTTTTTAAAGGTTAAGGTATATGCCACAAAATTTAAAAACGCTAATCTGTATCTTTGCTGCTGAAACTTAGAAGAAGAGATTTGGAAATTTTAGAAGGTAATCATTCTGCTAGCATCTTAGGAGGCAAGCAGAGTTTGGGATGAAATCTGACCACTAGAGCAAATGAAGATAAAAATACAAATTGGTCCACAATTTCACTGATTTCTCCTTTCCAGATCAAAAGAAAATGTGGGTCTTTTTCAAAAGCCAAAATTTCCATTAAAAAGAACACACAATGGGCTTTCTTTCTTTTTATAAAACCCCCTTTTTTTAAAACATTGCCTTTTTTACTTTTAAGCCACTGTATCTCCACCCTGAAGATACCCAAGCCAGGCACATCACCCATTAACAGAGAGTGAAATGTCACAGTTACTGTATATGAAGAAGATGAAGTGGGAGCAAGATTCATATAAAGTTCTCTATTCAGCCTCCAAATGAAAAATAAGACTTTTAATAGTCTGGCAGTGAATTCTACACAGCAGGCCATCGTATACGTGTGCAGTGTTTCACATCTGGCACATTCACACAGGTGTTCATTTCCACAAAGCCAGGCAGAGAAAGAAGGAATGACTTCACCAGGTTATTTTGTAAGAGCAAAAGTAACATGGCAAAATAGATCAGGTCCCAGAAGATGAAAGAATATTCAGGCAATGGAATATTTTTCTCTGATGACTGGGAGGTAGGAGTTCTTTAACTATCACATTCAAAAGCAAGGATACCAAGAGAGAAGGTAAACTTCAGGGCCCTCATGGGATTGGAAGAGGTGGAGGAGAATAGTGGGAGGGGTGACACTGATCAAGATGCATTACATCCATAAACTACATGTTGATCGCAGCCCTTTTGTGCGACTACTTAAAGATAATTTAAAAAATTAAAAGGAGAAAGTTAAGTGGTTCATCCTCTCACCCTGAACATGGAACCAGAAATAGGGATGTTCTAGTGCTCTAAGCCAAGAGTTTCTCTGGAAAGTGGTGAATGAATGATATTAGAGGCAAGAGGCAGAGACCTTGAGGGAACAGAAATGAGACAATAAGGGTTTGCTACAGGGAGCAAGAAGGAGAAAGAGATGGCCACTCAAAAATGCAAGAGGGTCAAAGGGGACTTCTTTAGGCCTCTC